>NC_134936.1:3846685-5046685 GCF_051020765.1 Lasioglossum baleicum | reverse complement strand
CCCCCTTCAGACTTGATCTGGCCGCAGGCACCGGCACTGGTGGAGTTGGACGCGTAATGATGGAACATACGCGCCGACATAAGGGACGAAATGTAGCGAGGCTAATCCACGATGAGTCCCCGAGGGTGTCCCCCGAGCCCTGTGCTCGAAAGGGGGCAAGTCTACGCCCCCCTCCCTAACTAGACGGGCATACGTGACCCCATATATCCCCCGAAAATAAACCGGCATGCGGTCCATGGGTATATTTGCGGTGTTCAACCAGCCGGGCGAAACATTATGCCAGTGTTTTATTGTGCGACCATCCGACTGCACACCCCGCCACTGCGCACAGAAGGGATTGTGGCTTCGAGTGGAGTGTGTTTACACATCGGCACACGCGCTGGATTTGTTACACGCTCGTTATACCCGCTGCTCTTGTTATTCGTGTGATCGCGTAATCGGCTGTAGTGTTTGCGGGGATTGTTCGCCGCGCGCGAAAATGGAATACGAATCGGAGGAATTTCTACAGTCACGAATAAAAAGATAGGACCAGAGTTGGGCATTAATCAATTAAAATTTTAACCAAGATTGATTGATTAACGCTAGAACTACCGAGGTTAAGACGAAGCTAGTTCTACCAAAACCAGGCAAAATGACTGGTCTTTAAAAAATATGTAATAATAGAATATATTTTTATATTTATTGATTTATCTTTTTTTTACAAAAGTGGCAATCTTCCAGCTTTAGACCCTCCTTTCATTTTTCCCAACTGGATCTTGTAATACTTCCGTTTTCGTCTTCAGAACTTGAAGGCACACAAACACGTCTTTTTATACGTAAATTCAAAATATTTTTCAATTCACTTTCCGTGGACTCCTGAACCTTTTATTTGTCTCTACTTATCCTATTATTATTATTTAGCCTCCCCTAAACGTAACATGTACCCTATTTATTACTATTATCACTGTAAAGTTCAATTTCATTTTCTTCTGATTTTCTTTCTTCATGCTCATACAATTCCCCATCCTCGATAGCAGAGCATTCCGTCGGTATATTCTTCACTTTTTCCAACAATTCAGAGATTTCTAATCGTTTTGCCATTTTTAAGGCTAGTCAAATATTGTTACATAAAAAAGAATTAGGTCCTATTCCGACGGCTATGGTATACAAACTGACCGCGTGAAACAACATCGATAACTTATGTTACGTTACATCGCAGCTATGTTTATGTTTACGTTTATGTTGTGGCGCCAAAATAAGACGTTGCGCAAAACATCAATGAATCTATCGAAATATCTAATAAACGATTTCGGGTTCGGTAAACAAATTATTGAATACTTTTCTGTCTTTCGTGAAGTACCAGTCAAAATAACTGGTATTGGTATGGGAGGTGGTTGGGTTGTGAGACAGTCGTTTTTATCCATCGCGCAATCGCGATAATTCCAATCTGTCAGCTGTCAAATTCTTGTTTTGACATCTGCTAGTTTTTATGCTAGCACCGAGGTGTATAGACGTGTTGCTTATATTATATGATAATTAGATACGGACATCGTGTGTAAAAATCAATTAATGTTTTTACTGTTTTAAATTACGCCTACTCATTCTCGTTACAAATGCATAAAATACGCTGTATATTGTTACTTGTCGCCAATATGTATTTATTAAATGATTTATTAAAATATACATATTCTTGCAATATGGTACGGGAACACAATGGAACGTATTGTGTCCTATCCAGAGCTAGGCAAAAATTTAATCAACGATTAACGAATAAATTTCTACTTCAATCGTTAATCGCAATTAACAATTAAACTCCTACTTACATTTTTAAATGTTTACTTAAAAATGTCTAACATGTCTCTTTAATGTTTACTTTATTAGCATTTTGTTTTTACTGTCGCTTTATTTTTGTTGGTTGCGTGCGAATATGGAAATTGAGCTTCATCATCAGAGCTTGTCGATGCTAACGCCGATATTAACATTAACGCATACGAATGCCGACCAGTTCATTATGAAGTTTACGAAAATTACAGCGATGTTAGCTCCATGCTGCGGTGTAAGTAATGTACACATCCAATGGTTCGGTAACCCGAATTATGGACATCCAGTAATGTCGGTATTCAACTATTTGGGTACACGTAGGGATATCTTGTTACACGTAGTTTCAATTGCGCAGGGTCAGTGTTATTGAGTTACTGTAGCTCAACATCCTCTCAAGTACCATGCAACATTTATTTGGCCAAGAAACTAGTATTTGAACTTTTTAACTTCCCGATTTTATAGGGAAGTTATTTTAATGACCCCGAAAATCGAAAATCGATTTTTTAGCAGATCTTCACGTTTCATGGTCATTGCAGTCATTCTAGACTATTTTAAGCAAAATGTTCGTATGTGTGTGTGTGTGTGTGTGTGTGTGTGTGCGTATGTCTGTTTCTATGGTATCAAATTTTTCGTTAACGTTTTCTGAAAAAGTAACAACGCGATCAGAATGATGAATGATGCAATCGATGTGCCCCGTCGTAACTTAGAGCTGATTAGATTTTGGTCCATATTGGTCAAGTAGTTTTTTAGATTTTTAGTTTTTTTCGAACGGAGTTGATTCTACAATGCAATTTATACGAGAGAATGGAAAGTTTCCACCGAAGAAACAAACGTAATTACACAAAAAAATTTTTTTTTCATTTTTCTTAAATTAAAAAAAATTTTTTTAATTTAAAAAAAAATTTTTTTTTTGTACCTTACGCTAATGTTTCCGCTTACAATAATCGAAAATTATCCCAATGCAAGAGTGAGTTAATCATCTCTACTCCCGAGAATACATTTTCAAAGAATATCGATGAAAGTACAAAAAAAATTTATATTACAATCTTTAAAAAAACAATCAGTTCAAAACGAATTATTAACTGAGATTAAATTGAAAATTAATATAAACAATATGATAATTATTAATAACATTAATGTTGAAAACGGATTGGTTAATGGAGCACACATGCGGAATATTAAAATTTATTACTTTTCAAGAAAATACTAAAATTCCGTCTATATTGTGGTTAGATTTTCAATTGGCCAGAGTAGGAGTGAAAGTAAGAACTCGTTATCGTGATTATATGAAAAATGCAAATATTCATCAAAATTTGCCACCAATAATAAAAATATCGAATCAAGTAAATATGTCGAGTGAGGAAAAATATCAAATCACACGTAGTCAATTTCCAGTGGTTCCTGCTGAAGCGATTACGATTCATAAAAGTCAGGGACAAACATACGAGAAAAGTATGTTTGAATTTTAAAACATCAGAAAAACGAACTTTACACATGTTGTATGTAGCACTGAGCAGAGTTTCAAAATTGAGCGGTTTATATATTTTGGGACAATTTAAATTAACAGTATCGAAGAAAACCAAGGTCAATACTGCTAACCCGGATAATGAGGAGTCGTATCGTTTGCGAAAAACTATAATAATTAAGACAATTTATTTTGCAACATCAGTACGCTATAACAAGGAACCAAGCGAGCAACGAGTCTACGATGTTCGTTTAAGGCGACGCCATATAGCAAACATCTTGATAAGTAGAAAACTATTGAATTTCCCTGAAAACGTATAATCTTCTTAAAACGTACTAAAAATAATGATAATAATATACTGCAACTAACGAATCGGGAAGTTCTTTGTGTGGCTCGTGGAGAGTCACACACCAAATCAAAAAAACATTAATAGCTATAGGTACTACTAGCCATGCGTACCACTAACCCTTTCGCAAGAGCAGTCCTATCCGCGAGCTCGCGAAGCGAGCGAGCAAAAACAACCCTACTCGCGAGCGAGCGAAGCGAGCGAGCAACAATAACCCTCTAGTTTTTCCTGGAGTCAGACAGCGTTAATCGCACGTAAATAAATATACACACATATTCGATGAAGAAGTTCAAACCAATCAACAGCGTGAAATGGTAAAGTGACAGAGGAAACGTAAATCGTAGCTTAATGCTGAAACTAACGAAACACTGTTTAAGGTCATTATAATAACAAGTTTATGTTCATTAACGCTGCAAGTGTTCCTTTCTAAAATAATTTAATGTGCTCATTTTCTTAACTGATGAGAGAAACCTAACTCCAGTAACAAATTCGTAGAACAATTGTCGGAAATTATGTATCATTTGAAATGCCACAAATAGTCTATATAAATACATACACCATAAAAGTGTAAATAAGTCTGCGAGTATATAAGAAAATACTTTCCGAGCAATTAAGTATTGAAATATCGCATTACATGTGAATATTAATGAAAATAATTTGTCTTTCTATACTCTCAAAGGATATACAAAGAAAATATATCATCCTATTGGGTTCGCCAGAAATTCTTGTACGCCTGTATTAATGTTCACAGAAAAGTTCTACTTCAATAATTGAAATTTAGAAAATACTTGTGCTTTTCTTGGTCCACCCCAACGTGGTAATAAATTTAGTATTTTGAACTCTGCATTCTCATCCATTGATATCTTATAGAAAATTTTATATAGCTCAAAAAACACATCCAGCATATTTTCAACCAATTTATTGTATCTCCGTTAGAATTCTTCACCCTTTTAAAAATCGCATCCTCCAAAAATCTTGTTGATATGAAAGTCTCTTGTTTCATTGCATTAAAATAAAGCTATTACCTTTCCGGCACTTCTTGATAACATTATAATAATCTTGGGGGGCAAACAGTCAATTATTTTTCTTTAATGACATTTCTACAACGCCAAAATATCTCTGTCATTCGGTAAAAACGAATGTCCTGATACGAAGAATTAGACTGCGGATCTTTATGCAAAATAAAAATGTTTTGCATTGATTGTGGAAAGCAAGAGTAACATAAAAATTAATTTCATCCCCTAAAGACTTTGTTACGTTAGAAGCAACATCAGAACATTCTTGAATTTTTAAAATCTTTTACTGATTTATATTTTACCCAAACAATTTCTTAATAAACGCATAAAGATCCGCGGTCTACCAAAAATTATGAATGATTTGTCAACTGACAAATGGACTTAGGCCACTTTCGAAATAAACGGCTATAAAGCTTCGTCTTAACTATTGGTAGTTCTAGTGTTAATAACAGAGATATCGAGGAGTAAATGGCTCATAGTCCAGTCAATGAATGCTCATAAGGGGGGTGTAGAGGGAAATGGAAGGAACACAATTTTTAACTTTGGGACTTTGTTTGGACTAGTTAAGAGGTAAACATACTAAAAGTCCCTACTCCTAAGTCCCCTTTTTCGGTTTTCCGCTTATATCTCGGAAACTATGTGTCCTAGCGATAAGACCATTCTATACAAAATTAAAGCTGACAAAATGTGCCATAAGATCGATTTCATTCAGTTTTCCGCTATCTCGCATAGTTTCCAAGATATCTGCGCTCAAAGTTCACTAATTGTGAAAAAGAAGAGCCTTATTTGACTAGCTAAGTCTTCAGCACAATTAGTGAACTTTGAGCGCGGATATCTCGGAAACTATGCGAGATAGCGAAAAACTCAATTCAATCAGTCTTGTGGCACATTTTGTCAGCTTTAATTTTGTATAGAATGGTCTTATCGCTAGGACACATAATTTCCGAGATATAAGTGGGAAACCGAAAAAGGGGACCTTCTACGTGCCCCCCTGCACCTCGCACACCTCCTAGGAGTGGGGACTTTTAGTATGGTTACCTCCTAGCTAGTCCAAACAAAGATCCAAAGTTAAAAATTGTGTTCCTTCCATTTTTCTCTACAACTTTTCGTTGACTGGACCCCATATAGAAAGAATAAACCAATGACACTTACATTTGCATGGATTAGGCGAAGTGAATGATAAAAGATTGAGAACCTCTGAGTTAGACAATGTCTAACTTACCCTATTCCATTAGCACACTCTATTAAAATCGCGTGATCACTAATTCAGTAAATCCTTCAATAAACAGCATTGAACTAAGTTCTCCTCGATGGGGAAGGAGAGGCAGTGACGGAATCACACTGTAGACATAGTAATACTTGTCCCAGGACCTCAGCCCCTTCCGCTTCGGAGCCGAATCCGAATGGGGTGGAAGCCTGTCGAGTGCAAAAGGGGGGGATAGGCAGGGGGACAAGCGTGGCGGCAAGCTAATTATAGAATTATCGCTTTTAATTGCGATTCGTGCTATTTGCGCAATGGTGCGGCGGTGCAGCACGATTGTCGTCGCGTGCCGAATTATTGGATGTTGACGTCACCCGACGCGGCACCGCTTTGCTCGTAATTGCCGGCACCAATTATGCAATTAGCGCCGCTCTCTAATGAGCGTAGTGTTATACACGCGGAATCTAAACACACCCGGTTATTCGACGACCGTACCAAGCTCAGAGGATCGCAAACTTTCATGCTAACCGTACACAGACTGTTGAGTTCGGAAGTCAAACGCGAATTTTCTTTATTGGTATAACCAAATAGTCTTTCAGCTTTCTCTTTCGATATTTTCTATAGGCGGGTATGAGTATACAGGGTGAGTCCGAAGAAACAGAACACTTAAATATCTCCGTTACTTTTCGTTGTACAAAAAAACTTCTTAGGACAGTTACACTGTTTGAAGGGCCGCATGTAACGGTGTAAGGAGAAAAATTTTCAAGGTCATTGATATTTTTTTAAATGGAATGAGGTATTTTTTAATACATAAATCGAAGCAGCTGGACATTCGTTATAAAAAAGTACTAACCCACGTATGTCGAAAAGTTAGTAGTTCAGAAGATATTTCAATTTAAACAACTCTAAAACACCATTACAGTTAACGTCTTAGACGTTAGCGTTTACTTGTTAGTATAAATTGAAGAGTTGAAATTGAAATTGAAAAATTGAAGTTGAAATTGAAAAATTGACGTTGAAATTGAAAAATTGAAATTGAAGTTGAAGGGTTGATATTGAAATTGAAGTTGATATTAACGAAATGAAATTGAAAAATTGAAGTTGAAATGGAAGAGTAGAAATTGAAGTTGAAATGGAAGAGTTTAAATTGAAGTTGAAATAAAAGGTGAAATTGAAAAAGTGAAGTTGAAAATGAAGAGTAGAAATTGAAGTTGAAATGGAAGAGTTTAAATTGAAGTTGAAATAAAAGGTGAAATTGAAAAAGTTAAGTTGAAATAAAAGGTGAAATTGAAAAAGTGAAGTTGAAAATGAAGTTGCAGTGTTGATATTGAAATTGAAATTGATGTTAGCGTTTATTTACTTGTGTAACGTGTTAGTACGACAGTAATGGTGTTTTAGTTTTTAGAGTTATTTAAATTGAAATATCTTCTGAATTACTAACTTTACGACATACATGGGATAGTACTTTTTTATAACGAATGTCCAGCTGCATCGATTAATGTATTAAAAAATACCTCATTCCATTAAAAAAAATATCAATGACCTTGAAAATTTTATCCCTTACATCATTACATTGGGCTCTTCAAACAGTGTAACTTTGTCCTAAGAAGTTTTTTTGCACTACGAAAAGTAACGGAGACATTTAGGTGTTCTTTTTCTTCGGACTCACCCTGTATAGTGCAAATAAATGAACGCTACACAGGGAAGTTAAATAAAACCGGTAATAAATTATTTTTGTCGTTCACTCTTATTAGTTGTTTTAAACAACATGGAAATTTTATAATATTTCCGGACAATAATACGTTTTTTGATTAACACTGAATCTACCACTGCCGGTCAAATGACCGGTCTTACATTTTTAATTTTATAATTATTGAAATTATGACGTTGCTTGCATGGAAAATGATTCGATAAATTTCCTCATCCAAGCACATATTGCAATAAAAATTGCATGAAATCTAAATGAATAGAGAGCCTTGTCATTTTATCAGCTAAAACATTTTAATCGCTTTCAGTACTCGGTAGTTTTAGAATTAACCCAACTTAACTCCCAACGAGATAAACAATTATTTTTCGATATTTTCTATTCAAATCGATGAGTTATATAGCGTGTTTTGTATTATTAACAGACAGCGGATTTTTACGCAAAATACACATTTTCTACCTGATTTGGAATAAACTGGGGTGGAATGGAAATTTATTTTCTCTCTTCATATGTTCAATAGGTCGAAAGCAATATAACAGTGATTTTAAATTCTTCTAATGTTTTCTTTGTGTCGAATTACACCTACTCATTTTTGTTATAAATGCATTAAATCCGCTGTCGAATTATATTAAGCACATAGTTCATAGGTGTGTCCGAGAACAAAAAGATTACAATTGTCCGAGAACGTACAATATTCGTCCAATATAATATTTATTTGCGAACATATTTGAAGGATCGATTTTAATTTTTCGCCGTAACGTACAAGCTTGTCAAATCTAGCTGTGCGGCTGAATGTCCCCCGCAAGGGGAAATGACCCCGCTGCGCAGTGTTAAATAAGGGGACTTCACAACGATACGTCACCTGTCAAACAATTCACGTTGCGACAGTTCAGTACAGTGACACAAGTGTATTCACACAAACATATAAACAGTTGTTTTGTATGTTTACTGCTGTAAGAAATAATGGACAGTACGCACTTTTGACGAGGTGTGTACTTTACCGTTCAAATGTTGCATCCTTCTGTCGTCAAGTGCGGTCTTTGTGTTCTTCTGCGCATCCCTATGAATTTGGTCAAACGCACAGCTACATTTGACAAGCTGTAGTAATCATACACGATAAAAACAAAATAGCTCAAACGAATGTTATTCAGTTTGACGGAAGCTATATATCATCATAAGAAAAATAAGATTGATATCTTCCCTTACTTATAAAAATATTGATGTCTCCATTCCTGAAAGATTTTCTGAAGAATTTTTGTGTATAACAGACGCGTAAATTATTCGTGTATTTCAGCATTTTGATAGACGATGAGCATGTGGACAGCGGTAAATTAATATGACGATTGAACATTCAAAATTATCAATTAAATTTAATAAAATTGATGTTAACTTTACCGTTGATATTAGCGGTAATTAATATTAATTCGTATTAGCATAAATATTGATACAGTTGTTACCGTTTCGATTTGCTATTCTACCACATTTCTGATTTCTGTTAAAATTCTGATACTATTTGGATTATGGAACCGCTTTATGGTAATCTATCGTATCAGCACAATTTGAACTGGGCGCAATGTAATTAAATATTTCAAAGAAACGTTATACTCCATTATAAATTAATCATTTGAAGTGATGGTCCACTTGTTATGAAATGGATCAGTCCGAAAGCTATTTTTGTATAATAATTTGTTACGACTGTATTTTCAAATGCACCACAGCGTTGCGAGATGGTGCGTTTTGATGACCAAAAGACGTGGGGACTTTTCGAACCGTCTCTGAAAAATTCTCACCATTTTCTGTAGTGAATTTTCACGATTTCTATGCGTTGCTCGATCGTGTAATTCTCCATGACTAAACTTCAATACTTCCTGATGCCAATTGTCAAAGATTAGTACTCTATGTTCGCCACAAAAAAATATCCCTCAATTTAAAATGTCAGGTCATTTTGCGACACCCTTTATAATAATATGAAATACTTATTTGTGGTGCACCGTAAACCTAGTGTTAATTATGTTTCTTCTATCGATCGTATTTGCTGATAATAAATTTTTAAATGTTTTCGGCGCAACGGTTCGATCGTTTATTACCAATTATAAAGCAACTTTGCTAATTGTCAAACAAAATCAAAGTTTCGATCCTAGTTTGGATCTTTTTCAAGATTTATTTGAATCGCGTCTGTAAATTAAATATCGTATGTTATAGTAATTTTGAAAAAACAGAAATATTGAATGATTGAATGTAAGAAATATTGTTCATAAAGACACACTGACTTGTTTTGGGGAAAATAAATTTATGATAAATGTGCGACACATGTGTTGCGTGCGTCGTACATGCTTGTTGTCAAGATACTGATGTACGAACGTATTTGAAACAGATCTAGGTTATATCAATCGATATAAGGCGGTAAATTTGAAAAGTCATAATGTGTTCTTAATAGACTGCGGATTTTATGCATTTATGACAAAAATTGCTATGTACAAACAGCGGAGGTATTAAAAAATTTAAGGCCACCAGGGTATTAGCTTCACCGCAATAAGATAATTAAAAGAAGAATGAAATTTTCATTTGGCTCCTGTGTCTTGCAATCACTGCAAACATCTTTTATTTTGCATAAAGATCCGCAGTCTAGTTCTTAAATCCACTCTTACGAATATACCTTGATGGTAAATCGTTATTAACATTCCACTTTTATTGGAATCAATTACATGCATTGGAAAATTTTCCAATAAACTTTACTTTTGTCATGATTAATTTAAAAAAGATTTTGAACCAACTATTCTCTCACATACAATTAAATGTATGTAATTGATTCCAATAAAAGTGGAATGTTAATAACGATTTACCATCAAGGTATATTCGTAAGAGTGGATTTAAGAACACATGACTTTTCAAATTTACCGCCTTATATCGATTGATATAACCTAGATTTGTTTCAAATACGTTCGTACATCAGTATCTTGACAACAAGCATGTACGACGCACGCAACACACGTGTCGCACATTTATCATAAATTTATTTTCCCCAAAGCAAGTCAGTGTGTCTTTATGAATAATATTTCTTACATTCAATCATTCAATATTTCTGTTTTTTCAAAATTACTATAACATACGATATTTAATTTACAGACGCGATTCAAATACATCTTGAAAAAGATCCAAACTAGGATCGAAACGTTGATTTTGTTTGACAATTAGCAAAGTTGCTTTATAATTCGTAATGAACGATCAAACCGTTGCGCCGAAAACATTTAAAAATTTATTACCTAGTGTTAATGTCGAAAAATTGAATTTTGGCCACGAAGAGTGGGTTCCTGGACCACTGTGCACTGTAACTGTAAAGAAAATGATACGGCTAGGGGTTAAACATATCCTGGAGTGGTGTATAGAAATGAATTTCAGTCGCAGTGTTGTGAGAATAAATTAGGATCGTATTAAATCTTAATGTGTTCTATCGTCTCGTCCCACAGTGTATCGAGGCGTTACTGTGCATCGGAGAAGCGAACGGCTGCCCGCATTCTGTCGCGGCTCTAATTACGTAAAATTCGTGGAGCATCAATCGACCGCCGCGTTGCGCCGCGCCGCTCTGGTCGCAGAGCGCTGGAAAACTTCACGGAGACGCGATTAACGAAGATTTCATTAGGGACAATATTGCGGTGGCATCGGCGCTCGTTGACCGGCGGGTCCTGGTTTCTTTATTGGCCGGTCTCGGGGAATAAATTGGAGGGAATTAATTAAGCGGCACAAATTGGATGCAGCGCGTTAGCCCTTATTCTTGGATGATACAGCTTAATAAGCGTCTCCTTTTGTGAACCGAGCGAGGCCCTTCGCCCGACATCGCAGCCCGGCTGGAATGCGGGACGAGGAAACGCAAGGTCGAAGGGCAAGGAAAGGAAGTTTCTGCGTGCTCGGTTAATTATATTTATCGCGCCACGAAGCAGCGGCCGCGACTATTTGTGTCGGCACTTTAGCGACCCTTAATTCAAGCTTCGCTTCTGCGTAAGCGAAATATTTTAAGGAATTGCGTGAGAAAATTATTACATTTCGTAATGGAATTCCACGATCGATCGTGTTCCTCGGAATAACCCTATTTGCAAATGGAACGTGGCCATTTAATGAAAGCTATTTTAACCAGGGACCAGAAGTAACCGGTATTCTACAATTTCCTACGATAAAAGTCGTTGATAAATGCATCGTTAATTATTATTGAAATTTAAGATAATCAACAGAAAATATAAAGTGAAAATATCAAAGAACAAAATTATTGAAAAATGTGGATTTCTTAACTGTTTGGTTTCGATAACAGTTATCGACGAGGAGAAACTATTTCGATTGCTCAAAACAGTTATCGATGAGAGGAGTTCATCTCGATTACTCGTGACAGTTAAAATTTTTAACTTAAAAATGGTCGTTACAGTTAGAAATGACAAATTTTGGAAACAAAATATGTTTTATGGTAATGTGAAATAAAGTGGTTAATATAATATTTGTTAAGTGTCTGTCCATTCATTACACAGGATGTCCCAAAAATGTAGTTCTTTGAAAGGGGTGATTCCTGAGGTCATTTGAAGTAACTTGGTACTCACACGTATGATATGCTGTGCCTCAAATGCTCTTTCGAATCGCGTATTTGTGTAATAGATTAATAGTAGAAAATACACATACACACAGGGCTAACACTGTTTGGGGGCCTAGCCAATTAACCCAAATCAACTCGTGTACCAAAAATTGTTGTATAATTTATTTTTTCGTAAGATTACAATTTAAATTCTTTGTATTTTTTTTTACCGCGAAAGAGGCCTGCACTGCAGCCCATAAAACCCATGCCTATACAGGGTGTCCCAAAATTCCTGAACATCCCGGCAATAGGAGGTTTCTGAGACCATTTCAAGCGACATTGTCCTTTGCAAAAATGTTATCCGCGGCTTTGTTTAGGAGTTGTTAACAAAAAACACGGACCAATCACAGCGCGACCTAGACGCGAGTTGGCACAGTCGGCCAATCGACAGTTGGCGCGCCGCACAGTGGGCCAGATCGCCGCGCTAGCTGTTCACACCTATTTCACCATTATTTCAAAATATAAAGACCACATTAAATAGGTCGTTGGATTCATCTTGACGTCAGCTATAACATTATTGAATAAAAAATATATAGTTATAAATAAATATTGAAGGTGACCACAATTTTTTATTTAAAAAAAGAAATTATTCAAATTTTTTTTATTGAGATTTGTAGAAGACTGAGTACTGATTACTTTTTGTAGGAAACATTGTTTTGTCATACCTCCGGAAATGTCTGAAAACTCGTGTGAATAATGAATAATATTTGAAAACTGGCTGTTCACCATTATTTCAAAACATAAAGACCACATTAAATATATCGTTGGATTCCTCTTGGCGTCAGCTATAACATTATTTAATAAAAAATATGTAGTTATAAATAAATAATCAAGGTGCACACAATTTTTTATTAAAAAACAAAAATTATTGAAATTTTTTGTATTGAAATTTGTAGTAGACTTACTACTGATTACTTTTTGTACGAAACATTTTTTTGTCACACCATCGGAAATGTCTGAAGTGGTCGACCGCTGAGTGGTCGTCAATGCGTCTCGTGCAACGCGACTCGCCACGGAATTGCGTGCACGCGACGCTTTAAACCAACATAATTTCCAAACTTGGATCAATTTGGGTGGGAAATTTGCAGGATCTTTTAGAGGAGACGTTGCTGCAAATGTTCCACTTTGTTAGAGCACGACACTATGTAACACTTTTAACTTATCCCTTGTCAAAGGTGAAAAACTTTGACAGTATTCCTTAGTTGACTAAGTATTTTTTTTATAACAAATTATGAACATTAATGTTTAGTTCCTGGTGCGTTCTCAACATAGATATACATTCTTCATACAAAAAAAAATTGGGCACTTAATCTTCAGTAGGTTTTCCAGGACAGCGTTATGAACAAAAAGAATTTTTTCGGTGATAAATTGTATCTGAAAAAGTTTGATCTTTGAACGCTTATTGTAACGAGAGTTTTTAATAACTTTAATTAATATTATCGGTTTCGAATGTAATGGACATTTAAGAAACGTTGTACATTCGTTAAAAATCGATATGAGGACTTTGATTTTTTAGCTCATGAACAGCTAGCGCGTCGATCTGGCCCACTGTGCGCCGGGCCGACTGTGCCAACTCGCGTCTAGGTCGCGCTGTGATTGGTCCGTGTTTTTTGTTAACAACTCCTAAACAAAGCCGCGGATAACATTTTTGCAAAGGACAATGTCGCTTGAAATGGTCTCAGGAACCACCCCCTTTCGGAATTTTCTCGAATTTTGGGACACCCTGTATAGACCCGCCGCTGACACGTGACCGTAAAAAATGACGCAACTTTTGTTCCTTATTGTTAGACCATATGCATAGGACGCAGTGTTCCAAGATAACGGAGTATCTGGTGCCCACAAGTCACGTCACAAGATAATTCAAAATGGTGAACAGCGATATAAAAGCGTAAAATATACAAGTATATTTATCCATTATTTCGTGAACATTTGAAAAAGTGGTGCAATCTTGTTGCATAAAGAATTGTAAGGAACGACAAAACCGTCATACAAATGTATCTTTTCACAAGTAAGTATTTCATACTTAACCCTTTGCAGTCCGTCGTCGCCGATAATGCAACCTTTTGAAATATGAACTCCAGATTATTACAAAACATAACATTTTCATTTTGTTGAAGATTTGTAAACTTAAACTTGTTCTATATACTTAATGTAGCTGAGGAATAAATATCTTGTTTTATTGCAGCAACCGTATTTGTTTTATTAACATTTTTTATTATATATACACTTGTAACTCATATAGTGTTGGAGTTGTTTGTGTACTATACGAGTCACTAAGCTGGAATGCATACAGTTAATATCACGTATACAGGGTGTCCCAAAATTCGTGAAAATCCCGAAAGGGGGTGTTTCCTGAGACCATTTCAAGCGACATTTTCCTTTGCAAAACTGTTATCCGCGGCTTTGTTTAGGAGTTATTAACGAAAAACACGGACCAATCAGAGCGCGACCTAGACGCGAGTTACCACAGTCGGCCAATAGACAGTTGGCGCGCCGGGCAGACTGTGGCAACTCGCGTCTAGATCGCGCTTTGATTGGTCCGTGTTTTTCGTTAATAACTCCTAAACAAAGCCGCGGATAACATTTTTGCAAAGGAAAATGTCGCTTGAAATGGTCTCAGGAACCACCCCCTTTCGGGATTTTCACGAATTTTGGGACACCCTGTATATTATTCTATTCTTTTTTTAAAGTAAAGTAAGTTGTGAGGAAATATATACACTTTTTCGAAATTATAATTGTCAAAATGAGTTAGCACTATATTGAAAATAATAGGAGGAAGTAAAATACATATACATTACACTGCGACTTCTCAACACACTATAGCACATTGCCCACATCCATCATCTGGTAGATAAAGTAATCTTGAAACACGGCATATATGATCTAAAATTTAATGTTTATCGATCGTATTTTTGATAATCGTATTTTGATAAATGAGATCAGTTCTGATCAATTCAGTGTCTACCGGTATGGAGCCAGTTCACGTGTAATAATTTTCAAATCTAATTTTTTGATGTAGCAAACGCAAAATTCTACTCTTGAAAAAGGTCCATATCAGGATCGAAACGTCGAGTTTTTAATTATTTGCAAAATTGCTAGTAGTTTATCTCTGATCAAACCTGTGCGCCGATATCATCACACCTTGAATAGATGATCTAAAATTTGGAAGTTAGCATGACGGAAAGATCCGACAGAACTTCCCTTTTACAGCTATAATAAAATTGAAAACCTAGGCTTAACTGCTAGGAATTGCTCGTTTTCAGCGAACTCGTCCGTAGAGAAAAGCGTGGTCGTGGAGCGGACCAATGGCGTACTCTGACCAGTGTTTCGATTGGCACGGGTCAAGAGGGAAGCGTGCTGCAGAACGTAATATCGTGTCGCGTACAATACAATTGTAGATCGGCTTCTTCAATAATATTACGGCATAGACGGTTAACGGGTTAAGAGCGCGCGCATTGTCGTCTCGTTGAAAAGAAATCGAGGACGAAGCGAACTGTGGGTAAATATGCCCGGCGTAAGGCCATTTTGTTGCGGCGATCAAGATGCCCAATTAAATCAAACGTCATCTACAGGGCGTCGAAGAATCGTCGACACGATTTTTTTCCCGGATCTACACTCTCAAAGAAAAAGATAGAACACGCGTGCTACCTTTAATTTCTCGTGTTAAGATTATGCTAGCGTGGAAACTCTGTGTAGTGTGTAAAACATACCTTCTGCGAATATGAAAACGGAACATAGATTGACTTTAGTTCAATGAGTTCTCTTAATTGAAAGGGAAACACATAATCCGATACGAACAAAATGATAGCACACTTGAAAAATAAAGATAACATTTTATACAACACAACTATATGTTTCATGAAACAAAAGTATACATATTTCTTACAACAATATATACACCAAACTATATTTTTCTAATAATGTGTGGAACCTCCTTTGTTTTCTACGATTTCCACAATCCTGTTAGGTAAAAAATTATATAGTTCTTTAATTTTTGTCTAAATTAAATTTTTCCTTACGGATTGCTTACGGATATCACGATAATAATATGTACATCCGTCTGGTCCATCAAAGTTGAACCTCTTCTCATCCGTAAAAATTACTTTTCTTCAAGTCTTTTTCCAACGTCCATGTTCTTTTGCGAATAACAAACGTGCCTCCTTATGTCTTGCGTTTAATGATGGTTTTGCTGTTATTCTAGACCGATTTATAATATTACTAGTCTGAAGTACACGACGAACACTGAATATGTGTCTCGGTCTCGACTCCAGCTTTCTTAGCGATCTCCCTTGTAGTAGCACAAAAATTGGAAGCAGCACGTATTACTCCTCGTGTATCGCGTTCAGATAATGCTGCTGGCCTTCCTGTACTTTTCTTCTTT
This sequence comes from Lasioglossum baleicum, assembly GCF_051020765.1. Classification (NCBI taxonomy): domain Eukaryota; kingdom Metazoa; phylum Arthropoda; class Insecta; order Hymenoptera; family Halictidae; genus Lasioglossum; species Lasioglossum baleicum. The sequence goes on along the minus strand of NC_134936.1, from coordinate 5,030,156 downwards.
CCATATGCACTTGTATCTTTCAGCAAATTATATATAACTTTTCGACTGCTACTAACTTCTTTTGCAATTTGAATAATAGACAACTTTTGTTTTCTCAGAGCTAAAATTCTGCTAATTTTGCTTTCACTAATCTTTTTGCCAGGACCCATTATGAGAATAGCAATACGGCAAAGCTCTAAACACAAATTGAATACTGTAACTCCGTGGAAGCTCACGAAACACTGCAGAATATGTAAATATAGTTTCAGTGTGCTATCATTTTGTTTGTGTCGGATTATGTGTTTCCCTTTCACTTAAGAGAACTCATTGAACTAAAGTCAATCTATGTTCTGTTTACATATTCGCAGAAGGTATGTTTTACACACTACACAGAGTTTCCACGCTAGCATAATCTCTAATTACGGTTTCTGCTTGCTGTATCCACCACAAGATTTTAATAGACGCTAAATATCGTCTTGCGACAGAATATTGTGCACCATTTTCTAGTCCACTAGATATATGCAATAATTTTAGTCTTTTTCGATTGTCCATGCATAATGACTTAGAATTATAATGATTAGAATTATCTTTCGCCTGTATTTACAACTGTTTGTTTGCTACCGAAGTATCTAAATAACGAACTTCATTATCTATAATAGCTTAACAATTTAATATATAATAATTGGGGCCCCTGATATAGTATTCCCTTTGAATAGATAATATAAGTTTAAAGCAATAACAAATAAATAAATAAATAATGAAATAATATAAAATAACTAAAGAATGACATAATTTAATGCACAAAATATAACTTCATAGAAATAGATCTATTAAAGTTTATAAATTCGATTAAAACGCTACAAATATAAAGAACAGATTATAAACTGTTAAATATATTGTATATAATAACTTTTTTTAATAACTTCTAATATATTTTGAGTCTTCCTATATTCGGTAAAATAATAAGTTATGTATACATATACTTCACACTTTTAACAAAAATTGTTGGTGAGATCTACAGGGTAATTATGGGAACTGGGACAAGTTGCTGCTCTTTTTAAAGGAAAAATAGAAAAAAATGATAGAGGAAAAAATCATATGTCATATAATACGTCGTAACTTTCTGTGATCTTATTTTTTATGTGCATGCACCAATGCATCCGCCAACCCAATTTTTTTGTAAAACCAATCGATCCCTTTTATTATCTTACGTATAATCGTACTAACACAAGATCATCGAAATGTCGATACTTCACGAGAAAGAAACTTAATTCAGGTTTTAGCTAAATTCTATTTACAGGAAGACAATATTTTCTCGTTGCTTTTGAAATAAACATTTTCTCTCCGTAAGAAGTGAACAAAATATTCTATTTAAGAATGTCTACGTTTGTTTCTTTAGACTCCTTTGATCTTACCGTTTCTTTATGGGAAAACCTCGACTTATATTTACATTTCGCCTCTGTGTCTGTGGGTTATGAAAGATATTGAACAGCATATTTGAATTTCTACGGAAAAGCACAGTATCAATTACGGAATGAATCTCTATTTCTCTGTTTGATGATTATTTTACAGTTCTTTTTAAAGTTTAAACAGTAAATTCTAGTGCTGTGAAACTATATTATCAAAACACTATAGTTGCAAAACTTCCCTAATTGATAACTGTCATGAGTGGTCGAAATGAACTTTTCTCATCGATATCTGTTTTGAGTAATCAAAGTAGTTTTTCCTCGTCGATAACAGTTATCGAGGAAATACACTAGTAATTGTTATTTTTAACTGTTATTAAAAACGAAGTTTTTAAACCGAAATTGAAAATTGTTGGAAAATTTAAAAAATTGAAGATGTCAATATATGATTTAAAAATCCATATTTTAAAATCATTTTATCAAATTTCAATAATAATCAACTTTTCATTAACGATTTTTATCGTAGAAAATTTTAGAATAACTGTTACTTTTAGTCCCTGCTCTTACGACACCGATGCAACAAACAACCGGTACATTCATAAAATAAGGCAAGCTATTCTACACATTTTATTTCCCTATTTCGAGAAACCTGAGGCGCACAAACACTCGTAGATAATTAACGACATCACGTTCCTGTAAGAAGTTTAATAGTTTCTACAAATGTGCCAGTTCAAAGTTCGCCTCTAACTAAACACTAGCTCGTTAAACACCTGCGCGGTAGGTCTGCATGGTGTATGAACTTCTCGGATTGTTTTATTCGTTAACACCCTGTAGAGCACCGTACGGCCCGGTCTGTGGACCGCATCGAATACGGTGTAATGTACTTTGGTTAAGCGCATCGGAGCATGCTCGTCGCCGAGTTAACGCATTTAATGGAGGTTAATTTTGCATATGGTATTGCTCCCCCGTGCCCTAACCTCTTTACTCGCGTACGCTCAACCATCCCCCGCATCGTAAGCTCACGACCAAACTACCCGAAATTACGGCCGCAGAACGGGGATCATTATTAAACCGGTCGCTCGATCTTTCCGCGTGATCGAATTATGCGGTTAAGTATTCAGCTACTTCGTCCTCGCGGCTATGTACCTTTCCAGCAGGGGAGTTACGATCATTGCGACGAACAGCGGATAATCATTCCTAAATTGTTCGCTGTCTTTTTTTCTCTCCTCCTCCTCCTCTTCTTCTTCTTTTATTGATGAGTTAATGGTTTTTTTATTGGCAGTACTTTAACCAATTAGTTGTTTGCCACAGTTTCGAGTTTAGAGATTGTTTGTCTGATCGTCGAGAATTAGTGTACCGAGAATCAGTGGATTTTACGATTTGATCAAGATTCGTTGATTCGACAGTTGCGATAAGCAATTCTATACAGGGTGTCTCAAAAATGTCTTCCCTGAGAAGGGTAATTCCTAGAGGTGTGCGAGACGGCACGGGAATTCCGAAAATGTTCGGGTATTCCCGAAAATATTCGGGTGTTCCCGAAAATATTGGGGACTCCCGTGAATGTGTTCGGGATCTCTGAGAATATTATAAAATGGTGGAAGGAAAATTCAGAAAGATATCCTATATTATCAGTTGCTGCAAAACGTTACATCGCTACATATACCAAGTACACAAACAACTAGCGAAAGGCTGTTTTCAACAACTGGAAATATTGTTACCATCAAAAGAACCAAGCTATTGGCAACAAATGTAGAGAAATTAATTTTTTTACACGAGAATTTAAAATAAAACTATGTATATACTATATATTTTAGTTTTTAATTATACAATGTATACTGTGTTTTCATTTATTGTTTGGTGTAATTTGTGCATTACAATATGTAACTATAATTTTTTCCATATTGTCAACGGTAAGTTGATGTCTTTTCCCGCTGAAGACTAATTTGTACACTGGAATTGTCCTTTCAAGATCACAGGACGTAATTGGTGCATATGTGTATTTTTTCCAATATCTTGCATTAATTTCGTTTGTTCCTTCAGTAGTCGATGCATATAGAGTTTGGTTTTTCTGTCCAAATCCCATAACTTTACCTACTTTCTATAAAAATAAGCATTTGCATAAATATCCGCTGTCTAGTTATAAATTATCAAGTAAAATGAAACTTGATGTTTTATTTAGACAAATCAAACACTATGTTAATATTCAAGAAAACAAGACACGTTTTCGAATCCCAGCATTTTAAGAGATCCGGAATACATCCATGGGATTCCCGAAAATGTTCGGGAATTCCAAATATATTCGGGATTCCTGAATATTTTCGGGAATTCCCGTTCCGTCTCGCACACCTCTAGTAATTCCTGAGGTCTTTTGAAGTAACTTTTCTCCTTTGCGAAAATGTTATCCGTGGTTTTGTTAAGGAGTTATTCACGAAGAATGCGGACCAATTAGAACACAGCTACAGAGGACGGATTCCGGCTCAGCCAATGCCAACGCCACATTTATCGGGACCTGTCACCGAGCCGGGATTCGTTCGGCTCCGATTGGTCCGTAATTTTTGTTAATAAGTTCTTAACAAAGCCGCGCAGAACAGTTTCGTAAACGAACAAGTTATTTCAAATAAGCTCATGGATCACCCTTTTCAACGACATAAATTTTTGGAACACCCTGTATACATTTTCCATTACAATTTGATTGTTAAAGCGATTCCCATTTAACACATATCGTAATATTAGTATGAATTGGATATTAATATAAATTGGATAGAGTGGAAAATGAGCATTGAATTCGGTTTATTGTTCTTGAAAAATATGAAAAATTCAAACATGTCTAGTACATTAAATTAGATTTCTTTTCATAAATGTCCATCTTATTTTAGATTTATGTAGTACTTACTTAAAATCTGAGCTGTATATAATAAAGTAGAAGGACGTGGCAGACACTTTCCCATTTTTACAATTCATCGTTTGTGGTAACAGATTTACAGCGGATCCAACAATTGCTTAATCATTACATTGTAATTTCGTAAAAACAAGTCTGGAATCATTTCACAGCTTGACGTTTGTACTTTCACAAAGCAGTGTTCATTATCCTCTAGGATATAATTATCCTCTCATTATCCTCTAAGATATTTTTCCATGATGTAGCAGCTGGAAAAATGGATTAAACGTGTCCAAGAACTTGCAACAATTTTTCTCGTAAATAAAACTGCCATAGATTTGAAGATTCTCATCTGAAATCCTCATTACGACTCCCTAAAAATTGATACATGATTTTGTTTTCTTCTATTGAACAAAAACGGGGGGGGGGGGGGGGGACAAGTTCGGTCGTACAAAACCCTCATCGTGTAACTTATACTACAGTAAAACTGGCACCTCATCAAAAGCTCGATAAAACTACTAAAAAAAATTGTACATCAGTTTTTAAGATGTCGTTGCTAAGAGAAAGCTTCGATCTACCAATCTATAGTGGTTTCAGTCCTGAAAAGAATTTTTCAGTCTTCACAGACGTTTGAATGTATCATTTCCGAGAAAATAATTTTCGAGAAAAAACGTGGCTTCAGTTTCCCGCCGGCTACATTATGGAAAATGATCTTAGAATGAAATGAACGACGGCTTATAAAATAGAGGTTTCCTGCTTTGAAACGAGTCGTTTGTGTAGAAAACGATGGTTTAGGTTGAAAGATAATCCCCTACAATTTCAAGTCGCTAACCCTTCATATAAGGATGATACGAGGGTAAACACCCTTAACTGTATCATTTTTTTCTCGGTTGTTAATTAAGATATTCAGATGAAAAAAAACGGAAATACTCGACCCACCTCCTTCGTATCATACATTTTTTTCACAATTGTGATCAAATTATTAATGGTAGAAAAAATCATTTTATTTTTGGGGGGTGGAGATTGCAAGCAACCCCTCGAGTGACCACTTCCAAAAAATTCAAGAACAATGTTCTGTTACCTATCTAATATATACAAAAATTTTCAAGATGATCGGATTGGTGGAACATAATAATAATAATAATAATATTTACTATAAAATCTAAATATCTCCACACTCATGTATACATATTAACGCTAACCTTTGATTATTATTGCGCTAACAAAACGCTGTATCTATAATTGTATACCAAAAGTGGTCGCTAATGACCTCGATGTTAATGCGACCTTTATAAATAAACAATCTAAAAACAACAATGTTGAAAAATAATTCGGAGTGCAAAGGGTTGGGAGAAATGATCAATTTAACCTTTAGGAACATATTCAGATGCGAAAATCCGATTTTGATGAAACTTATGGGAATTTATAGTTCTTTGAAAAATATTTGACACGTATTTTTTTTTATCGGCAACCATCCACTTTGAAGGGGTGAAAACAGCCCTCAAAGTTGGAGGTCAAAACCATATTTTTTGAGATATCTCGGAAACCATGGGTCGAAAAAATTTGATTTTTTTTAAAAATTGTGTTTTTCAATGGGAGATGTAGTCGCGCAAGAAAATTTTAACAAAAGTTTTTTGTTTAAGCAATATATTAAAAATTTGATTTTTTTTACAGTTTCTCTTATTTATTGTTAGTTCATTTTAATGTAAACTTGCGTGTGTGATCTTTGATCCAAAATAGGGGATACATGTTTCAGGATCTGGTTTCCGAGATATCTCAAAAAATATGGTTTTGACCCCCAACTTTGAGGGCTGTTTTCACCCCTTCAAAGTGGATGGTTGCCGATAAAAAAATACGTGTCAAATATTTTTCAAAGAACTATAAACTCCCATAAATTTCATCAAAATCGGATTTTCGCATCTGAATATGTTCCCTTGTTAGTACTCAAAGTCGCCACTAAAAATTGCTGTACCGTTATTAAAAATATTGTTGTTACATTACTAAATATGTTGGTATCTGAACAATTACTAAACATTCAAGTATTGTATGAGGATATGAGGTATTATATCAATTTCATATTCATACAAAGGAAAAAATTAATGTAGAATGGAATTATTCTAGGAAAGAAATGGGAAGAAATGTTTAATATTCGAGTTAAAGTAGCTCCGAGGGCAAAGGGTTGAACATAGGAGACTTTTCGAGAATCGGGTATTTAGTGTTGAAATACTTCTTGGATCCAGAATAGCCTATTGCGAAAGGAACTCTTTCGAATAGATGTTTTTCCTGTCACCGTGTATGCACGCGAGCACAATATAAATTATATGACGCAGACGGCGCAAGTTCGATTGAATTTCGTTGGAAAGGTCAATCGTCAGATGCACAGATATTTATTACGAAACAATCAAGATGTCTGCGCCCCCTTTACGAACCGATTCCGAGATCACTGGCCGCGGCAATGGCAATGCATCGAAGGGGAAAAGACGGGCATTTAAGGGCTATAAACGCACGCCGAATGGAACGGTATCCGGAAGCGGAATCTCTTCTGGCCTATCGACTGGAACGAAATCGCGTGGGATATTTCTTCTCCGGTGGAGGGTGCTCAACGTTCCATTAATTGGGGGGGAATGAATGGGGTACATGATAAATAGCTCGTAAAGAAGTGTCGAGAAACCAGAAGTCACAGCATCGCGAGGCCACGTGTCCCGCTACGCACAGTGGGACGACAGCCCGCTTTTTGTGGCCAAAAGTCAATTTTTCAAGTTTTATGTATTCAAACAATTTTAACCCTAAACGTACCGCGACCGGTAGAATGACACCTTTTAGATTGTTTGCTTCTTAATTATTGCTTCTTAATTATTCTTAATTATGAAAATTCGTTCATTAGAAATTATTCAATAAATTTCTTTATTGGAACACGTATTATTAGAAAAATTGTATACATCCGCATTAATAGGTACATTTATCCTAATTAAATTTTGTTTGAAGTCTTTATTCCGTTGTTAGAGTTATGTAACACAACCCGTGCCGAACACAACATGCGACTGCTATATATTGATTTATAAAAAAGACAACACTGGATTTATTTAAATTTCTTGCAGTTCTTATAACAAATCGTGCTTGAATGAAGAAATTCATTTATTAATTTCTAATGGAATTACAAATCGATACACACTGTACAATTATCATTGACTGCATATCCAGATTTCTCTGAAATTTGAACTGTTTTCGTGTTTATCCAATGGCTTTTCCGGGTTTACCTCGACGATCCTGCAAATCTCTTCGATTCCGTGGAATTTCGTTGCCGATCCGGCAATCAACGTGTCAAAGAATGAAACATCAAAGTTTGACAGGGAACGCGTTTATCCTCGCGACAATGGTCAAAGCGGTGGCAATAATCGAGGTGGCGGCCCTTGAAGCGGTGCGCGACAGCCGGAGTAAATCAAATGTAAATGGATAAGCGGGAAATAAAGCGAAAACCACCGAGGACCAGCCGGACTGAAAGGAACGAAGAGACCACCACCGGATAGGACCGAACGATCCTCGTCATCGTTATCGCGTGGGGTAGCCACGAAACTGAAACGAAAAAGAGCCTAGCGTGACAGAGAGAAAAAAAGCACGTAACCAATGGAAAGAGAGGAGTGAGAGAAAAGTATATAAATAACAACCGAGAGCGAGAACGAAGGGAATGGCGGGTGCCAGAAGCCAACGGTGATAGAGACAGAGCGAGAAAGGGATGGAGAACGAAGGGGTGAGAACCGAAGAGGGTGCAGGAAGTAGTAGTATAGATGCTCTGTCGAGTGTACACATTGGGAAGGGCGTGTGTAATGCGGTGGAATCGAGTGGAGACAAAAGTCAAATGGAGTTCGCTGCCGGTGTGAAGAGACAAGAGGAAGATGAGTGGTGTTGAATCAAGTGTTTATTACCCCCTGGTCTTATTCACCCCTCGACCGGGACCCCTGACTCTTCCCTTTTTTTCGATTACGTTTCCTATTAGACACGGGACACCATAGACTGCTTCCTATGTGTTATTATTTCTTATTAATAGACTACGGATTTGATGGATCTATGGGAAAACCAGCTACAATTTGGAACAGTAACATGTTTAATGCTTTCCACTCCTTTGTCAGTTCCTTTGAAACTGTCCTTAATTACACTTGTAAAATTATGGATAAAATCTTCCTTAAACATTTGGGCAATCTCAAATAAAAAAGAAAAAAGAACGTATATCCATGCAAAATTCGCAGAATACCAAAACGGAAGAAAAGCAGTAGTCAATATAAAAATATTCGAAACTGTCCCCAATTACGCTTGTAAAATTGTAGTTAAGTAAGTTAAAAATTATGGATAAATCTTCCTCAGACATTTGAGCAAGCTCAAATAAAAAAGAAAAAAGAAGGTACTCACGCAAAAATTCACGGAATACCGAAATGAAAGAAAAAGAATATTCCATATAAAAATATTAGAAACTGTCCCTACTTACACTTGTAAAATTGCAGGTAAGTAAATGAAAAATGATGGCTAAGTATTCCTGAAAATACCAAAACGAAAGAAAAGAATATTCCATACAAAAATATTTGAAACTGTTCCCAATTGCACTTGTAAAATTGTAGTTAAGTAAGTTAAAAATTATGGATGAATCATGCTTAGATATTTGGGCAAACTCAAATTAATAAAAAAGAAAAAAGAACGTAGTCACGCAAAATTTACGTAAAAATTCACAGAATACCAAAACGAAAAAAAAGAATATTCCATACAAAAATATTTAAAATTACACTTTCCCAATTACGCTTGTAAAATTGCAGTTAACAAAGTTAAAAATTATGGATAAATCTTCCTCAGATATTTGGTGAAATTTAACTAACAAAGAAAAAAGAAGCCATTCACGCAAAATTCGCGTAAAAATTTACTTAATACCAAGACGAGAGAAAAAGAATACTCGATATAAAAATATTCGAAACTGTCCCGAACTACACTTATAAAACTGCAATTAAGTAAATTAAAAATAATGGATCCTTGTTCCTTGGATATTTGGGCAAGCTCAAATAAAAAGAGAGTACTCTCGCGTGCGGTAAAAATTCGCCGTATACCAATACCAAAAAAAAAAAGAAAAGAAAAGAAAAAGAACTGACAAAATAGCTGGACAAAACAGCTCTCGGCGAGAAGAATAGGTGTATAGCGCGAGATATGAGCCGGGCCTAATAAGAATCATCCGCAACGGCTCTTCATCGATGGAGCAATATAGATTAACGGGAGCCTAAACGAGAACGAGAGCCCGGGACGAAGAAGCATTGGCTGTGATTGAATTAATCTGTCAATTTGCCAATTACACGGATGAGTTTGTTTGGTGGCTGCGGTACGCGTACGTCTCTCCGTGCGTCTCCGCTGCGTTCATCGATCGCAAGTGGATCGTCGGTCGCGCGTGTGTCTGCGTGAAATTCGGCGTGCGTGTGCGTGCACGCAACCCCTGCACGGACACGAGTAATCGAGCCTGTGTGCGGGCCGGGCATACGTAACGGCGTGGCTCGGGGCACAGATTCAACGAGCTCAATTGGTGCACCGAACGAGGAGGAGGATCGTATTGATTCTCCGGTTACATAGTCGCCAAGTAGAGACAGCTACGAACCGGCTACTGCCTCGAGCTACTGTTTCTGTTCGACGCATCCACTGCCAAAGGAACATCCACAAAAATACCACAAAATTAAAACCTTTCTCTCTCTTTCTCTCTCTTTCCCTCTCTTTCCCTCGCTCAACGCTACAACCACCGAGCAATCAAAGTGATTTGGTTCGAACGGATCGTAAAACCAGGAACCTCGATATAGGTATTTTTCGGTTACACTGTGGCACTGTAACGTTTATATTGTAACGTCTCGATACACCAATAAACCTCTCGATAAAAAATTCGAAAAAGAATTCATCTTTCAACTCTGTGCACTCGCAGCTATTTTAACTGGAAAATTAAACATTTCTTCCGACCTAGAATAATTCCATTCTACATGATTTTCTCAATTTCATGGATATGAAATTGATGTAATACCTTATACAATACTTAAATGTTTAGTAATTCACTAGATACCAACATATTTAATCAATGCGTATAATATTTTGTGAATAATGGTATAGCAAATTTTTCTACCACTAGTTTTTTTCGTCACTATCTTGCAGTGAAACTATTATTAATATTATATTTAATATACACTCCCGCTCATAAGTCTTAGGACAGTGATCATATTTGTATTCAATTCTGTAAAAATGAAATAATCGTTGAAGGATGCGAACAAATTTTTCCTTATACTAAAGGTTTACATGTCAACGAAAGGATGCTGCACTCATAAATACAGGGTATCCCAAAATTCGCGAACCTCCCGAAAGGGGGTGGTTCCTGAGACCATTTCAAGCGACATTTTCCTTTGCAAAAATGTTATCCGCGGCTTTGTTTAGGAGTTATTAACGAAAAACACGGACCAATCAGAGCGCGACCTAGACGCGAGTTACCATAGTCGGCCCGGCGCGCCAACTGTCGATTGGCCGACTGTGGTAACTCGCGTCTAGGTCGCGCTCTGATTGGTCCGTGTTTTTCGTTAATAACTCCTTTAAACAAAGCCGCGGATAACATTTTTGCAAAGGAAAATGTCGCTTGAAATGATCGAAGTTCACGAATTTTGGGACAGCCTGTATATGAAAAATCTTACCAAGAAGTAAAGAAATATTTATGTATTTTCTTTCCATCGAAAAACCCCCACGTTTCTTTATTAGAGTATCTACTATTCTTGGCATCCGCGTGATCAATTTTTTCATACTTTCTGTTGTTATATTATACAATACTCGTTCCAAAATATTCCATAAATGTGTTTTCGAAGCATATTTGTTTGTTCATTTGACGGTTCAGAAGAGTCTCGATTATCCAAACCGATGATATCTCAATTCTCCATGTTTCTATAAACAGTCCAATCTAAAGGGATTCATGTACAATAAGATTTACGTATAAATCGTAGATAGGTAACTGTTCTACTATCCGAACACACTGTGTAATGAATTAAACAATAAATATGATCCAAATTGCGTCGTGTTTGGTATCATTTTAATCAGAGAAATGTCACGAATACTGAACACGAGTTTTTTATATTATTACAATTTTAATCTCAAGGAAGAGATTATTTTGCAGTACTGTACAGACGTTTCAATACATCATGATACTTTATACAATACAATACAAATTATAAACAGTCGTACTACACAAGCAGTTTCAAGATGTACTCTTTTTTTTTAATCGTTAATTATGGAATGCAAAATTGCAAATATAGGAGAATAATTTAAACATACTGTTACAGTATTTCTAACATATCAAAACTACGAATAATAGATATGGAATTGTACTTATTTATTGAAAATAAGGTGGCAAATTTTTATTTTGCACGGAGATCTGTAGTCTAGTTATAAGAAGCTCATTAGCAACAAACAAGTTGTATCGTTGGACTAGTACTGTCTCTCGCTGGTGTTGATGATTTGTTTGGTATTTGCCATAATCCTTATACAGGATGGGGCGGAAATCGTAGTACAACCGAGGTAATTCTATATATAGGAGTAAATCGAAAAAACGAAATAACATTTTTTCGTTTCACGCCTCGTTTTCGAGAAAATCGAGTTTAAAGATCCGCCGGGTTTACGTGCTTTAGTGTATGCAGGAAGTAGAATTGGTTGGTCATGATCAGACGCGTCAGACGATCCCTATGTAATAGCACGAGTGTATTCGCTGCATTTTCAAACTCGATTTTCCTGGAAACAAAGCTTCGGATGGTAAAATATTAAAGCAATTTTTTTCTTATTTTTCTATGCAGAATCACCCCCTGCCCGATTATAATTTCCACCCCACCCTGTATATTGCCAATTTTTCTTTGAAAATTGTAAATGGGTGTTAGTAAATTCATACTGGTGCTTTTATGATAAAATTATTCTTTATTTCAGGGTACGGGAGGAAGCTCTTTACCTTACGAAATCTTAGCTTCCCAAAACAAAGTATCAAATGGGATACTTCAAAACCTCTGTTTAGAAACGATTCCGAGATCGTTTCATCGGTACTTCGTAATCTCTGTTCATTAATACAATTCTGAGATCGTCGATTCAGTTTTGACAACGAACAATATGTTCATGGTGCTGGTACTTTATTGAAAATGCAACAAAATTGTTTGTATATTCTTGATGGCAAACAGTAAAATTGCTAAAGATTTTAACTTTCTTGGATAATTGTAAATTTTTATTAACTAAACCTACCATCATCGGTCGAAATGACCGGTTCGAGATTTTTTATTTTACGATTATTGATATAATAAAAATAGTTTCATATGAAATGATTGTATAGATATCTTTAATGGAGCACAAATTCTAAATAAAATCAATCTTGTCACTTTTGTAAGGAAACATGTGTGTGTACCAGTTACATTTAAGGCTCGGTAGGTTAAACTGTTATTAAACACTGAAGAAAGTGATCGGTATTGACGTAAGAGTCAGAGCGAAACTTTGAAATGCAGTAGTGCCTCGATAGTGGAACGCACATGAGAACCCAGTGACGCCATTTTCCAAATACCAATCGCGAAGTGCTATGTGTATCCTCGGAATTTAGTTTCTTCTTTTTTATAAAAGAATGGAGCATAATGTATTTTTTTAAGTATGTCCCAATTCGTTTTCTTTTTGGTTTATTCAATTAGTATAAGTTGTTCCACACATTTTGTATAGTGACATGATTATAGAATTTATTTATCCAATTGGTAGAACGCAATTTCTCAGGAAGGTCATCAATCCAAACTGTTTGTACCATAAGTGGCATGTAATAGCACCAATGCATAGTCTGCATTAATTCAGTAGTAGCTCGAAACCGAAAGTTTTTCAACTTATATTTACTAATATTAAATTTATTACATATAGTAATTTTAAATATTTTTCATTCAAAGTCAAACTATCTCCAAAGCAAGAAAGATTAACATGTAGACTAACATGTCTGTATAATATACTTGCTTATTTCTACTTACTAGAAACAAGTATAATAGTATGGCATAAGAGAATGTATACATGGAATAAGGGTGGGGTAATAACTTTGTCCAATTTAAATATTTCCGTTACTTTGGATAAATAAGTGGAAAAATGATACATACGAAAGTTGCATGGTGTTGACAGGGAAATATTGTGATGTAAACACTTTTTATGTGTGCCAAGGCGTTTCGGTGATTTCAAGGTCATCTTGATTTCTTTAAATGGGAAGATCTACTTTTTGTATCGTGAATCGGAAGAGTATCAAAAATTCTGCGTAACAATATATTGACCTTCATATCATATATTGACTACATTTTATACATATGTATTGATAATTCGAGGTGACCTTGATTTGTCAAGGACACTAACTTTGGTTAGTGCCCATCCAGTATATTACTTCACAGTTTTCAGGATAGTATGAGACAAATCTGCTAAGACTACTTTTATAGTAGCATCACCTAAACTGCACAAGAGTTCTATGAAATTATTATTCCATACGATATTTTAAAAATGCAACAATTGAAAGAAGATGAAAGGTGAATGTTCCAAAAGAGTGCTGTTGGTTCAACGTGATTATTCATATAGCATTGTCAGTTTTTATTAATGAAGTTATGACAAGTTATTTATTAATGATGTTATTTAAAAATCTATTTTTTTTATCACACAGCAATAATGTTAATGGTGTTTAATGTTATATTGAATGTTGGACGAATCGATTGCTACGATATTTGAGCTATTTCTAATAGAAAGAGTCGGAGAATCAACAAGAGTGACACACACAGAGAGACAGAGACATTTAATAGAGAAAAAATTATATATTGATAGTTTCAATTATTAAAATTTTTCAACAATCTTGAATTCCATATACACATTTTTACCAAAAATGCATAAAGCTCCGCAGTCTTGCAATAACAAATATTCGATGGAGAAGCTCACTTTAAATTTATTATTGTACTCTGTCGTTCCTTAACCCTCTACTTGTATAGAGAGAGATAGAAATATATAGAGAGAGTGAGAGTGAGAGAGAGAGAGAGAGAGAGAGAGAGAACGAATGAACCGATTTCGCAGATAAAACAGCCGGATGGAAAATGTCTCGGTCGACAAACACACTCGAATCCTCCGCAAATCGTACGACTCAGCCGATTACAGCAAAGAGAATACCAAATTACGCTATCGTATTTGCCGAGCACACCATTGTACTCGGAGCTGTATCTAATTTGAAGTTCGTTCCAAGACGAGAGAAGTTGGACTTGCGTCTGCAAGTAGATAGGCTTTCCCGGCGATATAATATCGTGGCACCGTCGAGGCGTGGGTGCAGATCCGGTAGCAGGGGAAAGGGTAGAAGTGGCGGGATCGAGTGGCGGCGGTGATAGAGCCGGAGGGTGCTACGTGGAACAGAAAACGAGAGAGAGAAGGAGAGACGGAGAGAAAGGGAGAAAGAGAGAGAGAGAGAGAGAGAGAGAGAGAGAGAGAGAGAAAGAGAGAGAGAGATGGGTGATGCGCAGTCGAAGGTTTCGCTTCCCCGTTTCACCCCGAGGGCACCATTTCCAACGGAACCAAGCGTGAGTCGGTAGGGACGGGATCTGGATCCGCTATATTCCAATTGCTTCCCTGTTTGATATGCGCCAATTTCATCCAATATGTCGCGCCCCTTGTCCAACGCTTCCCAATCTTTCGGCCAGCGTAACCTGCTACCTCCCCCTACTATACCCTTCTGCTCCAATAAATCTCCAGAATTGATTAATCATCGCAATCTTCAAACTCATCTTCGGTTTCGACCCACAACTGAAAATACACCTTGCGACAAAACTAAAAGACACGTAAGGAAATGGATGAAAAATATATTCTGGTTAGAGTTTTTTTCCTTCGATTAGATATTTCCAGATCCGGGGAAAATTTTTCATAATTTTCTATAAAATAGTGAACATTGAAATATTCACATAAGTAAATACTATTTCATTTAATTCGTAAATTCAAATATGGAAGATAGTGAACTGACAACGAAAATGGCGAAATTCATTAATAGATAGTATGTTCGAAAAGTATGTTCCGTCTAAAGCAAACACAGTGAATCAATGTAACTTATATAAATTACTCTTCTATAATGTTTCCAGTTATCTACACAGAAGAAAAACATAAGCGTCTCATGTTATCGATAAAAGATACTATAAAAAGTTAAAGAATAAAAACCTCTTCTTTGCAACATCATTATTCTAAATATTATTGTGTGAAATATTACTCATCTTATCAATTTCTACTTATCCACAAGTTGTTGTTTCAAAGTGCATTTATAATTTCGCAATTGAAAAGAAAGATCTTAAAAAATCCGATAATATCTTGATCATTTTTCTAAATTTGTAAATAGTTCTTCTTCATATGTTTATTTCGAAAACTTTCAATTTAAATTCATAAAAATGCATACTATACATATAATACAAATCAAATTATCATGTTAAACTTTTTAAAGATGAACGCTACATTATAACATATGTTGTATTCTAATTGCAAACGGTACTTTCCTTCATCACTGTAAATCTCGAATTGTAAAACCGATGAAATTATGCAATAATTTCTGAAGCGGCTAGAGCATACAAAATGAATGTTTAAATATTCCTATCGTGTTACAGAAGCTATTTCCACAAATTGAGTTACAATTTAAATCGTTCTACTTCGCTCATATTTTTTATGAAGTGAATTCTATTTCTTTTCATCAGCCCCTCTTTCCGCGAGTCCCTCTCGTACCCGATAAACCATTTCCCGTGAAATCCTCGCCGGAAATCCACCGGTCACGTGCGGACAAGTGACCGCAGTCGTCGCATTTTCACGTTAGAACATCATTTATATACTTTATTGGCCCGCTGTGCTTTTGCACCCTGTGAATAATAGATAAGGGGCTTTCCCATGATTGTAAGTGACCACTATTTCTTTACACGTATATCGACAACAGTGTGCCATACTGTGAACAGATTTCGCAGTTCGTACAGCATTACATATTTAAATACTTCAATTTGAATCATTACAATTTATCATACCATTTTTACAAAGTATTTTAGATACTTTATTGATATCTTTCCTTCAAATGTTATTCTACGTACGTACGTCAATTTGCACGTTAAAAAATTAACATTTAGATAACTACAAGTTTTACAATTGCATTAAACAACATTATTTATAATGCTCTAATTCTGTTATGTAAATTAATAATTCTTAAAAGTATACACGATTGTTTTATAGTTTGATCTATTGTCTCAGATATTCTGTGTGGCTTTAATATTATTTGTTTACTGTACACAAATGAACAAAGTTTAAAAGCCATAAGAAATGATTATTCCCATCCTAATGTGCATATTAAATGACTATTAATTGGTATAGAGTTCCCAATTAATACTAAATTTTTTAAACGTAAATTTCTTGTGCTGAAAATAAAGTTAAAAATATTATTAATTTCTATTCTCGTACGCGTTTCCTGGTAATCGAGATTGAATTAAAAAATATCAATGTGTTAGTTTCAGCCAATTAGAATCATTAAACAAAGAATAAAATTTTGATGTGATTCCTGCTTCGTACAATTTATGCAGACGATGTTTATTTTGCATAAAGGTCTGCACGCAGTCTAGTGATGACTATACATGTATAGCAAATATTGTTCTAGAAAATTCGGTTTCATTCCAACAGTTAATAAATTCAAGTTGCTGCAGGAAAGAATAATTATCATAATGATAAAATTAGTAATTCTCTGCTTCTAATGTAATTCTACCAGCAATTCTACTTACAGCTAATAAGTTGCAATAAAACTAGATCTTTTTCGGATTCGTTAATAGAAGGAGTACACTATGCTGCAGTTTTTCTGGCATTTGCGAGAGAAATTGCCAGAAACTGACGGTGACCTATTTCGAAGAGACTATACTTGATGAAGTTGTACGAGCTCAACGGAAGTTACGCAGTGGGGATAGCTTGTAAACGTGGCATAATGAGCTACGGAGGGGAATAAGCCAAATTTGCACCAACATATCCTCAGCCTACCCTCACTATACAGACGATGTATCCCGAGTGAGCCTAATTGATAATGAACGTCATTTCTGAAACTTTTACAACCTAACAAATTATCTTTAGAATTGTAATGACAAAGCATTGGACATTTATTAACTCTATTTACGAGCGATTCTTACGTAGTCTTATTCTGCATTCTCTCACGATACAACAGTTTACTTATCTACAGGGCCGGCGTCACCTTTTGCGGGGCCCGGTTCAACAATTTTGCGGGACCAGAATACATGTTCGAATCGTATACTTAAATTTCACAATAAGGAATTATTTATTATAAGTACAAAGGATGTTACATATATTAGATTGGGGAAAAAGAAATCCATTATTTTTACGTTATCTCAAGCGGAGAAATGATGGATTTCTTTTTCCCCAAGCTAATATTTTTTGTAAGATAAATATAACATAATTTTTTGCGTTTTTTCCGCCGCAATATCTTTGATTACGTCATCAAAATTGATTGAGTTTGCTACTTCGCTTTTTGTATTGAAAGAATAGCCAAAGATGTAAATCGGTCTGGGCTTATTGATGATCGACGATGATTTTTTAAGTAAACAAGAATTTATTACGATTGCAATTGGTAGGAATTATACAAAATTTTAAGAAATGATGTTTTGTCAACTTTTTTATCTGGGCCTGTAACGATCATTTAAAAAATGCGTTTTATAGATTTCGGTGACTTATATGCATACTGAAAATTTCATCGAAATCGGTCAACATTGCAATGAGCTACATACATTTAAGTTGACAAAACATCATTTTTTAAAATTTTGTATAATTCCTACCAATTGCAATCTTAATAAATTTTTGTTTACTTATTCTCTAGCGAACTAGCCGGTCTAACATCTTAAAACAATTCAAGTCCTTCGGACCAATTTCTAAAAAGTTATGCGATTTTTAAGGGTGTCCACTTATTATTGCCGCTGACTGTATATGACTTTCGCAAAAAACTATTGATATAGTTTGATTTCTCGTAGAAAGTACGTTTCTCTGAAAGCGTTCGGATTTTTTTATCTGAAATAGTTTCCAGGATATAAGGACTTCATGGAGTTACACTGAACTTTGATGATTTTTGTCACGCCTTCGAACTGAATCATCGCTACAAAAAACAATGTCTTGCATCTGTTTATGGTATCATCATTCTGTAAAAGGTTAATCAAAATCGGTGTTTTCTAATTGGGTAGTTTCCTTAACACCTAATGTTCTCTGCACCCGTGTCAACATTCGATGTCAACGTCTGCAACACGCTGCAACGAAATATTTCAAAGCAAAGACGGGAGAGAAAATCTCTCGCTCATGTCAGTGTGCAGCAAGTTGTCATCGATTAGTGATTATGCGATTGCACTTTCCACACACACCCGAATATTCAATGTACTATACAGGGGGTCCTGCAAAATGTCTGATGAGTTTCCGTAGACCGCGAGGCCTTTCGAAACGCGAGGCCGGGTTCCGGCGAACGCGCTGAATCTGCCTCGCGCTGGCCCTGCTTATCTATAATATTGGGTTGGGGAAAAAGTTTCTTCGTATCCGCCCGGTAGATGGTCTTACCATGTCATAACTCTGTTAATATTAATCGAATCTGGCATTACTTGAGTGCGTCTGAAAGGTGATATATCATAGAGTAATTGCAAACAAGAAATTCTGATATTTGTTTATCTAGTGAAAAAGTAATTACATTTTGAAAATGAGTGAAAATAAAGAAGAAATTCGATACATTTTGAAATTTTATTACAAAAAAGGAAAGAATGTGACTCAAGCTGCTGAAAAAATTTGTTGGTTCAAGCATTTTGAATCCGGAAATTTTTATGTCAAAGATACGCGTCGTTCTGGTCGATCAGTCATTGAAAAAGTCCATGATATCGGTAAGGAACTAAACATCGACTACAAAACAGTTCTAAACTCTAAACCATTTAATCGGCAGCATGTAAGAAAATAAATCCTGCAAAAGATGAAGTTGTTCGGATAAGGGGAAAACGTGCCACATAAGGGTGGACCTTAGCTACACCTGGTGAAATTTTCTTTGCGAAAATTTTTTCACGCCCCCCCTCCCTAAACTAGACAGTTTAGTCATAATCAAAAGTCTTTCATTCAAATATTCCCATTCGACTAAAATTTCATGTTTTTCACAACTTCAACGCCAATGTGGCACGTCGACCACTTATTCGATCAACTTCATCTTTTGCAGGAATTATTTTCTTACCCAATGGCACAATTTTAGGGGGCGGGGGGGGCGTGAGAAAAATGCCGCAATAAACATTTCACCAGGTATAGATAAGGTCCACCATAATGTGCCACGTCTTCCCGACAAGACGTCCGATTGATCTAAAACTTTGGATATATCAGTTTTTCATGAAATGGAATAATATTGGCGAGGGGGGGGGGTGCATATCCAAAATTTCATGGTCGAAAAATAAGGTCCACCCTAAGCTAAGTACATGTGCAGCTTTTACGCTGTCGAATAATGCAAATTACGCTTCGTAAACGTAAAAATGGGACTTTTGTGGGCGATGATGGTCTGTCTAGATTGATCTTTTATCTAGCGCTTTTGACTACACTCCAGGACGAAAAGATAGCACACTTTGAAATTAATGTAATTTCTGTTTATTAAACATTAGAAATTAAATTTTTTTTATACACATATTTTTAGTGTGTCTTTCTTAACATATATGAATAAAATGAAACAAAGCTTCATTAACTTATCTATTTTTATTGAATAAAGTAGAATTATTAACGAAATATAGAGTTACAAAATGATAGCACACTTAACGAAAAACTTGAAATATAACAGAATTAATCGATAAAAATCAATGCTCAATATTTTGTAGGACCTCCTTTACAGCTAACGACTTTAATCATTCGGTTTGGTAAATATTTATACAATTTTTTAATATAATACTGTTTTGGCTAATATCCTTCCATTCGTCCAAAATGCACTATTTTAAATCGTTAATATTTTGGAATTGTCTGCTTTTCGTACACAGCTCTGGCAAGATGTCCCCAACAATTTTCAATAATATTGAGATTGGAGATCTTGCTGACCACTCCAAAACACGAATAATTTTTGCAGAAAAGTATTTCCTGACCGCTTTCGCCGCGTGGACTGCGACATTACCTTGTTGTAAAATGCAGCAATTCTTGCAGCATAAGTGTTTAGTTTTTTATTTATCATTTCAATATACCCTTCACTATTCATTTGTTCTCTTATAAATTTGATTTCTGTTTTACCCCAATTTCCAATGTCGGCCTCAATTATCGCACAGCCGCCTCCCATTCAGCGACGGCTTAAAAATTGCTGTTCTTCATTCAAATTATGATAGTAATAGCCTACGCCGTCTGGACCATCCAAATTAAATCTCTTTTCGTCAGTAAATATGACTCTTTGCCGCTTTGTCCTCATATTTATATGCTTTTCGGCAAATTGCAAGCGGAACGCTTTCTGCTCCATCTTTAACCAAGGTTTCTTTTGCAATTCTATTCGCGCTAAGTACTTGCATTTTTGTAAAAAACAAGGTACGTTGTTTCCGTTAGTGTTTACGCCAACACTTTCGGCGATTCGTCTCGCAGTCATCCTCGAATTTGATGCTGTTCTCAATGTTGCACGTTTCTCACGGGCAGTTAAACTTTGTGGGCGCCCAGAACACTTCATTTTCCCGTAATTTTCAGGATTATTTAACAAGCTCATAATAACCTTCCGGCATCTATTTACAGTTTTTGATATTTGTGTAATTCAATCTTGTTCTTCCTTTAAGTTTTTTTCCTTTCCTTAAGTTAGTTCTTTTCCACGACCCAATCTTAACGATTTAGTATGTTGTTTTATTAAATAAGCACGAAAGAAGCTATTACCCACTTTATCAATTACGTTTTACAATGAATGTTTGCTCTTCAGTAACTTCTGCACAACTGGCAAATGTAAAACTACTATTTGTGCTATCATTTTCTCCCGCTTGTGTGCCCCAATATTTACGTTTTCGTTTCGAAAATTCTATTGAAGTAAATATTGTGGAGCCATGTCAAAATATGTTGAAATATTAAAACATTCATTTTCTTCAGTTTAATGTACTGAATGAGGAAAAATAGAGGATGTGCTATCTTTTTGTCCCGGAGTGTACTGGGAAACCCCATCTTTGCATCATCGATAAATGTGAAGGCGCATCTCGCACCCCTGCAATCCTGGAAAAACGAGCCTGCCCCCTTAATTCTCAAGTTAAAATTGCTCCGAGTGCAAAGGGTTAGACCTAGCATTCCAATGTTCCGCGGGACACGCTAAACGCCTAAACTCTGGACAGTGGACGTGTTAATCTGATCCGAGTGATCGATTTACAGAGGAATGGTTAAGAACAATGACTGCCAACAAGGCGTCGAAGGCAAGATATAAACTGCTCCCACCAGGAAAATGGTTGGTCCAGGGTAGCCGAGGCGCGTCGTAAGGGGTGGAGGATGATCGTAAAGAAAATGCTCGAGGAAGAGGTGGAAGCAGTCAGTCAGGTAGAGAAGAAGCCGGGAACGTGCTGGGAATGTATGTAGGCTCCCTTACTGTTACTCGACCGGGTGGAGCTTCCTCTTCCACCCACGTTTGGTATCCTTCCTACCCCCTTACGCCCACACACGCTCGAGTAGCACGGTGCTCCTGTATTATTGCCCGACCGTAAATTTCGCCCGGAAAGCGATTTAGCGAGGAAGCGGCAGGGATAAATCTTGAAAAAGTCGAAAAGCGTAAAACAGGAGCCTCGAGGCCGAAAGTGGGGGGTGGGTTGGGGGGAGGGCGTGGAGGATCGGGCGGGGGGCGAGAAGAGCCTCCAGGGGTACCGATATAAGGAACACTCTCAATCTACCTTTCTCTGCTCCCTTTTGCCTCCGCTTCTTTTTTCCAGGGTCTCTCTTCCCTTAACCTTTTCCTACCCTGTGCACCTTTGCGAGCCAGGGGCGTGTCTGTGTCCCTCTCCCCGGCACCATTCCGCCCCATGTGTGCGTATTTCCCCGTGTAAACGGGACGATGTCTCCCTTTCCATCCCCCTCCTCAGCACCTCTGATCGTCCGCCGTTGTACTCTACGGGTAGACGAAACGTTTTCGTCGTTTGCAGCGACGCTGATTTCTGTATCTTTACACCCCGTGACAAATTTACTTTAATATTTTGCATAAAGATCCGCATTCTAGTGATAAGTGTTGGATAATTGAACATATTCTGTTCTTTAAAACGTTCTCAAACCATGGATCCTGTGTCTCTCTCTAATACAATAATTTAATACATTTGAGAATTAAATAATTTCTTATAGAATGACACCAGAATCACTGCTTTTAACTTAATTTTAATAATATTATTGCCAAGCAGAAATCACTGTAGGACAGAACTCGCGAAGAAATTCGAATTCGTAAAAATATGTTCTCAACATTAGAATGTAATTTTTAATTAAACAGCTTAGGGTAAAATGCCCAAATATGAACCACTTTTTGTTGATGTCCCTCCCCTAAGAACAAAGATTTTCTACATTGATTACGAGTATCCCTCTGCATTCTATACAAAATAAGCAATAATATGAATTATAATTATCATCGTTAAGCACCTTCCATCAATCACATGTCTTGAAAATCGATCACCTGTGAAAAATTTTCAATAAAACACTTCAAATCCAGTATAAAGATATACACGAGATATCTCGTCCATTATAGTGGAAGGGTTAATGAAAATAAAAAAAGAGAAAAACTCTAGTAGCTCGCAGAGTTAGATTTGATGCGTAGTGAGTAGAATGGAGATATCGAAAGCAACGTGTCACGTTGTGTCGGCATCCGTGAAGCGTTTGCGATCGGTTGTTCGAACAGAGGAGCGCTCGTAAAGACTTTCGTGCGTGATATATCTGGCCGAGAACGAAATTGACTCTTAATTGCAGCGGCGCCACGCGGGCATGAATAATTGGCGGCGTCAGGGACGAATTCGACGACGGATAATGCAGCAATCCCCGAATCGGAGCGTATCATTTATTCAGCGGCCCGTAGCCACCGGTAGCCGAAGCTGCGGATTTGCAAATCGTATTAACCCGAGCGCGCGAGAAAAAAGTCACCCCCTCGCTCCCGTCGCGGGGGGATCAAAGCGCGGTGATTTTCATTCGCTCTCTAGAACCCTACCGCGATTTTCCTACCACCCCCCCCCACATACCCTTTAGCAATCGTTGATTTAACCCGCTGATTAACTGGCGTCGTTCTTTGTTACGATTCGGTTACGTAGCGACTGTAAGAGTAGACTCTTACGCTTTTACACGCACTGCAATTATAGTTCTCAATTTTTCGACGTTTGTTCACGTTTGTGATCACCTCCTGACGTAAAATGCTGCGATACACACACACACTTAGGAACATAACTGATCACTAGACTCCGGATATTTATGCATTTATAGGAAAATTGAGAAGATGAAATTCAAAATTGCTGGAAAAATTTAAAAATGCAACATGTCAATATATGATTTCTCCTCTTTTGAAATCGTTAAGGAAAGAACCGATCCAATCGATGCAGGCGATTTTTATTTTGCATAAAGAACCGCAGTCTACTGATCGTACACACTTTAAATCAGAATAACTTTTTTATGAATGGACCAAACGACTTCAATTTTTCTGTAAGGCTTGAAGTATTAGTTTAGTGAATGACGTCTAATAAATATGTTGTAAAAATGCATTGGGTCGGAATTGAGAAAAACAATAGTACAACTTGATTTTTACAACTTCTTTAGCTGGGCCAATAACGAAATTGGTTAATTGGTTTACAAATTCTAAACGATCAAAAGTGGTAAAAATTGCAATTTTTCATGGTTTTCGGCCTATAACTGCCATTTTTACTATTTTTCCAAGAGCCCCAAGTATCAGGACATTCGTTTTTACCGAATGACAGAGATTTGAAATGTCATTGAAGAAGAATAATTTACTGTTTGTCCTCTCAAGATTATTATAATGTTATCAAGAAGTGCCGGAAAGGTAATAACTTTGTTTGAAAGGAAATGAAACAAGAGGATTTCATATCAACAAGATTTTTGAAGGATACGGTTTTTAAAAGGGTAAAGAATTCTACGGAGATACAATAAACAGATACAAGAACCATATAAAAGTTTCTATAAAAAATAAGAATATTCCACATCGATTGTGGGAAGCAGTAGTTAATTAAAAATTCATCTTTCATCCCTTAAAAGTCTTTTTACGTTGAAAACAGCGTAACAATACTCTTAGATTTTTTAATATTTTTCACTGTTTTATATTTCACCCAGTTAATTTCTTCATAAACACATAAAAATCAGTCTACTTATCACTGAACTGCAAATTTTATGCGGTCATATAACATTAAGAAAAATTTAAAAATACTGTTCATTACTTTCTATTATAATTATTAAGAAAAGAGGAACATGCTTCTATTTAAAAATTATTTGTTGTTGTAATTGAGGTAGAACAATTTTATTTTTATTTGTCTCATTTTACAAGAATATTTGTGATAATCAAATGTTTAAGAAGATCGCGTTGAAAATTATTGGTAAATTGCCAAAACTATTGAATCACGACAAACGCCCGAATAAATTGTTTTTCAATAATCTTCTGAGCATTTCATCAAAAAATATTCTTGCGATCACGTTTCCATTCAATTTTCCTTAGTCCGCCTCGAAAGTTGCAGAAGTGTCTGTAACACAATGTTACGCCCGTATTGAATTAAATATTGCCAACGGAGACACCAATGAGCCAATGCGAAATTAAATTAAATTTAAGTTACTTAAGCGCAATTTAGACCGAGCTATCTGCTTTGGTTCAAGCGCATTAAACACATCGGACCTTCTAAGCGCGTCGTTGAATCGTCCTTAATGTCGTATTGATGTGTGGAGCATCGAATACTATGCGATTACTACACTATGATCGTTCACTCACGGTTTTACCAGCTAATACCGGAAAACTGAAGGTCAATGAAAAATTCATTCGTTTCAAATACCGTTTTATTAATGTACGGATCAGGGTAAAATTCGGTTCTATATTAGGGTAAACTGTACTATTCCTGGCACTGCAGTAGTTATTGGCACTTTGGAAATCACCCAGTAGCCACGGAAATAAAATATTGCCCGGCTTAATTCCTTGAAGACGAATTAAAATTACGATCATGTCGGTCAAAGGTCGTAAGAATTACGTTCATTTTTCCTATTCTGATGCTAAATATTCGATAAATGTCAATGTAAACAAAATATTTCGTTTAAACAAAGAACTATGACGTAATTGTCGCATATAACTTAAAACTTTTATATAAATTACATTCATCATTAATCCGCTTTTCAATAAAATTTATTGTTATTGTACAAGTCGTTGAAAATTGAAAAATTAATTATTACTACAGTTACAACAACGAAACAAAAGATGATTTCATATGGAAAAGGAAGTGGAAAAGGCAATTTTCGAAATTATTTGTATTAAATAATAATTTCATATTACCAGTTTACGATTGATTTTATGGTAATTATTGCGAACAGGTCTGCGTCCTCCGATTTTGATGAAATTTTAATATGTTATATAGCAACACATTTTGAACAACTTTTTCGTTTTCCAATATAGGGGGGTCGCTTTTAGTTTTCGAGATATTTGCAAAAAACTATCGCTAATACTGTATTGAATTTTCGTATTCTTGCACGTTCCGCGGCAACGTAAGCCTGTCCCGGCGCGGTGTTTGTTTACATTTTGCTTGTAAACACGCTGCGGAGATGAGAGAAAAAACAGGGTCTCACTCTGACCATACATATGTATACAGGGTGAGTCACCTAACGTTTGTACTTCAAATATCTTTGTTGTTTCTAAAGATACGTAAAATATGGTAAGAACAAAGTTGAATGGTACAATGGGGCTGACACGATGCCGAAAAAAATTTTGTTCTTATGTCATTTTTTTTAGAGATATCAAGGTCACCTTGACTTTTTTAAATGGAACCACCCTTTTTTAAACACCTACAATGATAGTTCCTTTCATTAGGAATTCAGTGACTATAATTATTCCAAGGTCATTCAAGGTCAAGGACAGAAAAAACGTATAAAACTAAAATATAGAAGCAGAATACCTGTATTTTATAAATGTTCGAAATGATGGCCGTCTACGTCGATACATTGTTGTAAACGAGCTCTGAAAGAATGTTGAACTCTGATAAGTACATCCGAGGTGATATTCGTACATGCTGTGATGATACGCTGACGCATATCTTCAACTGTTGTTGGAGCATCCTTGTACACGGTCTCTTTTAGCAAACTCCATAAAAAGAAATCCAGTGGATTTAAATCAGGCGAACGAGCTGGCCATGAAACAGTTCCGCCTCGTCCAATCCATCGGTTTGGAAATCGAGAAAACGTTTCTCTTGCTACTCGTGCATAATGAGCAGGACCACCGTCATGTTGGTACCACATATCATAGCGATTTTGTAAAGGGACATCGTCTAACAAAATTGGCAAATCTTGCAAAAATTGAGCGTATTTCTGTCCCGACATCATTCCGTTAACGAAATATGGGCCAATTACTTTGTCGTTCAAAATACCACACCACACGTTTACGCTCCATTGTCTTTGATGATCAATTTCTCGCAGCCAGTGCGGATTATCCACAGACCAATAATGGGCGTTCCGTAGATTAATTAATGATTAGTGAATGTTGCTTCGTCCGTAAACAAGACATTAGAAAAAAATGAATGATATGAAGCAATCCCCATTGACAAAAGTTAATTCTATTTTGAAAATCATTCCCGTGCAATTCTTGATGGAGCGATATGTGGAACGGCTGAAATTTATGTCGGGCCAGAATTCGTGTTACGCTACTTTGACTTATGCCTGCTTCCCGGGCAATTTTACTCGTACTCACGTGAGGATTGACAGCTATAGCTGCTAAAATATTAATTTCATTGTCTTCATTAGTCGTGGGATTCTTCCGTTTGTGCTGTCTTGCATGTACACTTCCAGTACTTCGGAACAACGTGTACGTATTAATGAAAGTCTGTCCAGAAGAAGTGTTTCGTTCGGGGTACTTACCTATCTTCATAAAGTAATCGGGCCTGCACTGCATTTTGTCTACATTCACAATAAATCGTAGTCATATCACACTTTTCATTCATTGAATAAGACATAGCGGAATCGCGTTTGGAAACATACTGATAGTAAATAATAATGCTGAATAACAATAACATTGAAGGATCTTAGTATGTTTACTTTAACTACGACCATAGTATGTTTACTATTTACTACAAGTCTCAACCGTGATAAACGTATTCTACTTTCATATTCTAAATCTTATACGTTTTCTCTGTCTGTGACCTTGAATGACCTTGGAATAATTATAGTCACTGAATTCCTAATGAAAGGGACTATCATTGTAGGTGTTTAAAAAAGGGTGGTTCCATTTAAAAAAGTCAAGGTGACCTTGACCTATCTCTAAAAAAAATGACATAAGAACAAAATTTTTTCGGCATCGTGTCAGCCCCATTGTACCATTCAACTTTGTCCTTACCATATTTTACGTATCTTTAGAAACAACAAAGATATTTGAGGTACAAACGTTAGGTGATACACCCTGTATAGGGTGAGCTTTCAGTTTTGAAAGACTACTCCTACATTTTCGTATGCGTGGTCGGGCCGGCCTTACGGCTGGCCCTCTCCGTCCTCCACCACCTAACCCTAACTAATTCTGATCGCATAATCTTTTCATTCTATATAGCCATTATACAAAATTTGAACTGGTAATGGAAAAATCATGAGATCAGAATTAGTTACGGTTAGGTGGCGGGGGCGGAAAGGGCCGGCCGTGAGGCCGGCCCGACCACGCATACGAAGATCCAGAAGTATTCTTTCAAAATTGAAAGCTCACCCTATGTATGTATGACCAGAGTGAGACCCTGTTTTCTCTCTCACTTCCACAGCGTCAAAATGTAAACAAACGCCGCGCCGCACCGGGACAGGCTTACGTAGCGATAGTTTTTTGCAAATATCTCGAAAACTAAAAGCGACCCCCCTATATTGGAAAAGGAAAAAGTTGTTCAAAATGTCGAAATCTATAACATATTTAAATGTCATCAAAATCAGAGGACGCAGACCTGTTCGCAATAATTACCGATTTTATTATTTTCTACTTGATTATTTCGACGAATTTATTGTGAACGGACAAAACCATGTGACAGTCAATATTTATAAAAGTTAGCACAAACCAGTAATCAAACAATGCGCAGTCTTAAATGAACATTCAACAGATTATAAATTTTTATTGATTTCTTGTTATTTTGATATCTCTCGCTAAACTGAATAGCATTAACGTGGACCATTTTTTAAAAATGGTGTTTTTTTATATTAATTTTGCTGAAAAATCTCTAATAGCTTCTAATTAGAATGCGGATCTTTATGCAAAATAAAAATTGGCTTCATCAATTTCAAGACACAGTAGCCATATAAAACTTTCTTTCTATTCTCAACAATTTTAATAAATCGAGAGTAACATATGGGCGTTCTTAAATTATTTTACTGTTTTAAATTACATCCATCGATTTTTGTCATAAAAACGTGGGGCGCATGCAATAGATTTTGCTAAATCCTGAGGTCGTACACAAATTTTGAGACAAGATTTGAAATCAGCGTGGTAAAAACTACGGGAAATGATATATTAAAAAAAATTTTTTTCCACGCGTGGTACTGGAGAAACCACATTGTCTTGAAATTCTACATGTTTAACGAGTTTTCTCAACGTTAAAAAACATTCGTGCCATAATCTGCCTATTTTTCGATATTCTGCAAAGTTTCAGCTTTAATTAAAAAAAAATTTGATCGCTCTACCTCATTTCTATCGAAAGTTCTTTGATTTTGAATCGAGTTTGGTCCATGTCAGGCAGCCGCTGTTCGTGGCGCACTAATTTCTGCGAAGCACTAACTTCAAACACAGCTGCCATAGGTGAAAATTTGTCGCAGCGAGCTCATGGGGTACTCAATCGAATCGGCAGAATCTCTGCTTCAATCCGACGTTCGGATCATGGTATTACGATCATTTCTCGCCGAGATATAGCGAGTTAAAGGAAAAATGGAAATCGTGCATTTTTAAGCATATTTTCAGAAACACCTGGTATATCGAAATGTTAATGAAACTGAAAAAACCAAAAGGAGTGCCTTGAAGAGAAAGAAACGCTCGTTCTATTGCTTTTCTGCACAAGATTCTACGATAATTTTTTCGCTTTCTGGAGCCAGTTAAAGTTAAAAAGCTCATATTTAATTCAATGCTGAATAACTCGAATAAAAAAAATCGCACAATATTCAACAACCACACAATTTACACAGGAAAGATAGCCCTTCCAAATGATATTAACGCGATTTATCAAAAAAATTTGTTGCTCCCCGTGTAATGTTCCACAGTTGCACAAAATTTTTGTTAACCGTCAATGTTATCTTCATCTCGCTATAACTTTGTAAAAAATCAACATAGCAACAATTTCAAACAGAGCATCTGAAACTATAGGTTTCAGGCTTTCAAACCATTGTTTAACGATATCGATACGGCAATTTTTGATGGATTTATGATCGCGTAAAGTGGGAGCAATTTTTCGGGTACGAATTTTTCAATCAATTCCCACGAAAACACCTTTACAATCTCAATAATTGTCAAATAAAAAATCTAAAATGGGTGATTTGACCCCTCGTGGTAGGTTTAGTATTAACGAAAAGTTTGGAAAATTTCAAATATGATTACGCTCGGTGGGTTGGAAATTCTCGTGAGCGAACCAACGAATTCGGAGTTAAATTAGAGAGCTCGACTGGACGGCCCGCAAATGGTTCGATCAACACTGTTGTCGATTTAGTTAAATCCGATACAAATCGAGAGGCTTGTACTTCCTGCTTAAAATCACTAAACTTTGAAAATTCATTACTTTCTAGCAAGTTCATTTGTGAGCGTTTCATCAGCAAATTGATTAAAATACACGACAATTTTCGAACAGTCTGATAGGTTTTTTACACATGATCTTGAACATGATATTTCTCTGTCATCATTCATTTATACACTGCGGTGCATAACTATAGCACCGTTTAAATTTTTACCAGTTTCAGACTTTAAGTGAAAAGTGCAAAAAAATTTATTGTAGAAATTGTGAAAGTATGAAAAAAATGGACTGTAGACTAAATCATATTGAAATGGCCCTCTTATACAAGACGATATAATCGAAAATGTGATTTTCAACTGTTGCGTAACTATAGCACCGTCGTTGTTATTTGCTAATTTCACTGTGTTTAGTTTCGC
This sequence comes from Lasioglossum baleicum, assembly GCF_051020765.1. NCBI lineage: Eukaryota > Metazoa > Arthropoda > Insecta > Hymenoptera > Halictidae > Lasioglossum > Lasioglossum baleicum. Next base: position 4,999,570 of record NC_134936.1, on the reverse strand, counting down.
TACGCATCGTTTAACCTACATAACGAAGTATCCGTGAAAATAGAAATTGAAAAAAGAATTTTCCACAGTAAATATAAAAATTTGTATCTTGAAAATACCGCGTGGTACATATTTAACGGAAGAAGAGAGGGGTAAAACGTTAACCCTGAAGGAAATAGATTTTAGCATGCGCGAAATTGCTCGTAGGCTAGGAAGGTCACATAAAGTTGTTATAAACTTTTTACGTGACCAAGATAACTATGGGAAGAATAAAACGGGTGGACCAAAGAAGAAATTGAGTCCACGTACGGAACGAATAATTGTGAAAACGGCCAGCAACACATTAAAAAGTTGTAACCAAATTAAAAAAGAACTTAATCTTGATGTTTCACGGTGGACTATACATCGAGCTTTACAAGCAAATGGAAACATTGTGAGACAAAAATTAAAGTCTGCACCCAAACTTCTACCGCGCCATAAGATTCCAAGACTTCAATACGCTCGAGCAAACATGCATCGGAACTGGCATAACGTAAGTTAATTTCTGAAAATCTTCTAAACCCAGCTTATTGTAATTTCTTTTATTGACAATTAGACTATCTTTTCGGACGAAAAAAAATTCAACCTTGATGGACCTGATGGGTACAATTCCTACTGGCGAGATCTCCGCAAGGAACCACGGTATTTCACGAAAAGAAATTTCGGTGGAGGAAGTCTTATGGTTTGGGGGGCTTTTCACAGTGATGGCATGTTACAATTAGCTTTCCCATCGAAGAAAATGAATAGTGATGAATATATTGGTATCTTGGAAAACAATTTGCTACCCTTTCTACAAGAAAATAGTACTACAAATTGGACGTTTCAACAAGATAACGCGGCTATATACACAAGTCGAAAAGTGATGGCATGGTTCGAAGCAAACGATATTAACAATATTAAATGGCCAGCATGTTCACCCGACCAAAATCCCATGGAAAATATCTGGGGCATAATTGTCAGGAACGTTTACGCAGAAAATCGGCAATACGGGAACGTTTCCGTATTAAAAAGCGCCATAATCGATATTAGTAAAAACAATCAGCAGAGATATTTTTCGGAAACTTATTGATAGCGTACCAGATAGAGTTTTCGAGTTAATTTCAAAAAAAGGTGGTCCTACAAGATATTAAAATCGTTTATCATTGTTTTTATTGATGTGGTGCTATTGTTACGCAACAGTGAAATTCATACTATTGTTTGTATCGTTTTGTACAAGAGGAGAATTCAAATAAAAATTAATTTAAACTTCAATATTTTTCATACCCTTTCGATTTTTACAATTAATTTTTTCGCGCTTTCACTCTGAATTCTGAAACGGGTAAAAATTTAAACGGTGCTATAGTTATGCACCGCAGTGTATAAACAATAAGATTTAGTAAAACATTAATCGAATTTTATGCAGCGTAAACTATGCATATCGGGCTAGATAGCAATCGTAGCAAAGATGCAAAGCAATCGTCGCAAAGAAATAATTCTTTTCAAATGAATTAATAATTGCGATCCAGACATTCCTGGTTATTCGATATGGTAAACCTTAGTAAAGTAATAAATAGAATTAATCAAAAATGTACACTTCGTTAACTCTTCACACATACATAAATTATTGTATTTTTATTCATTGTATTTTATGAATTATATTATATAATTTTATAATTATATTATATAATTTATGCAAAATAAAAATTTTCTACCTGATTTGCAACAAACTGGAGTGAAATAGAAATTTATTTTCTTTATCAATATGTTGAATTAGTTGAAAATAATATAACAGAACAATATTTTCTTAAATTCTTTTAATGTTTTTACTGTTTGAAATCATACCTTCTCTCATTTTTGTCATAAATGCAAAACATCTGCTGTCTATTTATGATGTTCGATGTATCATATAATTCAATGTTATAAATTCAACAATTATAAAATTTTGTAACTCGAAACGGCTTTATTATTATTATTGTTATTGTTTGAGTAAGTTTGACTTCTTCGTAGAAATGTAAGTTTAAAACATCATTTTCTAGTGTTCACTTCAAAATTTAAACAAGTCATTAATGTATTTATCAAGTTTATGGAGCAGAAATTTTCCGATTCCATAAATATTCAAAATGAACTTTCTGGAAGCTATTAATTAGGGGGCTTATTAATCACGAAGACTTTGGTCATTACATTTTCTCCAACTCGTGCAGATCTGGAGCGTTGCTTACATAATTCCCAAGATTGTTATTTAATCGCGTTATTTTTGATCGACATCGTCTCTGAAGGCAACACTTTACCATTAGCCAATTAATAATTATCTGCACATAACTCCGCTGTTGCTCTTCAGTCATTTTAAATATACTTTAATGTTCCATTTATTTTCCGCAAAATATAACGTCTAGTATCAGGAATTTTAATGAATATTCATTAACGCCTTTAATTAGAATGAGTATCATAGTAATTCCAGGTCTCATATTTTCCATCTTCTTCTCCCAGAATTCAATTTTACGTGAAATTGATAGTTCTAATTGTAAGAATTAAAACTGATACACTCCGGGACGAAAAGGTAGCACACTTTGAAATTAATGTAATTTCTGTTTATTAAACATTAGAAATTCAAGTTTTTTTATACACATATTTTTTGTGTGTCTTTCTTGACATATATGAATGAAATGAAACGAAGCTTCATTAACTTATCTATAGTATAGTGTAGAATAATTGTCATATCTATGTATAGTATTTATTTAGAAAAAATTCACAGCTAAATAAATAAAAAGATATTAAAAAATCCGAGTTGTACCAATGTGCTAACTCTTTCAACTTCCATTAATACAAGAGAACAGAGTCAGTGAAAACTTTATTTATTGATTAAACCACTATATTATATCTATGCAGAACAAATGGACTATGAATGGATCTTTATAGTTTATATTTTTTATAGTTTTTATTTTGCGAAACTGTAGGTGTCACGAGTGCATGAAGATTCACAACCGAATAAGAAAAATATTTAAAAATCCAGGTTCGTGCTACTTTTTCCAGCTTGCACTAACACGAGAGAACAGAGTCTGTAAAAATCGAGTTTATCGATTATATGAGACAGAGCAATGACGGCGAACGCAAGAAGAAAACACCGAATCGGAAGCAGCATCGAAAGGTGAACGCGTACGTCGAGATTTCACGATCTCGCGAGTGTCCTCATCCTCTGGTTATGTAGGCATACATACGCGTCTAGAGGAAGTCACCACACCGTGCACGGCGTAGAATAAACGGTCAGTGACGCGCGGTAATGGCCGACATCCTAATCCTGGCCCCCTACAGCTTAATGCCATACACTCCGCAATGATAATGCTGCATGTGCTTTTTGTCATTACCAGTCGCCATACTACCCCGTAATGAGCGTCGCCGCGGGCTCCTTCGCTATTAGGATTCTAGGCCCGGAAGACCTCACCTCTCCTGCACCCAGAATCCTCCAAGTTAACTCCCTGGTTCTAACGAAGAACGCTGCCTGCCACGTGCTTCCACTTTATCGTTTAATGTTCTCAACATCAATTCTTCTTATTATACAGGGTGACTCACTCAACTGTACCACCTTAATTATAAATTACTCGTTCTATAAGAAAATGTTTCAAACAAGAATTGTTTGATATCGAATAGGACATACAATGTCGTCATTAGTTTTTTCATGTTTCGCTATTTTATCGAGATATGGAGACGATCTTGAATTTTTGTCTCAACACCAATTTTTCTTATTGTTCAGGGTGACTCACTCAACTGTACTACCTTAATTATAAATTACTCGTTGTATAAGAAAATGTATCGAACAAAAATTGTTTGATATCGACTAGGACATACAATGACGTCATTAGTTTTTTGATGTTTCGCTATTTTATCGAGATATGGAGATGATCTTGAATGTTTGTTTCATAATGTGCAATATTTGGCGATACGATTCGTTAGAATATTGATTGTTGCATAAGAAAAAAATAATAATTACTCGGATATTCTTCAGTGGAAGATGATGGACCAATATACAGGGTGACAAGAAATAACGGAGTTAAACATTTCTTATTATAATTCTGTCAAATCGACGAATTTTGAAAAACCAAATGATAACAACCATAACATAGACCTTTAGTATTCATATATTTAAGAAGTTTCGAAGTGGCCACCCTTTGAGCCGATTCAGAGGTTCAAACGTGTTTTGAAATTTTCGGCTATGGGCCGCAGCTCTTCTGGCGTCATTCGGTCCCACACCCGGCACAGAGATTTTTTCTAGCTACTCGAAACTTTTATGGGGCTGGGCGCAGGCCCTGGCCTCCAAAATCGACCAAACGCTGGAGTTCATAGAGTTGAGATCCGGTGAGTACGGGGCCATTCCACAGATGTGATGAAACCTGGAAAATGGGATTTGCTACGGTTTTCGTGGATCAAGGGGTCAAAATCAACCCAGAAGTGTCGTACATTCTCGAGCCGTCGTACTTCTGTAGGCCCAACAGCACCTCGGCGATCCGGAATGGACGTTACAGCAGGATTCCGCGCCGGCCCACAGGGCGAAAACGACTCCGGAGTGGTGCAAAGCCCATTTTCCAGGTTTCATCACATCTGTGGACTGACTGCCGTACTCACCGAATCTCAACCCGATGGACTACAGCGTGTGTTCGATTTTGGAGGCCAGGGCCTGTGCGTGGCCCCAAAAAAATTTGGAGTCACTGAAAACATCTCTATACCAGAACTGGGACCGAATGACGCCAGAAGAGCTGCGGCCCATTGCCGAAAATTTCAAGACATGTTTGAGCCTCACAATCGGCGCAAAGGGTGGCCATTTCGAAACTTCTTAAATATATGAATACTAAAGGTCCATGTTATGGTTGTTATCATTTGGTTTTTCAAAATTCGTCAATTTCACAGAGTTATAATAAGAAATGATTAACTCCGTTATTTCTTGTCACCCTGTACATATGTATAAGTCCATGTAGCACCTATGTATCTGCTAGATACAGAAAATTTGAGCATTATTTTTCATTGGAGATCAATTAAAGAATATTTTGATAATCATTAGCTTTTGACCTCATTTACCTCAGTATTTTTTGTACTCATCACTCCATATTTTTCAAAGTCAAATAACATACATAGAAACTCAAGGCCACCTTCATATCTCGCTGAAATAGCGAAAATCGATATCAAACGACTTTCATTTGGAGCATTTTTATACAAATAGTTGGTACTCACTCTATACATATGTTTCCTTCACTCCGCATAATATCCTACGTTCGTATATTTAGCCTGAATAATAACAAACGGAATAGTTGCAATCAGTGTCGCCAAATTAAGACGTGTGTCCCCACTCTAGCTTCCCCTTCTAGCGGCCCAGTCACGTGACATGTTTCGTCTCTGTCCGGTACTGGCAGAGAGAGAAGCTAACTTTTTCCCCTCAATTCGTGCTCCCTCCCCTCATCCGACGACACTGGTTGCAATTTAAGCACGTATTACGTCAAACAACGCGAGTTCACTTACGGTACTCTGTCTTGCCGCATCGCAATTAAGACGTTGTTATACTTACTGTTAGAAGACACCGAGCTTTCCTTAAAATAGATTTAGGTGAGGAGATGAAAAGATCACAATTGACGTCTTATTAGTGACAAATTAAAATTGCTGTACGTAGATCTTGTAAATATTTTACAAGCTTTAGCTTTTATCAAATACAGTCAGTCTCATAATTGATCGCACACACTTTAAATTAAAATAACTTTTTTACAAGTCGACCAAACTACTTCAGTTTTTCTGCCAAGCTATAGGGGTTAGTTTACTAGACGATATGTAATCAGTAGACAGCGGATTTTATACGTTTACGACCAACGCCCGCTCTAGCGGTTACGTCGCCCCGGACAAAAAGACAAATTGTCGCCCCTTAAGAATATACATATATTTTTTAAGTAAAGGTACATATTTTTTATCTGCAATAAAAATCAAATCATTTTATTTAAATTTTAATAAAAGCAAATTTTCTATTAATTGGGTATTAACACATCAATATTTTTCTCACAGTTACAACCAAAATGGCGCCCCTAAATTTTCGCGCCCCGTACAAATGTCCGGGTTGCCCCCCCCCCTTAGAGCGGGCCCTGTTACGACAAAGATCAGTAGGTGCAATCTCAAACGGTATAAACATTAGATGAATTTGAAAATATTGTTACTTTATTTTCAACCTGTATTAAATATGCTTAAACAGAAAATAAATTTCTATTTCATTCCAGTATACTGTAATTCAGATAGAAAATTTTTATTTCGCATAAAAATCCGCTATCTAGTAATCAAACTTTTGGAAAGAGAGTAAGAAACATTTTGAAAGTGTTGCTTTTTACTACTTTTTTATTTGGGCTTGTAACGAGAATTTGAACAATGTGTTTTCGTAGATTCATATGAGTTATGTATGCGCTGAAAATTTCATCGAAATTGATGGTTTATGAGTTGACACGATTGAAAATGGTGTAAATCGTTGAAAATAGAATAAAACGACAAAAAGAGAGCGAAATCTGTAAAAAAAACTGTAATTTTCACCATTTCAATCGTTAATAACTCGTAAATCAATTGACCAATTTCGATGAAATTTTCAGCATGAACATAACTCGTGAATCTACAAAACATCTTGTTTAAATTTTCATTACAAGCTCAAGTTAAAAATTTGTAAAAAACAAATTTCATTATATTCTTCGTAATTCAGACTAAACGCAGTTTTTCCAACATTTTCATTACATATCGTTTAGTAAACTAATCCATCTAGCTATCAAAAAGGTCATTCTAATTTGAAATGTGTGCCATTAATTATGAGACTGACTGTATGTAATCACTGCGGATCTTGAGGTAAAATAAAAATTTCGTGCATCAATTGCAAGAATAATTTCAATAAGTTACGCATAATACAATCCGTTTTCTTAAAATCGCTTAATATTAATATTTAATAATTTCACTGTTTCCCTTATTACATCTACTCATCTTTGTTAAGAATGTATAAAATTCTCGAAACAATTTTATCTTCAAATTCCTGTGTATTTAATGAAATATGTTGTATACCATGTTGAGATTTTAAAGATTGTACGTTCCTTCAATTTTTGAAATACAATAAATAGTTTTACAAATATCGATGCACAATTAAGAAAATTATATCAGTAGACATTAATTTAACAAAACTGTTTACGAATCTTATATTGTTCCTCATGTAAATTCCAAATCGAATTAATAATAATAATTGTGACAAAAATGATTAGATCGAATTCGAAACAGTGAATATAATTTCACAGTGAGTGAATTTTTATTTTGCATAAAAATGCTCAATCTAGTTCTAAATAATATCTAATCCTATTTTCGTCTTAGAGCATGCTTTGTTCGCATCAATCTCGCATGCTCGCCTTCACAAACGATACTTAAAATGACCACCTTGCATCTCAATGCAAGTCCATAAGCCTTATTATTGATCCTCTTATCAATATGGTCCAAGCTTCATTTCTTATCCAATTTACAGGCTAGTGTTCATACGCAAAGTGATCAACCTAGAGTTGTCCAATGAAGAAGTACTCCAGACGCTATTCGGTTTCTTTAAGGGGGTAGACTCGTTTCCAGGATTGCAAGGGTGCGAAATGCGCGTTCTCATTTCTCGATAATACAAAAATAGGGTTTTTCAGTAGGGCGCTATCTGCTTCAAAAGTCCTATTTTTTCTTTTACGAGGCGTAATTTATGCAACTTTATGAAAATAGCTACACGCGCAGCTGTATGCTCCCGAATAATGCAAATTACGCCTCGTAAACGAAAAAACAGAACTTTTGAGGGCGGCCTAGATCGATCTTTACATACGACACACGATCTTAGTACATATCAGGACATTCGCTTTTACTGAATGACAGAGATTTTGGCGCCGTAGAAATGTCATTGAAGAAAAATAATTTACTGTTTGTCCTCCCAAGATTATTATAATGTTATCAAGAAGTGCCGGAATGGTAATAACTTTATTTTAAATGAAATGAAACAAGAGGATTTCATAACAACAAGATTTCTGGATGATGCAATTTTGAAAAGGGTAAACAATTCTAACGCAGAAACAATAAATTGGTTAAAAACAAACGTTGGTTAAAAAAGAACGTTTTTTGAGAAATGAACCATATAAAAATGTCATAAATATCAATGGATGAGAATGCAGAGTTTAAAATACTGAATTTATTACCATGTCAGGGTAGACCAAGAAAATTCGAAAATATTGTATTGACACCACTTTATAAAATTATAAGACAAATTACAACAGCGAAATACAAGGATATGATGGACTTACTTCGATATTAAGCAAATGAGGAGTAAATTGTTATGTAATTTATATAGTTAGAAGAGTTCCTGAATTGCATAAATGGTGTTTTTCAAGTTTTGTCATGAAATATAAAATACATTGAATATTGTTTTTTCAATTTTAAGCATTTTAAATTATATCGAACGGACTTGGACTATTTCAAATTTTATGACAAATCTAGTTGGTAATTTTGAAAGTGACTCAAGTCCATTCTTGGTAAAAAGACACATATTATTCACTTAATAATTACTATTATTTTAATCGGAATTGTAAATTTAACTCTCTTAGATACACTTAAGGAGTGTGATACAATTGGTGTCCCACACGTACATCTTTAATTTTATTGAAACGCAAACTCTTAAATATTTCAATTTAAGTATAAATGGACTTAGGCCACCTTCAATATAAACGGCTCAATTTCATTCTATGTATATTTTACTTTTTCAAGCAAAGATGAGATTAAAAACGCAAAGCACTGAAAGCTATCCCAAAGATCGTGTTTTAGAAAACTGTGGAATATCTACCATAGTGGAGACTATTTTGAATGGGACAACATTCATTTGTATACGAATAAATAGTGATGGGATCTGAAACAATTTGAAGCACTTCCAACATAATTTGAAGCTTAGAAGCTCTCGAAGATCTTAAAAGTCTTGAAACCCAAATCTAATCCAGACCTAACGTAAACGTAACTATACACGTAAAGTTTTTTGCAATTATTTATTTTGAAATGTTGTTCAGAATAACCTTGATGAAAAAGGTTCAAAAAAGAACCTTCACAACAAATTTCAAGGTCATTCAAGTTAGAGAGGAAGTATCACATCAACAAATTCGAAAGTTTGAAGATCTTGAAAATTTGGAGTCTTCATCAAAACTTTCATGAGATTCAAGAATTTCTGTCTTCGAATAAACGTCGAATTGAATCGAAATCTTATAGCGATTGATTTGTTTGAGAACTTTGCAGGACAGAATATTGAATGCCCATCACTACGAATAAATAACATTTTTGTCCGAGAGATGAAAATTCCCGTTATTTCTTGAACACGCCTAGTACCTTTTGCAAACGGTTGGCCTGTTTGCCGGCAATGGAAAGAAAGCGATCAACATTTCGTGATTGTTTGGAAGATGGAAAACGTGCGGGCAACGTGTTCGTATCTGCGTGATCGTCACAAGAAATGACGTCACGGGTCTTGACCCTCCATTTGTACGTATATAGTGGCGTCCCGAGCATCATCTGCGGGCCCAGAGGAAACGGAGAAAGACGAAGATGAAGAGGGAAGGAGAGAGGTGGCCCGCAGCTGCCGCCCTGGCTGCCAACGCAATAATATCTAATTAATTTATTAATGAGGTTAAGTTGGCAGGATTGGACGGCAGACAGCGCGAGCCGGCATCGCGGCAGTTCGACCGCGGTTAGGGCCTTTTTCTGGAACGTCTTTTGAATTAAGTTTAATCAGAGCGAACGTGATGGACACGCGTGCTAGTAGATTCGTGGGGCCGCGTGTGTGCCCTTCGTCTTATTTTCGACACCTTCGTTTCTTCATTTTGTACAATGTGTTACTTAAATACAGATTAACCAGTGCTAACATAATTCATTTTGACTAATAGTAGAACGTCTAGCTCCCAGAGAGAAGACCCATTGTCATTAGACTGCGGATTTTATGCATTTATGACAAAAATGAATAGGTGTAATTCGAAATAGTGAAAAGATTAAATGAGTTTAACGGTGTCGATACACTATTTTTAACATATAAAAGATATTAACGAGGAAAATAAATTATTACTTGGCTTCTATAGATCGTAATTGATGTGTAAAAATTTTATTTTGGGTGTCCCAACAAGAGTGGAATATTTAACGCTAAACCTAGACATTCCAGATGTTTTATTCTACAGAGTGTCTCAAAATGAAGTGACATTTTAAATTGCGCGCCATTTCTTTTTGTGGCGAACGTAGAGTACTAATTTTTGACAACTGGCATCAGGAAGCATTGAGGTTTAGTCATGGAGAATAGACTATCGAGCAACGTACAGAAATTGTGAAAATTCACTACAAAAAGTGGTGAAAATTTTGCAGAGATGGTTCGAAAAGTCCTTACGAAATTTGGGCGTACGAATAATTTTCACACTCACTTATTATTCATTTACTGATTGTTAGTTTCAACGAAAATTTATAAACATGAGTGACAAACTGAAGATAATTCTATCTTCATACTGATGGAAATTAGTTTATCATGGTAAAAGTCTTCCAAATACAATGAAATATCAATTGTTATAGAATACAGCGTCATGTTTTATTTACAACCGAATGAATCTATTGATGGAGCGATGAAACATCGATAGCCTTGTAATCAGTATAGAATATATGTTGCATATTATTGCCATGGTTATTGTGTAATTAATAACAATATTGATGTAAATATCCTATTATTTTAAGATCCAAATGCCAGTTAAATTGTTCTCCTATAAGTCTAATGAAGTAATATATTATATAATATAGATTTTTAAATTACTTCTTTATAATAAAGTTTAGTTTTTGTAAATTAGCTTTCGACCGTCATTATCGAAAAAAACGTTTCATTGAAAGTAATCTGACAACAAACTGCTTCGCAATTCCATTTATCGGACTAAATTGAAGAACTTCTTTAACGTTAAGACTTCCTGACATCACGATATTAATAAATGATTGATAGTGTGGAATATTCCGTTTTAAAACGATCTAATATACAGATATACATTTATACTGTGGGCTGAGCCTGCGTGTCAATTAAATCCACCAATTACAGTCAACTGTTTCACTTGCATCTGTGTCTTACTATACTTTTTATTGTTATAACTTTTTAATTCATTTTATTACTTTAACACTTCCAGGGTCACACATGTAAGGGCGAATAAACTAGCCTAAACATGCAATACTATTAAATGTTAAACCATTTCTTCTTATTTGCAACTGTGTAAGATCTATAATGACATTTTCTTTTATTGTACATGTTAACTACAAACATTTATAATTATAAAAGAAAAAGTAGATTTTCATTTAATTTCCGTTTCTTGCAATTAGCTCCGAAAAATTTTATTTCGCCTAAAGATCAGCCGTCTAGCGATAACGAATTGAATAAAATTAATCTCATTTGATTAAACTATTACTATCCACTGAATACTATCGGTACACTCCGAGACTTTCGAAAACTTGAAAAGAAACTGGGTAACTGAATTCGTGCAATTTATTTTACCCCAGTTGCCAAGAAGATTGAACTATTTATGCAAAAGTGTTGAAAGATTCTGTCTACCCATTTATTACTCAACAAGAATTAAGACTCTTTGATTACAAGTAATGAGCTTATCGAGAGCCCGTGGCAGCCTTTGTTTTCGAATTATGTCACAGCTTCATTCTGCTCGTCTCGCGTACTAAAGGGAAGCAAAATGCCTTAATTACTAATAATGTGGTTATCAGAGAAGCTGCAAACCCGAAATCCAATTTTTCTCGTCGTAATAATGGACTCACAACATCGAATATAATATCCTGTGGCAAGTGTATAAATATAAATACGTCTATTATGAACAAACCATGAAACATATTTGAACAAACAATTGCAATGTTATAATCGTATCATATTTGTGATGCCTGTTTATTATTTTATGTATGTTCCAATGATTTGATACACTATTCCCATGCCAATCTCGAAATTTCATAAAAAATATAAAACAATTTGTAGGTGTTCAATGTCTCTCTGCTTTCCTCGGTATCCTAATCAAAAATAGTGGTGTTCACATAGAAATTTCATCTGTTGCACTAATTCACAATTTATACGTCAGAAACTGAGTAGCTTAACTGTCAGTGTTTTAATGATCCTTGCATCTTAATTCCTATCTGGCTTCTTTATCCCCTACATAAGATAGAGGAGGACAAATTCAGTGAACAAGATATTATTATTATTATTTTAGAGCTCCATAACTGTGTTTTTAAACATTTCCCATGTCTCTGTCCCCTACATTAGGGCTATCCGCATAACAAACAGGGAAGAAAGAACATAGTTTATCACAAATATGAAACGACATTTTAGTGCTTCACGTTTATGCTTACTATGTATGCTTATAAAACAATGTAGTGGTTTTAGACATTTTATCTGCTATGCTACTTCAATGTACACTCCGGGACAAAAAGATAGTACATCGTCTATTTTTCCTCATTTAGTACATTAAACTGAAGAAAATGAATATTTTAATATGTCAACATACTTTGACATGTCTGTACATACAATGTACTGAATATCATCTATAATATTTACTTCAATAGAATTTTCTAAATGAAAACGTAAATATTGGGGCCCACAATCGGGACAAAATGATAGCACAAATAGTAGTTTTACTGACGTTACTGAAGAGCAAACATTCATTGCAAAACGTAATTGATAAAGTGGGTACTATAGCTTCTTTCGTGCTTATTTAATAAAACAACATACTAAATGGTTAAGAGTGGGTCGTGGAAAAGAACTAACTTAAGGAAAGGAAAAGAAAAAAACTTAAAGGAAGAACAAGATTGAATTACACAAATATCAAAAACTGTAAATAGATGCCGAAAGGTTATTATGAGCTTGTTAAATAATCCTGAAAATTACGGGAAAATGAAGAGTTCTGGGCGCCCACAAAGTTTAACTACCCGTGAGAAACGTGCAACATTGAGAACAGCATCAAATTCGAGGATGACTGCGAGACAAATCGCCGAAAGCATTGGCGTAAACACTAACGGAAAGAACGTACGTTGTGTTTTACAAAAATGCAAGCACTTAGCGCGAAGAGAATTACAAAAAAAACCTTGGTTAAAGATGGAGCATAAAGCGTTCCGCTTGCAATTTGCCGAAAAGCATATAAATATGAGGACAAAGCGGCAAAGAGTCATATTTACTGACGAAGAAAGGTTTAATTTGGATGAATCCAGACGACACAGGCTATTACTATCATGGTTTGAATGAAGAACAGCAATTTTTAAGCCATCGCCAAATGAAAGGCGGCTGTGTGATAATTGGGGCCGACATTGGATATTGGGGTAAAAGAGAAATCAAATTTATAAAAGGACGAATGAATAGTGAACGGTATATTGAAATGATAAATGAACAACTAAACACTTATGCTGTAAGAATTGCTGCAAATGAACACATTTTACTACATGATAATGTCGTAGTCCACGCGGCGAAAGCGGTCAAGAAATACTTTTCTTAAAAAATTATTCATGTTTTGGAGTGGTCAGCAAGATCTCCAACCTCAACATTATTGGAAGTTGTTGGGGACATCTTGCCAGAGCTGTGTACGAAAATAGCAGACAATTCCAAAATATTAACGATTTAAAATAGTGCATGTTGGACGAATGGAAGGATATTAGCCAAAACAGTATTAAAGAACTGTATAAATATTTACCAAACCGTATGATTAAAATCGTTAGCTGTAAAGGAGGTCCTACAAAATATTGAGCATTGATTTTTATCGATTAATTCTGTTATATTTCAAGTTTTTCGTTAAGTGTGCTATCATTTTGTACCTCTATATTTCGTTAATAATTCTACTTTATTCAATAAAAATAGATAAGTTAATGAAGCTTTGTTTCATTTCATTCATATATGTTGAGAAAGACACACTAAAAATATGTGTATAAAGAAAATTGAATTTCTAATGCTTAATAAACAGAAATTACATTAATTTCAAAGTGTGCTATCTTTTCGCTCCGGAGTGTAAACGCTAGAAACTAGGTAGCCTAAATATGAAAATGAACCTTGCATCTCAAGCCAATCAATCAATCGCTTATCACAAATATGAAACGTCACTTTAATAGAACTAGCAGTGATATTAGATATTTTGTTTGCTGTCCTAAACCATTTGCAACGCAAGCAACTGGGTAGCCCAGGTATTAAAATGAACCTTTTTAATACTTCTTTTAATACACTTTTTAATACTATTTTAATACTTGGATCTTAATCCCTGCCTCTGTCCCTTACATTAGAGGTATCCGCATAACAAACAGAGAAGAATGAAAATAGTTTATCACAAATATGGAACGACACTTTAGTGCTTCATGTCGTCTGGTATCCTATAGAACTAGTAATGGTGTTAGACATTTTATCTGCTGTGCTAATTCAATTCAACCGCTAGAAACTGGGTAGCCTAAGTATTAAAATGAATCTTGCATCTTAATCCATCTTAATCCGTAAATTCAGTGAACAAGACAAGAGATTATTATTTGAGTCTGCTTTCTTTTGTATAGGTACAAGTACTTATAGAACATAGCAGTGGTCTTAAACATTTCGTCTTCTGTCCTAATTAATTTTCAACGCTAGCAACTGGGTAGCCCAAGTATTAAAATGAACCTTTTTAATACTTCCTTTAATACACTTTTTAATATCATTTTAATACTTGGACCTTAATCCCTGCCTCTGTCCCTTACATTAGAGCTATCTGCATAACAAACAGAGAAGAATGAAAATAGATTATCACAAATATGGAACGACACTTTAGTGCTTCATGTGTCGTCTGGTATCCTCATAGAACTAGTAATGTTGTTAGACATTTTGTCTGTTGTGCTAATTCAATTCAACCGCTAGAAACTGGGTAGCCTAAGTATTAAAATGAACCTTGCATCTTAATCCGTGCCTCTGTCCCCTACATCAGATAGAGTGGAGTAAATGCAGTGAACAAGAGGTTAAACAGAGATCAGCTATCCGCGTGGCGAACAGGGGAGGAAGGCAAACCCGGCCAAGTATCATTTGGCAAAAATCATACCGCGTTAAGTTTCGACGAGCTTTTCCAGTGGCAGGTTTAGCCGTAGACAGCTGCCGCCCGGGTCCCCGGAGAGATTCGCGATGGTGCCTGACGAAAACGAGCCCGGACAGCCGTCCTTATACCCATCATCGTCAGCCTCTTTCCCCGCTGCCCCGTTCGCCTGCTTCACTCGCTCTGCCGTTCGCGAAAATCCCGTCAACGGCCGGTCGGTTATTACGTGACCATAAAGAGCAGCCGCTTTCCCGGCGACGCGCGACGGTATCGCATTGCACGCGTCGCGACGAATACCGACGCCGACTTTGATTCCCGGAAACAGAAGGAGAACGGAATTCGAGTTACGCCGCTGGGGTGGCGATTCGATACGGGACAGGGAACGCTAAGAAACGGGAATTAAATTGAACGGGAGGAACCGTTCAATATATTACTTAATGATCAACCTGCTCGCTAACGAAGCTGATCCAGCTATCCTATTAACAGTGGAATTTCATTTTCTTGCCCCTAAATCTATCGAGTTTTTTCACGTCTCCTAGAAGAAAAGGTATTACGGTAATGTCTCGATAGGCGCGACAGAGATGTGCATGATGATGTGCTTTTCGTTTTATTTACTCATTTATAAAACTTTTACTAACATACTAGGTCATTCAGAAAGTTCGTAGCCTGACACATAGATGATATTGGTTGCAGCGAAAACATATCGCTGTTGAAAACATCCGTCCTTGATGTGAACATACCACATATTCCAAATCAATCTGTCAAATAGCTTGCTTCAGACACAGCTGATTAAAGCAGACGTGTTTATTTTGGTTATAGAAAAAACTAAATTTTTGAAAAATACCACGTTTTTAAAACGGACTAAAAAGTATAAAATAATTTTTCCTAGCCCCATAAAGATTCCTAACCCCGTACAGATAATCCTGAAAAGTGATTGTGAATTTTGAATACATAGCTATGAAAATACTTGTAAGATTTAAAACGAAAAACGTAGGGCGCATGCAACGGATAATTGATGCATGAATAGTTCACCTAAATCACTAACAATTGTATTGCACTGTAAATGATATGATCTGTTGTGTGTGTTTTCTCAACGGCAGCTACTCTCTACACTCCTTACTGTATATTATCTTGCGCCCTACGTTTTTCGTTTTAAATCTTACAAGTATTTTCATAGCTATTCAAAATTCACAGTCACAAATTTTCAAGACTATCTGTACTGGGTTAGGAATCAATATGGGGCTAGGAAAAATGATTTTATACTTTTTAGTCCGTTTTAAAAACGTGGTATTTTTAAAAGATTTATTTTTATTTAAATAATTATTTTCTACTTTTTAGTCTTGTGTGTGTGAAATTTTTCAATCGATTTTGAACATTTTAATGCGATTATAACAGAGACATGTAGTCAGACGGTGTATTGCGACCGCGTCCTATCGAAAACAAACGTCGCGGTAAAATGTCAAAGATAACGGTTGACGGAGAATTTCGGTGTAACTGTTTTCTGATGGGTAAACAAACATTATAGTATAATAATACGTAGTAACTTTGTAAACACCGCACGGAGCTCGAACGAACACTGAGCTCCTTCGGTGCGAAGCGGGTCAGTGGAGTGGGGATTAGTCAGAGTGGGAACCGAGTGGGGAGGTGTAACGGTTAAATTTAATAGTTTATATCTCCTAAACGCATAGGCTTCTTTAAAAGTTTCTTTTTTAAATATTGCATTGTCATCCAGTTCTGAGGTATGTTTAAAATTTCAAGTCTCTAGCTCATCGAGAAGTTAGTTTAAAATCAATTGCAAAATTTGTACCGAACAAACAGACAGACAGACAAGAAAGCAAGCTAATAAAAACGTAGTAAAATGGAAAACTTGAAAAATCATGCAGTCATTGAATATGTATGATATATAGAAAAGGATTAAGCGGAATGGAAATTTTAATGTATCAGGGGACAGTGCTCCTTCATATGCAATGGTAAGAAAATGGGTTGCTCTATTTAAACATGGTCGTACAAACATTAATGATGATCCACGTTCAGGACGTCCAAGAACTGGCATCGAAAGAAATGATTTAGACAAACACTTTAGTATATTTTGTCTGGAAAAATTGACCAAAAAGTAAATTTAATAAATAATTAACAAACCAATTAAAAATCAAACTTTAAAATTGAAAATTGAAAATCAACTTCACGCAACATTTCAATTTACTTCTCCAGCAAAACTATGTATTTTCAATCATAATTTGTAAAGTTCAGAAATGTAAAATCGAATTGCAAATCAAACATAAACATATTATTCATTACAGTACTTCTGTCGATGTATTGAAAAGAAACAGTCGAAAAGTTGATTACAATTTTGTAAATATCGATCTGACGAGGAAAAATCGTTTATTTGCTTGATCGAATAAATACACGCGCACTGGAGGTATAAATGAATTGAAGGGGTAAGTGTGTATTGGTGTTGCTGCATTTAAATACTCTGATACGTTCACTCGGTGTCCCGGAGCTCGTGAAATTGGGTTCGATGATAGTTACAGCTGATTTCACTGTTTGAGCCCGGTCGGTTCAACGGTAGTTTGGAAACAAGTAATTTGCAATGAGTTTCGAACTATTATTAATTTCTGGGAATCTGGAATCTTCTGGTTTCTAGAGTTTAAATATAAAGGATGACTTTAATCCACATATACAACAGTTGAACATTTTAATTGTTGCAAAATTAAAACTTTTAACAGTCGCCTTGTTAAACGACACGGCTTTTTTTAAAGATTCAAGTTATTTCAAATAAGTACGATTAATTTGAAAAAGCATCTACATGATAGGTTAATATTACGACATCTTTAAACTACATAATATAAATAATATAAATAAAAAGAATAAGGAGTTGCAAAATCCTCATTAAACGTTAATATAATTTGCACAGTGATACTTTTTAAAAATGAAACACTGAACGAAGTTCGATTATACAATCAGTGTAAAAAGGTATTTGTACACCCTTAAAAAAAGGAATAACTTTTTTCAAATTCGACCAAACAGCTCGAGTTTTTTTGAGATGTCGGATATGATTAATTTGGAAATGTAGTTATATCATAGTTTAATATTAACATCTTTAAACTACCTAACTGCATAAAATAATTAAAAATTGTAATGTTTCGCAAAATCCTCATTAAACGTTAATACAATCTGCACAGTGATATATTTTTAGAAATGAAACATTGAACGAAATTTTATTATACAATCAGTAGAAAAAAGTATTTGGACCCTTTAAAAACGAACATCTTTCTTAAAAATGGACCAAACAGCTTGAGTTTTTTGAGATGTTACATATGATTAATTTACTAGGTAATGCGTCAATAACTTTTTTAAAAATTGCTACTAGTCGCAACTGCGAGAAAAAAGTGAAGGTCACAATTTGAAAATCTTTATTTATCTGTAATATTTTTTATATGATCCTTCTAACGTCTTAAAAAAATTAAGCCGTTTGTCCCACATTGGAAAAAACGATTCGTTTTAAAAGGATGTACGAATGCTTTTCACGTAAACGCTTAACATTCAAGTCTAAAGAATAACTAAAATTTGCAAATAAATTAATCTCTGTTATACAAAAGCTTGGCTTTTTAATTGTTAGCAATGTTCATCAGTGTCTAATCCGTCGGAAAATCATCTCGAATAACAGTGAACATTAATTTCATCCATGTTCTTGTCATGTCTCTGTTAATTATTATAAAAAAAAATGAAGTGTATAAACAACTTCGTGCAACACTATTAAAATATATTACATTAATACGTTGAATGTGATTGACATTAAAACTGTCACGCCGTACACCGATGACCGTCGCTGCAAAATTAAATTACATAAAATATTCACCACTCGAACAGTAGCTTTTACATGTTTCCGAGTACAATTAGGAACGAGGTAATGGCGTATACACTTAATTAATAATACTGTAAATGGTATTTTACCATGACATTGCTCTCATGATGGAAACTTCGCCGTCGAACGTGTTGAACTGAATTAACAATTTCTTCCATTACAATTGCACCAAAATGGTTCTTCCGAATATTATCCAATTTTCTCAAGCACCCCATCAAGCATAATTGAAAAAATAGCCAAATGCTATAACAGCAGGCTCGAACCGAGAATTAACTTGGTTTGAACCAGTTACACTTAAAGAAATTCCTTCCTGAAGTAATTTGTATGCGGATACGATTGTGCCGAGCCTCGTGCGACAAAAACAAAACCGTCTTCATGTTTGTTTTTCAAACTTCTCGCACAGTATACACGCGGCGTTCTAACTTCGAATGAAAGAAGTGGTTTAAACGATAAGCAAAAATTTAACCCTTGACACTCGAGTAGTCACCCAGAGTCACCACCAAAAATTGCTGTAGATACCATTATTCAGAATATTGTTTACATTATTCAATATCTTGGTGTCTAACGGGGCCAAAAATAAGTTATTCTAAAATTTTCTACAATAAAGATCATGAATAAAAAGTGGATTATGATAATGTACTGTACGAAAGATAACGTACACAAAATATAAAGAAATAAATTCGGAGAACAAAATGATTAGAAAATATAATATATCGATTCTTATCCTTTTTGGTTACAAATAACAGTTATTAGTGTTGAAAAAGTTGGATCCTCCTCGATAACTGTTATCGTTGAAGAAAAACTGTTTCGATTGCTCAAAGCAGTTATCGATGATCGAATTTCTTTTCACTTGTTCATAACAATTATTGATGAGAAAATTCATTTTGGTTGCTTATTTATTGAGTTGTCTACACTTTTTCGGATGGAGCAAGCCTGTGAAATTGATTGAGATGGTTTCGTACAAGACGAATCAACAGACCATAAGAACGACACAAAATCTGTTTGTCTGTCACATTAAATATTGATTGTAGCAATTAATTTGACAAATAAAGAAATTTATGAAATAATTGATTGTCTACCATTTGTGAAAGTTGTACTATTTAATAATAACTATTACAAATTTCTTTCATTCATAACTGTTATGAGCGATCGAAATGAATTTCTCTCATTGATAACTGTTACAAGCGATCGAAATAAACTTCTCCCATTGATAACTATTGTGAGCGATCAAAATAAACTTCTCCCGTTGATAACTGTTATAGCGATCGAAATAAATTTCTCTCATTGATAACTATTATGAGCGACCGAAATGAATTTCTCTGATTGATAACTGTTACGAGCGATCGAAATGAATAAACGATAACAATCACCAACAAGAGAAAAAATTTTCGATTACTTATAATCCCTATTTGTAACCAATACGATTTTAGCCGATGAAATAAATACTTGTTATTCTACGACTTTTTTTTCGTTTTGATTATAACTACACTGCGGATTTTATGTATTTGTGACAAAAATGGGTACGTACAATTTAAATCAGTGGAGGCATTAAAAACATATAAAAGGCCACCAGTGTATTAGTTTCACCTTAATAAGATAATTAAAAAAAGAATGAAATTATTAATTGGATCCTGTGTCTTGCAATCAATGCGAACATTTTTTATTTTGCATAAAGATCCGCAGTCTACTTATAACAGTATGAGGTATTATATCAATTTCATATCTACAAAATGAAAAAGAAATCATAGGGAATGGAATTATTCTTGCTAGGAAAAAATGTTCAATTTCCGAGTTAAAATAGCTCCGAGTGCAAAGGGTTACATTCCAAGACGTAATTTCAATTGCTAGCCCTCTCCGGATCAAAAATATTTTATTATCGTCATTTAACCGTACAATGGTTTTATAAAAAACTTTTCATTAAACATTTATCTAGATTCGTATCGATGCACACAATATTTTTGAAACAATCCGATCGCTGTACATATTTTATTTTTCATTCAAAAATTCCGTATTCTCACAAACTTGATGGTCACTTCACTTCAAGCCATAAATAACTGACTGAAACAGACGGCCTGCGATAACAGTTATGAAGAGGTCTGAGCAACGAAAGTGAGAGTTGTAAACAACATTCAGATTTACAGTGAATTATTGGCCTCCAAAAAATTCGGGTAAATATATTTGACAAAAACGCGGAGAGGGTTAAAGTATCGAAAACAATTTCTCTCCGAACAGAAAAAGGAATATCGTTTAATACAATGCCGTCCACTAACTCGATTTCGAACGATGTACCAAGTATTTTAGTTACACGAACGTTCGGAAACGATCAATCGTTCCAACACTAACATTAACCCTTTGAGGCTTACGATTTTAAAGGAAATAAAAGCTCAAGTTGCACAGAATTTCTTTCAATATCAATATAACTTCAACGTTTCGAGGTGGGTTAAAATATATCCCACTATGCATAAAAAGCTAAGCAAAAGGTGGAACAGTTTTTAACCTACCTAACCCCAAAGAGTTGAGGGGGACAACCTTCGTGTAATATCTAATGAAATGGTAGTTGTGCGACGATGCATGTCCTATAAAATGGATAGTTGCACTCCTAAATAGTTTCTACATATTTCTTTTATTATTTAGCACACAATATATTTCAATATCAACTCAAAATTAAAAGACAACTTGTGAAACCCATTGATTTCTGATGCACATGAAAGACAGTTCAACGTATAAATATAAAGGATAATTTATTAACATTAGAAACTATTCTACCTCGTTTGTACTTTCTTCTATATGAATATTTATCAAGCACCTAACTTCTTTATACTCTACTATAACTTGAAATATTATATTTTTCCCAAACTAAACGTTCCAACTGAAATAACAATAGGCGTTTTCTTGTTTGTCAAACTTGTGACGTAGCTATCTGTTCCAAGTATAGTACGAGACATCACGACAAGCGTTCGATTCTATTAATCGCATACTTCTCACTACAAAGTCTTCAATATGACTACCGTAGACAATCAGATGTCATACTTCAATGAACTCGCCATGTATTCAGTTCAAGATGAACTGATTTATTCGAGCTAATTCTGTTCTACGAACGATACACGATGAATCGAGTGATGCACTGACTGAAAAATCATTTTACGTGTTCAAACTTTATTTAGAAAAAGAAGAACTCCAATTGGAAAGCAGATGAAATTGTTGGAAAGGATTCTTATTATAGCTATTATAGCAACACTCTGTTTTGGAGATGATTTGGTAAATAAAACGAATAAATTTTATGACAGTATAGATATGATAGATACAAGAAAACTATTTTAACTCTTAGCACTGCGAGAATTTTTTTATATGGTAAATAACCCTAATGTATAACCTTCATACGACCTTCGAGTGAAAATTTACCTATTTCCTGTTTCAAATGTTACAAAATTTGTCATTTCTCTATTGTTCTATTGTAATTTGATGTAATCTGTTTAAAGCATGAGACTAGCAATAAAACACAATTGGTGGAATTAAAAATGAGAATAGAGGAATATCAACCCCTTGCACTATAACATCGAGACAGATTCATGATGGAGATTTCGAACAGAATCTATGGAGTATGTGTGTCATTGATTTCCATTAAATTAAAATCAAATTCTATTCATCTTTTGTTACTGTTGCAGCTTAATGCAAAAATGGTGCAAGTCAAAACAGTTAATCATTCAATCAGGTAAAAGTTCTATGAAACACAATAACACGCAAATAACGCTAAAATTACAATTATTTTACAGCACTTTTGCATTAAACGGCTGATATATAAATGACATTCTTCTAGGAAATGATGAACGACAACGAAGTTCTAATCATTGTAACCACAAAAAACCATAGTACAAGGGGTTAATATCCGAGAATTCTTCAAACGAAACCTCATCTGAACCCGAACATTTTATTTCGAGAAGAGAAATTTGGAAATTTTTATTTCGCTTATTGGTTTGCTGTATTCTAATACAATTAGAAGTAATTTTGCTATTGTTACTTCTGAGTAGCAGACGAAGAATATCGCCACAGCGGCGGCATCGGGGTGCAGAGGGTTGCTAATTGAAATGATTCGAAACAAACAATTAGAGAGCACTTCATAGGAAAGCGATTGAAAAAGATTTCCGAGGGACCTGGTAACCATAAATTGTATTCCATCGCGGAGAAACGCATGATACCTCCAACAATCACATACCTTGACCAAGGGTGGACTGTGCGTGGGTGGATGATAGTGTCCCGAAGAAGGGCTCGCGGGCGGCCCCGCGCCCCCGGGCGAGATGGTACCGCCTCCGGGGGTGAGAATCCTGGACTCGTGGTTGAACAACACTTTCCCGATTTCCTCCGCACCCTCGCGGATCACCGTCGATCCGAGGAACTGTATCTCCGGAAGGATCGATCGCGATCTGAACGATCTACCTCAAAACGTTCTCCGACTGGATCTTGCACGAGTACCACGCAGAGCTCCGCAAAGTCTCCGAGCACTGACACCTAGCTCGAGCACGAAACGATCCTTTGGTTCGTCACACTGGCACCGGGTGATTTCGACTTGACTACAGAGTAATTTGACAACACTTTTCCGCGGATGTACTGTCTCCTGAACGCACTGAATGAAGCAGGCGGCTGGCCACTCACTCCTCGAAAACGTTACAACCTCTCGTCGATTACGCGTCTTGAACTGATCTCATACTTCCCTTCGCGGGATTCTCAATTAGAACTGACAGACCTTTGCTCTGTGGCACTCGTTGCCTTCGGAGAATAAGAATTTGTCCGGCTTGTCACGCTCTGGACACCTTTTGCTACCACGTCTAGAATCGGTATCGAGTATAACAAACTTCTGGATGGTTCTTCGACGGGATGTCAGAAGAAGGCCGACCTTCGCGCAACAGAGTGTCGAGCAAGTTGATCAACTAGCGAGTCGTCGATCTGACCAGAGCTAGTATTTCGCAAGCGATGACGTTTTCCGAAGCGATCGGGCACGGACTCCGCAGCGGAAGAATTCGGTCGATCTGATCACGGGATCGTTGAGAATAGTCCCGGACGGTCGCGAGAGGACCGAGCACTGATCCCCAATGACGTCGATTCGAATATAACCGGGAACCGCGGGACGGTAAGATCGCGGAGACCGAAATCCCGGAGGTGTCGCGTCCGAGCCGTCCAAGAAGGTCCCAGCTGGATTGTGTCGCGTTCGGTGTCGCGTTCGACGGCCGAGGAAAGCGTGCTCGATAGGCGGAACCACGCAGGCGTCGAGCGGCTCGCGAGGCGTGGTCTTCTATCAGCTATCTCTCTCGCACCGCCATAGTCGATCTTCCCTCCTCGGCGGAGCTCGCGGGGGTGGTGGAGCCACCACGTGGTTTTATTGGCCAAATAACGCGTACGACAAACATCCCTGCTTCTGTGCAGACTGTCTCCCTGTGTTGTAACTCACCCTCGCCGCCCGCGCTACGCGTGGCACTTTGGACGAGGGAGAGGAGAGGCAATAGTCGTCATGGTGTAAATCGTGTTTACCCCTCGTCCATAGTGATTCTCTCGTGTGTATCAGCTACCGACGCTCCACCTCGAGTTACATCTCCTTTCTGCTCTCGGCTCACCGCTTCGTTCTCCGCTCGTTTTACTTTTTATTGTTTTCTCCCCCGCCCACTCGCCCCTTGACGCCCCCGACGACGACGCAAGGCGACGCAACCCGCGCGCTTGTCCTCCTCGCGGCCCTCTCGTCCCTTCCGGCTATTTCTTGGACGCTCCTCCGTACTACCCGTCCCGCTCGTGTTTCACCCGCGAGGAACAGACGCGGACACGGTAGTTGCGCGCAACACCACTCGTCCACCCTGAAACAAGGGAGAAACATGCCCCGATATAAATAACATTTGTTTCTCCGCGGATACGCCGACGATGCCTCCTTCCTTTCTGCTTCCTTTCGTCGTGACGCCGCGCTGGGCTTCGGATCAAACAATTTAAGTACGTCTCGTCGAAATGTCGACTCTCTCCGAAATAGACCGGGTGGAAATGACAAAGTATCTAGGCGTAATTATTCGTGATAGACTACGATTTAATGATCATTGTGATTATATGCTAAGGAAAACAGGGAAACAAATAAGTTTTCCGAATCAAGTGGGAAAATATATTACAGCATATACTGGATGTAGTATACAGTGAGGAGAGAAAGTGAACCCACATCCGATATTGTTACAAAAATGTATTTTTATGTAATGTTTGCATATAAGATAGAATAAAAATAAAATACATAGCATTAAGTACAAAGGTTTAGCACTACGGTGAATGTGAAAACTATACGAAATTCTTCATGCGAAGATGTTGCCGTGTCTCGCGAACATATTGCCAGTAAAAGTAAAAGAAATTATGGGAGACAGAAGGAAACACATATAAGATCAAATCAGATAGAAGAAATCAGACGCCTCGATTTTCCGCAATTTTCCCAGGTTTGATCGACTCCAATTTCATCCCCTATCGAATCGCACTTTGCTGGGAATTCACGATCCCCGTATCTCGCTCGCAAAAATGTAGAAGCTTGACGATGACGGTTTCGAGTCGAATAGTAACATGGAGCACGCACTTATCCGTGTCCATATATTCTCTTTCCACTTGATTCTTCCAACCCTTCGGGGATACCCGGTTTCCCGATAACCGAGAGCGTACATAAGACGACGCAATAGGAAAATAGTACGAGCTGACACTGATTCGAAACGAAGACAGGAAACTTACCAAAGGAATAAAATTGGTAAGTGGAACGAGGAGAACCGAAATACACACTGTAGTACAAGGAATATTTTAATATGACAACATATTTTGACATGGCTGTACATACAATGTACTGAATATCATCCACAATATTTACTTCAATAGAATTTTCGAAATGGAAACGTAAATATTGGGGCCCACAATCGTGACAAAATGATAGCACAAATAGCAGTTTTACATTTGCCAGTTGTGGAGAAGTTACTGAAGAGCAAACATTCATTGCAGTCGCAGTCCACGCGACGAAAGCGGTCAGGAAATACTTTTCTTAAAAAATTATTCGTGTTTTGAAGTGCCCAGCAAGATCACCAACCTCAATATTATTGAAAATTGTTGGGGATATCTTGCCAGAACTGTGAAGAATTCCAAAATATTAACGATTTAAAATAGTGCATTTTGGACGAATGGAAGAATATTAGCCAAAACAGTATTAAAAAATTGTATAAATATTTACCAAACCGAATGATTGAAGTCGTTAGCTGTAAAGGAGGTCCTACAAAATATTGAGCATTGATTTTTATCGATTAATTCTGTTATATTTCAAGTTTTTCGTTAAGTGTGCTATCATTTTGTACCTCTATATATTTCGTTAATAATTCTACTTTATTCAATAAAAATGGATAAGTTAATGAAGCTTTGTTTCATTTCATACATGTATGTTGAGAAAGACACACTATAAAAATATGTGTATAAAAAAATTGAATTTCTAATGCTTAATAAACAGAAATTACATCGATTTCAATGTGTGCTATCTTTTCGTCCCGGAGTGTATTTAACTATAAATTCAAGATAAAAGGTAAACATGAAAAAAATATAGGAAACTAAAATAAATAGGAAGTAGTAGCACCAGTGAAGGAGAAGTGTATACAAGGCGAGAAAATGACCAAGGTAAACAGAATTATGGAAGAGTAGAAACAGATACGAGCACCGCTACAATGAAAAGAAACAAAAGTATGAACGGACGAAAGAAAACGACTATAACGCAGCGATAGGTATAAAAATAGTCGAAAGAGAAACAAATACATAACAATTCTTCGAAGTAGAGATGAAAAACGGGAAAGTTACAACAAGGACCGAAGTAATAGAAGACCAGTGGAAGAAGAGGGGGGTAATTGAAGGGTAGAAATACGTAGAGGAAGTTAGACAGAAAGAAGCAAGGAGGCGCAATTGAAGACTTCGGGAAGAAACACGGAGGCAAAGAGGGGAAGAAAGAGCATGAGACCGAGTTAGGAGAATAATCGTGTTTTGTGGTGACCGGATTACACCTCGCCACGCTTGCGAACTGACATGCCACGTAGATAACACATGTGTCTTATACTAGACGAAAGTTTCAGCAACTGACCACCCTATTTAATACAGACCGCACAGAAAGTATCCAGTTATCCGATTCCAATTAATCTCTCTCACTCACGAGGAAACCCCGGTGTCTAACACGCGCCGATTTTCATGAAACATTATAGAAGTGCTCATTACACATACGGTCGCCGCGGAAAGTATGTTGACATGTCTCAAAAAGTGTTACCCTGGGTTCGTCGACAACCCATTTCACCGACACGATTTGACCGACAGTAACTTTCGTCGACACCATGTTTTCATCGACGATCAAATCGTCGTCAAATGTCTCATGCAAACGTTCGTTTAGCAAAAGATAGAACCGTTCGTTCTTCTATTGGACAAGAGCGATTAATAAACATGTCTATAATATCAATTGAAAATGATGTTGCCAAAACATTAAATTATGACGATATAATACATGTGTTTGCAAATGAAAAAACGAGAAAAATAACTTTATAAAATATACTGAACTGTTTTATGTTTTTATTATATTATTTTAACATATACCAGTGTTTTGTATTTCTTTTATTTTGTCGTCATCGAATATGAATAAAAATTTGTTCTTATTTAGGTTATAGATTATTTATTCATACAAATATCTTGACAAATACATTATTGTTCATACAGGCAACTCATTTTGATGAGGTTAATAGTATTTAATATATTGCATTTGGTAAAATTTAACTTGTTACAATAAAATTTTTAATTTTTTTAATCATTATTGGGTTACGGGGAGGCGCAAGTTAGACACTTGCCACAGGCGCTTCATACCCTCGTTACGGCACACAGTGGGACCTTTCGTCCAAATCGGAGACAAAATCAAAGAACTTTCGATAGAAATGAGGTAGGGCGATGAAATTTTTTTAAGATTAAAGCTGAAACTTGGTAGAATATGGGAAAATAGGAAGATTATGGTACGAACGTTTTATAATCTTGAGAAAAGTCGTTAAACTTTCACAATTTCAAGAAAATTGCGGTTTTTTCAATACCACGTGCGGAAAAATTTTTTTTTTAACATGCTATACATCACTTCCTGTAGATTTTTTCACGCTGATTTCAAATCTGGTCTCAAAATTTGTCTACGACCTCAAGATTTTGCAAGAAATCGATTTTTGTGAACAGAACTGATGTAATCATTTTTTCGTTGAAATGATTTGATAACCCACTAGTTTGATGGTATATTGTATTGTCATATATAAAACACAGTAAAATTAAACATAATGAGGTATTTCAACGTTTATTTGACATATATCACTTGACGAACGATCACCCGACGCGACGTATCGCTGCGATTGTCGCTGGCACTCCTTGTAGGCTATGTGTGACTGTAATGTAATTTAAATTAGATATCTATTTTCCATGATTATATTTTCATTTACACAGGAAGTAAGGTAAGTATTTAATCTTTTTAACTTACTTCTCATCAACGAATTCTTTAACTTCTGGTGATACCTTATTCTTATTTTTATCACAGATTATAATCAGCGTGAAAAAATCTACAGGAAATGGTGTGTAGCATGGTAAAAAAAAATTATTTCCGCACGTGGTATTGAAAAAATCGCAATTTCCTTGAAATTGTGAAAGTTTAACGAATTTTCTCAACGTTATAAAACGTTCGTACCATAATCTCCCTATTATTCCCATATTCTGTCAAGTTTCAGTTTTAATTCTAAAAAAATCTCATCGCTCTACCTCATTTCTATCGAAAGTTCTCTGATTTTGTCTCCGATTTGGACGAAAGGTCCCACTGTGCGGCACTGGTCAACATACTTTCCGCAATAGATAAAAAAATTATTTAATTTTTTCTGTCATTATTATAAACTTTATGTCATCTTTGGTGCTACACATACTAGTTTGTACTATATTATCATAAATCACACACATACTAAAGATTTTCGATTAATTCCCAAATTATTGATTTAAAATAGAAAATATGCATTTTTCAGACATGTCAACATACTTTCCGCGGCGACTGTATATCGTGTTATATAATTGCGGACCAATTTCCCTATTTATATGCTCGCCTTTGTATATTCAGTTGCAACGTGAAAATAAATTCAGATCATATAAATCTTACTGTGTGCTATTATTTTGTCACGCAGCGTGCACGTTTCAATGGTAGTACCAAGTGTGTCCAAACACCAAACACGGCTACAAAGTTCCCGTGCACCAAGAAAGTCTGTTAGCTTCGTTTCGTCGTGCAGCGAGGCTCACGGTGCACGGTACACCGTTCGAAGCTCGGTGCGTCGCCGCGCCGGGATAAAACGCTTTGGCCACGTGTAAAAGCACCGGCGACTGCATCTTGTGGATCTATCATCATCCCCGTAACCCGCTGGTCCTCGGTTCTCCAGCCGGTTCACCCAGAATTCCAGCAGCGTGGAGAAGCGAGGCGGAGAGGTTGTTTAATAAAATAACCTCGTTACGCCGCAGTCAGGAGACGGTGTGGGCCTGGTAAAGGGGCGAGAGAGGGGGTTGTTGCGGGCGGCCGGGGGTGCGAGAGATAGTAAAGACTGTGGAGCGTCTAACGGTGAGGGGTGGCAGGGGGGGGTGGCAGGGGCTAATGTAACAGCGGCTGCTTGCCTTGGCTACCAGTAGGAAACGAGCAGGCCAGATGAACGGACAGGGGTGGACGAAGGGTAGAGGGTTACCCCGTGGATCGGCAAGGGGGAGGGAGCAGGAGAGAGACAGACACAGCCAACCGGGGAGGGGTACTAATACATAAAGTAGCTTAAAGTAGAAAATTGTGGAAGCGTCGTGATGCCTGGTGATTGCGTTACCTCCGGGGCTTTGATTTAAAATGCAACGAGGGGCCAACCAGGCGGCGAGGGTGGGGGTGTCGGAGAAAACGGGCCGAGCTGGGTACGGGGGGCTCGAGGGGTGGCTGGAAGGATGGATCCTGCCTGGGAGCCATGTTCCTCCTGCGGGAACGTCAGCCAGCCTCCGGTATTGCGGAGGCAAGGGGCGGAGAGGGTGAAAGAGAGCGAAGAAGGGCAGAAGGTGGTAGTGGTGGTGGTGGTGGCAGCGGTGGTGGTGGTTCGTGGTTGTGCTGCCAGTGGCGTTGCTGGAAGCTTCCACGTCGAAGAACGAGGGGGTGGAATTCTTTCCTGAAACGCGCTGGATCGACTTCCAGCTTCGACTGCTTTGTTGCTCCTTCCTTTTATTTTTCCCTCCTTCGCCCACCCCTTTCTTCATCGCCCCCGCCCTTTCTCTTTCTCTCTCTCCCTCTCTCCCTCCCATTCTCTCGACAGAACCCCCGTCTTCGGCATCGACTCCGGGCGCAATAATCCCTTATGTCGGGTCAACCTTTTTAGCATCCACTTTCATGCTGAACAAGCTTTGTCCCGTGGTTTTCTTGAGATTAAAAAATCGCGAGGAACTTGTTTACCTTGTTTAATGGGACCCCCTGTTTGTCGATGTATCGCGTTCATCTACAGACCCGGTGACAAAATGCTCGCGATAAGGTTTTATCGTGGGGGATGCGCCTGGTTACTTGGGGTGGAACGCAGACGCGTCGAGGTTTTCAGATGGGAAGATAGAGGAATTGGTTTTTTATGGGAGACTTCTTGCACTTGCACGGGAACCCGGTATCGTTCTATCGCACTTAATGTTTTACGGGATTTAGACGGTTTGGTGGTTTGTTAATGCTGCAGGGATTCGGGTTGATAGCGTAACGCTGGAATTAACCGTTCGTCAGACATGCGACTTCTCACAATATTTACCAAACTTTGTCGAATTATTTATAAACTGAACACTCGTTTTTGTCTCGTTGATAAGCTTTAACAAAAATTTGTTTAAAATCATAGCAATCACTACGAAACTTGCAAATAACGTAATCTTGCATATGTATGGCACCAGAGGTTATGTTAAAAGTATTTGATTTTGTATATTATCAGAAAATTCAGTTACATAAAGAGAATTATTTATACTCTCTGAATATGTAAAATTCACTTTGAAATGCTCATTTCTGAGAATTTGTTCCTCTTTATTATATAAATTAACCCTTTGCTTGGATATTACAACTCGTTTATAATATTTTCGTTACGTATGACCTCTTTCATTTTGTCCATATAAAATCCAATGTATTCATTCGCACCATGTTAGAACATTTAGTAATTATATTAAACATAAATGCATTCAATAACGGAGGAATTGTTTTTCAATATAATAGAGCATCAAGTATCTAGGGTTATAAACAAGAATTTTTCTTTATCTCACATGTGTTACATTTCTTAATATTTACTTATAAATTGTTAGCAATATTTTATCATTTACTAGTGCTGATAGAAGCCTCGTATAACGAATTAAAACATAAAGGTCTGTGCAATGTAGAGTAAAAAATAAAATATTGACTGATTAAACAATTCGAAAACTGCTAAAAGTAATGGTTATCATTTATAGCAAAATTGAGTGGATGAAATTCAAAACAGTAGGAAAATCTTAAAAATCAAAGATGTCGATATACAATGATTTCTCATCTATTAAAATGATTAAGGCTGAAAATAACATTCTATTTGGTTTCTATTTATCGCAATCGATGCAGACAATTTTTATTTTGCATAAAGATCCGCAGTCTAGTTATGTTATTACAATAGTAATTAATACTATGACAAGGTAACGCGTCATTGGCACAAGGGATATAAATGTTAGGATGGACAAATTGTTGACGAAGACGTAATTTTAATAAATTGCTCTCCTGAAATGTGATTAAGGGTGAACACGATATTTTAAACGTGAAAAGCCAAACAGGGTCGGTTCATAACTCGGTGGAGCAAGTCTTGAATGACATAGGACAGACAGCTTGAGACTTAAGGTTCCCTTTGGCACTACGGGGTTGAATTTGAGGGCGACAGATGATTTAGTGCGGTGTTTCTCTTGTCACCGTATCAAACATCCAAGGTAGTTGACAGGCTGGAGGACAACTTGATGTTCTTTGCACAAATTTATTGTGCATTTTGCCTTCTTCTTGTTTCAATCCGATTCTCCAAATCTGTCGTAGACTGTCTGTAGACAACGGATTTTACGCATTTATGACAAAAATGTTAGAAATGTTACTTTAAAAGAATTTTAAAATATTGTGTGTTATACAGTCAAATCTGTTTTTGTGCGTTAGATAGGGACCGCAGCAAAAAAAACCGCACAAAAAATATTCACAAACTTCATAAATAGCTATAACAAATCATTTTTCACAATATATTCAAGAAAATTCTTTTTTATGCGGAAAATATGCTTTACGAAATAGCGAGAAAGTGCTCTCCAAACAAAATAAATAATTAAATTACACATCGAGACATTTAAAAAAAATTTTATTTCGGATTTTAAACATGGAGAAATTTTCAAAATGTACATAATTCAATACATACAGTATACAGGGTGTCCTGCTGAAATGAGATCAGCAGGACATCTCGGAAGACGTTGTCGTTATCAAAAAAGTGTTCCTGCAAAAGTTGTTTGGTATGACGGGCAACATTACGTAGTATTAATTGTTTTCTTGTGGGTGAAGTGGTAGAGGACATTTCAAGGTCACCATGATTTCTTTAAATGGAATGTCCTACTTTTTATACCATTGATCGATATGGTATCGAATTCTGAGTAAAAATGTATTGACCTCTATATGTCCTAAATTTAATAGTTAACAAGATATTATCGGAACGATTTTCTTTCTTCTTTGGATAAATAAGAAAAGCACGATAAAAATATTTGAAGTTCGTTACAGTAAACGTTGAAGAATTATTCAATTGTAAAGGACGAGAAAGTGTGGTAGTCGGAGCGAATTATTGGTGGCACGCGAATGTTTAAACAGAGTCCGCATCCCTTCGGACGTCAATCTGTGTCAGGAAGTTCAAACGAGCGTTCTCCTTGCTCTTTCTTTAATTCCACCCCTCCCGCGCTCTCATTTCCTGCACCCTTCGTATGCCAAGACGCCGGCGTTGATCCTCTTCCCGTCTTGCGTTTTCCCTCTGTGTCTGAGTCCCTAAGGATGAAGGGATCAGAAGAGAAAGAGATATGGATTGACACTCGAATTCCTCCGGAAAAAGATCCTCCATTCGCCCGGTCATTTTTCTTATCCGTTGCGCATCCGAGACGCGGTTTAACAAACTGGATCCATCAAATTCGACACCGATCGTCCATTCACGACTGGTTGATTCTGTTCCTCGGATTTCACCGGTCTCGGATAAAGAGTCGAAAAGATTTCTCTCAAATTTATCGAATTCTTTAATTACTTTACGTCGAGTTATCCGAGCGCAGCTTTAGCCCTAAGTAAGCCACGAAACTAAGTAACTGATTCATTTATGATGCTCCCTTTGAGAAATAACAGGTTTATCAACCCTCATCTGTCCCTGTAATCGCATCAATACATTTCTACTAGTTCTGAGATAGTAACACGTCCTGCACGTTGATCTATTATATGTTGACAGCGGATTTTATGCATTTATAAAAACAATGAGTTGGTGTAATTCGACACAGTGAAAACACTAGAAGAATTTCAAAACACTGTTTATATTATTTTCGACCTGTTAAACATATTAAGAAAGAAAATAAACTTCTATTTCAGTCCAGTTGGCTGCAAATCAGGTGGAAAATTTTTATTTTCCATAAAGATCTGCTGTCTAATTATACACATGTAACTCATGTGAATAATCTTACAAGGGAACATATTCAGATGCGAAAATCCGATTTTGATGAAACTTATGGGAGCTTATAGTTCTTTGAAATGGGAAATGGGCATATACAACGAGGGAAACTCCAGTTTCGATTATTTGAAGGATCCACAGTGTATTTGAAAAGGCTCCAGGTATATTTTGACCGAAAGCCCAACGACCGGAGAAATTCGCTGGCGAATTGGCTACACATACAAGTCGGTACCCTTACTCCGCCGCGGTAATTAGCACCACGTCACGCTGCTACCTGCGCCATCATCTTTAGCTACTGATAAAACAATAAACGACATATAATCCAGTGATATTGTTTAAAATACTATATACGTTTATACTAAATGCTTATATTTCGATAAAACAAGCCTGAATTCCTTCCTACGCACGCCAGGTGCAAGACTATCTTCCATTATGCATAATTATTGTTAAATGGCAAAAAAAAAGAAAATCCTGAAACTTGGATCCCCTATTTTGGATCAAAGATCACACACCCAAGTTTACATTAAAATGAACTAACAATAAATAAGAGAAACTGCAAAAAAAATCAAATTTTTAATATATTGTTTAAACGAAAAACTTTTGTTAAAATTTTCTTGCGCGACTACATTTCCCATTGAAAACACACACGATCTAAAAAAAAATTCAAATTTTTTCGACCTCTGGTTTCCGGAATATCTCAAAAAATATGGTTTTGACCCCCAACTTTGAGGGCTGTTTTAACCCCTTCAAAGTGGATAGTTGCCGATAAAAAAAACACGTGTCAAATATTTTTCAAAGAACTATAAGCTCCCATAAGTTTCCCTTGTTAGTCTAATCCTGATTTATTTTCTGCAGTTTCCCATTTTCGAACGACGAATTTGTGTAGACGTAACTGTTCGTTTTTCTATCATATTAATTGTTTCACTACTTTGTCAAATTAATATTAATGGGAAACAAGATAGGAAAACGAGAAACGGCTCAGGCTTAGAAACAAACACGATTTTTGATGACAATCTTGAAAGTATAGCCGACAATTAATTTTTTTTAAGCTCTCATCTTTAGACGATTTTATCATAATAAAATATGTTATCAATTACATGTTTTGCGACGTCCATGTATAGGACAAAGCAGATCGACGTTACGAAGGCAAGCAAGGAAATTAAAGAGAAAGCACGGGGAACGTAAACTGGCAGTTTCTGACGCAGATTGACATCTAGAAGTCATAAAAGTCAGTTAAATGTGTGATGTGGGAGAACACTCTTTTCTTTGGATACGACCTGGGGAAAAAGAAATTCCAAGAAAAATGTGCTGCCTCCGAATAGCCCCGATAAAATAAATTAATTTCATTTATAAAAACCGAGCGAGAAGCATGAGGCGAAACAATTCTCTGCAATAAAGTTTGAGCTTTCTGCTTTCCGCAATGGAAAATGCGATTACAGCTAAATGTGCGGACTGTCTTGGCTATGATAAGTTATTGCTAGACTGCGGATCTTTATGCGTTTATGGCTTCTAAACATCTTCAAGTAATGTTAGAATGCAAAATTCCAAAAAATTCAATACGATTTTTATTTATTTCAGATTTATGAAGGTACTATCACTGAAAATAAGATTTCATTTGATTCCATTTTCCCCCCTAAAATTTTCTTACAAGAATTGAAAATTGCATAAACATCCGCGGTCTAGTTATTACTTTACTAATTGTAAAATGTAATTGTAATTTTAATAAATTTTCATTCAATCCAAATATGAAAAATCTAAAAATGCTGAAACTATTGGATTATTTAAAATGTTCAACACTGCACTGAAATAGAAAGATACCATTTAAATAATACAAATTAATCAAATGTATTGTTTTATACTACATTCTTTATTTAATATAAATCGATTGATAACGAAATCGTTTAGAATAAGGATCTCTCGTAAATCGATCAAACTAATAACTAGACTGTGGATCTTTATGCAGAATAAAAAATGTTTGCATTGATTGCAAGACACAGGAATGAAATAAAAATTTCTGTCCTCTTTTAATTATCTGATTAAGCTGAAACTAATATGCTGATGTCTTTAAATATTTTTAATATGTCCACTGCTTTAAATTGTGCTTACCCATTTTTGTCATAAATGCATAAAATCCGCAGTCTACTAATAACAAAATGCATAGGACAGATTAAAATTGGTAGATTGAAACAGTTTAAAGTTCTGATGAAAATGAAAAGGCTGAGACGAAAAGGAGGAAACAATTCATATTCGTTCATGAACATTTTCATGAAACGGATTAGCACACAATGTACTCGACACTAATCTTGGTTATCTCAGTTGAGCTCTCCAAGACATTTCGGAGGTTCGCTGAAGCGAAACGAGCCAAGATTAAACATAATATGTCGTTCCGTGGCTTCATTTCGAAAATGAAACTGCGCCATCCTCCAACGTCGATTGAATTATTTCCAAGACGATGGCAACGGGCCTTAAGAGCCTTTCTACCATTAAACCATGTCATTTCAGTATACCCTGTTGCACCATTCCACTGCTACTGTAATGCTAATAAAATATATGAAAAAACTTTTTAAAAACCACACTTATATTAAAATGCACTAAAAAGGAGAAAATAACTTTCTTCCTGGTTTTACATAAAATAGCGAATCCAGTTCAATGATTAATAATATTTTTCCCCAAAATTTTAAGCGATTAATTCAAAATTTCTACTGTCTAATTGGTTTACAAGATATAGACGATCGAAAGTGGTAGAAATGGCAGTTATAGGCCGAGAATCTATGACCTTTGAATGTTCATAACTCGTAAACAAATTAACCAATGTCAAAACTCATTTCTTAAATTTTCCTTATTGGCCCAGATAAAGAAGTTGTAGAAATTAATTTTTACTATTTATTGTATGAATTACGACCAAATGTGCATTTCTTAATGCATATCTAAAATTTTTTGTCATGTACTAAACTAATCCTTAATATTTATTAATTAGTTTATTAATTAATAAACCCGTTTAGTTCATTAATGAAAAAGTTATTCTTAAAGTATATATGATAAAAGTTATAAGAGTGTTTAAGGTTGAGCGATTTCCAGTATTTTTGACAGGTTAGCACCGCCATGTTGTGTGTAGTGACGGTCGCGCGCCGCTTACCGAGCGGAGCCGCTAGGTACTACAGACAACATGGCGGCGCTAACCTGTCAAAAATACTAGAAATCGTTAAACTTCAAACACATAACTTTTGAGCCATTGATCCTCCAAGATTGAAACTTGAATGTCTCACATCCTCTCGTCCAAATCTACTGGATAACATAAGAAAAAAACAAAACTTTATTGGAGAAAGGTAAACATTTCTGGTTACACAAGGAAAGGAGCAGCCGAGATTTTCATTACAAATCATCCAGTAAACTAATCCTAGCATCGCAGACAAACTGAAGTCGTCTGGTCAACTTCTAAAAAGAGTTATTTCGATTTAACGGGTGCGCAAACAATTTTGTGATTCACTGTGCTTTTATTGCGTGATAAAACAAGGAACTGACGCGTTTTAAAGAAACAGAGAGATTATTGAATTTAATAATGAAAATACCCCTGTCGATGTGAACATCGAGCGCGTTTATTCGCAAAACTATCGACTTACACGTAATTTGAACGTGAAACAGGGTAACCCGTTCTCCTTTGGCGGATGGATTCCGTAACGTAATGTAACGCGTGCCGCCTCGAAACATTTTGCCCTCTCTCGATCCCATTCACCGTCCTTCATCCTCCTCGAAATGCGGCAACACGCTCACGGAATTCTTTGAAAAACTACTCTGCAAAATTGGCGGCCGCGGAAGGAGCGAACGAAGCGGCCGAATGAATAATAAATATGGTTATCGTTTAGTTGATATTTTGAGGGGCGGAGGCCGGGCCGAGGGATCGGGCTTCAAATGGGAACAGGAATGAGTAACGGTGCAAGAGGGAGATGAAGAGAGATCAAAGCGTCATTTCTTTAGGGGCCACGTAAGGATGTTTCCCTGCATTTTTACGATTCTTCATTGGTATCGAGATGCCTCGATCGCGAGCGGATTATTTTATACGTTCGCTTAATAATAAATGGAGAGCGGCGTCGATGTCTTCGCGAATTTTTTCCAATACAAACTACGTTCCGAGTTTCTTTATTCCGCATGTCGATATCCAATATTTTCTACGATGTTCAATGATGTACTTTATAGTCTTAATCAGGGATCAAATATAACAATTATTCTAAAATTGCCTACGATAACATTTGTTGATAAAGAGTTGACTGTTGTTGAAATTTAAGATAATCAAGACAAGAACAAGATCGAAGAACAAGGATATTAAAAAATATCGATTATTCTCACCTTTTTGGTTACGATTAACAGTTATGAATGTCAACAAATTTTGATGCTCCTCGATAACTGTTATCGATGAAGAACATTTATTTCGATTGCTCAAAGCATATATATGGATGACACAAATTCACTTCGTTCACTCACAACAGTTATCACAATGAGAATGAATTCATTTCAATCGTTCATAACAGTTATAGATGGGAGAAATTCATTTCAGTCCTTCATAATAGTTAAGAAGCTTCGGTAGCTCATAACAGTTACCGATGAGAGAAATCTGTCTAACAATTTTGATCCTCTTCGATAACTGTTATCAATGAAGAACAACTATTTCGATTGATTAATCCAGATATGGATGAGAGCTGTTCACTTCCTTCACTCACAACAGTTATCAATGCGAAAAATTCATTTCGATCGCTCATAACAGTTATCAATGAGAGAATTTATGCAAAATAAATATGTTTTGCATTGATTGTGAGAAGCAGGAATAACATAAAAATTGATTTCATCCCTTAACCACTTTGTTACATTAAAAGAAACATTGGAACATTCTTGAATATTTAAAATCATTTATCATTTTATATTTCACCCATCCATTTCCTCATAAATGCATGGTATACTCATCACAGTTATCAATGAGAGAAATTCACTTCATTCACTCACAACAGTTATCAATGAGAGAAAATAATTTCGATAGCTCATCACTACACTGCGGATCTTTATGCAAAATAAATATGTTTTGCATTGATTGTGAGAAGCAGGTATAACATAAAAATGGATTTCATTCCTTACCCACTCTGTTACATGAAAAGTAACAATGGAACATTCTTGAATATTTAAAATCGTTTACCGTTTTATATTTCACCCATCCATTTCTTCATAAATGCATAAAAAGACCCATAGTATACTCATCACAGTTATCAATGAGAGAAATTCACTTCGTTCACTCACAACAGTTATCAATGACAAAAATTCATTTCGATCGCTCATAACAGTTATCAATGAGAGAATTTCATTTCGATCACTCATGACAGTTATCAATGAGAGAAATTTATTTCGATCGCTGTTATTAATGAGCGAAAATAATTTCGATCGCTCATGACTAGACTGTGGATCTTTATGCAAAATAAAAATGTTTTGCATTGATTGAAAGAAGCAGGAATAACATAAAAATTTCATGAATAGCTCATAACAATTGTCGATGAGAGACATGCATTTCGATCGCTCATAACAGTTATCGAAGATCGAATTTTTTCTTCCACTCAGTATTATTATCGATGAGAAAATTAATTTTGATTGCGTATTTAATTATCGAGTTGTCTACTCTTTTTCGAATGGAGTTAGCCTGTCAAAATCATTGTAAAGGTTTCATACAATTCTTCATAAAGATTCACTGAACATTTATTATGCTATTTATC
This sequence comes from Lasioglossum baleicum, assembly GCF_051020765.1. Lineage (NCBI taxonomy): Eukaryota > Metazoa > Arthropoda > Insecta > Hymenoptera > Halictidae > Lasioglossum > Lasioglossum baleicum. Next base: position 4,960,143 of record NC_134936.1, on the reverse strand, counting down.
TACTTTTTTACAAAACACTGCAGCGTGTCAAAAATATTAATGACGAAGGACTTCACGAATGTAGTCTATAATTTTACTCAAAATTATTCGTTATAAAAGTTTAACAAACTATATTTGCTAGTTTTCGAATTATGTAGTTAAAAGGTTTTGGAACCCCCATTTTGCATAAAAAATAGTACCTACATAAAAAATATTTTTGACTAAACTACAAGCCTGCTAAAAATTTTGCAAAAATTCGTGAATAAGGTTTGGGTGTTGTCCCTTGTAAGCCAGAATAGAATATTTGAAAAGCATTCCTTTTCATAATGGCTACAGTTACAATTTTGCGATGTAGCCTTCAACTAGAAGAGAGATATAATAAAAATGTATAAAATTTTCAATATTATGTATTTTGAAACTCTATTCGTAACAAAATATTATTGGAGATTAAATCTGCTGTATGCGAAGAAGATTGTAAATGGAGAATTGATCTCAAATTGGCGAAGAAGCAATCTGGAATCCTTAGGCTACGGTAAAACTCAATTCGAGACAAACCGAACGATGTTAGGATTCAATTGATCGTCGCGCGTAATTCGGCGCCATTGCGAAGGTATCAACTCTCTCGGGCGCTAAAGCTTTGACAAAGCGTATAATCAGATTAAGCTTTGCTAGGACATAGGGTTCTGTCTACGGGCAAAGTGACCGTATTGTGTAAACAGATACAAACGATATTAAAGGGAGAGGTATAATAGAAATCAACAGGGTCAATTATTCAATTAAACAAATGATTCAGGAAATGGAAACGTCAACGCAGAGTATTATAATAAAATTGCTAACCATATTTTTACGTTTTGCGTACAATATTAAATTATTTCACGATACAATTAATTCGTAAATTAAAGAAGGTCAACATCAAGTTCGCGAAAATACCAAATTTTTTAACGAAAAATAAAATACACACAGTGATCGGATTGTTTAAAAAAAAATTGTGAATATTTATACAAATCTAGATACATGTTTTACGAAAAATTTGTTTCATAGAACTATTGTGTGGTTAAATGACAATATTTGGCGACTTTCAGGAGCAATGTCGAATATATTCGACATCCTCCCACAAACCAGTTGGGCATCCCAGATGAAAAATATCATTTTTCCTGGCTAAAGCACTATCATATTAGTCTACATACAAATTTTCAGATTTTTCCGCTGTCCCCGAAAATACAGGACAGATGATGAGCACCGTAAGAATCATCCCTTCACGGTTGTGCCATGAATAATTGGTCACCTTGCATAAAAGAAACGACGTTATAAAACAAATAGTGAGTATTTATACGAATTTAGATAAATGTTTTATGAACAAATTTTTAAAAAACTATTGCGTGGTTAAATGACAATATTTGGTGTCATTAAGTGACAATGTCGAATATACGCGACATCCTCCACAAGCCAGTTGGCCATCCCAGATGAAAAATATTATTTTTCCTGGGTTAAGGGGGTAGACTCATTTCTAGGATTACAAGGGTGCAAGATGCGCCTTCTCATTTTTCGATAATGCAAAGACAGGGTTTTTCAGTAGTCAAAAGCGCTAGATAAAACATCAGTCTAGGCTGCAATCGTCCTCAAAAGCCCTATTTATATTTTAGCGCAGGCCTGGCCAACGCGCGGGCCGCATGTGGCCCGCCATGTTAAATTGTGCGGCCCGCCAGACGATTTTATATTTCTATTGAAACTTTTGTTTCTTGTTGTATGTATACAAAAAATATTAAATAAACGAAGTGTCATTGTTATAATGCGCAAGTGCGACTATGAACTCCAGTTCTATATTTGATATCTTTGATATAATTGAGTTACAGTGCAACAATGAAATCACACAAATTTTTGCTTCCACATCAAAATTGAATTTTTACATTACTTATATTACATCCGAGAGATATTCCAACTTAAGATATTTTGCACAACGAGTTGTAAGTTGTAACTGCTTTTGGATCAACATATTTTTGTGAAACATTTTTTTCGAAGATGAAATTTGCAAAGAGTTCATCACGTGCTTCATTAACTAATGCCAATTTAGAGAACCAGCTAACAAAAGATGTGCAACGTCGAACATAAATATACATAGATTTACCAAAATTAAGTGAAAGGAAGGATAAACAAATATCTCATTCACTAAGACGTGAGAGTTAATTATAACGAATCATAGTATAACAATAAAGTTTTATTCATTTTGTATTTGTATTAAATTTTTTAAAGTGCGGCCCGATGTAACGTTACGCGTCATCAAAGTGGCCCGTGAAATCATTTGGGTTGGCCAGGCTTGCTTTAGCGTGTAGCTGTCACAGCTTTATAAAAATTTAACATGAAAAGAACATTTGTAGCGTTATGTTTAATAATAATGCAAATTACGCCTCATAAACGTAAAACTAGGACTTTGAGAGCGATCGCGGCCTAGATTAATCTTTTATCTAGCGCTTTTGACTACTGAAAAACCCCATCTTTGCATTATTGAGAGATGAGAAGGCGCATAGATATGGACATTTTGAACAACTTTTTCCTTTTCCAATATAGAGGGGTCGCTTTTAGTTTTCGAGATATTTGCAAAAAACTATCGCGAATACTGTATTGAATTTTTCGCATTCCTGGACACTCCGCTGCAACGTAGACCTGTTTAGGTGCGGCGTTTGTTTACATTTTGACGCTGTAGAGATAAGAGAGAAAACAGGGGGGCCGGAAAGGGCCAGCCAGACACCACACACACCCACCCAGTGCTTAACACGCACCCACTGTTTCTAAATTATACTCTAGATTCTTACGTATTTTCACGTGCTGATTACGAATATGATAGTGAAAATTGGTGCAAATGTTAATTTCTTAACGGAAACCTTCTTTTTAAAAACACTGGGTGCGTGTGGTGTCAGGCTGGCCCTTTCCGCCCCCCTGTTTTCTCTCTTATCTCTACAGCGTCAAAATGTAAACAAACGCAGCACCGAAACAGTCTACGTTGCAGCGGAGCGTTCAGGAATACGAAAAATTGATTACAGTATTCGCGATAGTTTTTTGCATATCTCGAAAACTAAAAGCGACCCCCCTATATTGGAAAAGGAAAAAGTTGTTTAGAATGTGTTGCTGCATAACATATATAAATTTCATCAAAATCGGAGAGGGTGGTGCTTTTGTAAATAATTACTCGAGAGTCTACCCCCTTAAGCACTATCATATTAGCTTGCATCAATACTTGGTCACCCTGCATAAAAGAAACGATGTTGTAAAGTAATTTTTTCTGGAAGAAACATCATCGTGAACGGATATAAAACGTGAAACAATTGTGAGGGAAGGGAGGAGGGACAACAGCGAGAGCCGAGGTTGGTCTTCCGGCGCGTTATTCGGGCGATGGAGCGACTAATAACGATAACGACGCCAGAAACGATAATCGAGTTAGGGGTTTCCGCGGTTTCCACAGTTCTCCCAGGGCGCTGATTGCTGGAACGGCGGCGGTTTTGCCGTCGGGATGGCCGATGCGCGCCGACGCTGGCGCAACGTCGACGCTGATGCCGACACCGGAGCCGACTAGGACTCCGACGCTCGGCGTCGGCGTCGGCTCGGCGTACAGGCGCACGTATGGTTGCGTAGCGGCACGGATGAAGGCGTAACGAGTACACAATGCGATGCAAATTGGGGCTCTCCCGACAGCACGGACCAGTCAATCGGCCGGTTGCCTACGCCGGTGCATCGCGATGGTATTACTAACATCGCTATTCTATTATGACATTACGGTTCCCCGAGCAGCAGCCTGGATATTACAAGCCCGGTCTCCCTCCAGGCGTTCGATTCGGGATAACTCTATAGTGGTAACTATATAGTCATCGAGACGCCAGAGACAATACCCGATCGGACGCCCGAGGCCACTCGGTTCCAATTTATTTTCATACATTTAACTAGCGGCCCTGCGTATCTACGTCCGTACGTACAATGCCGCACTACGTATGTAAGTATTGTGTACGCTCGCTCGCGAAATTCAAAGTACACAAATCGGACTTTCTTCAATAAACAAAAGACAAACGGTTCCCATTTTGAGTTGTGAATTTTCGGATTGGCGAGTTCGGATCCCTGGGTACGGTGCCATTGTCACGTCCGGTGGTCCAGCCATTAGTAATAATAAGACTGCGGATTTTTATGCAAAATAAAATTTTTCTAAGTCACTTGTAAGAAATAGAAGCTAGATAACAACGTATTTCATCTTTCAATAATCTTGACAAGTCGAAAATAATATAACAACATTCTTAAATTGATCTAATGCATTTACAATTTTGTTTTTTTCCCATTCATTTTTACCATAAATGCATAAAATCCGCAAAAACTCCATTTTCTCAAAAACTGGACGTATAGGGAAAAAATGAAAAACAGATTCGGAATCAGCGCGGAAAACTCTATAAGAATCGCATAGTGGGAATCGAAATACTTTTAAAAAGTTGAAATTTGTTGGACAGTGGAATTAATCAAATCAATCATGTATATATATATATTTTCTGAATTTCTTTTTATACTTGCTCTAATACCACGTCATTCAGAAAGTTCGTAACCTGACACATACATGATATTGGTTGCAGCGAAAACATTTCGTTGTTGAAAACATTCGTCCTTGATGTGAACATACCATACATTCCAAATCGATCTGTCAAATAGCTTGCTTCAGGCAGCTGATTAAAGTAGACGTGTTTGCTTTGGTTAGAAAAATGGGAGACTTGAAAAATCGTGCAGTCATTAAATATTTATATAGAAAAGGATTAAGCGGAAAGGAAATTTTTGATGGTATTGTGAATATGTTAGGGGACAGTGCTCCTTCATATGCAATGGTAAAAAAATGGGTTGCTCTATTTAAACATGGCCGAAAAATAAGGTTCACTCTAATGTACATCATGGCGTTACATGACATTTGCACATTGTTTTGATGTGTCAATTGTTTACGTAGCTAACCCCAAAGTTATGTCATTTTTAGTACATTATATCACGTGCTGGCAAGGAGAAACACACAGAACAAAGAAGAAGAAGAAGAAGAACTGTGATACTAACTTCATCGCAAAAACGGAAACTCGAAGTGGAGGCTACCATGATACAGGAGAAGACGAAATACAAGAAAATAGAGAAAAGGAAACTTTTTAAGGCTACAGTCAAGAACGAACAACAGCGAGTCAAAAAGAAAAACATCTTCAGAGAGAAAACTTATCTTCAAAAGAGAATCTTAATAAACCAAGCATAGTTTTGCGATAAATTATATGTTCATTTCAAACAGAAAATGTATTGGATTCAATGTATTCCATAGTTTTTATTTTTCTTCCTAGTTCTAAATGGAGACACAAAGTTTCATTTTTTATTCATATACAATTCATTGAAGACTAATAATGGCATATAAAATTTCCTTGCTGTGTGCTAATCTTCTTAATTATTTTATCGTTTGATGAACAACGCATCATAATGCGCTGCGTAATTAATGCGTAATGCTTAATGCTTAATCCGTGAACTTATTTCCCGTTCTGCCTCATTTTTCCATATTCCATTTTTGCAAAGTATACTGACAATTATTAACATATGATGATTGTCTTGGGAAGTGCAGTTCTAACGCAAAACGGTTTCTTATGAGGAAACGCTGACAATGAGAGCAACCATGAAATATCAAAGTGTAAGCAACAAATACGATTGGTATAAGCAAGAAATACAATGGAAGATTATACATATATGCCCGATTAATAATGAAGCATGATAACAAAAACTTTGATTGAATGAAAAACGAAGGATACAAAGTTCGTGTTGAATTATGGAAGCGTTTTACGTATTACTTTTGTTATAGTTTATTTGATAAATCACTTGTATGAATCGGACTATTGTGACCTTGTCTATATGCGTGCTTAAAGGCTACTGACTAGTTGAACCATGAGGCAAGTGTTTACAGAGGTCTAGCTTTACAGATGTTATCGTTTACATTACACAGATGTCGTTAAATACAATTTTAGCAGTTACCTTCCTTAACACTTCCTCTTAACTGTTAAAATTATTTAACAAGTTACTTCTTAGTTGTTTGAATTTTTCAGCACATAGAGGTTTGGTTAGTATATCTGCTATTTGCTGATCTGACGGACAATATTCTATTTCTAGCAAACCTTCTGTATATTTTTCACTTATAAAATGAAACCTAACGTCTATATGCTTACTTCTACGATGTACTATTCCATTTTTAATTAAACTCATCGCGCTTTGGTTATCTATTAACAGTTTTGCCTTCGTTTTCTTATTTGTTAAACATTCTAGAATATTCTTCAAATACAATAATTCTTTGCAACATTCCGCTGCTGCTATATATTCGGCTTCAGTTGTAGAGAGTGAAACTATGGGTTGTTTACGTGAACATCAGCTGATCGGTCCTCCACCATACATTATTGTATAGCCGGTGGTGCTCTTTCGTGTAGTTATGTCTCCTGCAAAATCTGAGTCGCAGTATCCAATAATTTCATCATCTCGTACAGTATCGTTCCAGGTATAGTTTACTCCTAGATTTTTAGTACCCTGTAAGTATCTTAGAATTCGTTTTGCGTTAGTTATATCTTGATCTGTAGGTTTTTCCATAGATCTACTGACAAAGTTTACTGCAAATGATATATCAGGACGTGTTTTTGTTGTCAAATATTGCAAACTGCCTATTAATTCTCTATAAGGAAATTTCTTATCTAATTGTACGTCTAAGTTATTAGTATTTACTTCCTGACTTATAATTGGTGTAGCAACTGCTTTTGAATTTTCCATGTTATAATTTTCTAATAGTTGCTCAATATAGTTAGTTTGATTTAACTCTACTTTGTTTCGATTCTTCTTTATATTTATTCCTAGAAAACTCTCAAAACAATCATAAATTTTCACTTTAAATTCTTTACATAATTGTTGTAAAATATATTTCATTACTTTTGTGTTATTACTTACTAACATACCGTCGTCTACATATATTGCCAATATTGTGAAGTCTTTCTTTGATTTATAAATGCATTGTTCTGATGGAATTGGTTCAAAGCCATTCTGTGTTAGAAATGTCTTAAATCGCTGATTCCAGTTTGCTGGCGCTTGTTTAAGACCATAAAGTGCTTTTTGCAATTTACATACTTTACCCTTTCTTTCAAATCCTTCCGGTGGCTTTATAAACAATTCCTCATTCAGATGTCCGTAGAGAAATGCCGTTTTTATATCAAATTTTACTATTTGATAGTCCTTTTGTGCGGATAGAGCTACCATTAGTCTAAACGCGCTTGAATTCAATACCGGACTATAGGTTTCTTCGTAATCTACTCCTTTTTCTTGTTCGCATCCTCTGACGACTAGGCGAGCTTTGTATCTTCCGTCATCTTTTATCCTAAAGACCCATCTTGTACTTAGGATTTTTTTGTTTCTTGCTTCAATTTCGTCTTTTAAGATCCATGTTTCATTTTCTTCTAATGAATCCTTTTCTTCTTGTATTGCTTCATTCCATTTTTGTGAATCTTCTCCACTGAGAGCTTCTTTATATGTTAAATGAACATAGTAGTTTTGTTACGTCCCGGAGTCTGACTTTCGCGAAAACTATCGTTCCGCGACCCATTCCCCTTACTGGACGCTCTCAAATGCGATACAACCTTTTGTCCACGCGGCACGTTACGTCCGACGTCTGACTGGGAACCACGACTTTCGCGAACATGCGTATTCTACTTAACGCTTACAGTAGATTCGCTCCAAAGCGGCGGACGAGAACAGAGATAACTGAGACGGCGCGAATCTTCGCAGGGAAATATCTAGCAACTTATCGGACAGTTGAGTATAGCGATCGGTGAAGACAGGCAGGCTTCCTTTATGCGAACTGCTTCCGTTGCTCGCTGACGGCTGCAGTCGAATCAGGCTGGATCGTCGTAGGAAGGACGATGATCCTCACTCGTCCTGGGAAGATCACGTCGTCGGTGATCCTCGGTTGGCGGGAGATACCCCGCTGTTGTCCTCCGTCCCGCGTTCGTTGACGCGCATGAGCTTTCGTAATTGATAGCGACGAACGCGAATTGAATAGGAAAGCGCGAGGATGTAGGGAGAAGAACTAAGCGAGACTCACTTATTAAATTAATAACTGGGAATATATTTGTAACGTATGAAATGAAATTATAATGAACTAGAAGCGCGTGATATAGCAGGACCGCTAAAAGGCGGATGAGAGCGAGGACTCGTCGGAGTCCGGACCGGGACATCCAGGAGGCGACGAGCCTCGCTGGAGTCTTGAACGAACGTGTCAGACTGGCTGTCCGAATTGAACTGCCTGAACTCTTTTTAGGATCGTGAGGTCGAATACATAGGTGTCTTATTTTCTACCGGATGTCTCGTTAGACATAACGCTATGGATGTTATGAGAAGCGCGCGATTAATGATTACGGTGAATGCTACGTGATACTGCTACGGGGAATACATTAAGATATGATTATTATACAAGGGTTAAGATAAGAATGGGTATATGGTATGAGGTGAGAATCGGATCTGATGAACGGAGCGAAGTATGACTACTTATAACTAATCAATATTCTTAATAATTACGGTTACAATATCCTACTCTTATTGGCTATGCTTATAACCTATGGCAACACGTCGGCAGACGTGACACCTCACCCCCTGGGGAAATAATTTTCGGCACGAAAATTATTTCTCATCCTCGGAGTCGAACGTCGCGGTTCAACGTAACGTTTCATAAAATGTCGTCTTGGACTCGCATCGTCAAACATGTCGGACGAGTCGTAATCCATCGTAGAGGAAATAGGGAAGGGTTGACGCGTCATCGTCTTCGCTGAAAATGTATATCGCTTGCGACTTATCGGCTGTAACACAAACATCTTAGATTTCGGAGAGTTTACAATATGCATGTTACGCTTCGCGGCTATCGCTCTAAATGTAAACGTTTTTGATTTCACGGGTTTCGGTTTCGGTTTCGTGCGAATGACTCGGTCTGTCTTGTATAAGCGGTCGCTGGAGAGGTGAGATTTATCGTGATTATCGCGCGTTGAACTTTGAATATTTCTCTTCTTGCTGAGATGGTCGGTACTAATTATGTTCGTGACCTCGTCGCAGCGGGAATCGAGAGAATATGAATTGGAAAGAGAATTAGATGAATTGGGACGAAGATTTAGGATTTTTAGATTTGGATTGGACTTGGGATACGCGTTGGTATCTAAAATGGAAGAATCGAGATTCAACAATGAATTCGGTTTTGAATTCGAAATAGAAATTGAATCTGAATTTGAATGATACTTGTTCGTATCGGAATTAGTAGAATTGAGATTCAACGATGAGTTCTGCTTTGAACTCGAAATAGAAATTAAATCTAAATGGGAATGATACTTGTTCGTATCGGAATTAGTAGAATTGAGATTCAACAATGAATTCGGTTTTGAATTCGAAATAGAAATTGAATCTGAATTTGAATGATACTTGTTCGTATCGGAATTAGTAGAATTGAGATTCAACGATGAGTTCTGCTTTGAACTCGGAATAGAAATTGAATCTGAATTGGAATGATACTTGTTCGTATCGGAATTAGTAGAATTGTGATTCAACGATGAGTTCTGCTTTGAACTCGAAATAGAAATTGAATCTGAATTTGAATGATTCGCTCGCGAATCTGGATGCTCATGGGCATTTGATATAGTAGACTGAGAATTTGAAATTGGGATTGAATTTGAAATAGAATTCGTAAATTCTGACTCCGGATCGGCGATTTCCACGATACTTTCTACTTCCTCCAGCTCCATGTTCGGCGTGGAGAGTTCGATCGGTTCGCTCGTGGTGTTGACGCTCTGTATGTACGCTTTACCGTCGGAGATGCGCTTTGAACAATTCGGAATTATAACGCCGGGCGCGATTTCGCATTTTCGCAGGTAACCTATCCTAAGTCCGGCGGCGTTCATCGCTGTGTATACCGCGGCTCGCGGTTCGGTATGGCAACTCTCGCGTGAGATAAAAGGAAACTCGTTTCCTTGCCATGTCATGCACCGGTTTCTATACGAAATGTCTGCGCCTTGGACTAAGAACGCAGATCCAAGAACTCCATCGGATGGAATTGCAGATGAATCTGGCACAACTTGAAATTCTACGGGCGTACCAGATATTGTTAAATAAACGGATCCTACAGTCGGTACGATTTCGTCGGTAATGCCAGACATTAGAATTTTATTTCCCGTGTCGATTACAATATCGGGCTTTAATAGAGAGGCTTTGATCAGGTTCGGTTCTGATCCTGTGTCTAGCATGATCTTAATATCTTTTATCAACTCGGGGATCATAACAATTATATACGGGATTGCGGTATTGTCGCTGAGAGTTATTCTCGTTACCCTCTGGCCCTTTCTGTGCTCGGCTCGGTCGCGATTATTCAAGCGAATCGTTTGAGAGGTGCCTCCTGTCGTGGACTCGCGGCGGACAGGAGGCTTGGTCCATTTCCCGACCGTTCGGTTTCGCGTTTGCGGCATTCGTAAATATCATGCTCGGACGTCTCGCAATAATTGCAGTACTTTGCTGGTGCAAAAGAGCTCGCGTAATCATCTTCGCGGCGTTGGGAGGAGGTGTACGCATCGTGATATGACTCGAGATGACGTTCTCCGCGTGGTCTGTTTGAAAACAGGTCGGCACGCGTGCGATAAGGAGAGTCGTCGCGTGGCCCATCGTGGTATCGGTCCGGGCGATAACGGTCGTCGCGATAGCGCTCGGGTGTCGGACTACGGTCGACTCTGAAGTTGCGATATTGTTGTGCCGAAGAATCCCTATCGTATGAAAATGCGTATACGTCGGATTGGTGACTTCGGTAGGAAGAATATGATTGATCGAATCTCGGGTTCGACTGTGGGTGCTGCGGCGACGTCATCCTATCGGGGGTTCTGTCGCGTGACGCGTCCGAAAATCGTACTCGTTCGTCGAATCGTTCGTAACGGTCTCTGTCTATTTCGGCCTCTTTATATAATTCTATCGCTTTATTGAATACGTGATTCAGTGATCCGTGTCGAAGGCGCCGGATTTCACTTCGGAGGTTCGGGATTAACCCGCGGATGAAACTATCTATCGTGAGATCGTCTACGTTCGCTATGTTCGGTCGATCGCGATCGCAGTCGAGGATCGCGGCGCGGAGATCTTTTACGCGGCAAATGTAATCAAGAATATGCTCGTTTTGCCGCATGAAAATATTTGCCATCTGACCTCGGTAGTGGTCGACGGTGTGACAGGTGCCGAAAACGTCTTTGAGACGGTTGCACAGTTCGGTTACTGTTTCGACGTTTTCGTCTTCGATTGCGGTATACGCGATTCCGCGGAGTTTAATGATAATCAATTTCGACAGCGTTCTTTCCGCATGTCGAGGAACGAGATCGCGGGCGCGCTTGCAGGCTCGCGTGAATTGCAGCACAGAAATGTTCGTGCCATCGAATGAAGGAATCGAATCTATTGCGGCTTTTATAACTAGTCGCGAATCTTCTCGCTCAGGCGAGTAATCTCTACGAGTTGGCATCGGATCGTCTTGAAGAGGCTTTGCTAACAGGTGCAACGGAAAGTTAATCAAATTTTCTGTTCGCTGAGAACGCGTGTTTCTCGTTGGGTTCGCCCTTTCGTCGTGGTGGTTGATCGATCCCACCGCTGCCACCAATTTGTTACGTCCCGGAGTCTGACTTTCGCGAAAACTATCGTTCCGCGACCCATTCCCCTTACTGGACGCTCTCAAATGCGATACAACCTTTTGTCCACGCGGCACGTTACGTCCGACGTCTGACTGGGAACCACGACTTTCGCGAACATGCGTATTCTACTTAACGCTTACAGTAGATTCGCTCCAAAGCGGCGGACGAGAACAGAGATAACTGAGACGGCGCGCATCTTCGCAGGGAAATATCTAGCAACTTATCGGACAGTTGAGTATAGCGATCGGTGAAGACAGGCAGGCTTCCTTTATGCGAACTGCTTCCGTTGCTCGCTGACGGCTGCAGTCGAATCAGGCTGGATCGTCGTAGGAAGGACGATGATCCTCACTCGTCCTGGGAAGATCACGTCGTCGGTGATCCTCGGTTGGCGGGAGATACCCCGCTGTTGTCCTCCGTCCCGCGTTCGTTGACGCGCATGAGCTTTCGTAATTGATAGCGACGAACGCGAATTGAATAGGAAAGCGCGAGGATGTAGGGAGAAGAACTAAGCGAGACTCACTTATTAAATTAATAACTGGGAATATATTTGTAACGTATGAAATGAAATTATAATGAACTAGAAGCGCGTGATATAGCAGGACCGCTAAAAGGCGGATGAGAGCGAGGACTCGTCGGAGTCCGGACCGGGACATCCAGGAGGCGACGAGCCTCGCTGGAGTCTTGAACGAACGTGTCAGACTGGCTGTCCGAATTGAACTGCCTGAACTCTTTTTAGGATCGTGAGGTCGAATACATAGGTGTCTTATTTTCTACCGGATGTCTCGTTAGACATAACGCTATGGATGTTATGAGAAGCGCGCGATTAATGATTACGGTGAATGCTACGTGATACTGCTACGGGGAATACATTAAGATATGATTATTATACAAGGGTTAAGATAAGAATGGGTATATGGTATGAGGTGAGAATCGGATCTGATGAACGGAGCGAAGTATGACTACTTATAACTAATCAATATTCTTAATAATTACGGTTACAATATCCTACTCTTATTGGCTATGCTTATAACCTATGGCAACACGTCGGCAGACGTGACACCTCACCCCCTGGGGAAATAATTTTCGGCACGAAAATTATTTCTCATCCTCGGAGTCGAACGTCGCGGTTCAACGTAACGTTTCATAAAATGTCGTCTTGGACTCGCATCGTCAAACATGTCGGACGAGTCGTAATCCATCGTAGAGGAAATAGGGAAGGGTTGACGCGTCATCGTCTTCGCTGAAAATGTATATCGCTTGCGACTTATCGGCTGTAACACAAACATCTTAGATTTCGGAGAGTTTACAATATGCATGTTACGCTTCGCGGCTATCGCTCTAAATGTAAACGTTTTTGATTTCACGGGTTTCGGTTTCGGTTTCGTGCGAATGACTCGGTCTGTCTTGTATAAGCGGTCGCTGGAGAGGTGAGATTTATCGTGATTATCGCGCGTTGAACTTTGAATATTTCTCTTCTTGCTGAGATGGTCGGTACTAATTATGTTCGTGACCTCGTCGCAGCGGGAATCGAGAGAATATGAATTGGAAAGAGAATTAGATGAATTGGGACGAAGATTTAGGATTTTTAGATTTGGATTGGACTTGGGATACGCGTTGGTATCTAAAATGGAAGAATCGAGATTCAACAATGAATTCGGTTTTGAATTCGAAATAGAAATTGAATCTGAATTTGAATGATACTTGTTCGTATCGGAATTAGTAGAATTGAGATTCAACGATGAGTTCTGCTTTGAACTCGAAATAGAAATTAAATCTAAATGGGAATGATACTTGTTCGTATCGGAATTAGTAGAATTGAGATTCAACAATGAATTCGGTTTTGAATTCGAAATAGAAATTGAATCTGAATTTGAATGATACTTGTTCGTATCGGAATTAGTAGAATTGAGATTCAACGATGAGTTCTGCTTTGAACTCGGAATAGAAATTGAATCTGAATTGGAATGATACTTGTTCGTATCGGAATTAGTAGAATTGTGATTCAACGATGAGTTCTGCTTTGAACTCGAAATAGAAATTGAATCTGAATTTGAATGATTCGCTCGCGAATCTGGATGCTCATGGGCATTTGATATAGTAGACTGAGAATTTGAAATTGGGATTGAATTTGAAATAGAATTCGTAAATTCTGACTCCGGATCGGCGATTTCCACGATACTTTCTACTTCCTCCAGCTCCATGTTCGGCGTGGAGAGTTCGATCGGTTCGCTCGTGGTGTTGACGCTCTGTATGTACGCTTTACCGTCGGAGATGCGCTTTGAACAATTCGGAATTATAACGCCGGGCGCGATTTCGCATTTTCGCAGGTAACCTATCCTAAGTCCGGCGGCGTTCATCGCTGTGTATACCGCGGCTCGCGGTTCGGTATGGCAACTCTCGCGTGAGATAAAAGGAAACTCGTTTCCTTGCCATGTCATGCACCGGTTTCTATACGAAATGTCTGCGCCTTGGACTAAGAACGCAGATCCAAGAACTCCATCGGATGGAATTGCAGATGAATCTGGCACAACTTGAAATTCTACGGGCGTACCAGATATTGTTAAATAAACGGATCCTACAGTCGGTACGATTTCGTCGGTAATGCCAGACATTAGAATTTTATTTCCCGTGTCGATTACAATATCGGGCTTTAATAGAGAGGCTTTGATCAGGTTCGGTTCTGATCCTGTGTCTAGCATGATCTTAATATCTTTTATCAACTCGGGGATCATAACAATTATATACGGGATTGCGGTATTGTCGCTGAGAGTTATTCTCGTTACCCTCTGGCCCTTTCTGTGCTCGGCTCGGTCGCGATTATTCAAGCGAATCGTTTGAGAGGTGCCTCCTGTCGTGGACTCGCGGCGGACAGGAGGCTTGGTCCATTTCCCGACCGTTCGGTTTCGCGTTTGCGGCATTCGTAAATATCATGCTCGGACGTCTCGCAATAATTGCAGTACTTTGCTGGTGCAAAAGAGCTCGCGTAATCATCTTCGCGGCGTTGGGAGGAGGTGTACGCATCGTGATATGACTCGAGATGACGTTCTCCGCGTGGTCTGTTTGAAAACAGGTCGGCACGCGTGCGATAAGGAGAGTCGTCGCGTGGCCCATCGTGGTATCGGTCCGGGCGATAACGGTCGTCGCGATAGCGCTCGGGTGTCGGACTACGGTCGACTCTGAAGTTGCGATATTGTTGTGCCGAAGAATCCCTATCGTATGAAAATGCGTATACGTCGGATTGGTGACTTCGGTAGGAAGAATATGATTGATCGAATCTCGGGTTCGACTGTGGGTGCTGCGGCGACGTCATCCTATCGGGGGTTCTGTCGCGTGACGCGTCCGAAAATCGTACTCGTTCGTCGAATCGTTCGTAACGGTCTCTGTCTATTTCGGCCTCTTTATATAATTCTATCGCTTTATTGAATACGTGATTCAGTGATCCGTGTCGAAGGCGCCGGATTTCACTTCGGAGGTTCGGGATTAACCCGCGGATGAAACTATCTATCGTGAGATCGTCTACGTTCGCTATGTTCGGTCGATCGCGATCGCAGTCGAGGATCGCGGCGCGGAGATCTTTTACGCGGCAAATGTAATCAAGAATATGCTCGTTTTGCCGCATGAAAATATTTGCCATCTGACCTCGGTAGTGGTCGACGGTGTGACAGGTGCCGAAAACGTCTTTGAGACGGTTGCACAGTTCGGTTACTGTTTCGACGTTTTCGTCTTCGATTGCGGTATACGCGATTCCGCGGAGTTTAATGATAATCAATTTCGACAGCGTTCTTTCCGCATGTCGAGGAACGAGATCGCGGGCGCGCTTGCAGGCTCGCGTGAATTGCAGCACAGAAATGTTCGTGCCATCGAATGAAGGAATCGAATCTATTGCGGCTTTTATAACTAGTCGCGAATCTTCTCGCTCAGGCGAGTAATCTCTACGAGTTGGCATCGGATCGTCTTGAAGAGGCTTTGCTAACAGGTGCAACGGAAAGTTAATCAAATTTTCTGTTCGCTGAGAACGCGTGTTTCTCGTTGGGTTCGCCCTTTCGTCGTGGTGGTTGATCGATCCCACCGCTGCCACCAATTTGTTACGTCCCGGAGTCTGACTTTCGCGAAAACTATCGTTCCGCGACCCATTCCCCTTACTGGACGCTCTCAAATGCGATACAACCTTTTGTCCACGCGGCACGTTACGTCCGACGTCTGACTGGGAACCACGACTTTCGCGAACATGCGTATTCTACTTAACGCTTACAGTAGATTCGCTCCAAAGCGGCGGACGAGAACAGAGATAACTGAGACGGCGCGCATCTTCGCAGGGAAATATCTAGCAACTTATCGGACAGTTGAGTATAGCGATCGGTGAAGACAGGCAGGCTTCCTTTATGCGAACTGCTTCCGTTGCTCGCTGACGGCTGCAGTCGAATCAGGCTGGATCGTCGTAGGAAGGACGATGATCCTCACTCGTCCTGGGAAGATCACGTCGTCGGTGATCCTCGGTTGGCGGGAGATACCCCGCTGTTGTCCTCCGTCCCGCGTTCGTTGACGCGCATGAGCTTTCGTAATTGATAGCGACGAACGCGAATTGAATAGGAAAGCGCGAGGATGTAGGGAGAAGAACTAAGCGAGACTCACTTATTAAATTAATAACTGGGAATATATTTGTAACGTATGAAATGAAATTATAATGAACTAGAAGCGCGTGATATAGCAGGACCGCTAAAAGGCGGATGAGAGCGAGGACTCGTCGGAGTCCGGACCGGGACATCCAGGAGGCGACGAGCCTCGCTGGAGTCTTGAACGAACGTGTCAGACTGGCTGTCCGAATTGAACTGCCTGAACTCTTTTTAGGATCGTGAGGTCGAATACATAGGTGTCTTATTTTCTACCGGATGTCTCGTTAGACATAACGCTATGGATGTTATGAGAAGCGCGCGATTAATGATTACGGTGAATGCTACGTGATACTGCTACGGGGAATACATTAAGATATGATTATTATACAAGGGTTAAGATAAGAATGGGTATATGGTATGAGGTGAGAATCGGATCTGATGAACGGAGCGAAGTATGACTACTTATAACTAATCAATATTCTTAATAATTACGGTTACAATATCCTACTCTTATTGGCTATGCTTATAACCTATGGCAACACGTCGGCAGACGTGACAGTTTCCGTATTTATTTGGAATTTTTATGCTTCGTTTACTTCTTCTTGGAGTTTCTTCAGTACTTATTTGTATGTCTTTCTCTGTTTCATGTAATTCTTTTGCTTCTTTTGTATTTTTCAACTCTTTCGTTTCTTTTGCATTTTCCAACTCTTCCGGTTCTTTTGTATTTTCCAACTCTTCCGTTTCTTTTGTATTTTGTTCTTTATTTTCTTCAATTGATATGATTGGCAGTTTCACCACATTTATCTCTTCATTTCCGTTTTCCTTTGTATTGCCAAATATTACATCTCTGGCATTTATTATTTTCCTTCTTTGTTTGTCCCACAGCCGATAGCCACAGGTTGAATAGCCAACGAATGTGTACTTTTTGCTTCTTTCATCTAATTTCTTCGTTTGTTTTAGTTCCTTTGCATAAGCATCACATCCGAACACTTGCAGATTTGTAAGATCTGGTATTTTTTTCAACCAATTTTCTGCTGGGGTTTTGTTACTTGTTTCAGTAGGGCTTCTGTTTAATAAGTACACTGCAGCGCGTACTGCTTCACCCCACATATTTTTATTTAGACCGGAATCTATTAATAGTGCTCTTGATTTATCTAAAATTGTTCGATTTAGTCTTTCCGCCTTTCCATTTAATTGAGGAGTATAGGGAATTGTGAAATCCAGGACAATTCCTTTTTCCTGACACCAGTTCTGTAGCTCTTTGTTTGCGTACTCTCTTCCATTGTCGCATCTTAATTTAGATACTTTCAAGTTCCACATTGTTTCACACTGCTTTAAGTACATTTTTACTGTTTCTGGTACTTCGTGTTTGGCTTTTATTGGAAAGACTGCTGCAAAATGTGTGTAATCATCGAGAAAGGTTATGAAGTACTTCATTCCGTCCCATGTATTTGGTTCTATTGGACCACACACGTCCGTGTGTATTATTTGTAATGGACGTGTTGCTTTTGTTCGTTCTCCCATTAACGGTTTTCGCGTTTGTTTCGCTTTTACGCAAACTTCGCAGATTTCTGAAATATTAAGA
The DNA here is from genome assembly GCF_051020765.1 of Lasioglossum baleicum. Lineage (NCBI taxonomy): Eukaryota > Metazoa > Arthropoda > Insecta > Hymenoptera > Halictidae > Lasioglossum > Lasioglossum baleicum. The sequence goes on along the minus strand of NC_134936.1, from coordinate 4,942,261 downwards.
TTTTTAGCTGATAAGTTCATACCTTTACTCAGACTGATTAATTTCTTCATATTTGTGAATCCTAGATGTCCTAGCTTTCGATGCCATTCTTTTGCTTCTTGATTGCAGGTTAGTAGCGCTTCCTTCTCGTTTGTTTTGTTTGTTTGTATTACATACAGTCCTTGATCATTCTGCGTACCTTCCAGAATCTTCTTCTCGTTCTTCAATATTTCAACCTTGTTTTTAGTAAATTTTACTTCGCCATTGTTTTGTGTGATGGCGCTGACTGATAAAAGATTTCTCGTTAATTTTGGAACTAACATAACCTCTTTCAGTGTACAGTTTTCCATTTCAACCTCTCCAAGTGCTTCGCTTTCCATTGTCTCGTTTTTCTTTGCTGTTCCTATTTCAACATTTATTGGTTTTACTTCACTTAGGAAACTAATATCATTTACCATGTGATTTGAGGCGCCCGAATCAATAACCCATTCACCGTTGGAACCAGTAGTTTTTGTAAAGAAACATACCTTGTCTGTCCTATTTCTATCACTTACGGTATTGCGGGTTTTTCTGAAGAAACAGTCTTCTTCTGCGTGATTCGTTTTCTTACAGATGCCACATTTTTGCATGTCTCTTTGTGAGAGATTTTTACAATTTCTTGAGATATGACCCTTAGGTCCACAGTTGAAACAGCGTTGCTCCGTCGATCCAGTTCTACAGTTCCTTGTGATATGATTTGTTCCGTTGCATTTGTAGCATTTTTTTACTGCCGATTTGAAAGCGACTTGGTCTTCTTGAACATCCTGTACATTTAACCTAGATTCTTCTGTTAAGAGTCTTGCTGTTAAATTGGTTAATGTCTTTTGTTCATTTGACGTCGATTCCCACGCACTTACAAAATGTTTGTACTGTGCAGGTAACGAGGCTATAATTTTAGTGATTAGCATTGTATCATTTACTGGCTGATCTAGTACATTTAGTTTGTATGCAAGATTTTCTAATTTACTAATATGAGTAGCTACATCAGTTTCCTTTTTGAAAGTATAATTGAAAAATTGTTGTAATAAAGAGCATTTCTGTTGTTCAGTGTCTCTTTCATATATTGCGATTAATTTATCGAACATTTCTTTTGAGGACTTACATATTAGTAAATGTGAAAGCGGCTTCTTGTCCACAGATGTGATTATCAGTTTTTGCGCCTTTGCGTCCTTTAACGTCCATTCTGATTTCTCTTTGTCCGTTGTCTTTTCTGTAATTTTCATTTCTTCTTTCACCACTTCATAGACCCCCATGGATTTTAGAATTATAGTTGCTTGAAACTTCCATATTTGAAAGTTTGTCTCGTCTATGAGTTTTTCAATTTGTATCAGTTCTTCAAGTTGTCTTACGGCCATGTTTGTTCTGTATCAGAAACCACGTTTTTACTTGGTACGGAATCCGTTCAATCTTCCCGTTTCACTTATCGTTTTTGTTTTTACTTTTACTTTATTTATTTTTAATGAACTGGGCCCATAACCTGTTGAATTATGGAAGCGTTTTACGTATTACTTTTGTTATAGTTTGTAACCGTATATTTCCTTTGTAATTGTATATTCGATTACTTATCTATTATTAAATCGAGCTAGCCAGATGGGCTGAAGAGATATGCAAATTGAAGTATTGAATTGAGAATGTGTGGAGTCGAGCCTCCATGCAATGGATAGCGGATTAGTTTGGATGGAAGGTTAAACATTCGTAAGCGAAATCTGGTAAAAGGAGGGTATATTGAACTAGGTCTCAATACAACGATTAATTATGATCTCGTAACAATGTTAAATGTAATACGGTAGCCACGCCTTACGCTATCAGTCTTACAGAGTGCGACTGCACTTACGATCTGCACGAAATTACTTCTACTGGACAATGATCTAACCCCGTCGGCGGATAATCGCTGAGAATCCACGTCTGGTCGCTACGCAGTAAATGTTATTCAATTATACAGAGCATAACCCTCGGAATGTGTCGATATGACTAGAGTGGCGGTCAACAGTGTAACACATAAGGTAAAGTAGAGAATATAGCTCACACAGCGTGTAAGTTAATTATATAACGAAAATCCCGGAGGATGCGTTTCACTACCCGTGCGGTCTGCTGATGACTCAGATGATACGCACGAATGGGAAATGATCCTATTAACGACAGAATCGTGATTGCTAAGCACGAGCATTTATCCAGTCCGGCCGAGTATGGATAGACATGGTCAACGAGTACCAGCGATCACGCTTCTTTATAACTAAGATGTTTAAACACCAACGAGACTTGGACTCGTTTACTACTCGTACGATCTGCTGACTGCTCAGATGATACGCACTTATAGAAACGATCACGATACCTCGGAAATTCCGGAACACTTACAAGTTGCCCTTCAGCACAGTCGTGACCTCGGAGCAACTCTCAGTGTCAGTAGAGTCCCCTTGGCAGTGACGATCCAAAGATTATACCGAAAACCGAATAATTCGAGAACCTGCCTCTCAAAGACGATCGACACAATAATGAAACCCAGTAGTGCAGAGGTCTGATCTACATGGAATTTCAGATGCTTGATCTGGTGATATGACACGTTCCCGAATCTAGCCGCGAACCACACACTGTTGAAGCCACTAAATATATCGGAGTGTCCGCACGACGACTTTCGTGAAGCTAATAGTTGAGACTCGCAGTCCAATACGATGAGAAGAGAAACTTCAATAAATTCTTAAATTCCCGCTTGCTTGTAGCAAATTACACATTTCGGAGCTACGTTATTTTACATCAATAATCTGACGCAAATGACTACTACGCTGTTACGTTCAAATTACGCGTGCTGTGATACGTTAGACTGTGCCACGAAGCGGTTTGCAATCGCGACTCCTCGGTTTGAGGCGCGTACGTAACGAGGTTGGCTAGACGGTTTGTCTAGTACAACAGGACGGTTTGGCCTCCCGAATACGCACCGGTTATCGTCGAACGGACACTTCGCGAACGCGTGCTCACTAGATCGCTTCCAGACGTAGAGTGAGTTCTCCATGGCCCTCATCGATCTCCTTCGATGATTATCGAGAGGGGATCGATGCGCACGCAACTATGATTAGTGGGGCGATCTTGCGATCCTTTTCTACGACGAGGATCGCATATGACGTCATAGATCGTCGTGGTAAATACAATTCCTATCTTCTACGTTCGCGAAGTGTCGATATGTGACCGACACGGTTACATATACTTCCCCCTTCCCTTTGAGATTACAGGTGCAGGAGCGCATTCGGAATGCACCTCGTAATCTGTAGACTACATTCCCGAAGTCAAAATGGCACAACTACCCGGAGATGTTGACGATCGCGCACGAAATATATCACAGAATTTCTCGCTACACGTATGTCTCGCAACGTCTATGAGAACGTTTATATGACTGGTCATACCTTGAAGAGTTTACAGTCCACTCGTCTCGTGTCTCGTACGCGGACAAGTAATCAAATCAATGTCAAGAATAATAAACTAAATAAACCACGTTTCGCCTGTTATTCTCACAGCGGTGTGTGTGTGCGAGACACGAAATAAGTTCCATACATACGACAGAGAATGAACCGTTTCCTTTCACACCATATTTCGCGTAACATCTCTCTGGTAATCATTCACGCTAGCCGAATTTTCACTCTGGTGCACATAACAGTCTATCACTCTCTTTGTGTCGCTAATTATTAACTTAAATTCGCATTTGTACATAAACAACTTATCACTGTCTCCCGAGACATTAATAATACTGAAACACTTAATATTTAGCAACTGCCGGGAGTAAAAAAAAATACAATTTTTTTGCTATTGCAGCTTGTACCGGCAGTCCCACGAACGTTAAACAGCATTGCTGTATGAACAAAAGTTTAATAAAATTTTTTTTTTTTTTTTTTTTTTTTTTTTTTTTTTTTTAACGCACTGTGTTCACCCGTCACTTTCACATTACGCTCCGCCGGCTCTACTCTCCTTCAGGCGTCTCCAACAGCTTCTCGATGAGGCTTTCCGTCAGTGAGACCAGTCCGTCCGACGATAATAACCCCAGCGGATCGCGAGGGTCCAGCACCGGGATCTCCAGCGGTGGGTCCTCCACCCATGGTCCGTCTATCCGTGGAACCCTTGCTCGCGATGTCTCCCTCCGCGACGTGGATGGTTGGTAGATGGAGGACACATCTTCCTCCGTCAGTTCCCATATTTCCCTCACCCTTTTGGGATCTGGGATGACCTCGAATGACTGTTCGAGCTGCTCCTGTGTCAGAGAACTTTCTTTCGCTCCTACAGCCTGTTCTCCTTGCACCCAGCTCGTCTGCATTTCCGCCGGTTCTGGAATAACCTCGAACGACATTTCCAATCGTTCCTCCGCTTCCCTGGTGTTAGTGGCTTCTATATTCTGCCCGGCCACGGGCGTCCTTTGCTCCTTTGCCGCGATGGGTCCTCCACGCGGGGTTTGCGCATGGACGTGCCTTTTCTGCACCCTGACCTGTGTCTCCACTCCGCGTGCATATCGCCGACCCCGACGATGCTTTGGCTGCCACGGCCTTGCTACTATCGTCTTCATGTTGTAGCGTGGTGGGCTGTGGTAACGGATGTCCATACCCGTTTGTGTAGGACGGCTTATCATCGCCCAACTTGCATAGGCAAGTGTTTCTGCATCTTTCTTCCTTGGAGAACTGACCGTGTACTTTTCCATGGCCGCTCTTTTCACTTTGCTTTCGTTGTTTTCCATTTCACGCTTGGCTGTGAACTGTTTCTCACCACGGTTTCCGTAGCCCTTTTATATTAGCATTACTTTGGGGGATTCTGAGAATTTTTTGGACCTTGCATCCTCAGTAATACTCCGCGCGGACTCGTGTTTACATTTTGCATCTTAGATGATTGGTTCGACGCGGCGCGCTCCGTCGCGTGCCGCACTGATTCGTTGTTTACATCTTACGCCGTCGTCGATTGGTAATAGGGCCGTAGGCTCGACGCGTGGAACGTCCCTCGGATTTCATCAGAGTGGGGGCTTCTTAGAACGTAAGTGGCCGGTCCTTTCCTCTGTATTAACACATACGGACCTTCATATAGATGAAAGAATTTAGCTATCTGGCGATCTGCGGCGTTTGACACTGGGTTTGTCCTAACGAGTACTCGATCGCCAATTTCATATTTCGTTTGTTGTTTTCCAGCATTAGCTCTATCGCATCTCTTCCGTGCCTTCATTGTCATGCGCTGGAATGCGAGTTGTAGTTTTGTTTCGTGTCTTCCGAGCTCTTCTTTTTGTTTTTCCAGTATATGTTTGAACCACTTTGCCCACGGCCTTACGGGTTTTTCTTGTAATAGTAATTCCGTTGGCGTAAATCCTGTGCTATCATGTACTATCTCATTGCAGCATGTCTCGATTACTTCAATCCATTTTGCCCACGAGGAGTGTTTTTCCGCTATCAATGTTCGAAAAATTCGTCCGATTTCTCGATTTACTCGCTCAACTGGGTTGCTCTGCGGGTGTCGAATAGATGACAAGATATGGTAGATTCCTTCCTCCTGTAGAGCCTGTGTCCATTTCCTCGAAGTAAATTGCGTGCCATGATCCGTGATGATTTTCTTCGGTTTACCGTAGGTTGGGATATATCGCTTAAATATACGCGTAAGTGTTACTGGTGTGGTTGCATTTCGCATAGGATATAGTTTCACGAACTTTGTGAATAATTCCTCGATTACAAGGATATGTTTCACCCCCCCTTTCGATGTAGGCAGAGGGCCATAGAAATCGACGGACAACACCTCCCGGGGACCTGTTGGTATTATACTTTGCATGTCCGCGTGTGCCGCATGCGTGAGATATTTGACGCGCTGACACGTGTCGCATGTGGATATCAACTTTCGCGCACGTCGGTGTAACTTTGACACGTGAAAATCTTCTGATACTAGTTTCACGGTCTTGTCTCCACCGAGGTGTGTATACATTTCGTGAACTTCACGTATCAATTCATCTCGTAGCTGCACGGGTATTACTGCCCGCTCCTTTCCGGTTTTATCCACATGATACAGCATGTCATTTCTAAGACCGTATCGATTCGCGTATCTGTCACCCGATTCCCTACACTTATTGATTATTTTGCGCAAGTTTTCATCCTTTTGTTGCCACTCGGGCAGTTGCCTTAGGGCTTTTGCTAATGTGGGCGACATTGTTCGCGCCAGTGCGGTTAAGATCGGTATACGCGTTTCCCTTTCGATGTTACCCCCAATTGGCGTATAATCTATGCGGCTCATTATATCTGCTGGGATGTTATCCTTCCCAGGCCTATATTGAATTTCTATTTGGTAATCTTGTATGGAGAGGATCCATCGCGTTAAGCGTTGGCTAAGTAGTTTGCTACTCATCAAAAAGGTAATGGCCTTATGATCTGTCATTAGTATGATTCTAACCCCATATAAATAAGTTCGGAATTTTCCTAACGCCCATACAATGGCCAGCAACTCCTTTTCCGTGGTGAAGTATGCCAATTCTGGGCCATGCAGTGTTCTACTCGCAAATGCGACCGGTTTTAATTTGCCCTCTGCGTCTCTCTGTTCAACGACTGCCCCGAGTGCGGAGAAGCTCGCATCCGTTGATAGGAAGAAGGTCTTGCTTGGATCAGCGTATTGTAGTGCAACCTTGGTGCAAAACGCATGTTTAACCTCTTCAAATGCCCTTTGTAATTGTTCGTTCCAAGTCCAGTGATTTCCCTTTTTTAAGAGCGTCAGCAACGGAGCCGTTGTTTCAGCTTGTTTGTCAGTGAATTTGCTATAGTAATTCACGAGTCCGAGGAATCCCCGCAGCTGTTTTAGATTTCGAGGCGGTGGGAAGTCTCTTATCGCGGCTAGTTTTTCTGGGTCCTGCTGGATTCCTTCTACGGAGAGTATGTGCCCAAGGAACTTTATCTCTCTCCTCATAAACTTGCACTTCTCCAGATTGATTGTGACATTATGCGCTTTTAATCGTGCTAGTAAGGCGCTGAGATGTTTGACGTGCTCTTCAAATGTGGGTGAGAAACAGAGGATATCATCGATGAAGTTTACGACGAATCCTTCCATTCCGTCCAACACTTGTCGCAATGCTCTTACCAAGCTCGCGCTGCTCGTTTTCAAACCAAAGGGCGTGACGACGTATTCATAACATCTCCCGCGATACATAAACGCTGTATATTTCCTTGATTCTGGTGTTAGCGGAATCTGCCAGAAACTGTTTGTTAGATCTAGGCTTGTTAGGAAGTCTACCTTCTTGAAGCGTTGAAAAATGACGTCCGGTGTTTCTGACATTTCATGGTCCTCGATGAGGAATTCATTCAGTTTTCTTGCGTCTAGGCATAGTCGCAATGATCCGTTCTTCTTCAATACAGGAACCACCGGATTAATGTATGGGCTCGTGCTTGGACGGATTATGTCGTTTGTCAGCATTCTTTGTATTTCAGCGTCCGCTGCTTCAAGATATTTCAATGGGATTGGATATGTTCTGCTCCAATATGGTACCTTCGACTTCATGTGAAGATGATGTTCATAGCATGTCACCCGTCCTATATCTTCTCTCCATACCTCTGGGTATGCCTCGATGACTTGTTGCAGTACTGCCTTTTGCTCAATGTTAGCTGGACTCGGATCTAATATAGATTTTATGATTTCATCTTCGGATTTCTGCGGCACGATATTTCGTTTCGTGGCTTCGTCGAGTCTTCGTATGGCTATCTCCGCGTCTGCTTCTCTAGTCATTTTGATGGTGATCTGGCCGTCTTTTGTCTTAAGTGAGAGTGCCTCCTGTCCAAAGTCTAGCAAGGCTTTTGTCCGTCGTAATGTATCCACTCCAAGAATTACTTCACAAATCAGTCCTGGGACTACAATTGCCGCCGTTTCAATGATTTCGTCCTCATAGCCGAGTCTAACCCATATTTGCCTCTTTAGTCGGGCAGATTTGCTTCCTGTAGCTCCAATTACAAATGCCCCCGTTACCGGCAATGTTGGGCATTTACGTAGTATCTCTTGGTGCATGTTGTACCACGCCTCCGACACTGCCGTGACGGTGCTACCTGTATCAATTAAGGCCTTTACAGGGATATCCTCGATTTTCAGTTGTAATTCAGGGCAACGGTCCATTCCTCTAGCTGGTCGTGTCGTACATCCTTCTTCTAGTAGTTCCCGGCGAGTATCTGGGAACAATGAACTGATCTGTAGCTGAACTTCTTCCCCACGTAGTTCGGTCAGGATGTCATCCACCTGAGAGGGGAAGTTACTCAGGCATGTATTCGAGGACATCCCTAGTCGTTTCCCGGGATTATGTCTGTTTCTTCGACAGGTTCCTCGTCCTCTGGGCATGTCTCTTCCTCAAGATGAACCGCTCGTATTCGACTTGGCCCTCCTTCTCGTGGGCGGTCTTGTTGCCTACGATACTCTTGCCATGGGCGAGTGTTTTCGTCATGTGGTCGTCGCTGATCTTGCCAGGGACGAGCATTGTCGTATCTTGACCTCTGAGGCTCTGCATTTGCTCGTTGATATTCTCCTACTGGTCGTTGGTATTCGTTGTTAGACCTGCCTTGGATTGTTGTTCGTGGAACTCCCGTTGGTACCTGATTTGTACGGTCTAGACCATTACGGGGATTCCAATCGCGTACGTTGTTAGTAGGACGTTCATCTTGTCTTTGCCGATTGACCGTTCCTCCATTATCGAAGCGTTCAAGTAGTGATAAGAAGGCGTCTATCGTACAAATGTTTTGGCCAAGCACGCAGTCATCAACTGCCTGTGTGAAGTGCCGTGCCAACGTCTGTACGATCTCTTCATCAGTCGGTCGTGGCAGCAGGTCGCGTGCTGTTCCTATCAATTTCATAGCGTAAGCGACCCTAGAAGAACCAGCCTCTGGGCGATATACCCCGATACTGAGGTTATCACGGATCTTTCTTTGAATCGCCGAGCACCAGAATCGATCGAGCAGCGCCTTTGCGAACTGAGCCCACGTAGTGATCTGATCCGAGATAATATCCCACCATTCTCCGGCATTACCCTTTAAAGACTGAGTGATGATGAATTTTAGTTCATCATCCGGGAGCCGTGTTGCTTCTACAAATCTTTTCATTTCTCGCAGGTACTTTGCCGGTCTCTCGGTGGTTTTGCCTTCAAAGGTTGGCATTTGGGGCTTCACTCGAAACGGTCGCGCTGCCGCAGCTATTGTTGCGTCGAGCCTCGCGGAGTCATTATAGCTCGTCCATCGGGACCCAATTGTATTGTGGAACGCAGGAGGCGGCATATTCCGTTCGATAGGTCCATGTTGGACTTCTTGATGGTTGTTTGTATGGTCACGGTGACGCGTTCGTTCTTCACATTCGTACGGTCTGGCATTTGGATATTCGCTCGTCCGGAGCGTCTCTTGATTTGCACGGAGAGTCTCTAATCCTTCCAGGGCCTCCCTCCGGACTTTTGCTATTTCTTCCGCATGAACTTTACCCTCCCGTTCTAATCTCTGCTCAATATCGCGTCGCCAATCACGCATCTCTATCTTATGTTCTGTTACCCGTTCATATAGCTCGTCATTCCCTACTTGGTCGTCTAACTGTCTCTGTACCTGTCTCAATTGATTCTTAAGACTAGCTATCTCTTCCCGCAATTCCTGAATGATAACCGTCATTTGTTCTCTGTCGTGATTAGCGCTAGACCCCGGGGTATGTTCGATAGTGATCGGAGATTGTACGGTTACTATATCTGCAGAGTCGGACACGTTATTAGTATTACCCGAGGTCCCGGGAGGTGGTGTTCGCATAATACGCGAGCTCGACATTATTGTATTACTTTCTGTGTTTTTCGACCTTAAAGTTCCCCCTAACTTTCGGTTCCGCACCTTACTCATGCTTCGCTATCGAACATTCAGTTCGTCCAAACTAAACCGCCCCACGTTGGGCGCCAATTATGTAACCGTATATTTCCTTTGTAATTGTATATTCGATTACTTATCTATTATTAAATCGAGCTAGCCAGATGGGCTGAAGAGATATGCAAATTGAAGTATTGAATTGAGAATGTGTGGAGTCGAGCCTCCATGCAATGGATAGCGGATTAGTTTGGATGGAAGGTTAAACATTCGTAAGCGAAATCTGGTAAAAGGAGGGTATATTGAACTAGGTCTCAATACAACGATTAATTATGATCTCGTAACAATGTTAAATGTAATACGGTAGCCACGCCTTACGCTATCAGTCTTACAGAGTGCGACTGCACTTACGATCTGCACGAAATTACTTCTACTGGACAATGATCTAACCCCGTCGGCGGATAATCGCTGAGAATCCACGTCTGGTCGCTACGCAGTAAATGTTATTCAATTATACAGAGCATAACCCTCGGAATGTGTCGATATGACTAGAGTGGCGGTCAACAGTGTAACACATAAGGTAAAGTAGAGAATATAGCTCACACAGCGTGTAAGTTAATTATATAACGAAAATCCCGGAGGATGCGTTTCACTACCCGTGCGGTCTGCTGATGACTCAGATGATACGCACGAATGGGAAATGATCCTATTAACGACAGAATCGTGATTGCTAAGCACGAGCATTTATCCAGTCCGGCCGAGTATGGATAGACATGGTCAACGAGTACCAGCGATCACGCTTCTTTATAACTAAGATGTTTAAACACCAACGAGACTTGGACTCGTTTACTACTCGTACGATCTGCTGACTGCTCAGATGATACGCACTTATAGAAACGATCACGATACCTCGGAAATTCCGGAACACTTACAAGTTGCCCTTCAGCACAGTCGTGACCTCGGAGCAACTCTCAGTGTCAGTAGAGTCCCCTTGGCAGTGACGATCCAAAGATTATACCGAAAACCGAATAATTCGAGAACCTGCCTCTCAAAGACGATCGACACAATAATGAAACCCAGTAGTGCAGAGGTCTGATCTACATGGAATTTCAGATGCTTGATCTGGTGATATGACACGTTCCCGAATCTAGCCGCGAACCACACACTGTTGAAGCCACTAAATATATCGGAGTGTCCGCATGACGACTTTCGTGAAGCTAATAGTTGAGACTCGCAGTCCAATACGATGAGAAGAGAAACTTCAATAAATTCTTAAATTCCCGCTTGCTTGTAGCAAATTACACATTTCGGAGCTACGTTATTTTACATCAATAATCTGACGCAAATGACTACTACGCTGTTACGTTCAAATTACGCGTGCTGTGATACGTTAGACTGTGCCACGAAGCGGTTTGCAATCGCGACTCCTCGGTTTGAGGCGCGTACGTAACGAGGTTGGCTAGACGGTTTGTCTAGTACAACAGGACGGTTTGGCCTCCCGAATACGCACCGGGTATCGTCGAACGGACACTTCGCGAACGCGTGCTCACTAGATCGCTTCCAGACGTAGAGTGAGTTCTCCATGGCCCTCATCGATCTCCTTCGATGATTATCGAGAGGGGATCGATGCGCACGCAACTATGATTAGTGGGGCGATCTTGCGATCCTTTTCTACGACGAGGATCGCATATGACGTCATAGATCGTCGTGGTAAATACAATTCCTATCTTCTACGTTCGCGAAGTGTCGATATGTGACCGACACGGTTACAAGTTTATTTGATAAATCACTTGTATGAATCGGACTATTGTGACCTTGTCTATATGCGTGCTTAAAGGCTACTGACTAGTTGAACCATGAGGCAAGTGTTTACAGAGGTCTAGCTTTACAGATGTTATCGTTTACATTACACAGATGTCGTTAAATACAATTTTAGCAGTTACCTTCCTTAACAGTTCGCATAATGAATCAGCAGACAAAAGAAAAACTAAAGTGGAGCAAAGAGGTTTAGGCTGAATAGAAGTAGATGATTTTTTTAAAAATAGTTGTGCTTCTTCTTCTTTAGTGAAAATACGGCATTGGACTGTGTTGCATGGTATACATGCATGCGTACACACATACACTACTGTACAAAAGAAAGAAGCACCCAGTATAATTACAAGATATAATGACAAACAATACCTTTATATAGAAATTGTATTGTACAATGATTGATTTATTGCATTTACAGTATTAGATAATCCGAAATAACACATATTCTCAGAATTATTCAATTAACTTTTTCAAAACTTACTGTGTTTTATTTGATTTTTTACGCTTTTCTATTAAATATGGCCAGGTGCTTCTTTCTTTTGCACAGTAGTGTATATGTATACATTTAATTAGGCATACATCCATTCTTCATACCTACATATAGAGATAGAAAACATTAAGATCCCTACAGACATTGCATCTTATGGACTTTTTTGTCTAGGTTCCACGAGGCTCTTAGAACGAACTCGCATAAAATTCGCGTGTTAGCACAGACGAGATCACCGACGAGATACTATTAAAGACTGCCAGCCTTATGGGAGTTGGTGTCTCTCGAATTTTTCGGTGTTCTCTTACGCCCTCTAGAATATATTCTGACTGAAGTGAGAAACAGGAGGCCACCGACGGCATTTCGTCGGTGCAGAAGACACTGTATGTATCGTGTTAGCAGAGTGTTAGCAACGCGCCCGCCCGCGCGCAACACTCACCAGCGTACCTTTACTATATCCGTGTGCGCTGCTTGTGCGCTTGTGCCAGCCACAATCTATTTTTAGAACTTGCCATGTTGCCATGTTGTATTGCTTTACGGCTTACGGAAACGAAACTGAAATTCGACTGTCGAGCCGTCGAGCGTATGAATCGCAATCTGGAGCTAGCCTTCGAGTCCCCGTGCAACGAGGATTTTGTTTATTTTTATTTTTCATTACTTTTTTAATTACATTTTTTAACCCTCCAAAAAATTAAAAATGTTAAAACTATGTTCAAAATATGTATTCATTTTAAATAGAAACGTTTTGTTACTGTCATAATTGCATTAATAAAAATTGGTATATGATCGAGAACAGGTTGATGGTATTTATTTGGACTGATTGGAGAATACGAAAATGCAGGAAGTATTTTTTAGTTTATGAAACAATTTGTAGATTTATTAGTTGTCAAACAAATAATAAAATAAATTGTATATATATATATATAAATTGATTTTATACTAGCATACACAAGTTTATTTGATCTTCTGTCTTCCTATAATAAAAAAATACAGTCATAACTATAATTATAATAGAATTTCATAAAATATTGAGGTTATTGCAAACTCATTTTTTTTCGCGATGTTGCTCTAATTTTATTGCTTCTCTCGAATGTCCATTTCCTTCCGAGACAGTGGCGTTTCTAGGTGTAAATAAAAAATGTTGATATAAAATGTATCATAATTAAACTACAATTACTCTAATAACGTGGAATGTAGTACATATTAAGTTTTAATTACCAGGATTTTCTTCTTCGACGTTAAGCACCCTTTACTGCTTCTCGTAATTTACTTATATGTACATTACGGTGGACCTTATTTTTCGACCATGAAATTTTTTGGTCCCGTAAACCAGAATTGTAACAAATGTTGAGAAAATGATCGGGAAAAATTTTGGGGCCGATTGAATCATGGGAAAATGAGGCGCAGCAAATTTGAAAATTTTGAATTTTTTAAATCTTGACATAAATAGACGTTATACAGGGTGTCTCAAAATTAGGTCCGGAGCCGAAAATGGGAGGTTCCTGGGATCATTTCAAGCGACATTTTCCTTTGAAAAAATGTCGTCCGCGGCTTCGTTAACGAGTTATTAACGAAAAACACGGACCAATCAGAGCGCGAGCTAGACGCGTGCAGCCCGGCGCGCCGGCAGCCGAGTGTCGGTGGCACGCCGCGATGTCATAACGAACAAGAGTTTCTCGATTATGTGAATGCTCTCCGATTTCAATGAGCTTTGGATATGTGGTCAAGATAATTATTCTGAACAACATTTCTCTTTAGACTTTTTGGCGATCGGCTTTGGTTTACGATATTATTGTAAAAATTTGTAATTGTAAATCGATCGATGTACTATTTCCTATCCGATTTCGATAATCTTTGGATACGTTGTCAATACCATGATTCTGAACAACATTTCCCTTTACAGTTTCTGACGATCGGCTTTAGTTTACGATATTATTGTAAAAATTTGTAATTGTAAATCGATCGATGTACTATTTCCTGTCCGATTTCGATAAGCTTTGGATAGCATGGAACTCTTTCCGCGTCGGAGTAAGTAATTTCGTTCGATATCGATACGAGTTATAAAAGTGTGCTACGAGTTCAACAATTATGTAAAAGTGTGGTGGTTGTATGTGGTAGTCAAATGGATTTACGGCTGAATAAGTGAGTTTTTAATTCAATAAGTTTGTGCTTCTTCTATCGTTCGGGTAAAGTTGCCGATGATGTGGGTCCTCACCGATTTCGATGACTTTGAAATATGTTATAAATTCGATGTTTTAAATATCTTTTTCCTTTGAAATGAAGCTCATCGACATCGGCGAGGAGATAGAATGTACATCGATCGATTTACAATTACAAATTTTTACAATAATATCGTAAACTAAAGCCGACCGACAAAAACCGTCAAGGGAAATGTTGTTCAGAATCATGGTCTTGACAACATATCCAAATATTATCGAAATCGGATAGGAAATAGTACATCGATCGATTTACAATTACAAATTTTTACAATAATATCGTAAACTAAAGCCGATCGACAGAAATTGTAAAGGGAAATGTTGTTCAGAATCATGGTATTGACAACATATCCAAAGATTATCGAAATCGGATAGGAAATAGTACATCGATCGATTTACAATTACAAATTTTTACAATAATGTCGTAAACTAAAGCCGATCGACAGAAACTGTAAAGGGAAATGTTGTTCAGAATCATGGTATTGACAACATATCCAAAGTTTATCGAAATTGGCAAGGATTCACATCATCGAGAAACTTTTGTTCGTTACGACATCGCGGCGTGCCACCGACACTCGGCTGCCGGCGCGCCGGGCTGCACGCGTCTAGCTCGCGCTCTGATTGGTCCGTGTTTTTCGTTAATAACTCGTTAACGAAGCCGCGGACGACATTTTTTCAAAGGAAAATGTCGCTTGAAATGATCTCAGGAACCTCCCATTTTCGGCTCCGGACCTAATTTTGAGACACCCTGTATATATCGTTGAATTTGTCTTTTTTCTCTTTAAGAATCTATATATAGCATAAACAGTTGTTGATAGAAAAAACATCCGTGACCTTGAAAACTTTAAATAATGACTTTGAAAAAATTTTTTTTCTCTGATACTATATCCACTTCCTTATACAGGGTGTCCCAAAACCCCTTCGACTCCGGGAAATGGGAGGTTCCTTAGGTCATTTGAAGCAACATTTTCCTTTGCACCAATGTCAGCCGGGGCTTTGTTTAGGAGTTATTAACGAAAAACACGGACCAATCAGATCGCGACCTAGACGCGCGATGCCACGTTCAGCCCGGCGCGCCGGGAGACGAGCGTGGTGTAACGCCGCGATGCCGTAACGAACAAGAGTTTCTCGAGATTATGTGAATCCTCCCCGATTTGGATGAGCTTTGGATATGTTGTCAAGACCATGATTCTGAACAACATTTCCCTTTACAGTTTTTGTCGGCCGGCTTTAGTTTACGAGATACATAATTGTAAAAACTTGTAATTGTAAATCGATCGATAGTACTATCTTCTACCCGATTTGGATGAGCTTTGGATATGTTGTCAAGACCATGATTCTGAACAACATTTCCTTTAGACCTTTTGTCGGTCGCGGAAGAACTTTACTTGTCAATTCATATGGGTGCATCTTTTTACCCGACTTACGGCAACGTTACCCGAACGAGAGAAGAAGCAGAAACTGATTGTATTGAAAACTCACTTATTCAGCCGTAAATCCATTTGCTGCTTCGAAATGTGTGTCACTGGGTCACTCGGTGACGAACTGTACAGATGTCTTCAGGTATACGACAGTACCGAAAGCTAAGGGACGTACGGCCAGGTCGACGAACTGCACAGCCGGCGGTAGAAGGCCTAAGGGATGCGTGGTCAGGTCGACGATCCAGAATTTCACTTTCGAATCGATAAATAATTCGTATGTTTATTTCACACAGATGCCTTGAAATTTTTCCACACTCACAATCACTGTTCACATTTGTCAACACATAGTTATGCACTAATAATAATTGCCATATCCCTTGTCCTGCTGCACAAATCACAACAATCAGGTAATGCAATCACTAGACTGCGGATTTCATGCATTTGTCGCAAACATGAGTAGGTGCATTTTAAGACACTAGAGAGATTTAAATAATTTCAAAACACCAATGTATTATTTTCAACTTCTTAAAATGATCACAGTAAGAATCAAATATCTGTCTGGCTCCTGTCCCTTGTAATAGCGGCAGCCAACTTTCATTTTACATAAAGATCCGCGGTCTAGTGATTAGATTAAATAATCGATTAATTAGTTTAAGCAATTATTATTAGTGCATAACTATGTGGTGACAAATGTGAACAGTGATTGTGAGTGTGGAAAAATTTCAAGTCATCTGTGTGAAATAAACATACGAATTATTTATCGATTCGAAAGTGAAAGTGAAATTCTGGATCGTCGACTTGACCGCGCATCCCTTAGGCCTTCTACCACCGGCTGTGCAGTTCGTCGACCTGGCCGTACGTCCCTTAGCTTTCGGTACTGTCGTATACCTGAAGACATCTGTACCGAGTGACCCAGTGACACACATTTCGAAGCAGCAAATGGATTTACGGCTGAATAAGTGAGTTTTCAATACAATCAGTTTCTGCTTCTTCTCTCGTTCGGGTAACGTTGCCGTAAGTCGGGTAAAAAGATCCACCCATATGAATTGACAAGTAAAGTTCTTCCGCGACCGACAAAAGGTCTAAAGGAAATGTTGTTCAGAATCATGGTCTTGACAACATATCCAAAGCTCATCCAAATCGGGGAGGATTCACATAATCTCGAGAGACTCTTGTTCGTTACGGCATCGCGGCGTTACACCACGCTCGTCTCCCGGCGCGCTAGACTGAACGTGCCATCGCGCGTCTAGGTCGCGCTCTGATTGGTCCGTGTTTTTCGTTAATAACTCCTAAACAAAGCCCCGGCTGACATTGGTGCAAAGGAAAATGTTGCTTCAAATGACCTAAGGAACCTCCCATTTCCCGGAGTCGAAGGGGTTTTGGGACACCCTGTATATTGTGTTCTACCTAATACTTATTATTTAAACAATTTATAAATAAATAAATTTTTATAATGTGTTTCTATATTTATTGTTTGAAATACCATTTTAATAATTTAAAATAAATGTTTAAATAAATAAATTTTTATAATTTGTTTCTATATTAATTATTTGAATTGTTATTTCAATAATAATTTATTGTTAAAATAATTGTTTAAATAAATAAATTTTTATAATTTGTTTCTATATTAATTATTTGAATTGTTATTTCAATAATAATTTATTGTTAAAATAATTGTTTAAATAAATAAATTTTTATAATTTGTTTCCATATATTCATTATTTGAATTGTTATTTCAATAATTTATTGTTAAAATAAATAGATTTCTATAATCTATACAAATTTGTTATTTGTTTTTATTTATTTAAACAATTATTTTCACAATAAATTATTAGAATAATATAATTCACAAATGGAA
Organism: Lasioglossum baleicum; assembly: GCF_051020765.1. Lineage (NCBI taxonomy): Eukaryota > Metazoa > Arthropoda > Insecta > Hymenoptera > Halictidae > Lasioglossum > Lasioglossum baleicum. The sequence continues at coordinate 4,924,652 of NC_134936.1, read as the reverse complement.
AAATATATAAATTTATTTATTTAAATCAGTGATGAGCAACCCCCGCGGACTGCAGTGGGCCAAAAGTGAAAATCGGCGACGAAGGCCGCCTCGCCGCGCCACTGGTGACTCATGTCGGGCGATGTTATTTTGTTTTCTGGTTCGAAAAAAACGTCGACGTTACAAACTTGAAAGGGTGGTTTCTCAAGATAAAAGTCTGCTCTATCGCGTGGTATACTTCGATTTTCCGGTGGACCCTAATTTTTTGAGATAAATTGAAAAATATCCTCAAAAATTGGTGCAAAAGTAGTGTCTCTCCGTCTTTAATCATTGTTTAAACATGTTTAAACAATCATAATGTATTAATATTGGATATCACTGTATTCCGGAAAGTCTACAGAATCTTTTGCTGTAAAGAACAATTCAATATCTTTTATAATAACCACAATATTTGTTTAAAGTTGAAAAATATGTTTTTTTTTCAAAGCCATGTTTTTCAAAAACTGTGCGTATAGAAGAAAAATTGAGGACAGATTCGGAATCAGCGCAAAAAACTCTATAAGAAGGACCCAACAGTATATTGAAAACTTTGGTGTTGGACAGTGTAATCGTTTCTCCAGAACCGTTAGGTCTGTTGCACAGTCGAGCGCAATTTTCCGGTTTCAAATACGTTCTAAAATTCTAAAAAAATGTTACATATTTTGGATCCTAAGACGCATTTTATAGAATTTTTTCAGATTTTTTGGTTGCAAACTGTGGTCGTAAACAATGAAATCCCCCCAAAAATCGGAAAAATGCAGATTTCTAGAAAATATGAAAACATGCTATTCTACTGTTTGGTTCCTTGATAAAGTACTACAGCAGGCAGTGTCGTCAATTTTTTCAGATTATTTTATTGTGGGACATCATTGTCAAAATTTTTTCGACGTTTCTGCTGTGAAGAGGAAAGTTATACTTATTGATTTTACTGCTGGTGTATATTAAGTAATTTTTAACGTTATTACATTTTACTTTATTATTACATGTGATTATACATTACAAAACGCAATTGTTTGACCTAAGAAATGCGATTTAATAGAAAGAAGAATTGTGTTCTGTGCGATATATGTACTGTTGTGAGCTGAGGAGAAGATCCCTGGCAGGAATGCGGTGACGTAGGCAAGAATGCGCACCCGATTGGTTGGCTTGGAGGGGGGGGGCGCCTAGGCTCACACGCAGTTTCGACTAGAGCGTTCTATTGGCCGACGCAGTCACCCCCACTACTCGAGTCGCGTGACGAAGAGAGGGAATCAGACGTACCCTAGGGTACTCAGTGAGGGTACTCAACGGCGTAGGTACAAAATTCAGAATACTGCTGAAAAATTGTCATGACGTAAAACATTCTTATTTTCCTATTCTTATCATAAAATGTTCAAATCAGTATTGACATTAACATTCTACAGCACATATTAATAATCGTATATGTGTTGTAATGCTATCTTTAATTAACACCATAAATTAAAATCCATAAATATTCTCTCTCTCTCTCTCTCTCTCTCTCTAATGTAAAAAGCTAAAAAAAGTATAAAAAAAGTTACCACGACGGGACTCGAACCCGAGTCCACGGCATAGCTGTTTTGCTGTTTAAAAATTGTTCATTTCAGGCATAAGAATGTTTGACAATGGTTGAATACTAAAAAACTAAACGAAAAGTATCTTATTGCTAAATAAATTTCTAATTATTACTAATGTAAAGGCACATTAGAGGTCTACTTGTGACGGTTTTGTACGTCGAGGAGCAGTTTATCTGAACTCCCCGTATTAATTACTAGGTATCACAGTAATATAAAAATTCGGTTCACAGCCGTATTTATTTTAACTTGCACTTATATTGCTCCCGAAAAACGCCTTATAAAACTAGGAGCTTACTTTTGGATGATAGTACAGGGTGAATGGTATGGGCGGTGAGGTGATGTATATTTACAAGTGAGATATGGGTGAAATAATGATATGATGCTATTTACAGGTGAGATAGTGATGCAATGAGCCTATTTACAGAGCGAGGAGAAAAAGAAGAAAAAGAACAAGAGATCATATAATATAATATATCCTAACTATGTTATCATAATATATCTTAATTTATATTAGTCGCAGTTGCGCGCTATAAGTCTTTGGTTATTACATCGTCAGTCTTTATATATTACAATGTTTTATATATTATAAGTCCGATGTCTAACATATCTTATCTTAATTTAATATAATTATGAACCTGAAGAGTGTGGGTAAATATAATTTTTGAAACTTAACATTTAATACTGTGTAGTTAATTGCACTTTGGTGTTCCATGTAGGAGAGAGTATGAGCTACGGTGGTTTATATCTGTCGGTTAACCACCAGAATTTCTTATAATCTAACTCTTTAGTTTCGTAGCGATCTCTATCAGGGATTGAAGTGCTGTATCGAAACCCGTATTCGGTTGTGATTTCGCCATGCTCCGGAGGAGTGAATGTGATGGATTTCCTGGATCTATGTCGCGGTGTGTGGTACAATAGGGGGATTGCATTCTTGTTTTGGATGAAACCATGTTCGTCTAGGAAAATAAAGGCTTCTGGTGGCAAAAAACCGGTATTTATGGATTTTCTAATGTAATTTTCGTCTGGAAAAGCTATAGGGAAAATTAGGCTATTTTCTCTGATTTGTTTTGTGTTGGCAAAGTAATTTCTAGTTAATTTGATTATAAAGTTATCAATTCTATTGATGTTGGCTTTATTATATAGTGTTTCGTTGTTAACGTATTTTTTATAATCAGAGTGAGCGGATCTGTATAAGCTGAGACATGCTCTGAGGCAGCGTCTTTCAAAGATGCGGATCAATTCCATAATGGAGGCGCTAATATTGTACCACATCTCGCAGCCATAGGTCAGGATGGGCCTGATTAATAGCTGGTAGCAAATTAGTTTTGCTTCCTTACTTAGTGTTCCCGATCGAAATAGTTTTGTGCAGGCGAAGAATACCTTCTTCGCTTTCTGCAATTGGGTTAGTGGATGAGAGTTTAGTAGAAATCTATTGTCAATTGTTAGTCCTAGATATTTTACCGAATCTTTGTGCGGAATTTTGGAGTTTGCGATTGCGTCACTAATCAAATTGAATGTTTTATAATTTTTCGTAACGCAGAGTCTAGCCGTGTGACAGGAGGGTCGGAAAAGGATGGTCTCGCACTTGTCGGTGTTGACTTTTAGTTTCCACGATTTTTAATATGTGAAAATGCTGTTGATTGCACTCTGTAGAACTTCTTGTATTTTGCATGGGTTTTTACCGGCGTAGTATAAAATAAGGTCGTCGGCATAGGTAATTATTGAGCAGCCTGTTCTCTCGGGCCCAAAGAGATTCGGGATATCGCTTGTGTATATGTTAAAAAGTACGGGTGAATGTATGGTGCCTTGCTGAAGTCCGTTTTTTATTATAAATACTCTAGAGATGGAGTTCTTGTTGCTGACTACTCGGAATGATCGGTTTGTCACCATGTTTATAATTAATTTGATTACTAATAATGGGAATCCTTTTCGTCTAAGTTTGCAAGTCAAGCCATCCAGCCAAACGGTATCAAACGCTTTTTCTAAATCCACGAGACAGGCGCCTACACAGTCGTTATTGTTCAGGGCCCAGTTGACGTCGGAGGATAATTTGTTAATCGCATGTACTGTGGAATGATATTTTCTAAATCCATATTGGTTTTCCGGAATAATGTCTTTGTGTTCGCAAATATCTGTCATTATATCGTTAATGATTCTTTCATATACTTTTCCTATGTTCGGGAGTAAGCTGATTGGGCGGTAACTGTTTGGGTTTGTAGGATCTTTACCTTTTTTAGCTATAGAAATTACCTTGGCGGCCTTCCATTCTTCCGGGAATACGCCGTAATTTAGCAAATTGTTGAAAAGGATTGTGTACGCCCATATGATATTATTTGGGATCTTTTTGAGTACATAATTAGAGAGTTGGTCATTTCCGGCCGATTTCTTGTTATTGAGGTATTTGAATTTGTTTTTAACTATTGAGTATTTTGTAAAATATGGTGTTGTCATTGATTCCGGTTGTTTCGGAGCTATAAACGGGTTTGTGTCACTGAAGGTGCAGATGGTTTTCGGTAGTGTGGTGGCAATTTCGCGTTCTGTTGTTGCAGCTTCTTTTTCGATTAAGGTTCTAAAGCTGGGGTGGTTAAGTGCTTTGTTCTGGTCACTAGCAATAGAATAATGGGCTGCGAGTATGTCCGTTTTTTGGGTGTTATCTTTGATGATTAGGTTGTTGCCGTCTTTGTCAAGTGAGCTTGGGTCTAGGCCGGCTGTGTTAATCAAGTCTGTTCTGTCTTGGTTAATTTTGAATTCTGGTAAACTCTGTTTCCCTTTATTGCGAAATAGTTTGTTTATTTCGGTGAACATGCGGTTTGGGTTTCGTGGACTGATAGCTTTGACACGATTAAGCCAGTAGTTGCTAACCTGCTTTTCTACCTCTTGTTTCAGTTTTTTTCTAGTGGCGGCGATCATATGTTGAATATTATGGATGGCATGTTCTGTGTAAGAGTTTGTGTTAATTATTTTACGTAATTTTCTTAATTGAGTCATTAGGTTGTGTTCTGTACGTTGAAGACTTTTGATTTTCCTATTAATATATTTGTCTGTCGAGTTTGTTGGTTTATGTTTGGGTGTGGCTCGATTGACAGCGTTCAAAATTTCATTCTGGATAATAGTCAACTGCTCGTGAATTTGGTCTAATGTAAGGTTGCAGTTTGGTTGTATGTCCAGTCGGAGTTTATTTAGGATTTTTTGGAACTTTTGTACGTTAAGTTTAGTCAGTATGTTGTTATTGTGTATGTCTTGGTCAGGTGGCAATAAGTGTGTATTAGGCACTTTAATTGAGGCAAGGCATGCTTCGTGGTCGCTGGGAAATGTGATCGTTTTTATTTTCTTTTTCTGTGCACCCCTGAACGTTAATCTCGCGTCAGCTAAATAAAAGTCAATATACGATTTATTTTTAGGGAATGTGGGGGTTTTGGTATGGTAAAGTTTCATTTTGTATTCTATGTCGTGGTTGGAGAGCCATGTCTCAATTGCTATACCTCTCTCATCGTTTTTCCTATTACTCCACGACGTATGCTTAGCATTCCAATCTCCTGCTAAAATGTAGTAAACGTCGGTAGAGTCTATTTTTAGTTCTGTACATAGATTATTTAATTCGTTTATGAAAACTGAGTTTTTTCCCTTTCTGCCATAGATGGCAACCAGTACAAGGACTTTGTCATTTTTCAAATTTAGTTTTATTGCTGTATTTTCCAACCGTGAGTAATTGAATTTAGAGTCTATTGTTTCAAATTTGATGTTGTTTTTAATAATGATGGCTGTTCCACCACCTTTACCGGAAAGTCTGTCGTTTCTTATGATTTGATAGTCTTTTAGGTAAATAACGTGGTTCGGTTTTAAGTGTGTTTCATTTAGTAACAGTATATCCGGGTTATGATCTTCTATTAATTTAACTAAACTTGATCCAACGAGAGAGCAGTACCGTTTCGCGCAGCTCGACTGATCGCAGCGCCTTGCTGCGAGCCTCCCAACTCCCACTCCACTACGCACTCCCCACTGTCTCGACTGAAAGTTTCATATACGCGGTGTCCAGAAATGAAATGAATTAGGATGAAATTATAGGCCATTATAGGGAATAGAAAATCGCGACTATTTGCAAATATAATGAATTAATATATTTTATTTAAATTAAAACATAATTTGTACATTATTTTCATATATGTTATTATTTACATTCATATATTAATATTTACAAAACATGTACAAATTACAATTTACAGACCATTTACAAATTATAACTTACAACTATTTACAAATTATAATTTACAACTATTTACAAACTATTTACTAATTATAACTTACAACTATGTAGGAAAATAAATGGAAAAGGATGACTGGTGTGGGCATTCAAATAATAACAACTATTGACGGTGAAGCCGTCCGCCAAGAATGCGATTTATAAATGTTATAAATTAAATTATATTAACTTAAATTAAATTACATTAAATTACATTAACTTAAATTAAATTACATTAACTTAAATTAAATTACATTAAATTACATTAAATTACATTAAATTACATTAAATTAGAAATTAAATATACATATTTACAAATTATTTATAAAAAATTTACACGTCGATGTCCGAGTCATCAGACGTCTCCAACAACTCGCCATTTTCTTCCAACACGGAATCAGTAATATGGTCGAGTTCGTGGAGCCTGTCTTCCTCCTTTATTGCGTGGCGAATGAAATTTTGCCAATTGTCGGTGGACACATTTTCGATGGCTTCGTGTACAAGTTCGCGGACATCTGCTAACTTGTATGTCGTATTCCGCGCTCGGATAAACTCCTTAACTTTTGCCCATGCGAGCTCAATGGGGTTTAGCTCGCAGTGGTAAGGGGGAAGGCGTACCACGGTACATCCATGTTCTGTGGCATATTCATCGATGACAAAGATGTTAGGCTGCCGATATTTATCAACTAAAGCTAATAACTGAACTTTGACGTTCCGTGGATTCACCTGTTCCCCCTTACCCTCGAGCCACGTGATGATTCGATCCCGTGTCCAACTCTTCGTTGGATACTTATCCTTCCTCACGCTGTGGTATGGCGCATTGTCCATAACAATAACTGCCCCATCTCGCAGCATGGGCAAAAGTTTGCAGAACCACTCAAAAAATGTGTCCCCGTTCATCTCATGATGATAATCAGCAGAGTCTTTCTTCGACTCGAAACAAAGGAGGGCCCCAGGTACAAATCCGTCTGCTGACCCGACGTGTAAAATAATTAGACGCTTACCTCTTCCGGTGGGAGCAGGTATGCCTATCGATAAGCCCCTTTCTTCGGCGTTCCTTGGGCAGCTGACACTTGCATCCACCCACAATCTCCTCTTGCAGTCCCCGGCGTTGATCCACGTTTCATCGAGGTAGTAGATGGGGCGTCCTTCTTCACGTAGGGTCCTTATTCTTTCGATGTACCTACAATGTAAATTGTATAGTGTACAATAGTATAAAAAACATTTTTGAATGTATGTTGATTGTTACTTACTGTTGCCGCCAATATACAATACGGGGTTCATCAATTAGGGCGCTGTTGCGCTTCCTCACAATGTATTTAAACTCCATACATTTTAGAAGCGTGTGGAGTGTTGTCTTCTTGAACGAAGGAAGTTCTTCATCGTTGTTAATAGCATCTAGAATCTTGTCCAACGTTGGAATCTCCCGATTCAACCAAAAGCTGTGCACCTTCCTCTTTATGGCTATGAGGTCTTCTTCCGATGTCTTCTCCAATATGCTCAATCTTCGCTTCTTCTTATTTGGCGATGTCACGTTTCCTGTTGTTTTGTACTCCGCCAGAGTTTTGCATACAGTATCCCGTCCAATTCCTGTCTGTTTAGAAAGGGATTGGACGATAGACTTGTATGTCATGCCTGGGTTCACTGTATTGACATGCTTATACAGATTTACCAGCATCTGCTTTTGAGCAGATAGCACAAACTAAATAGAAAAAGAAACACAAAGCCAAACACCAATCATGCATAATAAATAAAACAACCAAAAGCCATGCATGAGCATGCATAATAAATATTTATAATACGAACTTACCTTCCCTGGCGGATTTTTCTTTGGTGGTGACATATGGGATGGACCAGGAACTTCCTCTTCCATTTTAAATGCCCTGAAAATCCTGAAATCACTTGTAACTCTTTAAAATTTAACCGCCAAAAACACACTTTGAAAAGCAAACCACACCCGGTATAGCTGCGAACAAAACGGTTTGCGGCGCTGCAGCACGTGGCGTCACTTCGGTGCCGTTGCGCGCATGCGCTGTGCATTGGGAAGGGAACGCATGGAGTGGGAGTATTACCAATTAGGACGAAGATGCGCAGCGACGGACGAAAACTGGTCTTCACGCGGTACTGCTCTCTCGTTGGATCAAGTTTAGAGCTATTCTTTTAAGGTTACTGACTATTGAGTTTGTATTTAAGGAGATGATCTTTAGATTTATTTCAGGAATGTTTCTGACCAGGTAATTATTTGCCATTTAAAAAGATTGTTATCAGTTGGTTCAGTTGTGAGCTGAACAATTCTAATTTCTTATTTATGTCAGATATAGATTTTTCAAGGTTACCTGTACGGTTTTCTAGTTGGTCTATTTGAGTTGGTTTGAATTGCGACTGTTCGTTTTTATTAGTGGGTTGTTGCTGAGTACTGTGTGTTCGCCTGTCCCTGGATTCTGCTGAGGCCATAGCGTAAGTGATTCCAGGCTGTAACAGGGCCTGGTTTATAATTTTTCTGGGCGCTCTGTCTTGGCTTGCAGTTTTAGAACTCAATTTCTGTTGTAGGAATTCTTTCAGTTTTGGGCAGCCTTTGTATGATGCTGGATGTCCAATTGTTTTACAATTTACACAGTAAGGTTTTGTATCTACTGGATTTTCAGGGTTCGCTGTCACTTTATACTCTCCCGGAGCATGGTCATCATCACATTTCACACACCGATAAGCTAAATTACAGTTTGCAGCTGTGTGATCAAAACGTTGGCAACGTCTACATTGCATTACCCCTTTCTTTTTTAATTTTTCCCATTTGATAGAGTGATGGAAGATATATCTGATGTTTTTTAATTCTGCGAGATCACTTCCTGCTTCAATTTGTACTAGGAAAATTGGCAGTATGCGGTTTTCTCGTTGTGCTATAGGAGTTGTAAAATTGCTTACTTTTATAAATTTGATTTTATTGTTTGAGGTCTTTTCTAGTTCTGTTAGAATTTCTGTGTTTTCAAATGATGGAGGAAGTCCTTTCAGTAAGAAGTTTTGGTGCTTTAGCCATTTTGGCGTGTATGTGTAAAATTCTGTGTTTGTAGAGTTTAATATATTTTTTACTTTATCGAAATCAGATATATCTTCCATTTGTACAATATGTTTGGTGTTATTAATTCTTTTAATGTGGAATTTTGGATTACCTGTTTCTTGTAATAGTTTAATTGAATCTTTGGGATCTTGGTGTAATATGTTTATTGGTGGGGGTCGTCTGCCTTTGGTGTTGTGGACTGCCGTAGTTGTTTCACTTGACGTGGCTGCATGTGATGCTGTCGTTGGATTTTTTGTGGATGTTGACGGGTTCGTTGCTGATGTTGTGGTGGACGTCAGAGCTGTCTGGGCCTTGGTCTGCAATTTTCCAGGGTCTTTGGGTTGGTTTATCCTTTTGAGGGTTTCTCTGTTTTCTAAGTTCTTTTTTCTGAGGTGTTCAACTATGGCGAAACCAGTTTCCGGTTGTTGGCTGGATTCTGCATCTATTTCCATGGTCCATGGAGTATTATCTGGGCTTAGTTCGTCAGTTGCAGTTGTGTTTCCAACTGTTTTGGGCGTTTTTAGAGCTACTATTGCTTCCTCATACAGTTGTTTAAGGTTTCTTATCTCCTCCTTCAGCTTTCTGTTTTCTTCCTTTAGGGTCTCTCTGTCGGAGCGATTCATCGCTTCAGGGTCTTTTGATGTAGAAGCTGTAGCCTTGTTGCAGTGCATTTTGGTTGTTTTCAGATCTTCTAATGAGAGCTGCTTGCGTTTCGCAATTTTATTTTGCGGTTTCATGACGGTAGAGCGTTTTGTTCTTCCCGAGAGTGGCGTATTGATGAGTTTTCTGAACTCTCTGATTTCTTCTGGTCTCCATGCGGTCGGTTTTGAGGTTATGTTAACTTCCCGAGACGAAATCTTGAACTTTATGTTGGAGAATTCGGCACTTTTGTGTTTTCTCCTTCAGTATTTTTGTCCTTTTTGGATTCTTGTTTGCTCACTGAGCAGATGTTTTGTCTTTGTCTTTGATTTGGAGTATTTTCGCTTCGTAATGTATATTGCGATGCTGCTCGTTCGGCTACTCCAGCGCCACTGAGTCCACGGCATAGCAGTTCAGCTCGCTGCCGCTACGCCACACCATTACTTACAATTAGCACAGACTTAAGATTTGTACAGACTGTGCATGCTATTGTTCAGTCGCGCCGGGATCCTGAATTACCGACCCTGTAGAAAATGCCCTAGCACGACAGCGGACTCTATCGAAATGGAACGGTCAGCTAGTGAACTACATGACGTTACAACGCGAAAGGTGTTTGGCTCAGGACGCTAGATTTTACAGCGTTGTCAGCTTTAAAAGTGCAATGTTGCCGGATTATATTCGTACAGTAACCGTCGATGCCCGCCTGCCCGCATCGAAAGCGTTTCAGCGGTTTCTTGTCTGTTTTACGGAGCTGTCGAAATTCAGAGTCATATTGCTCCTTAATTTAAAGTATAGAATTTTCATTCGTTAATAATTTTATTAAACGATTATCTAAATATTCGTTGACTTGTTAAAAAATCTTTTTAATGTTTTTAATTGTTTATGTAAATATAAAATTTTTTAATGTTTTGATATTTTTAATTCGTAGATTGTTTAATGCATTCACGTAAACCTAATTATATATGTACGACGTTCACTTAAGTAATCTACAGAACAAAAGTATAGTTTTAAAAATTATGTTTTGTTCATATTGGTAACAAATGTTAACGTATCAAACTAATTAATTTAAATTTGAATACGAAAGGTATTATTTTCCGATACGGAAGTATTAAGAAAAGTGTAATCAATCATGCACGGCATGTGTAGGCTGATATTTGTATATTAAAAATGACGCGCTTTTCCTTTCTGAACGGATGCAATTTTAGGTTTAGTTATTCCTTTTTTTCGACTTATATTCAAACCGATGCGAGTTTCAGGGTTTTTAATTTTTACTTAAAAAGGTGTCGTTGGCCAAGAGTGGTCACTAATATTGTTCTCGAGGTATAAATAGGATCATTTAGTCGTAAACAGTCTGCTGGTATTTTCTCGAGGCCTGCGGTATAGACAATGGACCATAATAGCGGTGCGCTCGACTCGCCTCTACCTGAAACGGGGGTACACCGCGTACTTTCCCAGCTCATTGTAACACCAATTTTCGAATCGCCATCGTTTCCAAGTGCTCTTTTTGAAGGGGAAACTTCAAGGAATATATTTTTACCATATTTTTTTCAAAATTTAAATCACTCTGGCCCCTCATCTAAAAAACGTAAAAAAAGAAAGTATTTAAATTTTTCGACATTGTAAAGTTGATTATAATTATCGAGGCTAAAAAAATTATTTTATAATAGCTCAATCCTTTCCGAATACAACAAAAAAAGTGTAGCTCAATCGGGCCGGATATAAAAATTCGGAATTTCGGAGGCATGTCATTTCTAAAAAAATCGAAACCGGCTAAATATACATATAATGTTTAAAAATGTTGTAAATCAAATAAAATTTATACATGTGAACGTATGCAGAAATAATCAAAGTAAACACCATAAACTTGTGGAAGTTTGTTAAAAAAATTAACAATGCAAGAAACAAACTTGCATAACTATATTGAATAACTGCGTAGAATTATCAGATATTATTGCATATATCAAATTTTATTGTAATTTTGTAATTAACAGAAACGGGATCACATACTTAACAATCATATAAATGTACGCAAAGATATTAATGCTCATGAATCTATTACTTTACATTACTTGTATGTAGTACTTCATAATTATCCTACTACATAATTTTTACCATTCAAATACACGCGCCATATACATTTGTAATCTTCAAATCATATTAAGTATCCGTAGTAGAAATTGGGTATACAGAATATCCGGTACTTGCTAATACGTTGCTATCGATAACATTGGGCGCGACACCGGAATGGTATTGGGGCCGCTTTGGCCCCAGCAAATCCGGCGATACAGAACAATAGCATGAGACGTCTGTACAAATCTTAAGTCTGTGCAATTAGTAAAAGAGTGAACTATGTAAACTGACATGTTGCGTCCACAAAACTTTAATTTGCAAATATCTTGAAAATTACTGAATAGTTGCCTCTATAATGGGGTATATTCGTAATCAGGGGAAAGAGATCTGTAACTCTGTAAAGTCTCAACTAAATCTGTGACGCGAAGGCTTTGCATTCTCCTTGTGTAAATTGTCACTTTTCATGACTGCAATAGGATCCTCGTATTCACGGCATTGAATATTGGCTGTAAGTCGTGAAACATCGTAGCCCTCTGTAATTACGGGAATCCTACTACTATGCGTCGTGTGACGTAGCAGCTGAAAGGGCGTGGTCACGCGGCGAGTACGGGACCGTCAGAGGTGGGGGTAGGCGGCGAGTACGGACCGTCAGAGGTGGGGGTAGGCGGCGCTAGCTGGAGACCCCTCTTGCCTCTGTGCCCCCCCGGGGATCTTCTCGTCAGCTCACAACAGTACATACTGTGACTCGCAAAAATTTTCGGACGCTCTAAAAATGATAACTTTTTTAATATTGTACTATACGATTGGAACTTTTTGGGAAGCTAGAACAATTAGATTAGTACAGGATGTGAAAATAATTTTTTCAAAAATAGCAACTGATCGGAATTGTAGAAAAAATGAGAGACACTTGGGGAAACTAAAACACCTGGCAGAAGACTGTGAAGGGGTAGAAAGAATTAACATGGGTATAGAAAAGATAGTACAGGAGAAAAGAGTGGGAGAAATTGTAGAATGGGTTAGGAGTATAGAGAAAAAAAAGGAAAGAATTAATCACAAGGGATAATCAAGAGAGAGGCAGGATTAGCGCGGAGACATTGGGATTGGGATAGATCAACATAGACAATAAGGTATTTGATGTGGCATGCGATATGGATGGATGGGTGGAGGAACGGATGAATGGATAAATAGAGGGATGAATGGCTTCGAGAATTATAATCCAAGTCCAATTTCTGGGCCACGAGGCTGAAATAAATAAATAAATACGTATTTACTTACTTACTAAAAGTTGAATTTTACAACATCTTTATATGGGCCGACATTGAAAATTTAAAAAATACATTTTGTAAATCTGTGTCAATTAAACATATTCTGAAAATTTCGTCAAAATCGGTCGACGTTGCAATGAGCTACAAACGTTTTAATATAAAATAATAATTCTTAAAAAATATTCTGTTATTTTACACCGATATACCCGACCCGACCCGTATCATGTTACAATGTTTCACTCCACTCCACGGCGAATTATTTAAACAGCCGTTGCGCCATTCAATTTTCGGTCAATTTTTCCCATTTACTTGCATTAATTTAATCATATAATTGCATTTAATTGAAATTGATAATTGAGATTTTTTCCCGATTTTTTGGTATCAAAATGTTGATTACACAAACTGAAAAACACGCAAAAATTCGACAAATGCAGATTTATTACAGAAACTGAAAAATAGCATTGATCATATTTTTAGACTAGCAACATACCAGAACTTTTTTTACGACAGCGCGTAAACGACAAAGAGGGACTTTTCAATGACTCCAAGAAAAATGAAAAACTTAATGACTCCAAGAAAAATAAAGAACTTACTGACTCTGAGGAAAATGAAAAATTTAATAACTCCCAGTTAACAAGCAGTCTTCAATGCCTCTTAAAAATGCAATTAATCATGTAGGGATTGATCAGGTGTTTCTCGCTATATTAAAAAATATTTACAAATCCTTTGACAAATTCTGCTTTGTGGCGTCAGGATACTGCTTTCGACATTCCATCACATAGTTTGTATAGTATACATATATTACTTCTCCTCTTTGTTTCTAGATAAAATTTTATTATGATCCTCCATTAGTTTAACTCCCCGTTCAGCGGTATCATTGACCACCTTCAGTCCATGTTTCAGTCAGACTACTTATTATTCATAATAACTTCTTTTTCCGATATTAGAACTATTTTTACCACGTTTTTATTAGCTCGCTTTCTTGTTCTTTTGTAGATTGGAGCGTATTAATGAATTTATTTATTGTAGGGATTTGTGTCAGGCTGGTCGAAATCAACTTGATACGAAGAACAATTCGTTTATTAATTTGAATAACACTACTAAAAATACACTAGTTTGCACTGCTGGCTTCTCTAAGCCGAAACGCTCTCTCTCTCTCTCTCTCTAACTCTCTCTCTCTCTCACTCTCTCTCTCTTTCTCTCTAACTAGCTCTCTAGCTTTATCTTCCTCTCTATGTATTTCGACAATCCAACGATAACTCTGTCGCTCCCGCGACCTACCTCATATTTATACCCTACTGTGATTACGCAAACATTCATACTTTCTATCTCACACATGAAGTTCGCGGTCGTTGCCTCTTACGACTCTTTCTCTCTCACTCACGCGCTCGCTCTCTCGCAATCGCTCAGTAGGGCATTCACCTGTCCCCGTGTTATTGTTTCGGCAATTCGCGGGCGACCTATTCGGCAAAACGTTTGCCGCTTTTCCGTTCTCGCTCGCTTAACCGTTGACTCCTTTAACGGTTCTGACCCCTACACTCGGCCATCCTGTGTTGATATCCGACCCCGGATATCGTCTCCAGCCTCATCTTCGCTGATATCTCCGTCCGTCGATCGAGCCCAGGGTTTCATGTGGTCCGCTGCTGTCGAGGTTCGGAAGGGCCCCTCATGGTCTCCTACCTTCTCGACGACGTACCGATCATTTCGCAGCTTCCTCGTGACTGTGTATGGACCCAGAAATTTATTGGCCACCTTTAACCCTGGCCCCTGCTGAGTGCGCTTAATCGCCACCAAGTCGTCCTCTCGGTATTCCCTCGCGACCACTCTCCTTTTGTTGTACCCCTTCCTGTTTTCTTTCTGTATCGCCTCAATGTTTTTCCTGGAACGGTCCCGTATTTCGTCCCGTTCGGTCTCGAATTGGCCGATCCATTCTCTTTCTAGGAGTTCCCGGACTTCCGGGCTGTCTCGTAGCCTGGGGTGGGTACCAAAAAGGACGCGGAACGGCGTCGTGCCTATGCTTCGGTGCATCGTCGTGTTTAGGCACTGCTGCGCTAGCTCTAACCATCTATACCACTCCTCGCGCTTCGGGTGTGCTAATTTCGTTAGCAAGGGTATAAGGGTGCGATTTACGCGCTCTACCTGACCGTTCCCTCTCGGAATGCCCGTCGTAATCAGCTGGTGCTGAATTTTCTCTTCCTCGCAGTATCTCGCGAATTCTCCCGACGTAAAGGCTGCTCCGCGGTCGGAAATAATTCGGTGTGGGTTCCCAAAGACGACTGATTGTTTTTGTAGTCTCGCTATTACCTCCGCGGCTCCCGTGCTTTTAGTCGCGTACAACCACGTAAACTTGGAAAACGCATCGACCACCACCAAGATGTGCTTATAGCTTTTCTTGGTAGACGGTAGCGGTCCGAGGTGGTCAATATGAAACGTTTCCAGCGGGGTTTCACCCTTGTCTAGCGAATTTAACAACCCTTCCATCTTACCCTGTTTCCTATTGGCAAGGATACACGCCACGCAATTTCGCACGATTTTCTCAATTTTCGCTTTCGCATTCGGAAACCAGTAATCGCTTCGCAGTAACGCCTCTGTTTTCGCGACTGAAAAATGACCTCTCTCGTGCGCTTTTCGGATAACTTGATTCTGCATCGAACTCGGAACCACTAGCAACAAATTATCGTCCACCTCTTTAAATAATAAATCTCCTCGCATGGTATAGCCCTCAATACTTCCCTGTTTCGCAAGCTCTAGTATTTTCTCTACGTCTCGGTCCTCGCGCTGCGCCCTTCTAAACTGTGAGGTTATTGTATCGTCACATGTTTCTACAAACATACAGGTTGGCAGCGGGCTACGGCTAAGAGCATCGACATGTGTCATGCTTCTCCCTGGTCGATGCTCTATCTCATAATGGAACTCCTCTAATAGTAAGGCCCACCTCGCCACACGGACGCACAGGTCCTTTTTCCGCATCGTTAACGCAAACGCCCGACAATCTGTGAAAATCTTAAACGGTATGCCTAACAAGTACACTCGGAATTTCCGCAACGACTTTATGATCGCTAACACCTCTAGCTCGTAACTCGTATACTTTGACTCCGCCGCTGTGGTTTTCCCGCTCGCGTAATATACCGGGTGCATCCCGTTGTCCTCCGAGCTTCTCTGGAGGAGTATCGCGCCGTAGCCATGCATTGATGCATCGGTGTGTAACTGAGTTTCGGCGTTTTGTCTGTACAGTTGCAACACGGGTTCGTTGCTCAGTATTTCTTTCAACCTGAGAAACGCTGCCCTTTCCTCCTCGCCGAATTTGAATTTCACGCTCGCTCTTAACAAATTGCTCAATGGGCGTGCTATATTGGAATAGTACGGCACAAATTTTCGGAAATATCCGCTTAATCCTAGGAAGCTTTGAATGTGCTTCACGCTGGTCGGCTCAGGGAATTTTCGGACGGCTTCTACTTTACGCGGCGACGGACGCACGTGTCCGTTTCGCACAATATGGCCTAAATATTCTACTTCTTCTCGCAGAAAACAACATTTCTTCCAGTTAATGACTAGTCCGACCTCGCTCGCAACCGCTAGCACCGCTCTCAGCCCGCTTATTCCCGTCTCGCGATCCCGTGAAGGTATTATAAGGTCGTCCATATATGTGATTACGGTTTTGTTACGTATGAGATCTTTAAAAACGGCATTTATGTATCTTTGGAATACCGATGGCGAATTACACAGGCCAAAAGGGACTCGGAGGAATTCGTAATGTCCATCGGGGACAATGAAAGCGGTGTACTTTCGGCTCTGTTCCTCTAACGCGACGTGAAAAAACCCGTTTTTTAAGTCCAACGTGCTAAAAAATCTCGCATTCTGAAGCAGGTCTAACTGATCTTCTATAAGCGGTAGCGGATACCGATCACGAACTATCTTTTCGTTCAAGCGTCTGTAGTCGACGCACAAGCGTATTGTGTCGTCTCTTTTCTTCACTATCACGACGGGGCTCGCGTATTCCGACAGAGACGGCCGTATTATTTTTTCGCGTAACCATCCCTCTATTTGCTCGTTTACTTTTTCGCGCTCTGCTTGGGCTAATCGCCTCGCTCTCTGGAAAACCGGCACGTCATCCGTAAGAACGATTGACATCTTTACGCCTACCTCTCGTGTTTTAACCGGCCTATATTCCCGAACTAACTTTTCTACTTCGACCCTCTGGTCGTCACGCGGTATGTGCGCGACGTCTACGTCCCTGTCCGACGCCTCTTCGTTTATGTTTATTTGAAACACTTCCGGAAGATTTTCAGTGAACTGCTCGGGCGACGGGTTGACGTACACATTTCCCGCTCGCATCATGACGTCTACCGTGTCTAAGAAATCCGCACCTATAAGAAACCCATGCTCGATGATTTCATCAGGGATAACTCGAATGACGATCGGATAGGTATTCCCGTCTACTCGCACTTCTGTCTTAAACTCACCTAATGTCGTGTTCTCGCCCGACCCGACGCCGCGAAATCTGACCTCGCGAGAGTTCAACGGAGGAGAACCGATTCCGACGTACTGCTCTTTACGCATTAAACAAAGGTCGCTCCCGGTATCTATGAGCGCCGTTATTTCGCGACCGTTAATCTCTACGCGTTTCTTAAACTTCGGTGATCTTACCTCACTCGCCGCACATACATTTTTGGGTTGTCCGCCCGCTCTTTTGGGACACCTCGATGCCAGGTGACCCCGCGCGCCGCATTGGAAACACACCGGACCCTCCGCTTTTGTGGGGCAGTTCACCCCGATGTGGTCGCGCATGCCGCAATTATAACAGGGCCGCTCTCTTGGCCGCTCTACACTCGTCCGCTCTCTCCATGCGCCGTACTGCCCGCTGCTCCTCGTTTCCGGCCGGTCCATTCTCCTCACGATGCTCGGCTGGCCTCCCTCTCGTAGCGTGATTCTCTCGAACGCCTTCTGCAGTTCCGACGCGGTCTTATATCCTCCCATCCGGGCCTGATCTCTTAGTCGTACGTCAGGGATTCCCTCAATCAAGTAGTCCGCAATTTCTTCTTCTGCCACTGGCACGCGATTGGCAAGAATTATTTTATCGTGTGCGTATTCTTGGAACGACTCGCTCCTCCTCCATGTCCTCTCCTCGAATTGTCGCCGGAGGACTAATCTGCTAAGTGGGAAATGGAAAACGCTTCTTAGCCTTGTTAACAGCGAGCCTACGGACATCTCTACGTGTTCAGGTTTCGAGTGTAGCCACTCCGACGCTTTTCCTTTCAGCCGCATTCCCATCAGTATTTTTGTCAAACCTTCGTCCAGCTTATACGTCGCTCTGATAAGCGCCAATTGCCTTTCCCAATTTTCGAATTCCTTCGAGTCACCGCTGAAAGGACAAAGTAAGTCGGCCAACGCCGTCACGTTCACCCTTTGAGACGTCACCATCGTGTTTTCGTGAGCTCCGTACTGTGACACACGCATTACCTCCATCTCGCGTCTCGCGATCTCCAATTCGCGCTGTGCCAGCTCCAACTCTTTAGAGCGGATCTCTAATTGCTGCCTGTAGAGGCTCTCCTCCAACGACCGCGACTTTACCTCGTCGGGAGGATCATCCTCTACATCCAGGTCTGACGTCCACGCGCCTGACGGATCTTGCTCGTTGAGTCTCTTTATCAGGTCGGCTTTCGATCCTCCTGCCGATATGCCTCGTCTCCTTGCTATTTCCCTCAATTCTGTGATCGAGAAGCTATCCGCGGACCTTCCTTGCTCCATCGCGATGATACTCTTCCGTCTGTAGACTGACTTGTGCTACTGGTACCCGCGGCTCACCGCTCTACTCTCTTGTTAATTTTGACTTGGCCTGAACTGATCCCGGACGAGCCCCCAAGATTTGTAGGGATTTGTGTCAGGCTGGTCGAAATCAACTTGATACGAAGAACAATTCGTTTATTAATTTGAATAACACTACTAAAAATACACTAGTTTGCACTGCTGGCTTCTCTAAGCCGAAACGCTCTCTCTCTCTCTCTCTCTAACTCTCTCTCTCTCTCACTCTCTCTCTCTTTCTCTCTAACTAGCTCTCTAGCTTTATCTTCCTCTCTATGTATTTCGACAATCCAACGATAACTCTGTCGCTCCCGCGACCTACCTCATATTTATACCCTACTGTGATTACGCAAACATTCATACTTTCTATCTCACACATGAAGTTCGCGGTCGTTGCCTCTTACGACTCTTTCTCTCTCACTCACGCGCTCGCTCTCTCGCAATCGCTCAGTAGGGCATTCACCTGTCCCCGTGTTATTGTTTCGGCAATTCGCGGGCGACCTATTCGGCAAAACGTTTGCCGCTTTTCCGTTCTCGCTCGCTTAACCGTTGACTCCTTTAACGGTTCTGACCCCTACATTATATATAATATCTCTGTCAGTTATGTATACATATATGAAAAAACACTTCAAACAAAAGTTTTAGTATATATATAAGGAGGTGGATATAGTATCAAAGAAAAAAAATTTTTTCAAAGTCATTATTTCAAGTTTTCAAGGTCACGGATGTTTTTTCTATCAACAACTGTTTATGCTATATATGGATTCTTAAAGAGAAAAAAGACAAATTCAACGATATATCATAACGTCTATTTATGTCATGATTTAAAAAATTCTCATTTTCCATTAAAAACTCATTTTCCCATGATCCAAACGGCCCCAAAATTTTTCCAGACCATTTTCTCAACATTTGTCACAATTCTGGTTTACGGGACCAAAAAAATTTCATGGTCGAAAAATAAGGTCCACCCTAATGTTGCATATACGTAAATTAAGAGAAGCATTAAAGAGTGCTTAACGTCGAAGAAGAAAATCCGGGTAACTAAAACTTAATATGTACTACATTCCACGTTATTAGAATAATTGTAGTTTAATTATGATACATTTTAAAATTGATATAATTATATCAACATTTTTTATTTACACCTAAAAACGCCACTGTCTCGGAAGGAAATGGACATTCGAGAGAAGCAATGAAATTAGAGCATCATTGCGAAAAAAGATGAGTTTACAATAACCTCAATATACATTTTATGAAATTCTATTATAATTATAGTTATGACTGTATTTTTTAATAAATAAACTTGTGTATGCTAGTATAAAATCAATTTATATATATTATACAATTTATTTTATTATTTGTTTGACAACTAATAAATCTACAAATTGTTTCATAAACTAAAAAATACTTCCTGCATTTTCGTATTCTCCAATCAGTCCAAATAAATACCATCAACCTGTTCTCGATCATATACCAATTTTTATTAATGCAATTATGACAGTAACAAAACGTTTCTATTTAAAATGAATACATATTTTGAACATAGTTTTTATATTTTTAATTTTTTGGAAAGTTAAAAAATGTAATTAAAAAAGAAATGAAAAATATAAATAAAAAAAATCCCCGCTGTACGGGGACTCGAAGGCTAGCTCCAGATTGCGATTCATACGCTCGACGACGGCTCGACAGCCTTTCAGTTTCGTTTCTGTGTAAAGTGTAAAGCAATACAACGTGGCAACATGGCAAGTGCTAAAAATAGATTGTGGCTGGCGCAAGTGCACAAGCAGCGCACACGGGTATAGTAAAGGTACGCTGGTGAGTGAGTACGCGTTGCTAACACGATACAGTGTCTTCTGCACCGACGAAATGCCGTCGGTGGCCTCCTGTTTTTCACTCCAGTCAGAATATATCGTAGAGGGCGTAAGAGAAATATTCGAGCGACACAGATGTACTAACAGCACAGACGAGATATAAGAATAGACCTGACACACCGACGAGATACTATTAAAGACTGCCAGCCTTATGGGAATTGGCGAGCCCGAATTTTTCGGTGTTTCTTACGCCCTCTAGGATACTTTCTGGCTCCATCCAGAGAAACAGAAGGCCAACGACGGCATTTTGTCGGTGAAGAAGACCGCTGAGGAGATTCTCGTCGCGATGCATCGGCGAGAATGCGAATTATCACGAAAGTATATTGATTATTATTAAATGTTACATTCTCCGCCATATTTCAGACGATGTTTTGGCATTATTGTGGCACTATTTCGAATTTTTAGCTACGTGGTATATCAGATCACTGTAACTTTCACGTTATCCCCGCGCCCGTTGCGCCCGGTTACCGGGCTCGCTGAATAGCACAGGGGCTGGCAGCACCGACGAGATACTATTAAAGACTGCCAGCCCCTGTGTTATTCCGCGGGACCAGTAAGTGGGCGCGAGTGGGCGCGGGGATAACGTGAAAGGTACAGTGATCTGATATACCACATCGCTAAAAGTTCTAAATAGTGTTAAAATAGTGCCAAAACATCGTCTGAAATATGGCGGAGAATGTAACATTTAATAATAATCGATATGGTTTCGTAATAATTCGCATTCACACCGATGCATCGCGACGAAAAT
This sequence comes from Lasioglossum baleicum, assembly GCF_051020765.1. Classification (NCBI taxonomy): domain Eukaryota; kingdom Metazoa; phylum Arthropoda; class Insecta; order Hymenoptera; family Halictidae; genus Lasioglossum; species Lasioglossum baleicum. The sequence continues at coordinate 4,903,370 of NC_134936.1, read as the reverse complement.
CTCCTCAGTGGTCTTCTTTACCGACAAAATGCCGTCGTTGGCCTTCTGTTTCTCTGGATGGAGCTAAAATATATCCTAGAGGGCGTAAGAAATACCGAAAAATTCGAGTCCCGCCAACTCCCATAAGGCTGGCAGTCTTTAACAGTATCTCGTCGGTGCTGGCAGTCTTTAAGGGGGTAGTCTACCCTCGATTTGTAACTAGAAAATTACTAGAATATTACTAGAAAAATGGCTCGAAACATGGGTTTGCGCGCTGTCGGTTTTCGTCCTTATTTGAGCAAAGTTTGGGCTGAGTGAGGGCTTATTCTAAAGAGGAAGGTTAAACACACTGCGCCCTGGTTACGAGGTTAACGAGATTATGTTTATAACTAATAATATGAGGGCCCAAAGTAGAGAAAAAATCTAGGAAAAAAAACCAGCACATTTCAATGCATTTTTCTGTCTCCAAAAGACTTTATGACTTATGAGATGACCAGGGCGCAGCGCGTTGAACCTTCCTCTTTAGAATGAGCCCTCACACAGCCCAAACTTTGCTGAAATAAGGACAAAAACCGACAGCGCGCAGACCCACTTTTTCGGACCCAAAATCTAGTAAGATCCTAGTAAATAGCAAATATCTAGCAAATAACTAGAATCTTACCAGATTTTCGATCGAAAAAGTGGGTCTGCGCGCTGTCGGTTTTTGTCCTTATTTGAGCAAAGTTTGGGCTGTGTGAGGGCTCATTCTAAAGAGGAAGGTTCAACGCGCTGCGCCCTGGTCATCTCATAAGTCATAAAGTCTTTTGGAGACAGAAAAATGCATTGAAATCTGCTGGTTTTTTTTCCTAGATTTTTTCTCTACTTTGGACACTAATATTATTAGTTATAAACATAATCTCGTTGACCTCGTAACCAGGGCGCAGTGTGTTTAACCTTCCTCTTTAGAATAAGCCCTCGCTCAGCCCAAAATTTTCTGAAATAAGGACGAAAACCGACAGCGCGCAAACCCATGTTTCGAGCCATTTTTCTAGTAAGATTCTAGTTCCTTTCTAGTTACAAATCGAGGGTAGACTACCCCCTTAATAGTATCTCGTCGGTGACCGGGCGCAACGGGCACAGGGATAACGTGAAAGTTACAGTGATCTGATATACCACATCGCTAAAAGTTCTAAATAGTGCCAAAATAGTGCCAAAACATCGTCTGAAATATGGCGGAGAATGTAACGTTTAATAATAATCGATATGGTTTCGTGATAATTCGCATTCACACCGATGCATCGCGACGAGAATCTCCTCAGTGGTCTTCTTTACGGACAAAATGCCGTCGTTGGCCTTCTGTTTCTCTGGATGGAGCCAGAATATATCCTAGAGGGCGTAAGAAATACCGACATATTCGGGGTCGCCAACTCCCATAAGGCTGGCAGTCTTTAATAGTATCTCGTCAGTGCTTGAGTCACTGTGCATACTGCATACGAATGCTAGCTTGTACGGACGATTCTTCTCGCACGCGTCGAAGATTTCCGTTCGCAGAAATCGCATGACCTCAAAGATATCCGTTCCGTCCGTGAGCGAGTCTCGCGGCGTAGATCAAGTTCAATAAAGTGCAGAGTTTCAACATTAAAGTATTACCAGTTCTTTACATTCTCCTCTTTCTCCTCAGTCAACTTGTACTCTCTGTAAACTCGTAGTGCGTGTGTATGATATTGTAAATAGTGCTAATGTAGTGTATGCTAATAGTGATAATTCCATAGGGCGGATATTAGAAATACCCTTGTGGATTTTAACGAGTAGGTAGGTTCAATGTCGTCCACCGATTTTTTAAACATTTTCACCTCGCGGGGGCCCCAAATGAGAACCAAGGTATGCATGCGTTTGTCACTTGATACGAGACGCAACGTATACTTTTGTTAGAAGTGTTGCCCCCCACTTGTTAAATTAAACTAGAGGGTTATTGTTGCTCGCTCGCTTCGCGAGCTCGCGGATAGGACTGCTCTTGCGAAAGGGTTAGTGGTACGCATGGCTAGTAGTACCTATAGCTATTAATGTCTTTTTTCATTTGGTGTGTGACTCTCCACGAGCCACACAAAGAACTTCCCGATTCGTTAGTTGCAGTATATTATTATCATTATTTTTAGTACGTTTTAAGAAGATTATACATTTTCAGGGAAATTCAATAGTTTTCTACTTATCAAAATGTTTGCTATATGGCGTCGCATTAAACGAACATCGCAGTCTCATTGTTCGCTTGGTTCCTTGTTATAGCATACTAATGTTGCAAAATAAATTGTCTTAATTAGTTTTTCGAAAACGATACAACTCCTCATTCTCCGGGTTTGCAGTATTGGTCTTGGTTTTCTTCGATACTGTTAATTTAAATTGTCCCAAAATATATAAACCGCGCTCAATTTTGAAACTCTGCTCAGTGCTACATACAACTTTTATGAATCGTAATCGCTTCAGCAGGAACCACTGGAAATTGACTACGTGTGATTTGATATTTTTCCTCACTCGACATATGAACTTGATTCGATATTTTTATTATTGGTGTTAAATTTTGATGAATATTTGCATTTTTCATATAATCACGATAACGAGTTCTTACTTTCACTCCTACTCTGGCCAATTGAAAATCTAACCACAATATAGACGGAATTTTAGTATTTTCTTGAAAAGTAATAAATTTTAATATTCCGCATGTGTGCTCCATTAACCAATCCGTTTTCAACATCAATGTTATTAATAATTATCATATAGTTTATATTAATTTTCAATTTAGTCTCAGTTAATAATTCGTTTTGAACTGATTGTTTTTATACAGATTGTAATATAAATTTTTTTTTGTACTTTCATCGATAGTCTTTGAAACTGTATTCTAGGGAGTAGAGATGATTAACTCACTCTTGCATTGGGATAATTTTCGATTATTGTAAGCGGAAACATTAGCGTAAGGAAAAAAAAAAATATATTTTTTTTAGTTAAAAAAATTTTTTTAAATTTAAAAAAAATGAAAAAAAAAATTTTTGTGTAATTACGTTTGTTTCTTCGATGGAAACTTTACGTTCTCTCGTATAAATTGCATTGTAGAATCAACTCCTTTCGAAAAAAACTAAACATCTAAAAAACTACTTGGCCAATATGGACCAAAATCTAATCAGCTCTAAGTTACGACGGGGCACATCGATTGCATCATTCATCATTCTGATCGCGTTGTTACTTTTTTAGAAAACGTTAACGAAAAATTTGGTCACATAGAAACAGACATACGCACACACACACACACACACATACGAACATTTTGCTGAAAATAGTCTAAAATGACTGCAATGACCATGAAACGTGAAGATCTGCTAAAAAATCGATTTTCGATTTTCGGGGTCATTACAATAACTTCCCTATAAAATCGGGAAGTTAAAAAAATTGCAACTGATCGGAATTGTTGAGAAAATACTATAAGTTGAATTTTTAACTTTTTTATGTGAGCCTATATTGAAAATTTGAAAAATACTTTAGAGATTTATTACTCTCAAACCCCCGTGTTTGTATTATCGAGAAATGAGAAGGCGAATCCCGTACCCTTGCAATCATGTGGAAAAAGGTGTCTATACCCCCTTAAGTATTTACAGGTCTAACGGCCGGGCCACGCTCAGCCGCACGATACGTGGACCAGCCGGGACAAAACGGTGGCTCGCGGATTCTGTTTTCAGAAATAATGTGCCAAACACGGTACGGTGTCATACGATAACCTAAAATACCTCACGAACATATACAGCAGGCATGCACAGCTCTTTGCTCTCAGAGCGGCTCCCGTGCTCCCAAGCGGCTCTCGTGCGCTCTCAGAGCCGTGACCTAGCTCGGACGTATGGAAGGGGAACCCACTAATCGTGACTTGTATACAGAGCACGAGAGAAGACGAGTTGGAGGGGTGTGGGGAAGTGGAGAGCGGGCCTGAGTGGTCAGACTACAATAACGTAGACGCCGCCCCCACTCTCACACGCTTTCGTGGTCCCAAAGCGCTATTTGACTATTTTGAGAGCGACAGAGCGAGTCCGATGCATACAAAACGGACGAGACAGAGCGAGCGATCAATCAATTGTAACAATCAATTGCCATGGTCGGCGTAGCGGCGTAAAAGTATTGCTGAGAGCTGACAAGAAGATCCCCGGGGGGCCCAGAGGCAAGAGGGGTCTCCAGCTAGCGCCGCCTACCCCCACCTCTGACGGTCCGTACTCGCCGCCTACTAGATTTTAATTTATGGTGTTAATTAAAGATAGGATTACAACACATATACGATTATTAATATGTGCTGTAGAATGTTAATGTCAATACTGATTTGAACATTTTATGATAAGAATAGGAAAATAAGAATGTTTTACGTCATGACAATTTTTCAGCAGTATTCTGAATTTTGTGCCTACGCCGTTGAGTACCCTCACTGAGTACCCTAGGATACGTCTGATTCCCTCTCTTCGTCACGCGACTCGAGTAGTGGGGGTGACTGCGTCGGCCAATAGAACGCTCTAGTCGAAACTGCGTGTGAGCCTAAGCGCCCCCCCCCCCTCTAAGCCAACCAATCGGGCGCGCATTCTTGCCTACGTCACCGCATTCCTGCCAGGGATCTTCTTGTCAGCTCTCAGCAATACATACATAGCATGTTTGTGGCAATAACTGTTCCTACTCCTATAAACAGGGGGGCCACGCGTGAGTCGAAAAGTGTGTGAGTGTCATCCGCGAGACTAGGGAGCGTAGACTCGTATTCACAGGAGAGTTCGTTTCAGTAGACGGGAACCAGATTTTCCCGAAACTTGCAATATTTGGAGATGACGTATCCAAATGTATTTTAGCAAAGCAGTAGCGTGCACTTCTCAAGATTTTCCGAAAAAATTGCATTGAAAATCGGTTTAATACTACTAATCGGTAGGTTGCTGGTTCGAGTCCCGTTTCCGATATTTTTTTTTCTTGAAATTGATACCAACCACAATTTTAGTCTTTTAAATCTATTATTTATAAGTTATTTTTATTTTTTAACTAGAATGTTTTTTATTTGTAGACGTTGGGAAATAAATCGAACATAAAAATAATGTTATACATACACGATGAACCTAAGAATGTTATACATACAACGTTTTGTATACATCGGACTCGCTCCGTCGCTCTCAAAATGGTCAAATAGCGCTTTGGGCCCACGAAAGCGTGTGAGAGTGGGGGCAGCATCTACGTTATTGTAGTGTAACCACTCCGGCGCGCTCTCCACTTCCCCACGCCCCTCCCACTCGTCTTCTTTCGTGATCCGTTTATAAGTCACGCTTACAATTAGTGGGTTCCCCTTCCATACGTCCGAGCAAGGTCACTGCTCCGACCCTGCTCATGAGCCGGGTCGAGTGCTCCGGCTCCCAAATCGTCCACCTGTGCATACCTGATACACAGGGCCCTACGTGGGGAAAAGGACAGTGCATTCCCCGCGGGAAGATTTCTCGCAGGAAAATAATACCAAAAAAACCGGCAGTACATACTTCATGGAAACCGGCAGCAGCCAAATTTAAGCCGGCGCGGCGCGATTACAAAAACAAGGCGGCAGCTATTCGGTCGCTCGCGCGTATCTTTCTCGTATTTCTAAGCGTTCGCGTTGAGACCAGCAGTTACAAGATTGTCGCGTAATTTACAACAGCCTTTTCGGCACTAGTCGGCCGCGCTCCGGTGGAATTCGCGATTCTAATACTTGGCTGGTCGAAGGAACGAAGCGTCCTTCCACCGGGGAACGTCTGGAGGTTCGCTAGTCAATCTCACAAAAATCGACTCCGATACGAGTCCTCCGAGAATCCCCGACTTGGCGTTACAATCCGACGACGGACAATTAAAATTTCTCGTTAAATCCCGACTCGTTTGGGTGTTGACCGACGGCCTCGCGTCCCCCGCGGTATCTTTCGTACCGGTCTCCGGCAGCGCGTGTGGTCTTGTCGTATCGCGACGCGAAAACAGAACTCGCCAAACGCCCCCGAGCCCACATGAATTGGTCACAAAATAAAATTTATGGCCTGGCCAGCACTTACCAAACAGCAACGATGGGCAATCCTTGGTTTCGGCAGTTGCAAAACTACAATGGTATAACGTCTAATTAGGGCTACAGCCAACGACACAGTGACTCAAAGTCAGTTCTCTCGGGAACGCGGAGGCGAGGCGTCCCCCTACTCCCTCAACTATTTCCTCCGGCGCGGCTCTCGGGCCTATCGCGTATGTTTTCGCGGCGGGGACGAATCCCACGTTATCGGCAAAACAAAGATTTTCCTGCGGCGATCCTGGTTGGCGCGCTGCCTCTCGTGACGGGGTTGACGTGAGCCGTTCCGGCAGTGGACCTAAAGGACTGTTTAGTTTGCGACAGCCTCCGTCCGGCACCAATGCTTAAGGATAGGGCGACGGACATCGGAAGTAACCGTCCGGTTTCTCTCCGAAATTTTTTTTCGCGCCGGGCCGTATCCGTCAGGTCATAAACTCTCGACGAGGGTCGCGGCTGCCTGCTGTGCGTGGCACAAAAAAAAGGTTTTTATGTGCTCTACAACTCCTTAGGTAAACTATCGGTAGGTCTCCTTTATAACATCATGGAAGACGGAAACGTTCCTACCGCTTGGTGAATTTTTCTTAAATAATGATTTAAAATAATTGCTAGAAAATATATTAGAGACATATCTTTGTTCTGCAAATTTTCCACCGGATCTAGTGTGAAAAAATGTTTAAATATATGTTCGTATTCTACGATTCTTGCTCTTTGAAATATCGTTCTTTTTTCATTGTTCGTAACAACTTGTTGCCATCATTCATGTTCCGTCGCAACGGATCGTAGTCCTACACAAAGAAATGTTTTTCCTCGCAAGAAATTCGTTAACGGAAATTCTCCTTTAAACATAAAGAACCATGGCATCTGCAGTGAACCGTGCTGCCGCGCGAAATAAAGAGCTTAATGGTCGGCTTCGTATTTTATTTACGATATAGCCGTTACCAACCGTTTTTCGGATTAGAAGATTATTTATGCTACGGTCGCTCAGGTACGGCCAAATGTTATTTTGTACATCCGGCAATTCTCGGAATACTTACTTCGTCCCGGGTTAAGAATATTCACGGTCACTCAAGATACAACTCTGAAGAACCCTCGCCGTCATAAATTACAACCCCAGATGTGTAACCCCAGATGTGTACGCCCGCGTTCGCTAAGCTCGATCCAAGGTTAAACATTCAATTCTTTAAGGACACGGTCAAGGGGCGACAGTCAACCGTCGAGCGACGTCAATTACCGCTCTTGCCTTCATACCAGGTAGCACCCCACTCTTCCTTCCGACTAGACCAGCCTCTCAGTCACCATGGAAGGAAGTTTGAACAATTAAGGGTGTCCTGATTGGTAAACGACGAGTTGACTGAACCAACCCGGACAGTTCTTTCCCTCATTACAATAGATTTGACTTCCTTTTCCTTGTCTAAGGTCAACCTCTCCACCCACGAGGAGCCTAACCGACCTCTCGCTAATTCCAACGTCCAGTACTTTCAGCAGTTCGCTTCCGAATCTCTGAACGAGTAACACTGACCAGTCTTGCTTGAGCGTCTCACGTGATTGCTGCATACACGATCAGCACATTTCACTACAATACAGATCAACACGGTTTGATCTGCGCGCGTCTAAGGCAGGATCTGTTGGATTAGCCTTACTGACGAGTTCACCAACAGATCTAGAATGAAACGCGATTCCTCCAGTCAATTCCTTATCCACACGATCCGTTATTTAAATTGAAACAGTTGTCTAAGATTAGTTTGGCGGGCAACATTCGAACAGTCGCGAACCCATGTCTCTACAATCGAACATTTTGAAATTGGTAGTTCCGCGATCGAACATTTGGTCCTTCGAGCCGGATCGGTGGCCTAGTGGCAATACAGTGCAGTGCAAGTACGAACAATCCAGTGCGACCAACAACAGCGAGATTGGAGGAATCAACGAGCCTTAGCCGTCATCAACAATCAACATCGTCCATCCAAAGCAGCAGACGTTCAGATCAGCTCAAGGTAGGCACGTTATATTGAATTAACCGATCAGGAACCACACGTGACAAATACCAGTCAGAACTCTTCGAAATGGCTAATTCAGCCAAATCAACCGTACGCATTCGCGCTCTCAAACACAAACAACGTGTTTTCAAATCCAACTTGACCAACTTCACTAACGAGCTAACAGAATATCAGGATTCCGCGACCGCGCGTACAAAATTACGCGAACGAATAGATCGTCTAAGAAAGCAATTCAACGGTTTCAACGACGCACAAGATGAGATAGGGCATCACGAAGATTTCGACCAGACCGAGACTGAACGCAAGGATGTAACCACGGTGTACGATGACGCGTTAGCTAACGCGATACAGTTGTTAGAAGGTTTCGAACCGACCATTAGCCAATCGACAAGAACCGTGACAGATTCACCGGCACCGTCCACGTGGACTAGCATAAGCGGGGTACATCTGCCAAAAATGAATCTTCCAATATTCGACGGTCGCCTTGAAAAATGGCTACCCTTTAAGGACGCGTTCTTAAGTCTAATACAAAAACACACAGGACTAACAGACATACAACGGTTCAACTATTTGAGACTATCGGTATCGGGACAAGCACAAGCCGCCATCGAATCATTCACGATGAGCGAGGTAAACTACCAAGCAGCATGGGCCCAATTAATGGAAACTTACGATAATCAACGCGCACTCGTTCTCCGGCACACCGCACTACTGCTCGAAATGCCGGCAATGCCAAACAATACGCCCGACGCGATCAACAATCTAGTAAATCACCTTCAATCGCACATCCGTTCGCTGCAAACCCTTGGCCGATCATGGGAGGACATCGCGAATGACTTTATTATCAGCATCGCGATCGATCGTATGGATTCTGAGACGCGCCGAACTTGGGAACAAACATTTTTGGATACGCAGATGCCTCAGGCAACAGCGATGTTTAAACACCTTCGTAACGCATCGCATCAAGGCAGCTCTCGCACGTCAGCAGTCAACCAAGTCAGAACCGCGTTGCCAGAAAACCACCGTCCGTCGACAAGCACGCGATCACGACCCTCGAAAAGATCCTGGGCATCCGCGACGAGATCGAAAGAGATCTCATCATCACCTGTACCTAGAAAACGAACATTCGTGACAACGACTTCTGAACAAGCATGCAAGTTCTGCAACTCGCGAACGCACAAATCCTACGCGTGTCCTAAATTCATGAATATGACAATCGACGATCGCTGGGCAGCTGTGCGAACCGCGAGATTGTGCCAAAACTGCCTGCAATCAAATCACAAGCTCGAGAACTGCGTTAGAGGTCAATGTCGTATGTGCGGACAGAGACATAACACTCGACTTCACACTGATCAGAAATCTACAATTCCAACTGCAGAGGCCTGACTAGCATCGGGAATCGCCAGACAGTTATCGCTTCCTACTCGTACTTTCTTGTCAAACGGAATAACGAACGGTCTGTTAACCACCGCACGAATTTATATACTAGATCGCGATCGCAATCCGATATTGTGCCGTACGCTGATCGACACGTGTTCCAATGCGAACCTCATCACGGACGAACTCGCGAAACGATCGGGCTTACCGACGACCCGTCAGACAGCAGTCATTGAAGCTTTAAATCAATTGAATACCACATCAAGCAGCCTCGTGACCGGCACAGTCAAATCACGATTAACAAATTATCAACGAACACTAACGTTTTGCACAATACCACGGATCGCAGGGACAGTACCAGATAATCAAATCGATCGAGCCGACCTTCGTATACCAGCAAATTTGCCTTTGGCCGATCCAGACTTTCATCGCCCGGGAAAGATTGATATGTTGCTCGGGACCGGACCTGCGTTGTCATGCCTCAGCATAGGGCTAATCAACCTATCAAAACAAAACAACGTTGATCTTATATTACAAAAGACCCAATTCGGATGGATCTTAGGAGGTGATCTCGTCACGACACCACGAATGAGCCATCGAACCCTTTCTACCAACGTAAATTTCGAACTACAAAGATTCTGGGAAATCGAGGAAGGAGCCGTTAAACAATTCCGATCACTTGAAGATCAAGCTTGTGAAAGTCATTTTAGCCCAACTGTGAAACGCAACGAGTCCGGTCGATACATAGTAGCATTACCCTTCAATGAAAAACGGGAACAACTCGGAGAGTCATATTCGCGCGCCTTGAACCGTTTTCGAACGCTTGAACGAAAGTTAGAACGTGATCCGGAATTAAGAGATCAATACACAAAGGTGATAGACGAATATCGCTCACTCGGACACATGACACGCGTGACGAACACGCACGCACCAGGGTTTTATTTACCACATCACGCCGTCATAAAACCAACGAGTTCAACAACCAAGCTCCGGGTCGTGTTCGACGGGTCAGCCAAAACAAGCACGAATCTCTCGTTGAACGACACCCTTCGAATCGGTCCCACGTTGCAAGACGACCTTCTGTCGCTACTATTAAGATTCCGAATGCATGCATACGTCATTACCGGAGATATCGAAAAGATGTATCGTCAATTCCTCGTTCAACCCGAAGATCGCGTTTACCAGAGAATATTATGGCGAGACGCACACCAAGAAATCAATACATACGAATTAAACACTGTTACGTTCGGGCTCGCGCCAGCTCCCTATTTAGCCATACGATGCTTACACCAATTGGCAGACGACGAAGCACGCGATTTTCCGGAAGCAGCGGCTCGAATTAAGAAAGACCTGTACGTCGATGATTTATTGACCGGTACAGATTCGCTAGCGGAGGCGAAGAAGTTGCAAAATCAAATAATCACCCTATTGAAAATAGGCGGTCTCAATATTCGACTGTGGGCGTCAAACGAACCGAGGTTATTATCAAACTTAAGTAACGAATTAATCCATCCAAAGATTCTCGGTGATGAATCCACCATGAAAACATTAGGAGTATCATGGGACGCCAGACACGACGCGATTCGATACTCAGTTCAACCTTCCGCAACCACGGAAACCACCAAACGAACCATATTATCGACCATCGCGAAGATCTATGATCCACTCGGGTTACTCGGACCCATTACAATTGTTGCCAAAATATTGATGCAACAACTATGGACCTTAAAAATCACTTGGGACGAATCTGTCCCAGTCAGCATCCACACAGAATGGATGAACTTCAAGGGTGACGTACAACAAGTCAACAATATCGAATTTAATCGTTTGGTGAAACTGAACAACGCGAGACAAACAGAAATACATGGGATTTTGCGACGCAAGCGAAAGAGCCTACGGCGCCTGTATATATATACGAACAATTGATAAATTCGGGTCCATTCACGCGCATCTACTCTGTGCCAAATCACGAGTCGCACCACTTAGCCAAATCACATTGGCTCGACTGGAACTGTGCGGTGCAGTATTATTAGCTACCTTGTTCCAAACCACGCGGAATGCATTGACGCACAATATCAACAAGACCACTTTCTGGACAGATTCGACCATCGTCTTGGGTTGGTTGCGCAAGCAACCATCAATTTTAAAGACGTTCGTCGCGAACCGCGTAGCCGATATCCAACGGAAAACAGATATTCAATCATGGCGGTATATTCGGTCAGCAGACAATCCAGCCGACCTTATTTCTCGCAGAATCACCGCAGCCGAGTTCAACAACAATGCGCTTTGGCGTAACGGACCTGAGTGGCTCTCGAAGGAGCAAACGGAATGGCCACCCGCAAGATTCACCAAATGTGAAGAATTACCGGAATTGCGTTCAGTAACCTGTCTAGTCAGTTCGACCATCCTAACTGATGAGATCTTGATACGATACTCGTGCATACACAAACTCCGACGAATCGTAGCCTATTGTTTACGCTTTCGAGTCAAGGATCAAAACACAGGGCCTTCATCTCTTAAGGAAATAAAGGATTCTAATAAACGAATAGTAAAGCTATTGCAAGCCGTCACGTTTGCTCAGGATATTCACGATTTGAAATTAAGAAAATTGTCAAACACCAGTAAATTACAACCGTTGTGTCCATTTCTCGACGAAGAAGGAATCCTGCGCGTTGGTGGACGACTACAGAATTCCTCATTGTCTTTCGAACAAAAACATCCGATATTATTGCCTCGGGGACATCACATTACTAGACTTATCATACGAGATTCGCATCAGAAAAACCATCATTCAGGGATTACAGCCACACTCTACGACGTACGACAGTTATATTGGCCAATCGACGGAAAAAATACAACACGCCAAATCATTCGGGGCTGCATCAAGTGTTTCCGGATGAACCCCAATCCCGTCGATTATGTTATGGGCAACCTACCTGCCGCGCGCGTCACCGAGGGTCGCCCGTTCCTGACCAGCGGCATAGACTATTGCGGTCCTTTTTTCATAAAGGAGCGGCAATTCAGAAATCGAGTCCGAGTCAAGGTATACGTGGCCGTTTTTGTTTGCTTTGCAACTAAAGCCGTCCATTTAGAGGTCGTCAGCGACTTGACAACAGAAGCATTCATTGCCGCTCTCAAACGATTTATAGCTCGACGAGGAATTTGCAACAACCTTTACTCAGATAATGGTACAAATTTCGTTGGCGCGAACAATGAGTTAATCGCACTTCACATCATTTTTTAACTGCCAAGGAAATTTCATGGCATTTCATGCCCGCGTTATCACCTCATTTCGGTGGATTGTGGGAGGCCGCCGTTAAATCATTTAAACACCACATGAAACGAGTCGTCGGCATAGAACTGTTCACACATGAACAATTTACTACATTCGTTATCGAGGTCGAAGCCATTCTCAATTCGCGTCCTCTGACACCTCTCTCGTCAGATCCAAACGACATGTCCGCTCTTACTCCGGGCCATTTCCTGATCGGTGGTTCTTTGACGTGCATTACCGAGACTGATTTCAGCCAAACGCCATCCAATCGCCTGTCTACTTGGCAACATATCCAGAAGGTTAAACAAGATTTCTGGAAACGATGGCACAAAGAATATGTTCATCAGCTTAATATTCGTCACAAGTGGACCAGGGGAGGTCACGAGATCAACATCGGAACTAATGTACTTCTGAAGGACGACTCTCTGCCACCATTGTGTTGGCATCTAGGTCGAATACAACAAATTCATCCAGGGCCAGACGGGATCATAAGGGCAGTAACCGTTCGTACCATCAACGGCACGTACACGCGAAACGTGAAGAGGCTGGCGCCTCTTCCTAATTTAAACAGCGCACAATCATCCAGTGCTGCTTGTTGAAGTTCAACGTCTATATATTTTAATAGCCAGCCGAATCACACAAAACTCAACGTCAGCTCGTCTTTAAATTAATGGTTAATTTAACACCAACGTCAATCGTGACGATACAACAATATCTCAGCGGAATTTCGTAACCGATTCTACAACTCACGTGTTTTTCGCTGCGAGGTCGCACACAAGAAGGAAGAAGAGACAGGCGAACAACCAACATATATGTTATGTACACAATGTGCACATTCGTTCCATCTGCTGTATTATTGGCGTACCTCTTCCTCACTTACGCCATAATTTTCGTGTGTGGAAGGCGGGCTAATTAAATGTATACCTCAACACTCCCTCTCGCATTACACACACGATCATTTTACAGAACAAAATTTAACAAAAAAGTACAATCAATTCATACCCCATCGCGCTCTAATATTCAAGAAGGTTTCCTTTGGTAACGGTTTCGTAAGAGGGTCTGCTAACTGATTTTCGCTCTGTACATACTGAACATCAATATTACCGTTTTTGTATTGATCGCTTGTATAAAAGAATTGTGTTTCTATATGTTTGGTGCTCTTAATTGATTCCGGATTTTTAACAATCGTTATCGCACGCTGATTATCACACATTATATGAGTAGGCGTCCTTAAATTGTACTCTAGTTCAGCCAGTAGTTTTCTGGTCCAAATAATGTGTTTCGTTGCAGAACACAGTGCGACAAATTCTGCCTCAGTTGTCGATGTAGCTGTTACCGTTTGACGTTTCGAACTCCAGGCAATTGGATGATCATTTAACAAACATAGCCAACCAGTCGTACTTCGTCTAGTATCTCTGTCTCCTGCCCAATCTGCATCGCAATATGCAGTCATCTCAAATTGATTTGATCCTGCAGAAAAAGTTATACCATAATTTTCAGTACCCTTTAAATATTTAAATACTTTGACCACTCCATTCCAGTGTTCTCGCTGAGGATTCTCGAGAAATCTGCTTAAAACTCCAGTAATATAGGCCAGATCCGGTCTGGATGCGATCATTAGAAACATTAATGAACCTACTGCTTCTCGATATGGATAATATTGACCTTCACTATTATTATTATCGCCTTTTGAGAAATGTAAACCTGGATCAACTGGAATGGAAACAGACGCACAATTATCAAAATTAAATCTTTTGAGTATTTTTGACGTATAGGCACTTTGATGTATTTTTATTGTCCCGTTAGCTTCATTTTTGTGTATTTGTAAACCGACAAAAAATTGTGCCTCTGAAAAGATAATTTGAAAATTAGTTCTCAAACGTTTTAACAAATTGTTTATAGAATTTACATCATTTCCGCAAACAAGTCCATCATCAACATAGAGTGCCAAATACAGTCTTTCACCCTTTTCAGTTACTTTGAAAAACACACAAGGATCAGCAGCACATTGTTTCATTCCAAAGTTCATCAAGAAATCTACAATTTTCTTATTCCATTGTCTGGGTGCCTGCTTCAAGCCATACAAACTTCGTTTCAAAAGACACACTCGGTTGTCCTCTGCAAATCCGTATGGTTGCTCCATGTAAACCTTCTCGTTCAATTCTCCATGTAAAAACGCCGTTTTCACATCAAATTGGTAAATCTTCATATTCCAAGCTGCAGCAATTGATAATAGCAATCTGACAGAGTCAAATTTAACCACCGGTGCGAAAGTTTCTTGATAATCGATACCCTTTACTTGAGAGTATCCTTTTATAACCAATCTGGCCTTGTACTTGTCTATTTCACCATTTGCCTTATATTTTCTTCTAAAGACCCATCTATTTCCAATTACATGCATATCTTTTGTTCTGGATACGAGTGTCCATGTATTGTTTTGTTTTAAAGCATGAAGCTCTTCATTTACTGCCTGAATCCACTTTTCAGCATCCTTTGCCTCCAAGGCTTCTTCAAGATTTACTGGTTCTACTTGAGCCATAAATGTTTCAGCCAGAGTTGCTTCTGAATCATCAGTTCCTTTGGGAGACTTGTTTCGCAAATTGTAAGGATCTCGTGGAATCGGCAAACATGGATTTCTGTATTTTGAAGGAGTATCATAAGATTGTTCACTGCTTCCCTCTTTAACTAACTTTTCATCCAGATTTCTTGTTGCTTTTTCATTTTCTTCTTTCTCGTTCAGTTCTTCAATGTTTTCTAGGCTAACATGATGAGAATTATTGTCTTCATTGAAGACGACGTCTCTTCGTACTAAAACCTTCTTTGTTCTAGAATTAAATACTCTGTAAGCTTTGCAACCTTCGCTGTATCCAAGAAACAGACACTTTTCAGAGTTGGTTTCCCATTTTGTTCGGTTTTCTTTTGGAATATGTGCATAACACTCACTTCCAAACACTCTAAGGTGTGACACAGATGGCTTTTCTCCATGCCATTTTTCAAAAGGTGTAATTCCTCCTATTGTTTCTGATGCTGTTCGGTTTTTGATATATACAGCTGTATTTACAGCCTCTGCCCAAAAGTATCTTGGAAGATTTTTGGCATGTAACATGGCTTTTGCGGCATCAATCTCTGTTCTATTCTGCCGCTCAATGAAACCATTTTGTTGTGGAGCTCTGGGTGTGGTTACCTCGTGTTTAATACCCTTCGACAGTAAAAATTTCTTTACTTCAGCATTACAAAATTCTTTTCCTCCATCAGTCCTTAGCCGTTTTATTTGTTTATTTTCTGCTAGAACTTCGGCATAAAATTCTTGCAATTTATCTGCAACATCGGATTTGTATTTCAGAAAATAAACGAAACAATACCTGGAACAATCATCCTTAATAAGTAGAAAGTAATCTGATCCTCCTATAGACTGAGTACTCATCTTTCCGCAAACATCTGCATGAAATAGTTCACCAGGGATTTGTGATCGTCGCGCTTGATTTTTCGGGAAACTTCTTCTGTGTTGTTTTCCAAGAACACAACCTTTACAAAATGGATCTTCCTCTGTCAGACCAACAATGTTTAGTCCTTCAACTGCATGTTGCCGATGCATTTGTCTCAAGGTTCTGTAATTTACATGTCCTAGGCGTTCGTGCCACATCATAGGAGAATTGCACGCTGCTAAGTTTGCCTGTATTATTCTTGCAGGACTGACCTTTAATTTATACAAGTTTCCATCTCTTACTCCAGTAATGATTGTTTTTCCATTTCTTTCAAGTCTCATTGTATTTCCTCCCTCTTCAAAGGTAACTTTGGTACCTCTCATAGTTGTTTGATAAACAGACAATAAATTTTTCTCTATTTGTGGAACGTATAGGACATCCTTGATAGTGTGTGTTCGAACAATACCATCATCTCCTTGAATCTGAACATCCACGTCGCCTTTTCCACGTGCATCGATCTTTTCACCATTTCCAACCTTTACACAACAAGATTTTTCCGGATATGATTCAAAATTCTTAAACCAGTCGTTCTGAAAGGACATGTGATGCGTTGCACCTGAATCTGCAAACCACACGTTATGATGTTCCTTGGAACATTCAGCAGTTAATAAAAATGGATCATTGTTCGAGTTTCCATCAAATCCAACGGAATACCTTTCATTTTTCACAGGTCCTTGTGCCATAAAGGAGCGTTGATTTTGGGTGTCTGGGTAATCTCGAGCTTTCTTTCGACATTCCCTTGCCCAATGTCCTGGTATTTTACAATAGTTACACTTTCCTGGACGTTTCTGAGAATTTCCTGTATTTCTCTTGAAATTATAAGAGCTTGAATCATTGTTATAATTTTTTGACTCATAATTTGAATTTTTCTCACCTCTTTGATTATAACTCGGCTGACGAAATTTGCCTCTCACGAGCAGGGCTGTCTCAACGCTGGTTTCCTCCTTTGATCTACTGCACAATATTGCTTCCTCGTTTACTAAATGATCTGTTAATCTATCAACCGTTTGGTCCCGTTTCGGAACTGCATACCAAGCAGTTCGAACATTATCAAATTGCGGAGAAAGTCCACTTAATATTTTGGCTATAATTACTGGCTCCTTCTGTTCAAGGTCCATATCCTTTAGACGTTGAGTGAGGGATACTATTCGTGCGATGAAGTCCGCCATTTTCTCATTTTCCTCCATTGTAGCATTGATAAATCTATCGAGTAGAACCTGCACGGATTGATCACTTTTTTCTGAATGCACAGTACGTAATCTTGCCCACATACTTGCTGCTGTAGAGCAATCGGATAAATACTTTAACTGTTCTAACTCTAGACCTCGCATCAGGAATGCTTGTGCTTCAGCATCCTTTTCATCATAAAGTTTGCTATTTTCTGTAGTTCGTTGTACACTACCGAGAATATATGGTTTCAATTTATTTTCCGTCATGAAGATTTCCATTTGTCTACGCCACAATTGGTAATTATGACCGTTGAATCGATGTATTTGAAACAGACGTTGCTCACTGACCTTCATTTCTCTTATCTATTTATTTCTACCTTTTTGCGTTAAATTTGCTTGAAATTCTCTTCCAGGATTTGAACACTTTGAGAAGAAATGAATTTGAATTTCAATATGTAATCTAGATAGAATCTATTAAGTAAAGAAAGCAACTAACTAAATTAATAAATCTAGATTCTTCTATAGCCACGTGGCTGGGCCCATAACCTGTTGAAGTTCAACGTCTATATATTTTAATAGCCAGCCGAATCACACAAAACTCAACGTCAGCTCGTCTTTAAATTAATGGTTAATTTAACACCAACGTCAATCGTGACGATACAACAATATCTCAGCGGAATTTCGTAACCGATTCTACAACTCACGTGTTTTTCGCTGCGAGGTCGCACACAAGAAGGAAGAAGAGACAGGCGAACAACCAACATATATGTTATGTACACAATGTGCACATTCGTTCCATCTGCTGTATTATTGGCGTACCTCTTCCTCACTTACGCCATAATTTTCGTGTGTGGAAGGCGGGCTAATTAAATGTATACCTCAACACTGCTGTCTCAACCTAAACCAAGTGAGTCAATGTCTTATATTGTATTGATCGATCGAACCGATCAACGAGGGGGAGCATGTTCCGTCGCAACGGATCGTAGTCCTACACAAAGAAATGTTTTTCCTCGCAAGAAATTCGTTAACGGAAATTCTCCTTTAAACATAAAGAACCATGGTATCTGCAGTGAACCGTGCTGCCGCGCGAAATAAAGAGCTTAAGGGTCGACTTCGTATTTTATTTACGACTAGCTTTTGCCCGCGGCTTCGCTCGCACAGAAAACCGTTTAATGCCCTCGGAAATTGATATTGTTTCTCCATATAAAACCTTTTAACCCCCCATTCACCCCTATAGAGTTTTAATTTTATGTCATGCCGCAATCTTAGATTTCAAAACCCCTTTTTACCCCCTTAGGGGTTGAATTTTTTAAAATGCCGAAATAGGTGTTTGATTAATTATATCAAAGAGCATTAAGACCAAGTACGAAGTAAATCCGACCACGAACAAAATATTCCTCATACAAACGTTGCAACCCCTTTTCACCCCCTTGGGGATTGAATTTCGAAATATCCTTTCTTATCCCTTGTATAGATCATAAGGGAAACCTCCGTGCAAAATTTCAGCTTTCTAAGTCCAAGGGTTTAGCCTGGGCGTTGATAGGTGAGTCAGGACTTCGCTTTTATATATATAGATATAGCCGTTACCAACCGTTTTTCGGATTAGAAGATTATTTATGCTACGGTCACTCAGGTACGGCCAAATGTTATTTTGTACATCCGGCAATTCTCGGAATACTTACTTCGTCCCGGGTTAAGAATATTCACGGTCACTCAAGATACAACTCTAAAGAACCCTCGCCGTCATAAATTACAACCCCAGATGTGTAACCCCAGATGTGTACGCCCGCGTTCGCTAAGCTCGATCCAAGGTTAAACATTCAATTCTTTAAGGACACGGTCAAGGGGCGACAGTCAACCGTCGAGCGACGTCAATTACCGCTCTTGCCATCATACCAGGTAGCACCCCACTCTTCCTTCCGACTAGACCAGCCTCTCAGTCACCATGGAAGGAAGTTTGAACAATTAAGGGTGTCCTGATTGGTAAACGACGAGTTGACTGAACCAACCCGGACAGTTCTTTCCCTCATTACAATAGATTTGACTTCCTTTTCCTTGTCTAAGGTCAACCTCTCCACCCACGAGGAGCCTAACCGACCTCTCGCTAAGACCAACGTCCAGTACTCTCAGCAGTTCGCTTCCGAATCTCTGAACGAGTAACACTGACCAGTCTTGCTTGAGCGTCTCACGTGATTGCTGCATACACGATCAGCACATTTCACTACAATACAGATCAACACGGTTTGATCTGCGCGCGTCTAAGGCAGGATCTGTTGGATTAGCCTTACTGACGAGTTCACCAACAGATCTAGAACGAAACGCGATTCCTCCAGTCAATTCCTTATCCACACGATCCGTTATTTAAATTGAAACAGTTGTCTAAGATTAGTTTGGCGGGCAACATTCGAACAGTCGCGAACCCATTTCTCTACAATCGAACATTTTGAAATTGGTAGTTCCGCGATCGAACAATTCAGGTAACCTGTCAATTCCCGTATCTCAATGACTAATTAGCAACATGTGTTTTCGATATACAAGTAAAATTACTTGCTTATTTAAAATGCGTCATAACACTTTCCTTCCAACCTAATACACATATGATATCAAAAACTAGAGGGGTGTCGTTGCTCGCTCATACTTTCTCGTATGTTTGTCCCTGACTTTTATGAATCGTAATCGCTTCAGCAGGAACCACTGGAAATTGACTACGTGTGATTTGATATTTTTCCTCACTCGACATATTTACTTGATTCGATATTTTTATTATTGGTGTAAAATTTTAATCAATATTTGCATTTTTCATATAATCACGATAACGAGTTCTTACTTTCACTCCTACTCTGGCCAATTGAAAATCTAACCACAATATAGACGGAATTTTAGTATTTTCTTGAAAAGTAATAAATTTTAATATTCCGCATGTGTGTGCTCCATTAACCAATCCGTTTTCAACATCAATGTTATTAATACTAATCATATAGTTTATATTAATTTTCAATTTAATCTCAGTTAATAATTCGTTTTGAACTGATTGTTTTTTTAATGATTGTAATATAAATTTTTTTTTGTACTTTCATCGATATTTTTTGAAAATGTATTCTCAGGAGTAGAGATGATTACCTCACTCTTGCATTGGGATAATTTTCGATTATTGTAAGCGGAAACATCATCATAAGGTACAAAAATAATTTTTTTTTTAATTTTTTGTGTAATTACGTTTGTTTCTTCGGTGGAAACTTTCCGTTCTCTCGTATAAATTGCATTGTTGAATGAACTTCTTTCGAAAAAACTAAAAAAAACTAAAAAACCATTTGACCAAAATGGACCAAAATCTGATCAGCTCTAAGTTACAGCGGGGCACATCGATTGCATCATTCATCATCCTGATTGCGTTGTTACTTTTTCTGAAAACGTTAACGAAAAATTTGATTACATAGAAACGGCCATACGCACACACACACACACACACACACACACACACACACACATACGAACATTTTGCTGAAAATAGTCTAAAATGACTGCAATGACCATGAAACGTGAAGATCTGCTACAAAATTGATTTTCGATTTTCGGGGTGATTACAATAACTCCCCTATAAAATCGGGAAGTTAAAAATATTGAATTGTTCTTTACAGCAAAATATTCTGCAGACTTTCCCGAATCCAGTGATACTCAATACTAATACATTATGATTGTTTAAACATATTTAATATATTAACATCATATAATAACGTCATTTAACATATTTAAACAATCATTAAAGACGGAGAGACACTAAATTTCCACCGATTTTTGAGGATATTTTTCAATTAATCTAAAAAAATAAGGGTCTAGCGGAAAATCGAACTATATTGCATGGCCGCCGTTTTTTCCAACCAGAAAGCAAAATATCTTCGCCTGACATGAGTTGCTGCCAGTGGCGCTCACCACTATAACGGGCATTCGCCGCGCCGCACAGTCTCACGAGCCATTGACAAAAATCGGAAAAGTCACTGCTTCATATCGATTGAAAACTATGTTCATACTATGTCAAAATGTCCAAATAAATCATTTTTTGATAAAAAAATTCATAAAATTCAGTAGGAAATTAATTACGAGCGAATCTGTAAGCGAAAATTTGGAAGATGAAATAGTACATCAGTTCATAGCGTAACTTGTTTACGTTGTGTTATGAACAAAAGACGTTTGTAAGAAATAATCTTTTTAGAAAATGATGGCTAAAGGTTGGCTAATTATAATTCATCTTAACAAGTTTTGTAATACTTATGCGCTATTTAATAATTAACCTGAAATGAAACCATTAAGTTTTATTGGTTTCCCTAATCTTTAGAAGAGGATAAAAAAAACACCTCAAAACACTTCGGGGATTTTTTTGCGTTGTATTAGTAAGATAGTATATTTTGATATTATGTAAATCTTAATTGCGGTCTTGCGAAAAGCAGAGTTATTTAACAAAATATGTAGCAAAAACTGGTCAGCAGCCGATAAGCGGATATCCACTTGTGGAAATATGAGATTCGACTACGGTTATTGAAATAAATAAAAGAATTTTGATATTACATACAGTAGAGATACGATTAAATAAATAAAAATTAATGTCCTAATAACCATTGACAATTATTGACAAGAAGGTAACACCCTCCGATCTCGCTGATTTTTTGTCCAGGTTATACGTAAATTATATTATACGCAACGCAACGACATATGTAATTTTTTTGTGTTTATGATATTTGGTAGATATGAATCCGTATACTGTACAGCGAGCCTCAAGGTCATGTAAGTTCGGAAACGAAAGAAGCATTTTGAATATTTAATACCAATGTGTTTGCAAGTTTTTCAAAATGCTTCTTTCGTTTCTGACCTTGCATGACCTTGAGGGTCACTGCACAGTGTACGAATGAATTCGACTAGACACACGCTCTCATGTGACATAAGAAATAATAAAGCATTCTATTTAAAAAATTTAAGGTCACCTTCGTATCTAACAAAATATCATAAACACAAAAAAATTACATATTTCGTTGCGTTGTGCGTATAAAAAACAGTATGTACTACTTTTTCCTCTTTCATGTTTTTCTAATAATTTGCAAGAAAAACGCTGGCCAGGAATGGTGTGAAACACCCTGTAGATCCACACAACGTGCTCTTCAAATTTTCAATAAAGGGCCACCCCAAAAAAATTGCGAAATACAACTGTTAGTATTTTCTCTGCAATTTCGACCAATTGCAATTTCCTACAAATCTTTTCACGTCATGTTGTCAATTAATTGTACTAACTTTTCAAAAAAATCAAACTCGCCGGGTCCAATGTTAAACAAGCCATCGCTCAGTGGGGTGTTTGGCCCGAAATGTCGGGACAAACTATTTATTGGCGTTATTTAAAGGGTAACGTAATAATGTAGTAGGTCGTTAAATTCGCTTATTATCGTCAGCTGTAGCATTATGAAAAACCTATTTCCACATTTAAAAAGTCAAAATGGCTGGATGGAAGAAATTATTTTACATGTTCATTACGGTGAAATAGATCATGTAGCTGTTCACTATAAATAAATATATTATTACTTATTATAACTGTGAAATAATATTATTTACGTATTGCACAGTTACGCGATCTACATATGTATTTAGTAATGCGATTCCGTACTACCCAATAGAAACGCTTGCGACTCTTCTCGCCCGCTTTTTCACTACGTGGAAGGTGTAATGTCTAAAGAATATTCAGCAATTTTATTCACCCGAAACAACAATCAATTTAAACCTAACAGCTGCTTGTAGTTACTGGAGTATTTCACATCTCATGTGTGTCGTATGAAATTTTTACATGATGTGTACAGTTGCAAAGTATCGTAGTAGGCGAAATGACACTATTGGTTTCCCTAAAATGAACATTTCATTATTTTCCGGTGTATCTGAAATAATTAACTTCCCGATTTTATGGGGTAATGACCCCGAAAATCGAAAATCGATTTTTTAGCAGATCTTCACGTTTCACGGTCATTGCAGCCATTTTAGACTATTTTCAGCAAAATGTTCGTGTGTGTGTGTGTGTGTGTGTGTGTGTGTGTGCGCGCGCGCGCGCGCTTGGCCGTTTCTATGTAATCAAATTTTTCGTTAACGTTTTCAGAAAAAGTAACAACACAATCAGGATGATGAATGATGCAATCGATGTGCCCCGCTGTAACTTAGAGCTGATTAGATTTTGGTCCATTTTGGTCAAGTAGTTTTTTAGTTTTTTTAGTTTTTTTCGAAAGAAGTTCATTCAACAATGCAATTTATACGAGAGAACGGAAAGTTTCCACCGAAGAAACAAACGTAATTACACAAAAAATTAAAAAAAAAATTATTTTTGTACCTTATGATGATGTTTCCGCTTACAATAATCGAAAATTATCCCAATGCAAGAGTGAGGTAATCATCTCTACTCCTGAGAATACATTTTCAAAAAATATCGATGAAAGTACAAAAAAAAATTTATATTACAATCATTAAAAAAACAATCAGTTCAAAACGAATTATTAACTGAGATTAAATTGAAAATTAATATAAACTATATGATTAGTATTAATAACATTGATGTTGAAAACGGATTGGTTAATGGAGCACACACATGCGGAATATTAAAATTTATTACTTTTCAAGAAAATACTAAAATTCCGTCTATATTGTGGTTAGATTTTCAATTGGCCAGAGTAGGAGTGAAAGTAAGAACTCGTTATCGTGATTATATGAAAAATGCAAATATTGATCAAAATTTTACACCAATAATAAAAATATCGAATCAAGTAAATATGTCGAGTGAGGAAAAATATCAAATCACACGTAGTCAATTTCCAGTGGTTCCTGCTGAAGCGATTACGATTCATAAAAGTCAGGGACAAACATACGAGAAAGTATGTTTGGATTTTAAAAAATCAGAAAGGCGAACTTTACAAATGTTGTATGTAGCACTGAGCAGAGTTTCAAAATTGAGCGCGGTTTATATATTTTGGGGCAATTTAAATTAACAGTATCGAAGAAAACCAAGATCAATACTGCAAACCCGGATAATGATGAGTTGTATCGTTTGCGAAAAACTAATTAAGACAATTTATTTTGCAACATTAGTATGCTATAACAAGGAACCAAGCGAGCAACGAGCCTACGATGTTCGTTTAATGCGACGCCATATAGCAAACATTTTGATACGTAGAAAACTATTGAATTTCCCTGAAAACGTATAATCTTCTTAAAATGTACACTTAATAATGATAATAATATACTACAACTAACTAGTCGGGAAGTTCTTTGTGTGACTCTTGCAGAGTCAGACACCAAATAACATCCGTACCACTAACCCTCTCGCGAGCTCGCAAAGCGAGCGAGCTACGACAACCCTACTTGCGAAGCGAGCGAGCAACAACGTCCCTCCAGTTTTATTTATACATAGATATAAAGATACGAAAGCAATCGTGTCTCGCATAGGTCTGTGTCTCTTCAATTTGATGTGTCGTAGAGTTTCTGCCGTTTCTTTCTGAACTCACTCATGTGTGTGTGTTTGTTTATTTGTCGAAGCGATAAGAGATCTATGTATATCTGTGGTTGTAAGGAAGAATGCCGCATGTCGCATACGTTCATTTTTGAGATATTGCCGTTTAAAGTTGTGATTACTATTTGTTTGACATAGGACATTGGTTAAATTGGATTACTTTCTGAACCTTTTTGAATTTATTTCCATGATTATTTTTTTGGTAAATACGCAAATCCTATACTCTGAAGCTCAATTAATGCATAAGATCAAATTTTTTGAAATTATGACATGCGGCGTTTTTCTTGACACACCACAGATACGTATCGATGATGCTCAGGATCCGAAATGTTTTCGCTGCTATGTACGATCACTCTTAGCAGTCATGGCATCAATGGGTAAAAACATGTCTATGGAAAAATCAGAATGTGAAATTGAAAGTGAATCCAAACTTAGTAGTGATACAGATAGCGATAGCGACAGAGACACAGAGATATTGAAAATCAAACAATAACCGGCCTTGCGTCGGCCGTGCGAGGGGACAGATGACGTACCTGTCGGGTCGGAAGGGTTAAAATTGTTAAAAATACAGACGTCACGATAACGTCAATCCAGTTCAACGCGGCTAGCAACATAGTAAAAAGAATCTACTTCTTGAAATCTGTTATTGTAGTTACACTTTCTTATTGAGAAAATATATTGGATAAGGAAATAGTTGTGTAATTATAATTACTAGAGTTCACAATATCATTAGACTGCGGATCTTTATGCATTTATAGCAAAATTGAGTATATGAAACTTAAAATTGTTAAGAAATTTTAAAAATATTGGAGAGGGCAATATATAATTTCTCCTGTATTAAAATCATTACGGGAGGAAATAACATTCAATTTAGTTTCTATTTCTTGCAATCGATGCAGACAATTTTTATTTTGCATAAAGATCTGCAGTCTATTCGTCGTTATCCTTAATGAAACGTTCACCATTATTCTAAATAATATTACGACAATTTTATGGCAGTTTGCAACATATACATAGTATTGCAATAAAAAGATGCTTCAGACTTCGCCGAAGGCGGGCGAAGCTTGATCAAGATTATATGAAATGTCTCGTTCGAAGGTGATAGTATTGTAGTACCCATCTGATAAATCTTTCGTGCATCACTTCCACTTTCTTTCTTTCCTCCCAGCCCCATATCTCCACACCGTATGCCATCACTGGCCATATCAGCGTGTCGAACAACCATTCCCTTCTCTTGTACTTGTCTTTAAAATATCTTTTGTCTATCCTCAACGCACTTCTCATTACACCTTCTCCCTTCCTTGTTCTTTCCTCTATCTGTCTTTCTTTTCCTTCGTTCTTCTTGAAGATATATCCCGGGTATTTTATCTCCTCTACGTCTTCAACCGTTCCATCTCCCCATCTCCACGTCTTTTTCTCTTGCCTTCTTCTTTCAAACCTTATAACCTTCGTTTTTTCTCTGTTCACCTCTGTCCTTTCTCCCTTATATAATTCCTAAATTCCTCAATCCTGAACTTCATACCACTCTTTTCCTTCGCCAGCAGCATAAGGTCGTCTGCATATTGCAGTGTATATCATTTTTCCTCTTATTTCTACCCCACCTTTCCCCCTCTTCCTCATCTTTTTTCTCTTCACATAACTTTTTGTATTTGTTAAATTTCATTCTTCTATATCCATCTCCTTCTTGTTTCCCTTCTTTCCATCTCATTAACATCCTTCTTACAATTAGTTCCTTTTTTCTCTCCCTGCACTCTTTAGCCCACCAACCTCTCCTTTTTCTCTCTTTCTTGTTCTCATCACTCCTTACGTCTTCTATTATCTTCTTTATCGTCTTTTCTACCTCTTCTAATCTTTCTCCTATACTTCCTCCTGTGTCATTTCTATTTCCTCTGTTTGTCTTCTAAATTTTTCTTTTATCTCTCCTCCCCATTCTACTTTTTGCACGCCCTTCTTTTTCTTCTTTCTTTCCTCCCTGTCTTCTGCCTTCCATCCTTTCTTCATTGTAACCACTAACGGCAGATGGTCCGATTCTATCCTTCCTTCTACCACCATACTTTCAATTACCGTTCTTCCCCTCTGTCCTATACAGGGTGTCCCAAAACCCCTTCGACTCCGGGAAATGGGAGGTTCCTTAGGTCATTTGAAGCAACATTTTCCTTTGCACCAATGTCAGCCGGGGCTTTGTTTAGGAGTTATTAACGAAAAACACGGACCAATCAGAGCGCGACCTAGACGCGCGATGGCACGTTCAGCCAGGCGCTCCGGGAGACAAGCGTGGTGTAACGCCGCGATGCCGCAACGAACAAGAGTTTCTCGAGATTATGTGAATCTTCCCCGATTTGGATGAGCTTTGGATATGTTGTCAAGACCATGATTGTGAACAACATTTCCTTTAGACTTTTTGACGGTCGCGGAAGAACTTTACTTGTCAATTCATATGGGTGGATCTTTTTACCCGACTTACGGCAACGTTACCCGAACGAGAGAAGAAGCAGAAACTGATTGTATTGAAAACTCACTTATTCAGCCGTAAATCCATTTGCTGCTTCGAAATGTGTGTCACTGGGTCACTGGGTGACGAACTGTACAGATGTCTTCAGGTATACGACAGTACCGAAAGCTAAGGGACGTACGGCCAGGTCGACGAACTGCACAGCCGGTGGTAGAAGGCCTAAGGGATGCGCGGTCAAGTCGACGATCCAGAATTTCACTTTCACTTTCGATTCGATAAATAATTCGTATGTTTATTTCACACAGATGCCTTGAAATTTTTCCACACTCACAATCACTGTTCATATTTGTCAACACATAGTTAGGTTAGGTTAGGCACATATCATATAATATAATATATCCTAACTATGTTATCATAATATATCTTAATTTATATTAGTCGCAGTTGCGCGCTATAAGTCTTTGGTTATTATATCGTCAGTCTTTATATATTACAATGTTTTATATATAATAAGTCCGATGTCTAACTTATCTTATCTTAATTTAATATAATTATGAACCTGAAGAGTGTGGGTAAATATAATTTTTGAAACTTAACATTTAATACTGTGTAGTTAATTGCACTTTGGTGTTCCATGTAGGAGAGAGTATGAGCTACGGTGGTTTATATCTGTCGGTTAACCACCAGAATTTCTTATAATCTAACTCTTTAGTTTCGTAGCGATCTCTATCAGGGATTGAAGTGCTGTATCGAAAGCCGTATTCGGTTGTGATTTCGCCATGCTCCGGAGGAGTGAA
The DNA here is from genome assembly GCF_051020765.1 of Lasioglossum baleicum. Classification (NCBI taxonomy): domain Eukaryota; kingdom Metazoa; phylum Arthropoda; class Insecta; order Hymenoptera; family Halictidae; genus Lasioglossum; species Lasioglossum baleicum. The sequence continues at coordinate 4,875,263 of NC_134936.1, read as the reverse complement.
TGTGATGGATTTCCTGGATCTATGTCGCGGTGTGTGGTACAATAGGGGGATTGCATTCTTGTTTTGGATGAAACCATGTTCGTCTAGGAAAATAAAGGCTTCTGGTGGCAAAAAACCGGTATTTATGGATTTTCTAATGTAATTTTCGTCTATAAAAGCTATAGGGAAAATTAGGCTATTTTCTCTGATTTGTTTTGTGTTGGCAAAGTAATTTCTAGTTAATTTGATTATGAAGTTATCAATTCTATTGATGTTGGCTTTATTGTATAGTGTTTCGTTGTTAACGTATTTTTTATAATCAGAGTGAGCGGATCTGTATAAGCTGAGACATGCTCTGAGGCAGCGTCTTTCAAAGATGCGGATCAATTCAATAATGGAGGCGCTAATATTGTACCACATCTCGCAGCCATAGGTCAGGATGGGCCTGATTAATAGCTGGTAGCAAATTAGTTTTGCTTCCTTACTTAGTGTTCCCGATCGAAATAGTTTTGTGCAGGCGAAGAATACCTTCTTCGCTTTCTGCAATTGGGTTAGTGGATGAGAGTTTAGTAGAAATCTATTGTCAATTGTTAGTCCTAGATATTTTACCGAATCTTTGTGCGGAATTTTGGAGTTTGCGATTGCGTCACCAATCAAATTGAATGTTTTATAATTTTTCGTAACGTAGAGTCTAGCCGTGTGACAGGAGGGTCGGAAAAGGATGGTCTCGCACTTGTCGGTGTTGACTTTTAGTTTCCACGATTTGTAATATGTGAAAATGCTGTTGATTGCACTCTGTAGAACTTCTTGTATTTTGCATGGGTTTTTACCGGCGTAGTATAAAATAAGGTCGTCGGCATAGGTAATTATTGAGCAGCCTGTTCTCTCGGGCCCAAAGAGATTCGGGATATCGCTTGTGTATATGTTAAAAAGTACGGGTGAATGTATGGTGCCTTGCTGAAGTCCGTTTTTTATTATAAATACTCTAGAGATGGAGTTCTTGTCGCTGACTACTCGGAATGATCGGTTTGTCACCATGTTTATAATTAATTTGATTACTAATAATGGGAATCCTTTTCGTCTAAGTTTGCAAGTCAAGCCATCCAGCCAAACGGTATCAAACGCTTTTTCTAAATCCACGAGACAGGCGCCTACACAGTCGTTATTGTTCAGGGCCCAGTTGACGTCGGAGGATAATTTGTTAATCGCATGTACTGTGGAATGATATTTTCTAAATCCATATTGGTTTTCCGGAATAATGTCTTTGTGTTCGCAAATATCTGTCATTATATCGTTAATGATTCTTTCATATACTTTTCCTATGTTCGGGAGTAAGCTGATTGGGCGGTAACTGTTTGGGTTTGTAGGATCTTTACCTTTTTTAGCTATAGAAATTACCTTGGCGGCCTTCCATTCTTCCGGGAATACGCCGTAATTTAGCAAATTGTTGAAAAGGATTGTGTACGCCCATATGATATTATTTGGGATCTTTTTGAGTACATAATTAGAGAGTTGGTCATTTCCGGCCGATTTCTTGTTATTGAGGTATTTGAATTTGTTTTTAACTATTGAGTATTTTGTAAAATATGGTGTTGTCATTGATTCCGGTTGTTTCGGAGCTATAGACGGGTTTGTGTCACTGAAGGTGCAGATGGTTTTCGGTAGTGTGGTGGCAATTTCGCTTTCTGTTGTTGCAGCTTCTTTTTCGATTAAGGTTCTAAAGCTGGGGTGGTTAAGTGCTTTGTTCTGGTCACTAGCAATAGAATAATGGGCTGCGAGTATGTCCGTTTTTTGGGTGTTGTCTTTGATGATTAGGTTGTTGCCGTCTTTGTCAAGTGAGCTTGGGTCTAGGCCGGCTGTGTTAATCAAGTCTGTTCTGTCTTGGTTAATTTTGAATTCTGGTAAACTCTGTTTCCCTTTATTGCGAAATAGTTTGTTTATTTCGATGAACATGCGGTTTGGGTTTCTTGGACTGATAGCTTTGACACGATTAAGCCAGTAGTTGCTAACCTGCTTTTCTACCTCTTGTTTCAGTTTTTTTCTAGTGGCGGCGATCATATGTTGAATATTATGGATGGCATGTTCTGTGTAAGAGTTTGTGTTAATTATTTTACGTAATTTTCTTAATTGAGTCATTAGGTTGTGTTCTGTACGTTGAAGACTTTTGATTTTCCTATTAATATATTTGTCTGTCGAGTTTGTTGGTTTATGTTTTGGTGTGGCTCGATTGACAGCGTTCAAAATTTCATTCTGGATAATAGTCAAGTGCTCGTGAATTTGGTCTAATGTAAGGTTGCAGTTTGGTTGTATGTCCAGTCGGAGTTTATTTAGGATTTTTTGGAACTTTTGTACGTTAAGTTTAGTCAGTATGTTGTTATTGTGTATGTCTTGGTCAGGTGGCAATAAGTGTGTATTAGGCACTTTAATTGAGGCAAGGCATGCTTCGTGGTCGCTGGGAAATGTGATCGTTTTTATTTTCTTTTTCTGTGCACCCCTGAACGTTAATCTCGCGTCAGCTAAATAAAAGTCAATATACGATTTATTTTTAGGGAATGTGGGGGTTTTGGTATGGTAAAGTTTCATTTTGTATTCTATGTCGTGGTTGGAGAGCCATGTCTCAATTGCTATACCTCTCTCATCGTTTTTCCTATTACTCCACGACGTATGCTTAGCATTCCAATCTCCTGCTAAAATGTAGTAAACGTCGGTAGAGTCTATTTTTAGTTCTGTACATAGATTATTTAATTCGTTTATGAAAACTGAGTTTTTTCCCTTTCTGCCATAGATGGCAACCAGTACAAGGACTTTGTCATTTTTCAAATTTAGTTTTATTGCTGTATTTTCCAACCGTGAGTAATTGAATTTAGAGTCTATTGTTTCAAATTTGATGTTGTTTTTAATAATGATGGCTGTTCCACCACCTTTACCGGAAAGTCTGTCGTTTCTTATGATTTGATAGTCTTTTAGGTAAATAACGTGGTTCGGTTTTAAGTGTGTTTCATTTAGTAACAGTATATCCGGGTTATGATCTTCTATTAATTTAACTAAACTTGATCCAACGAGAGAGCAGTACCGTTTCGCGCAGCTCGACTGATCGCAGCGCCTTGCTGCGAGCCTCCCAACTCCCACTCCACTACGCACTCCCCACTGTCTCGATTGAAAGTTTCATATACGCGGTGTCCAGAAATGAAATGAATTAGGATGAAATTATAGGCCATTATAGGGAATAGAAAATCGCGACTATTTGCAAATATAATGAATTAATATATTTTATTTAAATTAAAACATAATTTGTACATTATTTTCATATATGTTATTATTTACATTCATATATTAATATTTACAAAACATGTACAAATTACAATTTACAGACCATTTACAAATTATAACTTACAACTATTTACAAATTATAATTTACAACTATTTACAAACTATTTACTAATTATAACTTACAACTATGTAGGAAAATAAATGGAAAAGGATGACTGGTGTGGGCATTCAAATAATAACAACTATTGACGGTGAAGCCGTCCGCCAAGAATGCGATTTATAAATGTTATAAATTAAATTATATTAACTTAAATTAAATTACATTAAATTACATTAACTTAAATTAAATTACCTTAACTTAAATTAAATTACATTAAATTACATTAAATTACATTAAATTACATTAAATTAGAAATTAAATATACATATTTACAAATTATTTATAAAAAATTTACACGTCGATGTCCGAGTCATCAGACGTCTCCAACAACTCGCCATTTTCTTCCAACACGGAATCAGTAATATGGTCGAGTTCGTGGAGCCTGTCTTCCTCCTTTATTGCGTGGCGAATGAAATTTTGCCAATTGTCGGTGGACACATTTTCGATGGCTTCGTGTACAAGTTCGCGGACATCTGCTAACTTGTATGTCGTATTCCGCGCTCGGATAAACTCCTTAACTTTTGCCCATGCGAGCTCAATGGGGTTTAGCTCGCAGTGGTAAGGGGGAAGGCGTACCACGGTACATCCATGTTCTGTGGCATATTCATCGATGACAAAGATGTTAGGCTGCCGATATTTATCAACTAAAGCTAATAACTGAACTTTGACGTTCCGTGGATTCACCTGTTCCCCCTTACCCTCGAGTTACGTGATTATTCGATCCCGTGTCCAACTCTTCGTTGGATACTTATCCCTCCTCACGCTGTGGTATGGCGCATTGTCCATAACAATAACTGCCCCATCTCGCAGCATGGGCAAAAGTTTGCAGAACCACTCAAAAAATGTGTCCCCGTTCATCTCATGATGATAATCAGCAGAGTCTTTCTTCGACTCGAAACAAAGGAGGGCCCCAGGTACAAATCCGTCTGCTGACCCGACGTGTAAAATAATTAGACGCTTACCTCTTCCGGTGGGAGCAGGTATGCCTATCGATAAGCCCCTTTCTTCGGCGTTCCTTGGGCAGCTGACACTTGCATCCACCCACAATCTCCTCTTGCAGTCCCCGGCGTTGATCCACGTTTCATCGAGGTAGTAGATGGGGCGTCCTTCTTCACGTAGGGTCCTTATTCTTTCGATGTACCTACAATGTAAATTGTATAGTGTACAATAGTATAAAAAACATTTTTGAATGTATGTTGATTGTTACTTACTGTTGCCGCCAATATACAATACGGGGTTCATCAATTAGGGCGCTGTTGCGCTTCCTCACAATGTATTTAAACTCCATACATTTTAGGAGCGTGTGGAGTGTTATCTTCTTGAACGAAGGAAGTTCTTCATCGTTGTTAATAGCATCTAGAATCTTGTCCAACGTTGGAATCTCCCGATTCAACCAAAAGCTGTGCACCTTCCTCCTTATGGCTATGAGGTCTTCTTCCGATGTCTTCTCCAATATGCTCAATCTTCGCTTCTTCTTATTTGGCGATGTCACGTTTCCTGTTGTTTTGTACTCCGCCAGAGTTTTGCATACAGTATCCCGTCCAATTCCTGTCTGTTTAGAAAGGGATTGGACGATAGACTTGTATGTCATGCCTGGGTTCACTGTATTGACATGCTTATACAGATTTACCAGCATCTGCTTTTGAGCAGATAGCACAAACTAAATAGAAAAAGAAACACAAAGCCAAACACCAATCATGCATAATAAATAAAACAACCAAAAGCCATGCATGAGCATGCATAATAAATATTTATAATACGAACTTACCTTCCCTGGCGGATTTTTCTTTGGTGGTGACATATGGGATGGACCAGGAACTTCCTCTTCCATTTTAAATGCCCTGAAAATCCTGAAATCACTTGTAACTCTTTAAAATTTAACCGCCAAAAACACACTTTGAAAAGCAAACCACACCCGGTATAGCTGCGAACAAAACGGTTTGCGGCGCTGCAGCACGTGGCGTCACTTCGGTGCCGCTGCGCGCATGCGCTGTGCATTGGGAAGGGAACGCATGGAGTGGGAGTATTACCAATTAGGACGAAGATGCGCAGCGACGGACGAAAACTGGTCTTCACGCGGTACTGCTCTCTCGTTGGATCAAGTTTAGAGCTATTCTTTTAAGGTTACTGACTATTGAGTTTGTATTTAAGGAGATGATCTTTAGATTTATTTCAGGAATGTTTCTGACCAGGTAATTATTTGCCATTTAAAAAGATTGTTATCAGTTGGTTCAGTTGTGAGCTGAACAATTCTAATTTCTTATTTATGTCAGATATAGATTTTTCAAGGTTACCTGTACGGTTTTCTAGTTGGTCTATTTGAGTTGGTTTGAATTGCGACTGTTCGTTTTTATTAGTGGGTTGTTGCTGAGTACTGCGTGTTCGCCTGTCCCTGGATTCTGCTGAGGCCATAGCGTAAGTGATTCCAGGCTGTAACAGGGCCTGGTTTATAATTTTTCTGGGCGCTCTGTCTTGGCTTGCAGTTTTAGAACTCAATTTCTGTTGTAGGAATTCTTTCAGTTTTGGGCAGCCTTTGTATGATGCTGGATGTCCAATTGTTTTACAATTTACACAGTAAGGTTTTGTATCTACTGGATTTTCAGGGTTCGCTGTCACTTTACACTCTCCCGGAGCATGGTCATCATCACATTTCACACACCGATAAGCTAAATTACAGTTTGCAGCTGTGTGAACAAAACGTTGGCAACGTCTACATTGCATTACCCCTTTCTTTTTTAATTTTTCCCATTTGATAGAGTGATGGAAGATATATCTGATGTTTTTTAATTCTGCGAGATCACTTCCTGCTTCAATTTGTACTAGGAAAATTGGCAGTATGCGGTTTTCTCGTTGTGCTATAGGAGTTGTAAAATTGCTTACTTTTATAAATTTGATTTTATTGTTTGAGGTCTTTTCTAGTTCTGTTAGAATTTCTGTGTTTTCAAATGATGGAGGAAGTCCTTTCAGTAAGAAGTTTTGGTGCTTTAGCCATTTTGGCGTGTATGTGTAAAATTCTGTGTTTGTAGAGTTTAATATATTTTTTACTTTATCGAAATCAGATATATCTTCCATTTGTACAATATGTTTGGTGTTATTAATTCTTTTAATGTGGAATTTTGGATTACCTGTTTCTTGTAATAGTTTAATTGAATCTTTGGGATCTTGGTGTAATATGTTTATTGGTGGGGGTCGTCTGCCTTTGGTGTTGTGGACTGCCGTAGTTGTTTCACTTGACGTGGCTGCATGTGATGCTGTCGTTGGATTTTTTGTGGATGTCGACGGGTTCGTTGCTGATGTTGTGGTGGACGTCAGAGCTGTCTGGGCCTTGGTCTGCAATTTTGCAGGGTCTTTGGGTTGGTTTATCCTTTTGAGGGTTTCTCTGTTTTCTAAGTTCTTTTTTCTGAGGTGTTGAACTATGGCGAAACCAGTTTCCGGTTGTTGGCTGGATTCTGCATCTATTTCCATGGTCCATGGAGTATTATCTGGGCTTAGTTCGTCAGTTGCAGTTGTGTTTCCAACTGTTTTGGGCGTTTTTAGAGCTACTATTGCTTCCTCATACAGTTGTTTAAGGTTTCTTATCTCCTCCTTCAGCTTTCTGTTTTCTTCCTTTAGGGTCTCTCTGTCGGAGCGATCCATCGCTTCAGGGTCTTTTGATGTAGAAGCTGTAGCCTTGTTGCAGTGCATTTTGGTTGTTTTCAGATCTTCTAATGAGAGCTGCTTGCGTTTCGCAATTTTATTTTGCAGTTTCATGACGGTAGAGCGTTTTGTTTTTCCCGAGAGTGGCGTATTGATGAGTTTTCTGAACTCTCTGATTTCTTCTGGTCTCCATGCGGTCGGTTTTGAGGTTATGTTAACTTCTCGAGACGAAATCTTGAACTTTATGTTGGAGAATTCGGCACTTTTGTGTTTTCTCCTTCAGTATTTTTGTCCTTTTTGGAATTCTTGTTTGCTCACTGAGCAGATGTTTTGTCTTTGTCTTTGATTTGGAGTATTTTCGCTTCGTAATGTATATTGCGATGCTGCTCGTTCGGCTACTCCAGCGCCATGCCTAACGCACTCAGTTAGTGATGGGCATCATCGACTAAAAACTATCGACTAAATCGATAGTATTCAACTACTATTTTCAGTCGACTGATTTTTTAAACTATCGACTGAATTTAGTAGTGGTGAGGTTACTATTTTCAGTCGACTGTTTACACGTCGCCATCTTGAAATTTCAAATGTCAGTGTCAGACGATGAAACGAAAAGGTTAGAAATACATAATTATGACAGGACGTGCAAATATGCAAGTAATGAAATATGTAATAGATATTTCAATACTTTAATTCATATTGGATGTTAAAATCTTATTGCTATTTATGCAATATAAACTATATATGTGATATAAATAAATTGTGTACATTTATATTTATAACGTAGTGTATGAATTTATTATTAAATAAAGACAAAATCATTCAATCACGAAATTTAATATCTCTGTACTGTCCCATACTGTCCTACTATTCATTTAACTAGCGAACATCGAGAATAAGAGTAAATACGAGAATAACCTGTAAACGACTGAAAGCTATCGACTAAATTCAGTTACTGAATCAGTCGCTTAAACTATCGAGCTATTGGTTGAATTTTAACGGCGGATGTTTTGAATAAATTTTATAAGATTTACTATCAAATACATTCACTCATTAGCGATATCGAATTATTAAAAATTATAAAAAAATTATTTTTATTATTATTAATTATTTAATTATTGTCTGGTATATTTACCCCAATTTACTCTTACTGTGCCTATAATACTAAGTGAGCACTGCAGTACAATGCTGTAAGAGTGAGTGAGAAATGAGATCTATACGTAGGCATAGACTATAGCCCGCAATCTAGACGTATAATCACTAAAACGAAATTTCTGTCGACTAAAAACTATCGACTAAATATTCGATAGTATGTAGTAACTAAATAGTAATTAGTCGATAGTTGAATTTAGTCGATAATGCCCATCACTACACTGAGCTAGTACACTGAGCCAACTGAATTGTTGGAAACGTGATTTATATTTCTAGATGTAATGATTATACTGTAGAAATATTAATTAAGTTGATTTCATTTTTTAATTACTTCTGTAGAATGCTCAAGGTTTATCAGAGCCTGATAGACTTACAGAATAAATAGAACGTAACAATTTTAAGGTTAGCTTAGTTCTTCGCGGAAAAAACGTCGAAAAAATCGGTTTTTATTTTTTTTAACAACGGCGCACCAAACCGAAAAATCTGAAAAAATTCATGAACAATACTTATAACAATATACTGCTACTGTAAAAATATAAAAGTGGACACTCGAGAACTTCCATGTGAAATCTGCATTTTTTCGATTTTTTTGAGGTTTTTGATTTTTTACAAGCAGGATTTCCATTTTAAAAATCTGAAACTAATTGCAAAGTATGTATTTGGGTTCTTGACATGTGTCAGATTTTTTTCAGAATTTCTAAACGTCATTAATTAGGGAAAATAGGCCAAAAACTGATTTTTCGATTTTACCCCATAACTACCCTCCCGATCGAGAAACAGGGTAGAAATGTGGCACAGTATGTTTTTTCTTGGTGCTCTATCGAATGGCACATCGTCGATAAAATTCGGTTCAAGGGCATTTTTGACTACCTTATCCGGCTATACCCTTTAAGTATAGGATTTGAATGTGTATTCTGGTGCCGCAAAATTTTTGAACCGGGCCCCGCAAAAGGTCACGCCGGCCCTGTGTCTGATTGATAATTGTTATGAGCAATCGAAATAAATTTCTTTCATCAGTAAGGCCGTCCACACACGGGTCGATCGGACGCGACGCGAAGCTCTCCTTTTGTGACTCCTCAGTTGAGCATTGCTCCTCATAGATGAGGTTGGTGGAAGTTCAACAGATTTCCCTCAATCTTCGCTCAATATACCAAGTGGTAATACTTCCGGATTAAATCGACCTGAGAAGACAACTCCCTAAGAACACTCCCACTCCACAGAAAATTGTACAACAGTTTATCAATCCCTGTGACTTCAATTCTTTTTTACTTTGCCTTTTGTTTTGTTTTTCATAAACCTACATGATTATATTCAACTATGTAAATAAAAAGCTTACCTTAATGTTATTAGTATGCGTAATAACATAAAAAAAAGGTAATAAAGGTAATAAATAAATAATAACTTATATAACCTAAATACATAGACCATATCGAAGAGTGCAATGCACTCAAACTACAAAAAATAATGGCCAAATCATTTAAATTACATGAACTGCACAAACTTACCTCCATGAGTCGCGCGAATCGTACGATCCACGCGATTTTCCAACTTCGCTTCCGATCGCACGCGATTAGAATCGCGGCGATTTCAGTGTGCGGCTCTTCATTTATTTTCATTGGAAATCACGTGGAGGGGGAATCGCATGCGACTGGAATCACGTCGACCGAATCGACGATCGACCCGTGTGTGGACGGTTCATGCGACGGACGCGATTTCAGTCGAGCCGATTTCAGTCGACCGCGAATCGACCCGTGTGTGGCTCTCCATTCATTTGCATTGGAAGTCACGTGGAGGGGGGAATCGCATGCGACTGGAATCGCGTCGACCGAATCGACGATCGACCCGTGTGTGGACGAAATCGCGTCCGCCGCATGAATCGTACATGTCGAGCAAGACGTACGAACTTCACGACGCGATTACAATCGACCCGTGTGTGGACGGCCTAACGACGAATAGACTGCAGATCTTTATGCAAAATAAAAATTGTCTGCATCGATTGCAAGAAATAGAAACTAAATTGAATGTTATTTCCTCCCGTAATGATTTTAATACAGGAGAAATTATATATTGCCCTCTCCAATATTTTTAAAATTTCTTAACAATTTTAAGTTTCATATACTCAATTTTGCTATAAATGCATAAAGATCCGCAGTCTAATGATATTGTGAACTCTAGTAATTATAATTACACAACTATTTCCTTATCCAATATATTTTCTCAATAAGAAAGTGTAACTACAATAACAGATTTCAAGAAGTAGATTCTTTTTACTATGTTGCTAGCCGCGTTGAACTGGATTGACGTTATCGTGACGTCTGTATTTTTAACAATTTTAACCCTTCCGACCCGACAGGTACGTCATCTGTCCCCTCGCACGGCCGACGCAAGGCCGGTTATTGTTTGATTTTCAATATCTCTGTGTCTCTGTCGCTATCGCTATCTGTATCACTACTAAGTTTGGATTCACTTTCAATTTCACATTCTGATTTTTCCATAGACATGTTTTTACCCATTGATGCCATGACTGCTAAGAGTGATCGTACATAGCAGCGAAAACATTTCGGATCCTGAGCATCATCGATACGTATCTGTGGTGTGTCAAGAAAAACGCCGCATGTCATAATTTCAAAAAATTTGATCTTATGCATTAATTGAGCTTCAGAGTATAGGATTTGCGTATTTACCAAAAAAATAATCATGGAAATAAATTCAAAAAGGTTCAGAAAGTAATCCAATTTAACCAATGTCCTATGTCAAACAAATAGTAATCACAACTTTAAACGGCAATATCTCAAAAATGAACGTATGCGACATGCGGCATTCTTCCTTACAACCACAGATATACATAGATCTCTTATCGCTTCGACAAATAAACAAACACACACACATGAGTGAGTTCAGAAAGAAACGGCAGAAACTCTACGACACATCAAATTGAAGAGACACAGACCTATGCGAGACACGATTGCTTTCGTATCTTTATATCTATGTATAAATAAAACTGGAGGGACGTTGTTGCTCGCTCGCTTCGCAAGTAGGGTTGTCGTAGCTCGCTCGCTTTGCGAGCTCGCGAGAGGGTTAGTGGTACGGATGTTATTTGGTGTCTGACTCTGCAAGAGTCACACAAAGAACTTCCCGACTAGTTAGTTGTAGTATATTATTATCATTATTAAGTGTACATTTTAAGAAGATTATACGTTTTCAGGGAAATTCAATAGTTTTCTACGTATCAAAATGTTTGCTATATGGCGTCGCATTAAACGAACATCGTAGGCTCGTTGCTCGCTTGGTTCCTTGTTATAGCATACTAATGTTGCAAAATAAATTGTCTTAATTAGTTTTTCGCAAACGATACAACTCATCATTATCCGGGTTTGCAGTATTGATCTTGGTTTTCTTCGATACTGTTAATTTAAATTGCCCCAAAATATATAAACCGCGCTCAATTTTGAAACTCTGCTCAGTGCTACATACAACATTTGTAAAGTTCGCCTTTCTGATTTTTTAAAATCCAAACATACTTTCTCGTATGTTTGTCCCTGACTTTTATGAATCGTAATCGCTTCAGCAGGAACCACTGGAAATTGACTACGTGTGATTTGATATTTTTCCTCACTCGACATATTTACTTGATTCGATATTTTTATTATTGGTGTAAAATTTTGATCAATATTTGCATTTTTCATATAATCACGATAACGAGTTCTTACTTTCACTCCTACTCTGGCCAATTGAAAATCTAACCACAATATAGACGGAATTTTAGTATTTTCTTGAAAAGTAATAAATTTTAATATTCCGCATGTGTGCTCCATTAACCAATCCGTTTTCAACATCAATGTTATTAATAATTATCATATAGTTTATATTAATTTTCAATTTAATCTCAGTTAATAATTCGTTTTGAACTGATTGTGTTTTTAAAGATTGTAATATACATTTTTTTTGTACTTTCATCGATATTCTTCGAAAATGTATTCTCGGCAGTAGAGATGATTAACTCACTCTTGCATTGGGATAATTTTCGATTATTGTAAGCGTAAAATTCGTCGTAAGAAACAAAAAAATTTTTTTTTTTTTAAAAATTGAAAAAAAATTTTTTTGTATAATTACGTTTGTTTCTTCGGTGGAAACTTTCCGTTCTCTCGTATAAATTGCATTGTTGAATGAACTTCTTTCGAAAAAAACTAAAAAAACTAAAAAACTACTTGACCAAAATGGACCAAAATCTAATCAGCTCTAAGTTACAGCGGGGCACATCGATTGCATCATTCATCATCCTGATCGCGTTGTTACTTTTTCTGAAAACGTTAACGAAAAATTTGATTACATAGAAACGGCCATACGCACACACACACACACACACACACACACACACACACACACACACATACGAACATTTTGCTGAAAATAGTCTAATATGTCTGCAATGACCTTGAAACGTGTAGATCTGCTAAAAAATCGATTTTCGATTTTCGGGGTCATTACAATAACTTCCCTATAAAATCGGGAAGTTAAAAAATATCGGAAACGGGACTCGAACCAGCAACCTACCGATTAGTAGTATTAAACCGATTTTCAATGCAATTTTCTCGGAAAATCTTGAGAAGTGCACGCTACTGCTTTGCTAAAATACATTTGGATACGTCATCTCCAAATATTGCAAGTTTCGGGAAAATCTGGTTCCCGTCTACTGAAACGAACTCTCCTGTGAATACGAGTCTACGCTCCCTAGTCTCGCGGATGACACTCACACACTTTTCGACTCACGCGTGGCCCCCCTGTTTATAGGAGTAGGAACAGTTATTGCCACAAACATGCTATGTATGTATTGCTGAGAGCTGACAAGAAGATCCCTGGCAGGAATGCGGTGACGTAGGCAAGAATGCGCGCCCGATTGGTTGGCTTGGAGGGGGGGCGCTTAGGCTCACACGCAGTTTCGACTAGAACGTTCTATTGGCCGACGCAGTCACCCCCACTACTCGAGTCGCGTGACGAAGAGAGGGAATCAGACATATCCTAGGGTACTCAGTGAGGGTACTCAACGGCGTAGGCACAAAATTCAGAATACTGCTGAAAAATTGTCATGACGTAAAACATTCTTATTTTCCTATTCTTATCATAAAATGTTCAAATCAGTATTGACATTAACATTCTACAGCACATATTAATAATCGTATATGTGTTGTAATCCTATCTTTAATTAACACCATAAATTAAAATCTTTCTATTATATTTATATATTTTTCTATTATATAAAATAGTTTCTCTCTCTCTCTCTCGCTCTCTCTCTCTCGCTCTCTCTCTCCCGCTCTCTCTCACCCGCTCTCTCTCGCTCTCTCTCGCTCTCTGTCTCTAATGTAAAAAGCTAAAAAAAAAGTATAATAAAAGTTACTACGACGGGACTCGAACCCGAGCCCACGGCATAGCAGTTCAGCTCGCTGCCGCTACGCCACACCATTACTTAGTAAAAGAGTAAACTATGTAAACTGACATGTTGCATCCACAAAACTTTAATTTGCAAATATCTCGAAAATTACTGAATAGTTGCCCCTATAATGGGGTATATTCGTAATCAGGGGAACGAGATCTGTAACGCGATCTCAACTAAATCTGTGACGCGAAGGCTTTGCATTCTCCTTGTGTAAATTGTCACTTTTCATGACTGCAATAGGATCCTCGTATTCATGCCATTGAATATTGGCTGTAAGTCGGGAAACATCGTAGCCCTCCGTAAATACGGGAATCCTGCTACTATGCGTCGTGTGACGTAGCAGCTGAAAGGGCGTGGTCACGCGGCGAGTACGGGACCGTCAGAGGAGGGGGTAGGCGGCGAGTACGGACCGTCAGAGGTGGGGGTAGGCGGCGCTAGCTGGAGACCCCTCTTGCCTCTGTGCCCCCCGGGGATCTTCTTGTCAGCTCTCAGCAATACTTTTACGCCGCTACGCCGACCATGGCAATTGATTGTTGCAATTGATTGATCGCTCGCTCTGTCTCGCCCGTTTTGTATACATCGGACTCGCTCTGTCGCTCTCAAAATAGTCAAATAGCGCTTTGGGACCACGAAAGCGTGTGAGAGTGGGGGCGGCGTCTACGTTATTGTAGTCTGACCACTCAGGCGCGCTCTCCACTTCCCCACACCCCTCCCACTCGTCTTCTCTCGTGCTCTGTATACAAGTCACGATTAGTGGGTTCCCCTTCCATACGTCCGAGCTAGGTCACGGCTCTGAGAGCGCACGAGAGCCGCTTGGGAGCACGGGAGCCGCTCTGAGAGCAAAGAGCTGTGCATGCCTGCTGTATATGTTCGTGAGGTATTTTAGGTTATCGTATGACACCGTACCGTGTTTGGCACATTATTTCTGAAAACAGAATCCGCGAGCCACCGTTTTGTCCCGGCTGGTCCACGTATCGTGCGGCTGAGCGTGGCCCGGCCGTTAGCCCTGTAAATACTTAAGGGGGTATAGACACCTTTTTCCACATGATTGCAAGGGTACGGGATTCGCCTTCTCATTTCTCGATAATACAAACACGGGGGTTTTCAGTAGTCAAAATCGCTAGATAAACGATCAATCTAGGGCGCGATCACCGTCAAAAGTCCTATTTTTTCATTTACGATGCGGAATTTGCATTATTCGGAGGCATACAACTGCGCATCTAGCTATTTTCATAGCTACATGCTGCCGAATAATGCAAATTACGCCTCGTAAATAAAAAAAAATAGGACTTTTGAGGGAGACAACGCCCTATATCGATCTTTCCCATTCATCTAGTGTTTTTGACTACTGAAAGGCGAATCCCACACCCTTGCAATCCTGGAAGCGAGACGCACACACACACACACACTATTCCCTTTTAAATGTAAATACCCGGTGCCGCGTACGTTTCGGTTCTGCCGAAAGCTAAGCGACATGACAATATATATATTTTATTGTATATACCAGTGGTCGGCACGCAGGTAACTTTTCAGCATTTTCTCGGCTCACGCCGCACTGCTTTCTTTACGGCCATAGTCCTCGAGGCTGCTCAGGCGCGTACCTATCTCAGACCGTATGAACTGCGCGTGGCGCATTAGGGCGACACCCGTATCAATAGGTTTCCACATTACCATGGAGGTACTATTCTCAATGCGTTTTTTTCTGTGGTATCCCCTGTAGGTCTATTCCACCATGTTGCATGATAATTTCGGAAACTAACTTTGAACAATAAACACGGAAGGGAGAGAGAGAGAGAGAGAGAGAGAGAGAGATAACTTTGACAAATACTTCTTAATGCTATTACCAAAATCCTTTTAGGACTAGGGAAGAAAACAGTGTCGCATTTTTAACTTCCCGATTTTATAGGGAAGTTATTGTAATGACCCCGAAAATCGAAAATCGATTTTTTAGCAGATCTTCACGTTTCATGGTCATTGCAGTCATTTTAGACTATTTTCAGCAAAATGTTCGTATGTGTGTGTGTGTGCGCGTATGTCTGTTTCTATGTGATCAAATTTTTCGTTAACGTTTTCTAAAAAAGTAACAACGCGATCAGAATGATGAATGATGCAATCGATGTGTCCCGTCGTAACTTAGAGCTGATTAGATTTTGGTCCATATTGGTCAAGTAGTTTTTTAGATTTTTAGTTTTTTTCGAAAGGAGTTGATTCTACAATGCAATTTATACGAGAGAACGTAAAGTTTCCATCGAAGAAACAAACGTAATTACACAAAAAAATTTTTTTTTCATTTTTTTTAAATTTAAAAAAATTTTTTTATTTTGAAAAAAAAATTTTTTTTTTGTACCTTACGCTAATGTTTCCGCTTACAATAATCGAAAATTATCCCAATGCAAGAGTGAGTTAATCATCTCTACTCCCGAGAATACAGTTTCAAAGAATATCGATGAAAGTACAAAAAAAAATTTATATTACAATCTGTAAAAAAATAATCAGTTCTAAACGAATTATTAACTGAGACTACATTGAAAATTAATATAAACTATATGATAATTATTAATAACATTGATGTTGAAAACGGATTGGTTAATGGAGCACACATGCGGAATATTAAAATTTATTACTTTTCAAGAAAATGCTAAAATTCCGTCTATATTGTGGTTAGATTTTCAATTGGCCAGAGTAGGAGTGAAAGTAAGAACTCGTTATCGTGATTATATGAAAAATGCAAATATTCATCAAAATTTAACACCAATAATAAAAATATCGAATCAAGTTCATATGTCGAGTGAGGAAAAATATCAAATCACACGTAGTCAATTTCCAGTGGTTCCTGCTGAAGTGATTACGATTCATAAAAGTTGTATGTAGCACTGAGCAGAGTTTCAAAATTGAGCGCCGTTTATATATTTTGGGACAATTTAAATTAACAGTATCGAAGAAAACCAAGACCAATACTGCAAACCCGGATAATAGGGAGTTGTATCGTTTTCGAAAAACTAATTAAGACAATTTATTTTGCAACATTAGTATGCTATAACAAGGAACCAAGCGAGCAATGAGACTGCGATGTTCGTTTAATGCGACGCCATATAGCAAACATTTTGATAAGTAGAAAACTATTGAATTTCCCTGAAAACGTATAATCTTATTAAAACGTACACTTAATAATGATAATAATATACTGCAACTAACGAATCGGGAAGTTCTTCGTGTGGCTCGTGGAGAGTCACACACCAAATCAAAAAAATCCTATCCGCGAGCTCGCGAAGCGAGCGAGCAAAAACAACCCTACACGCGAGCGAGCGAAGCGAGCGAGCAACAATAACCCTCTAGTTTAAAATATTAGATGAATCGTGATATCCTCTCCTCAGAAATTTCGCACTTAGAATTTTTTCAATTTTCGGATCGAAATATATGTGTGAATGTTCGTTCTTCAAAAAATGCGGAATATTAAATCGGAAAAGTGCACCCGGTGGAATGACGCATCTCTATCGTCTGCGATGCGAGCCGCGACACCTAATCTTTCGTTCGATACATCTGACATTCCGAGTACATCTAAACGTCCACGAGGAAGTTTGTCATAATGACTATTCAAAATTAAGAGGTATTTGTCAATGCTCCCCCCCCCCCTCTCTCTCTCCCCCTTGTTTATTGTTCAAAGTTAGTTTCCAAAATTATCATGCAACATAGTGAAAAAGGCCTACAGGAGATACCACAGAAAAAAACGCATTGACAATAGTACCTCCATGGTAATGTGGAAACTATATAATCGATTAAAATTTTAATCAAGAGTGATTGATTAATGTGTACGATTAAAAATGTATCTCAACAAAAACTAAGTTTAAATTTTCGTAGCGCCTACGAAGATTGCGTCAATATAGTTTAGCGCTCCACGCTTTTATTTATTGTCGCTAATGTGTAAAAATATTATAATATATAAACATATATAAACATATTCTGAAAATTTCGTCAAAATTGGTCGACGTTGCGATGAGCTACAAACGTTTAAAGATGGTGAAAATTGCAGATTTTCACGATTTATTGCCGAAAATCGTGAAAATCTGCAATTTTCACCATCTTCAAACTTTAAACGTTTGTAGCTCATCGCAACGTCGACCGATTTCGATGAAACTTTCACAATTCATCTAATTGACAAAGATTCACAAAAAGTATTTTTCAAATTTTCAATATAGGCTCACATAAAAAGTTAAAAATTCAACTTATAGTATTTTCTCAACAATTCCGATCAGTTGCAATTTTTTAAAAAATATCTTTTCACATCCTTTAGTAAACTAATTGCTCTAGCTTCCCAAAAAAGTTCAAATCGTATAGTACAATATTAAAAAAGTTATCGTCTTCTTTAGAGCGGTCTTAAACTTTTGTCCGCTACTGTATACAGGGTGTTTACCTACAGGTGGGAGAAAATTTAAGGGGTGGTTCTCGACAACAATATAAGACGAAAATGAAGAATAAAAAAATTGCGATTTCGGCTTCCTTATTTAGTTATTAACAATTAAGAATCCGCCTAAAGTGCTGCAACACTTCTAACAAAAGTATACGTTGCGTACGTCAGACAGGCGCGCGACAGTCTCGTATCAAGTGACAAACGCATGCATACCTTGGTTCTCATTTGGGGCCCCAGCGAGGTGAAAATGTTTAAAAAATCGGTGGACGACATTGAACCTACCTACTCGTTAAAATCCACAAGGGTATTTCTAATATTCGCCCTATGGAATTATCACTATTAGCATACACTACATTAGCACTATTTACAATATCATACACACGCACTACGAGTTTACAGAGAGTACAAGTTGACTGAGGAGAATGAGGAGAATGTAAAGAACTGGTAATACTTTAATGTTGAAACTCTGCACTTTATTGAACTTGATCTACGCCGCGAGACTCGCTCACGGACGGAACGGATATCTTTGAGGTCATGCGATTTCTGCGAACGGAAATCTTCGACGCGTGCGAGAAGAATCGTCCGTACAAGCTAGCATCCGTATGCAGTATGCACACTGACTCAAGCACCGACGAGATACTATTAAAGACTGCCAGCCTTATGGGAGTTGGCGAGCCCGAATATGTCGGTATTTCTTACGCCCTCTAGGATATATTCTGGCTCCATCCAGAGAAACAGAAGGCCAACGACGGCATTTTGTCGGTAAAGAAGACCACTGAGGAGATTCTCGTCGCGATGCATCGGTGTGAATGCGAATTATCACGAAACCATATCGATTATTATTAAACGTTACATTCTCCGCCATATTTCAGACGATGTTTTGGCACTATTTTGGCACTATTTAGAACTTTTAGCGATGTGGGGTATCAGATCACTGTAACTCTCACGTTATCCCTGTGCCCGTTGCGCCCGGTCACCGACGAGATACTGTTAAAGACTGCCAGCCTTACGGGAGTTGGCGGGACTTGAATTTTTCGGTGTTCTCTTACGCCCTCTAGGATATATTCTGACTGGAGTGAGAAACAGGAGGCCAACGACGGCATTTCGTCGGTGCAGAAGACACTGTATTGGTATCGTGTTAGCAACGCGCCCGCGCGCTACACTCACCAGCGTACCTTTACTATATCCGTGTGCGCTGCTTGTGCGAGCCACAATCTATTTTTAGAACTTGCCATGTTGCCATGCTTTACGGCTTACGGAAACGAAACTGAAATTCGACTGTCGAGCCGTCGAGCGTATGAATCGCAATCTGGAGCTAGCCTTCGGGTCCCCGTGCAGCGAGGATTTTTTTTTAATTTTTATTTTTCATTACTTTTTTAATTACATTTTTTAACCTTCCAAAAAATTAAAAATGTTAAAACTATGTTCAAAATATGTATTCATTTTAAATAGGAACGTTTTGTTACTGTCATAATTGCATTAATAAAAATTGGTATATGATCGAGAACAGGTTGATGGTATTTATTTGGACTGATTGGAGAATACGAAAATGCAGGAAGTATTTTTTAGTTTATGAAACAATTTGTAGATTTATTAGTTGTCAAAAAAATAATAAAATAAATTGTATAATATATATAAATTGATTTTATACTAGCATACACAAGTTTATTTGATCTTCTGTCTTCCTATAATAAAAAAACACAGTCATAACTATAATTATAATAGAATTTCATAAAATATTGAGGTTATTGCAAACTCATCTTTTTTCGCGATGATGCTCTAATTTTATTGCTTCTCTCGAATGTCCATTTCCTTCCGAGACAGTGCGTTTCTAAGTGTAAATAAAAAATGTTGATATAAAATGTATCATAATTAAACTACAATTATTCTAATAAGGTAGAATGTAGTACATATTAAGTTTTAATTACCAGGATTTTCTTCTTCGACGTTAAGCACCCTTTACTGCTTCTCGTAATTTACGTATATGGACATTAGGGTGGACCTTATTTTTCGACCATGAAATTTTTTTGTCCCGTAAACCAGAATTGTAACAAATGTTGAGAAAATGATCTGGAAAAATTTTGGGGCCGATTGGATCATGGGAAAATGAGGCGCAGCAAATTTGAAAATTTTGAATTTTTTAAATCTTTACATAAATAGACGTTATGATATATCGTTGAATTTGTCTTTTTTCTCTTTAAGAATCCGTATGTAGCATAAACAGTTGTTGATAGAAAAAACATCCGTGACTTTGAAAACTTGAAATAATTACTTTGAAAAAAAATTTTTTCTCTGATACTATATCCACCTCCTTATATACTACAACTTTTGTTTGAAGAGTTTTTTTATATATACATAACTGACAGAGATATTAAGGGGCGTAATTTGCATTATTCGGAAGCATACAACTGCGCATATAGCTATTTTCATAGCTACATGCTGCCGAATAATGAAAATTACGCCTCGTAATCGAAAAAATAGGACTTTTGAGGCAGATAGCGCCCTAGATCGATGTTTTATCTAGCGTTTTTGACTAGTGAAAAACCCCGTGTTTGTATTATCGAGAAATGAGTAAATGAATATCTTGCAATCCTGGAAGTCTCTCTACTACCTTAACTAAATTCATTAATACGCTCCAATCTACAAAAGAAAAACAGTTAAAATATCGGAAAAAGAAGTTATTATGAATAATAAGTAGACTGACTGAAACATAGACTGAAGGTGGTCAATGATACCGCTGAACGGGGCGTTAAACTAATGGAGGATCATATTAAAATTTTATATAGAAACAAAGTGGAGAAATAATATATACTATACAAACTGTGTTGAAATATCGACAGCAGTATCCTGACGCCACAAAACAGATTTGTCAAAGGATTTTTAAATATTTTTTAATATAGAGAGAGAAACACCTGATCAATCCCTACATGCGATTAATTGCATTTTTAAGAGGCATTGAAGACAGCTTATTAACTGAGAGTTATTAAAGTTTTCATTTTCCTCAGAGTCAGTAAGTTCTTTATTTTTCTCGGAGTCATTAAGTTTTCCATTTTTCTTGGAGTTATTCAATTTTTCATTTTCCTCAGTGTCGTCAAGTTTTTTCATATAGTCCAGTCGGCAGGTCGAAAAAAGACGTCTACCTGGAAAGTATTCCGAACTTAATGAAATTTTGACACGTCATTTAGGGGTACTCTGGGGTGTCGAATCTCAGTTTTCGACCTCGAGGACCCTGTGCTAACTTGGGGAGGGGGAAAAAACCACTACTTTTATTACCTTGTTTTGGTTTTTCGCCTACCGGGCTCGAGTCGGGTACGCGATACATCAGACACATCGGGAAGCTTATGACTAGACTGCGGATTTTATGCATGTATGACAAAAATGTACACGTTCAATTTAAAGCAGTGGACATGTTAAAAATATTTAAGGACATCAACGTATTAGTTTCAGCTTAATAGGATAATTAAAAGAAGAATACAATTTATATTTGGCTCATGTGCCGTGCAATCAATGCAAACATTTTTTATTTTGCATAAAGATCCGCAGTGTACTCATGACTCACCTTTGTCGGGCGGCTTCTAAAACAATAGAACAAGATCGCGCGAACGAGTTATCGCGATACCCGAGAATCAACTGTGCGTTCTTATGAAATAGATAATAATAATAATGGTACGTATTTCTTTCATAACTTGTCCATAATGTGATTTTTATATAAGTACATTAGGTATATTCGGCAGACATGTGCATGATCGTTATTTGTATTAAAATTTGAAATAATGCACGTTTCACGTGAAAAAATTATAAGAAAATATTTACAACGTGGTATGTAATAAGTTATGATAACTTTTCAGTGGGTGATGTTTTTATTAACTGTTAAGTAACCTACTTAACTATCATTAATCTTACACAAATTCTTAAAAGATAATATATAGTATACAATATAAAATAAAATAGAAATTAACTTAAAATAAAATCATATAAAATAAAAAACTAGAGGGTTATTGTTGCTCGCTCGCTTCGCTCGCTCGCGAGTAGGGTTGTTTTTGCTCGCTCGCTTTGCTCGCTCGCGGATAGGACTGCTCTTGCGAAAGGGTTAGTGGTACGCATGGCTAGTAGTACCTATAGCTATTAATGTTTTTTTTTTATTTGGTGTGTGACTCTCCACGAGCCACACAAAGAACTTCCCGATTCGTTAGTTGCAGTATATTATTATCATTATTAAGTGTACGTTTTAAGAAGATTATACGTTTTCAGGGAAATTCAATAGTTTTCTACTTATCAAAATGTTTGCTATATGGCGTCGCATTAAACCAACATCGTATGCTCGTTGCTCGCTTGGTTCCTTGTTATAGCATACTAATGTTGCAAAATGAATTGTCTTAATTAGTTTTTCGCAAACGATACAACTCCTCATTATCCGGGTTTGCAGTATTGATCCTGGTTTTCTTCGATACTGTTAATTTAAATTGTCCCAAAATATATAAACCGCGCTCAATTTTGAAACTCTGCTCAGTGCTACATACAACATTTGTGAAGTTCGCCTTTCTGATTTTTTAAAATCCAAACATACTTTCTCGTATGTTTGTCCCTGACTTTTATGAATCGTAATCGCTTCAGCAGGAACCACTGGAAATTGACTACGTGTGATTTGATATTTTTCCTCACGCGACATATTTACTTGATTCGATATTTTTATTACAGTCCGCGACAAAAAGATGGCACACCACGAAGATTCAATGTTTTCATCATTTGGACAAACAAATCTAGTCTTTCTTGGTACTTACACATTTTTATTACAAAATAAACTACATTACAAACAATAAAATTAAAGAAAATTGTCCGTTTGCTTATGGAAACAAAAAATAACAAAAATCGGCACGACAAAATGATGGCACATATATCAAAAAATACGTGATTTACCTACATCAAAAACATAACATTGTGTTTAATATTTTGTATGGCCTCCCTTATTCTCCAGAACAGCCAACATACGCTTTGGAAGCGACTTAAAGAGTTTTTTAATGTATTTTGGACGTATTTTTGTCCATTCTTGATGTATACATGTTTTTAATTCTGCAAGGCTTTGGAATTGTCTTCCGCCTTCATAAACATGTCTTGCGAGATGCGACCAAAAATTTTCAATTATGTTGAGATCTGGCGATCTCGCTGGCCACTTTAAGACGCTAATTTTCTTTTGCTCAAAGTACTGCTTAACGCATTTTGCAGTATGCACACTTGCATTATCCTGCTGAAATGTAAAATTTTCCCCGGAAATTGTCTGTCCGAATTTAGTTAATTGTTTGTCTATCAAATCTATATAAATTTTGCTGTTCATAGTTTTCTTTATAAATTTTAATTCAGTCACCCCTCGATACCCAATTCCGGCCCAAAGCATTACTCCTCCGCCACCCATGTGTCTGCGGCTTAATATTCTTTCTTCTTTTCGCAGGTCGTGATAATAGTGTGCGAAACCATCCGGTCCATCTAGATTAAACCTTTTCTCATCACTAAAAATAACATGACGCCACTTTTTTCTCCAATGTATGTGCTCATGTGCAAATTTCAGACGCTCTGATTTATGCTGAGCGGTTAAAGGTGGTTTTTTCTTCAATTTCATTCGAACCAAGTGCGGACATTCTGTTATTATCCTTTGCACATTACGTATATGTGTATGTACGCCTGCTGCTTTAGCGATTTGTCGTGCTGTTCCCGAAGAATTCGAAGCTTCTTTTAAAATTGCACGTTTTCCGCGATTGCTTACTGCTTTTGGTCGACCAGAACTCTTTTTTTTCCGTATGTTTTGGGATTTTTTAATAAATTATACACCACTTTTCTGCTCCGATGTATAATACGTGCAATTTTTGAAATCGAGTAATTCTCTTTATGCAATGTCAAAATCGTTTTTATTTCAGCATCGGATAAAGATTTTCCAGTACCCATAGTGTATGTAATTTCAATAGTAATAAGAAACACACACAATATTTAATGCACAGTCAAACAGTACACGATACAAACAGTCTGACGGTCTAGTGTTAACTGCAGAGAAAGAATTTTAAGAATGTGCCATCAATTTGTCGCGCCGGTGACCCCGGTTGTTTACATTTAGACTAGAGTCTGCAACCTCCGCTGACCTCCGCTGGTGTAAGTAAGCTAGAAGCTCCACCGAAGTACATACACCGAGAGAAACATATCAAATTTTATCACAGTTTTAAGAAATAGCAATATTTACGGGTGTGCCATCTTTTTGTCGCGGACTGTATTGGTGTAAAATTTTGATCAATATTGGCATTTTTCATATAATCGCGGTAACGAGTTCTTACTTTCACTCCTACTCTGGCCAATTGAAAATCTAACCACAATATAGACGGAATTTTAGTATTTTCTTGAAAAGTAATAAATTTTAATATTCCGCATGTGTGTGCTCCATTAACCAATCCGTTTTCAACATCAATGTTATTAATAATTATCATATAGTTTATATTAATTTTCAATTTAATCTCAGTTAATAATTCGTTTTGAACTGATTGTTTTTTTAAAGATTGTAATATAAATTTTTTTTTGTACTTTCATCGATATTCTTTGAAAATGTATTCTCGCGAGTAGAGATGATTAACTCACTCTTGCATTGGGATAATTTTCGATTATTGTAAGCGGAAACATCATCGTAAGGTACAAAAAAAAATTTTAAAAAATTTTTTTTTTTAAATTTTAATGAAATCGAAAAAAATTTTTTTGTGTAATTACGTTTGTTTCTTCGGTGGAAACTTTCCGTTCTCTCGTATAAATTGCATTGACTTTCGAACTTCTTTCGAAAAAAACTAAAATAACTAAAAAACTACTTGACCAAAATGGACCAAAATCTAATCAGCTCTAAGTTACAGCGGGGCATATCGATTGCATCATTCATCATCCTGATCGCGTTGTTACTTTTTCTGAAAACGTTAACGAAAAATTTGATTACATAGAAACGGCCATACGCGCGCGCACGCACGCACGCACGCACGCACGCACGCACACACACACACACGAACATTTTGCTGAAAATAGCCTAAAATGACTGCAATGACCATGAAACGTGAAGATCTGCTAAAAAATCGATTTTCGATTTTCGGGGTCATTACAATAACTTCCCTATAAAATCGGGAAGTTAATTATATAGAGCCTATAGATAATACAGAATAAAATATAAACACGAAATATAATACGTATAATGTTTATATTTATATTTCGTTTTTAATTATTGCCATACTTTACCATATTGTAATCTTCTAGGTGTATTGTATAACTTCCGTAAAGACATTTTAATGATATTATCGATACATATCTAAGTTCATTCGGAGAAAATTCGTTAAAAAGCTAGAAATATTGTCTTTTAAGTTTTTCACATGAAACGTGCATTATTCAAGCTTTAATACAAATAAAGAGCAGGCACGCGTTTGGCGAATATACCTAATGTAGTTATAAAAAAACCAAGTATATTAAAAATCACGTTATAAGTAAAGAAAGAAAACCATTATTACCATTATCTATGTCATAAGAACGCAGAGTATTTGAATCTCGGATAACGCAATAACTCGTCCGCCCGAACTTGTTCGATTCTTTTCGTACCCGCCCGACGAATTCGAAGTCGAATCGAAGGGCCGCCGCCGGACTTTCTGCGACCCGACCCGACTCGAACCCGAACATCGAGCGGCCCGCACATCCCTAAATTATTTATAATTATAAATATATTATATTAAATGACCTATATTATAATAACCTATATTAGGTAATTATTATCACACTTTAAATAAGTAAATATGGCTCAAATTATGCCGTATTTAGGCTCATTTTAATTAGAAGGATCTCACAAATACGTTGTTAATTCCGTAAAAAAGATTGAAAAATAAAAAACTTTCCTATGTGCATTGATGTAATCGGTACGCAGCCTTTTGAACTGTGTCGGCTGCCTCGTACCTCAGTCCCTCTTTGTCGTTTACGAGCTGTCGTAAAAAAAGTTCTGGTACATATGTTGATAGTCTAAAAATATGATCAATGCTATTTTTCAATTTCTCTAAAAAACCTGCATTTGTCGAATTTTTGCGTGTTTTTCACTTTGTGTAATTAACATTTTGAACCAAAAAATCGGGAAAAAATCTCAAATATCAATTTCAATTAAATGCAATTATATGATTAAATTAATGCAAGTAAATGGGGAAAATGGACCGAAAATTGAATGGCACAACGGCTGTTTAAATAATTCGAAGGACTATCTCGTCCGGCTAGGCCCTTCATTCCAAATTGTAATATTCCAATATTCCAATATCATTTTAAATATATTCAAGTACTATTTAAAACTATTAATGAGTTTTAACAACAAAATATTTTAAATAGAAAACTAAATTTTGACATATAAGATAAGATTATAGCAAGCTTGCTATAAATGTCGAAAACTCGAGTCTGGCCAGAGACATTCAATTTTCAGGAAACACTATTCTATGATGACGAACGGAGAAAAGGGAAGTGAAGCTCGGGGGCTTCGGTCGCCGTGGAGTGGAGTGAAACATTGTAACATGATACGGGTCGGGTCGGGTATATCGGTGTGAGACTACTAATCAAACAACAAAGCTTAATTATTTATCATTACTTTTTTATAGGATTTTCCTTAACATATTTGGTGAATTTTGTTTCTTCTTATGAAAATGGTACCAAAATTATATAATTCCGATGATATTTGCTTATGTAATGAGCGACGGTACGCAAGTTTCCGACACAAAGAAGGACAGCGTCGGGAAAAAAAGAGACGCGGAGAGTCCTTATTCTTTTAAGATTTCGACTTCGACTTCGTCTGCTAGCTCTTCGCCTCGTCGCACAATGTACTCATAAATGAATCATGTTTCAGGAAGTGGTTCAGTTCAGAATGAAATAAAATAATGTTACACGGACTTTTTAAATAGCGTCATATATGGTGCAAGAAATATTCGTATAGAGTCAAATAGAATTATTTTTTTAGATATCTTCGTACGAAATACTGCCTCTAAATAACATTGTATGGATAGGAGCCGTCGAAAATTAGTTATTTAGTTAATACTTTTATCTTGTTACTACCTCTACTTTAATAATTGCAGTCAATAATGCTGTCGAGCATTACAAGTATGGGATAAATAAGTAAAAAAATTAATTTTCTGTTTCCTACTAAGGATCTTAATAAGAACGATTGAATTTTGTCATTACACAACATAACAAAATATTTTTTAAGAATCATTATTTTATATATAAAACGCAATAATGTTCAAATTACTTTTAAATTCCAATACATTTGTAGAATATTACGTAGTAATTACTTCCATTTTTCCTACATCTATAAACTATCGATTATATTGTAAACAATTATTACAATGGTGATAATAACGGAAATAAGAATACAATAAGAGAATTATACATATACATATAGTATTATAAGGCAATTACAGAATCTGTAAAATGTTAGCATTCTACTATATCATTCTTCTTCAACTTGACGAATATCACCGACGAGATACTATTAAAGACTGCCAGCCCCTGTGTTATTCAGCGGGACCGGTAAGTGGGCGCGAGTGGGCGCGGGGATAACGGGAAAGTTACAGTGATCTGATATACCACAGCGGTAAAAGTTCCACAATCGACGCGATATTCGTCAAGTTGAAGAAGAATGATATAGTAGAATGCTGACATTACCTATTCTGTAATTGCCTTATAATACTATATATAATTCTCTTATTGCATTCTTATTTTCCTTATTATCACCATTGTAATAATTGTTTACAATATAATCGATAGTTTATAGATGTAGGAAAAATGGAAGTAATTACTACGTAATATTCTACAAATGTATTGGAATTTAAAAGTAATTTGAACATTATTGCGTTTTATATATAAAATAATGATTCTTAAAAAATATTTTGTTATGTTGTGTAATGACAAAATTCAATCGTTCTTATTAAGATCCTTAGTAGGAAACAGAAAATTAATTTTTTTACTTATTTATCCCATACTTGTAATGCTCGACAGCATTATTGACTGCAATTATTAAAGTAGAGGTAGTAACAAGATAAAAGTATTAACTAAATAACTAATTTTCGACGGCTCCTATCCATACAATGTTATTTAGAGGCAGTATTTCGTATGAAGATATCTAAAAAAATAATTCTATTTGACTCTATACGAATATTTCTTGCACCATATATGACGCTATTTAAAAAGTCCGTGTAACATTATTTTATTTCATTCTGAACTGAACCACTTCCTGAAACATGATTCATTTATGAGTACATTGTGCGACGAGGCGAAGAGCTAGCAGACGAAGTCGAAGTCGAAATCTTAAAAGAATAAGGACTCTCCGCGTCTCTTTTTTTCCCGACGCTGTCCTTCTTTGTGTCGGAAACTTGCGTACCGTCGCTCATTACATAAGCAAATATCATCGGAATTATATAATTTTGGTACCATTTTCATAAGAAGAAACAAAATTCACCAAATATGTTAAGGAAAATCCTATAAAAAAGTAATGATAAATAATTAAGCTTTGTTGTTTGATTAGTAGTCTCACACCGATATACCCGACCCGACCCGTATCATGTTACAATGTTTCACTCCACTCCACGGCGACCGAAGCCCCCGAGCTTCACTTCCCTTTTCTCCGTTCGTCATCATAGAATAGTGTTTCCTGAAAATTGAATGTCTCTGGCCAGACTCGAGTTTTCGACATTTATAGCAAGCTTGCTATAATCTTATCTTATATGTCAAAATTTAGTTTTCTATTTAAAATATTTTGTTGTTAAAACTCATTAATAGTTTTAAATAGTACTTGAATATATTTAAAATGATATTGGAATATTGGAATATTACAATTTGGAATGAAGGGCCTAGCCGGACGAGATAGTCCTTCGAATTATTTAAACAGCCGTTGTGCCATTCAATTTTCGGTCCATTTTCCCCATTTACTTGCATTAATTTAATCATATAATTGCATTTAATTGAAATTGATATTTGAGATTTTTTCCCGATTTTTTGGTTCAAAATGTTAATTACACAAAGTGAAAAACACGCAAAAATTCGACAAATGCAGGTTTTTTAGAGAAATTGAAAAATAGCATTGATCATATTTTTAGACTATCAACATATGTACCAGAACTTTTTTTACGACAGCTCGTAAACGACAAAGAGGGACTGAGGTACGAGGCAGCCGACACAGTTCAAAAGGCTGCGTACCGATTACATCAATGCACATAGGAAAGTTTTTTATTTTTCAATCTTTTTTACGGAATTAACAACGTATTTGTGAGATCCTTCTAATTAAAATGAGCCTAAATACGGCATAATTTGAGCCATATTTACTTATTTAAAGTGTGATAATAATTACCTAATATAGGTTATTATAATATAGGTCATTTAATATAATATATTTATAATTATAAATAATTTAGGGATGTGCGGGCCGCTCGATGTTCGGGTTCGAGTCGGGTCGGGTCGCAGAAAGTCCGGCGGCGGCCCTTCGATTCGACTTCGAATTCGTCGGGCGGGTACGAAAAGAATCGAACAAGTTCGGGCGGACGAGTTATTGCGTTATCCGAGATTCAAATACTCTGCGTTCTTATGACATAGATAATGGTAATAATGGTTTTCTTTCTTTACTTATAACGTGATTTTTAATATACTTGGTTTTTTTATAACTACATTAGGTATATTCGCCAAACGCGTGCCTGCTCTTTATTTGTATTAAAGCTTGAATAATGCACGTTTCATGTGAAAAACTTAAAAGACAATATTTCTAGCTTTTTAACGAATTTTCTCCGAATGAACTTAGATATGTATCGATAATATCATTAAAATGTCTTTACGGAAGTTATACAATACACCTAGAAGATTACAATATGGTAAAGTATGGCAATAATTAAAAACGAAATATAAATATAAACATTATACGTATTATATTTCGTGTTTATATTTTATTCTGTATTATCTATAGGCTCTATATAATTAACTTCCCGATTTTATAGGGAAGTTATTGTAATGACCCCGAAAATCGAAAATCGATTTTTTAGCAGATCTTCACGTTTCATGGTCATTGCAGTCATTTTAGGCTATTTTCAGCAAAATGTTCGTGTGTGTGTGTGTGCGTGCGTGCGTGCGTGCGTGCGTGCGTGCGCGCGCGTATGGCCGTTTCTATGTAATCAAATTTTTCGTTAACGTTTTCAGAAAAAGTAACAACGCGATCAGGATGATGAATGATGCAATCGATATGCCCCGCTGTAACTTAGAGCTGATTAGATTTTGGTCCATTTTGGTCAAGTAGTTTTTTAGTTATTTTAGTTTTTTTCGAAAGAAGTTCGAAAGTCAATGCAATTTATACGAGAGAACGGAAAGTTTCCACCGAAGAAACAAACGTAATTACACAAAAAAATTTTTTTCG
The DNA here is from genome assembly GCF_051020765.1 of Lasioglossum baleicum. Taxonomy (NCBI): domain Eukaryota; kingdom Metazoa; phylum Arthropoda; class Insecta; order Hymenoptera; family Halictidae; genus Lasioglossum; species Lasioglossum baleicum. Next base: position 4,844,803 of record NC_134936.1, on the reverse strand, counting down.
ATTTCATTAAAATTTAAAAAAAAAAATTTTTTAAAATTTTTTTTTGTACCTTACGATGATGTTTCCGCTTACAATAATCGAAAATTATCCCAATGCAAGAGTGAGTTAATCATCTCTACTCGCGAGAATACATTTTCAAAGAATATCGATGAAAGTACAAAAAAAAATTTATATTACAATCTTTAAAAAAACAATCAGTTCAAAACGAATTATTAACTGAGATTAAATTGAAAATTAATATAAACTATATGATAATTATTAATAACATTGATGTTGAAAACGGATTGGTTAATGGAGCACACACATGCGGAATATTAAAATTTATTACTTTTCAAGAAAATACTAAAATTCCGTCTATATTGTGGTTAGATTTTCAATTGGCCAGAGTAGGAGTGAAAGTAAGAACTCGTTACCGCGATTATATGAAAAATGCCAATATTGATCAAAATTTTACACCAATAATAAAAATATCGAATCAAGTAAATATGTCGCGTGAGGAAAAATATCAAATCACACGTAGTCAATTTCCAGTGGTTCCTGCTGAAGCGATTACGATTCATAAAAGTCAGGGACAAACATACGAGAAAGTATGTTTGGATTTTAAAAAATCAGAAAGGCGAACTTCACAAATGTTGTATGTAGCACTGAGCAGAGTTTCAAAATTGAGCGCGGTTTATATATTTTGGGACAATTTAAATTAACAGTATCGAAGAAAACCAGGATCAATACTGCAAACCCGGATAATGAGGAGTTGTATCGTTTGCGAAAAACTAATTAAGACAATTCATTTTGCAACATTAGTATGCTATAACAAGGAACCAAGCGAGCAACGAGCATACGATGTTGGTTTAATGCGACGCCATATAGCAAACATTTTGATAAGTAGAAAACTATTGAATTTCCCTGAAAACGTATAATCTTCTTAAAACGTACACTTAATAATGATAATAATATACTGCAACTAACGAATCGGGAAGTTCTTTGTGTGGCTCGTGGAGAGTCACACACCAAATAAAAAAAAAACATTAATAGCTATAGGTACTACTAGCCATGCGTACCACTAACCCTTTCGCAAGAGCAGTCCTATCCGCGAGCGAGCAAAGCGAGCGAGCAAAAACAACCCTACTCGCGAGCGAGCGAAGCGAGCGAGCAACAATAACCCTCTAGTTTTTTATTTTATATGATTTTATTTTAAGTTAATTTCTATTTTATTTTATATTGTATACTATATATTATCTTTTAAGAATTTGTGTAAGATTAATGATAGTTAAGTAGGTTACTTAACAGTTAATAAAAACATCACCCACTGAAAAGTTATCATAACTTATTACATACCACGTTGTAAATATTTTCTTATAATTTTTTCACGTGAAACGTGCATTATTTCAAATTTTAATACAAATAACGATCATGCACATGTCTGCCGAATATACCTAATGTACTTATATAAAAATCACATTATGGACAAGTTATGAAAGAAATACGTACCATTATTATTATTATCTATTTCATAAGAACGCACAGTTGATTCTCGGGTATCGCGATAACTCGTTCGCGCGATCTTGTTCTATTGTTTTAGAAGCCGCCCGACAAAGGTGAGTCATGAGTACACTGCGGATCTTTATGCAAAATAAAAAATGTTTGCATTGATTGCACGGCACATGAGCCAAATATAAATTGTATTCTTCTTTTAATTATCCTATTAAGCTGAAACTAATACGTTGATGTCCTTAAATATTTTTAACATGTCCACTGCTTTAAATTGAACGTGTACATTTTTGTCATACATGCATAAAATCCGCAGTCTAGTCATAAGCTTCCCGATGTGTCTGATGTATCGCGTACCCGACTCGAGCCCGGTAGGCGAAAAACCAAAACAAGGTAATAAAAGTAGTGGTTTTTTCCCCCTCCCCAAGTTAGCACAGGGTCCTCGAGGTCGAAAACTGAGATTCGACACCCCAGAGTACCCCTAAATGACGTGTCAAAATTTCATTAAGTTCGGAATACTTTCCAGGTAGACGTCTTTTTTCGACCTGCCGACTGGACTATATGAAAAAACTTGACGACACTGAGGAAAATGAAAAATTGAATAACTCCAAGAAAAATGGAAAACTTAATGACTCCGAGAAAAATAAAGAACTTACTGACTCTGAGGAAAATGAAAACTTTAATAACTCTCAGTTAATAAGCTGTCTTCAATGCCTCTTAAAAATGCAATTAATCGCATGTAGGGATTGATCAGGTGTTTCTCTCTCTATATTAAAAAATATTTAAAAATCCTTTGACAAATCTGTTTTGTGGCGTCAGGATACTGCTGTCGATATTTCAACACAGTTTGTATAGTATATATTATTTCTCCACTTTGTTTCTATATAAAATTTTAATATGATCCTCCATTAGTTTAACGCCCCGTTCAGCGGTATCATTGACCACCTTCAGTCTATGTTTCAGTCAGTCTACTTATTATTCATAATAACTTCTTTTTCCGATATTTTAACTGTTTTTCTTTTGTAGATTGGAGCGTATTAATGAATTTAGTTAAGGTAGTAGAGAGACTTCCAGGATTGCAAGATATTCATTTACTCATTTCTCGATAATACAAACACGGGGTTTTTCACTAGTCAAAAACGCTAGATAAAACATCGATCTAGGGCGCTATCTGCCTCAAAAGTCCTATTTTTTCGATTACGAGGCGTAATTTTCATTATTCGGCAGCATGTAGCTATGAAAGTAGCTATATGCGCAGTTGTATGCTTCCGAATAATGCAAATTACGCCCCTTAATATCTCTGTCAGTTATGTATATATAAAAAAACTCTTCAAACAAAAGTTGTAGTATATAAGGAGGTGGATATAGTATCAGAGAAAAAATTTTTTTTCAAAGTAATTATTTCAAGTTTTCAAAGTCACGGATGTTTTTTCTATCAACAACTGTTTATGCTACATACGGATTCTTAAAGAGAAAAAAGACAAATTCAACGATATATCATAACGTCTATTTATGTAAAGATTTAAAAAATTCAAAATTTTCAAATTTGCTGCGCCTCATTTTCCCATGATCCAATCGGCCCCAAAATTTTTCCAGATCATTTTCTCAACATTTGTTACAATTCTGGTTTACGGGACAAAAAAATTTCATGGTCGAAAAATAAGGTCCACCCTAATGTCCATATACGTAAATTACGAGAAGCAGTAAAGGGTGCTTAACGTCGAAGAAGAAAATCCTGGTAATTAAAACTTAATATGTACTACATTCTACCTTATTAGAATAATTGTAGTTTAATTATGATACATTTTATATCAACATTTTTTATTTACACTTAGAAACGCACTGTCTCGGAAGGAAATGGACATTCGAGAGAAGCAATAAAATTAGAGCATCATCGCGAAAAAAGATGAGTTTGCAATAACCTCAATATTTTATGAAATTCTATTATAATTATAGTTATGACTGTGTTTTTTTATTATAGGAAGACAGAAGATCAAATAAACTTGTGTATGCTAGTATAAAATCAATTTATATATATTATACAATTTATTTTATTATTTTTTTGACAACTAATAAATCTACAAATTGTTTCATAAACTAAAAAATACTTCCTGCATTTTCGTATTCTCCAATCAGTCCAAATAAATACCATCAACCTGTTCTCGATCATATACCAATTTTTATTAATGCAATTATGACAGTAACAAAACGTTCCTATTTAAAATGAATACATATTTTGAACATAGTTTTAACATTTTTAATTTTTTGGAAGGTTAAAAAATGTAATTAAAAAAGTAATGAAAAATAAAAATTAAAAAAAAATCCTCGCTGCACGGGGACCCGAAGGCTAGCTCCAGATTGCGATTCATACGCTCGACGGCTCGACAGTCGAATTTCAGTTTCGTTTCCGTAAGCCGTAAAGCATGGCAACATGGCAAGTTCTAAAAATAGATTGTGGCTCGCACAAGCAGCGCACACGGATATAGTAAAGGTACGCTGGTGAGTGTAGCGCGCGGGCGCGTTGCTAACACGATACCAATACAGTGTCTTCTGCACCGACGAAATGCCGTCGTTGGCCTCCTGTTTCTCACTCCAGTCAGAATATATCCTAGAGGGCGTAAGAGAACACCGAAAAATTCAAGTCCCGCCAACTCCCGTAAGGCTGGCAGTCTTTAACAGTATCTCGTCGGTGACAGGGGCTGGCAGTAGGGCTGCAGGCGAGCCGAGTCGAGTACTCGCACGAAGCGAGCGGCTCGCACGATGCGAGTAGCTCGCATCGATGCAAGCTACCCGCATCGAAGCGAGCTACTCGCGTCGACGTCATCGGCTCGCATCGGTGCTAGTTACTTGCATCGCTGCGAGTTACTTGCATCGATGCGAGTCCAGTCGAGCTTACCGCGGCTCGCAGCGAGCGTGTGATTCGTACGAAATGAACGGCTTGCATGAAGGAATCGACTCGAAATAAATTCAAACGTAATACGACATTGAAGTTCTCGCAGTGCCACGTTTAAATTATTATGTTGGATGTGTCTTATCATGATTATTAATGTATATTTTTTCAGATTTTACAGACTTTGCGAACAGGTTTTAAAAAATTGGAAATTACCAAAAATTCGGAATAATGCATATTTCCTATTGAAGTTTGGGAAATATCAGGTATATAAAAATTCAATAATGAGATATTGTTAAAACAACCGTTTTTAATTTTTTCCAGAATTTTTTATGTAGTGCATCGTACTTAAAAAAAATAAAAATAATCTTTTCCGATATTTCTTTACCTTTTGTAGGTGTATTATGTAATAGTGAACATTCTTGTATTCAGAAAAATAAAGTACAAACTTTAAAAAATGCAATGCTCTTAAAAAAATAATTTTAAAAATATTTTATTTGCCTATATTTCAATTAATATGAACAATACTTCCAGCAAATACAATTAGTGCAGACAGCAAGGTCTCCCGCTGCGAATCGAATCCCGCTTTTTTTCTTTTTTGTTAACCATATAATTGTTGTAGAGATATATTAAATATATTTTTCAAAGCACCGATCTCACCGATGCGAGAAGATAGCTTACTCGCACCGAAGCGAACGGCTTACACGAAACGAACAATGTATACAATGTATCTGATGTGTAGCCGTGAAATGAGTTTTATTTTAAAGTTTCCAGAGTACATAACTCGTTTATTTATATTAATATGTTAGTTGTGTCCCATCGTGATTATTAATGCATATGCTTTTCAGATTTTCGAATTATGCGAACGTCTTTAAAAAATTGCATATTTTAAAACATTCGAAAAAAATGCATATTTCCTATTGAAGTATGGGAGATAACAGTTTTATAAAAATTCAGTAATGGGATATTGTCGAAATCATTATTCTTAATGTTTTTCAGAATTTTATATATACCATATGTTACGAGCCAGGGCCGCGAGAAGCACGAGTGGCCGACGAAGGGTTATAAACCCAGGAATATGGTATCAATTTGTTAGTTAAGGTACACGGACGAACCCAATGCGAAATTGGGGAGCCGCTAGGAATGTAGACAGTGAGGACGAACCTGACGCGAAATCAGGGAGCCTCTAGGAATGGAATCAGACGCAGACGAACCTGATGCGAAATCAGGGAGCTGCTGGGAGGTTGAAACTTCGTGAACGAACCCAATGCGAAATTGGGGAGTCACTAGGAAATGACGCGCAGACGAACCCGATGCTAAACCGGGGAGCTGCTAGGAGGTTGTAGAATAGCGCGGACGAACCCAATGCGAGATTGGGGAGCCGCTGGGAGGTTGGACGAAAGCACAGACGAACCTGATGCGAAATCAGGGAGCTGTTAGGATGCGGACGAACCTGATGCGAAATCAGGGAGCCGCTAGGATGGTATAGTTTTCGTGGACGAACCCAATGCGAAATTGGGGAGCCACTAGGTAGGAAAAATCTCTATTTGATAATTGGTAAGGCGCGAACGAACCTGATGCGAAATCAGGGAGTCGCTAGGATAGTTAGTAGACCTCGTAACTTATATAATCTAAATGATACAACCCGAGCGGTAAGGTTGTATCGTGTGGGAACGTTCAATTACTATATAAGGATTTTGGACGATAATTATAGGTTCAATGAACTTGCTCTAATTACCAATAACACAAATATATTCTACTTATAAAATTCTGTAGTACAAGTGTGTATGTGTCGCGATTGGAAATGAGAGGAAAAGATATGAAATGTGAAAGAAAGAATTTACCTAAACTACGGTGCTCGGTTTTCACGCACTGGCAATGCGGGGGACTCGGAAACAACTTCAACACTGACCAATAGACTATAAACCGAACAAACGGAATCTATAATGTTAGACTTTGATCCGAAAGGTACCTTAGCCCGATCTCGTTAGAAGTTAACTTTCCGAAATGCAGCACGACGTGACGCGATACGTGTCTACTGCAGTACTAACCCCCGAGAGTGAGAATCTAAGGGTTTATATACCCCTACAATGAATGGAATACTTTGTTCATTATCTAATCGCGCTTAGAGATTAGGGCTTAGGGCCAGACTCTCATTTTTGTCACTTCTAACGAAATCGGAGCCAGGGCTCGGTCCTAAATCAAAGGGTTCGAAAGGTTATCTAGGACGCTTCCCGCCAGAGGCGATCTGGAAGAGATTTATTCTCTATCCGTAACACATATATATATATAGTGCAATGTACTTAAAAAAAATAAAAATCAACTTTTTCGATATTTCTTTACCTTTTGTATGTGTATTATGTAATATTGAACATTTTTAACAAACGTAAAAATGCAATATAAATATTGCTTTGACAATATATTTGAGAAATATCACTACAACAATTATATGGTTAAGAAAGAAGAAAAAAAAGTGTTTAACGAAAAAGAAAATCATTCGGTGTGGGATTCTAATCGTATCTGCTGGAAGTATTGTTCATATATTGAAATATAGACAAATAAAATATTTTTAAAATTATTTTTTTAAGAGTATTGCGTTTTTTAAAGTTTGTACAATATAATAATTTAAACGTGGCACGGCGAGAACTTCAATGTCGTATTACGCTTGAATTTATTTCGAATCAATTCCTTCATGCATGCCGTTCGTTTCGTACGAATCGCACGCTCGCCACAGTGCGCCGAACCATTGACAAAAATCGAAAAAGTCACTGCTTCATATCGATTTAAAACAATGTTCATACTATGTCAAAATAAATCAGTTTTTGAGAAAAAGATTTAAAAAATTCAGTAGGAAATTAGTTACAAGCGAATCTGTACGCGAATTTTAGGAAGATCAAATAGTAGACGTTTGTTGTTCAATTAACACAGATCTACAAAGCGTATTTGTTAAATTTTCAATATAGGTCCACATGAAGAAGTTGTATAATGCAACTTTTAGTATTTCTTCCACAATTCCGATCAGTTGCTATTTATGAAAAAAATTTAATTTAAAGCGAAGTTTCAGTTTCGGAAGAACTGAACTGCGAATTCATATATCTACTGAAAACCACCAATAAAACAAAATTTTGTTTATAAATATCGTTTTTTAATGTTTAAATAAATACTATATTTATAATAATATCATATTGTGATTGCTGTCAATATAAATAAAAAACCACTTTGTTTCATGTCTCTATCATAAACAGAACAAAAGTTATTGAATTTTGTCCAAGAAACAGGCATTCCGGCGCACTGTGGATCGGTGCGAGCTGAGCTAAGCTCGACTGGATTGATCGAGCCGGTCGAGTACTCGCATCGATGCAAGTAACTCGCACCGATGCGAGCCGATGACGTCGGCGCGAGTAGCTCGCTTCGATGCGGGTAGCTTGCATCGATGCGAGCTACTCGCATCGTGCGAGCCGCTCGCTTCGTGCGAGTACTCGACTCGACTCGACTCGACCAATCGAGTCGAGCTTAGCTCGGCTCGCATTTTGCGAGTACTCGAACAGCCCTAGCTGGCAGTCTTTAATAGTATCTCGTCAGTGATATTCGTCAAGTTGAAGAAGAATGATATAGTAGAATGCTAACATTTTACAGATTCTGTAATTGCCTTATAATACTATATGTATATGTATAATTCTCTTATTGTATTCTTATTTCCGTTATTATCACCATTGTAATAATTGTTTACAATATAATCGATAGTTTATAGATGTAGGAAAAATGGAAGTAATTACTACGTAATATTCTACAAATGTATATTGAAATTTAAATAGTAATTTGAACATTATTGCGTTTTATATATAAAATAATGATTCTTAAAAAATATTCTGTTATGTTATGTAATGACAAAATTCAATCGTTCTTATTAAGATCCTTAGTAGGAAACAGAAAATTAATTTTTTTACTATCCCATACTTGTAATGCTCGATAGCATTATTGACTGCAATTATTAAAGCAGAGGTAGTAACAAGATAAAAGTATTAACTAATTAAACTAATTTTCGACGGCTCCTATCCATACAATGTTATTTAGAGGCAGTATTTCGTACGAAGATATCTAAAAAAATAATTCTATTTGACTCTATACAAATATTTCTTGCACCATATATGACGCTATTTAAAAAGTGCGTGTAACATTATTTTATTTCATTCTGAACTGAACCACTTCCTGAAACATGATTCATTTATGAGTACATTGTGCGACGAGGCGAAGAGCTAGCAGACGAAGTCGAAGTCGAAATCTTAAAAGAATAAGGACTCTCCGCGTCTCTTTTTTTCCCGACGCTGTCCTTCTTTGTGTCCGAAACTTGCGTCGCTCATTGCATAAGCAAATATCAATTATATTTTGGTATCATTTTCATAAAAAGAAACAAAATTCACCAAATATGTTAAGGAAAATCCTATAAAAAAGTAATGATAAATAATTAAGCTTTGTTGTTTGATTAGTAGTCTCACACCGATATACCCGACCCGACCCGTATCATGTTACAATATTTCACTTCACTCCACGGCGACCGAAGCCCCCGAGCTTCACTTCCCTTTTCTCCGTTCGTCATCATAGAATAGTGTTTCCTGAAAATTGAATGTCTCTGGCCAGACTCGAGTCTGATTCTGATCTTTCTGAATTCAAATTCTGACCTTATATGTCAAAATTTAGTTTCCTATTTAAAATATTTTGTTGTTAAAACTCATTAATAGTTTTAAATAGTACTTGAATATATTTAAAATGATATTGGAATATTGGAATATTACAATTTGGAATGAAGGGCCTAGCCGGACGAGGTAGTCCTTCGAATTATTTAAACAGCCGTTGTGCCATTCAATTTTCGGTCCATTTTCCCCATTTACTTGCATTAATTTAATCATATAATTGCATTTAATTGAAATTGATATTTGAGATTTTTTCCCGATTTTTTTGGTTCAAAATGTTAATCACACAAAGTGAAAAACACGCAAAAATTCGACAAATGCAGGTTTTTTAGAGAAATTGAAAAATAACATTCATCATATTTTTAGACTATCAACATACCTGAACTTTTTTTACGATAGCGCGTATAGTCCAGTCGCCAGGTACTTTTACCTGGAAAGTATTCCGAACTTAATGAAATTTTGACACGTCATTTAGGGGTACTCTGGGGTGTCGGATCTGAGTTTTCAACCTCGAGGACCCTGTGCTAACTTGGGGAGGGAGAAAAAACCACGATTCTTATTACCTTGTTTTGGTTTTTCGCCTATTACTCAAAAACTGAAAAAAACGACGGCGGGGCCTGATCGAGGATGTTTTTTTTTATTATTAATATCTATATTGCTATTAAACATAACACCAACAAAAATATAAAAAGGCTTGAATCCACTCGGTTGAAGTAAATAAATTGTGCTGTCCTCCCCAGTTAATAGTGAAAATGTAAGGGCCGGGTATCCGTAGTATGAAGATTATATACAGGGTGTCCCAAAACTCGCGAGAATCCCGAAAGGGTGTGGTTCCTGAGACCATTCTAAGAGACATTTTCCTTTGCACCAATGTCAACTGCGGCTTTGTTTAGGAGTTATTAACGAAAAACACGGACCAATCAGAGCGCGCCCTGGCCCGGCGCGCCACGCCGCGCCGGCAAGCGAGTGTCGGTGGTACGCCGCGACATCGCAACGAACAAGAGTTTCTCGATAATGTGAACCCTCTCCGATTTCGATGAGCTTTGGATATGTTGTCAAGACCATGATTCTGAACAACATTTCTCTTTAGACTTTTTGGCGATCGGCTTTAGTTTACGAGATAATCGTAAAAAAAGAGAAGAAGCAGAAACTGATTGAATTAAAAACTCACGTATTCAGCCGTAAATACATTTGCTGCTTCGAAATGTGTGTCACTGGGTCACTCGGTGACGAACTGCACAGATGTCTTCAGGTATACGGCAGTACCGAAAGTCAAGGGACGTACGGCCAGGTCCACAGAGATGCCTTGAAATTTTTCCACACTCACATTTGTCAACACATAGTGATGCACTAATAATTATTGCCATATCCCTTGTACTGCTTCACAAATCACAACAATCAGGTAATGCAATCACTAGACTGCGGATTTCATGCATTTGTAGCAAACATGAGTAGGTGCATTTTAATACAGTAGAGAGATTAAAATAATTTCAAAACACCATTGTATTATTTTCACCTTCTTAAAATGATCACAGTGAGAATCAAATATCTGTCTGGCTCCTGTCCCTTGTAATAGCGGCAGCCAATATTCATTTTGCATAAAGATCCGTAGTCTAGTGATTAGTTTAAATATTACTATCAAAAACACAGCTAATAGCAACCGTTAGCTTTGAATTGACAAGTCTTTGGAGATGTTCTCTCTACCGCGGCTCGAACGACACTGATTTTCCGCATGATTTTTCTAAAGAATTTAGGAAGGGCATTTAGAGTGTCGAAATTCGAAATGCACGCTGTAGCACGTTTACGAAAACGACGGGACGGTTAGACGAAAAACAGGATGCGAGAATGCACAGTTTTTGAGAAACATGACTTTAAGATAAGAAACGTATTTTTCAACGTTAAACAAATATTGTGATGTTATTATAAAAGATATTGAATTGTTCTTTACAGCAGAAGATTCTGTAGACTTTCGCGAATCCAGTGATACCCAATACTAATATATTATGATTCTTCAAACATGTTTAAACAATCATTAAAGACGGAGAGACACCACTTTTGCACAAATTTTTGAGAATATTTTTCAATTTATCTGAAAAAATAAGGGTCCAGGGGAAAATCGAACTATATTACGCGATAGAGCAGACTTTTATCTTGAGAAACCGTCCTATGAAGTTTGCAATGTCGACGTTTTTTCGAACCAGAAAGCAAAATATCTTCGCTCGACATGAGTTGCCGCCAGCGCAGTGGTGTTCACCACTAGAACGGTCTGGATAAGGTCGTTCGATGGGTTACGCTACGGCCAGTTACGGCGCGGCGAACGCCCGCGCCAGTGGTGAGCGCCACTGAAAGTGGTCAGTAGTGTACGGAAAAGACCACCACCGCGGTGCCTTTTTGACCGCGCGGTCCGTTGCCGTTAGCTGCCGTGACGGTATAGTGTGCAAAGACCTTTAGTCGTTCGCTGAGCGCGTTAGTCGATCTTGATTTTATCGCGGAAGTACGGTACTACGGTACAATATACGATTCCTCGTCGATACAAGATTCCACGAGACGCGGATGAACGGCGCAATTCCTAAGACTGTCGCGAGAGCCTGAGACGAAACGAAATTGACTACGTGCGATGAACAATCCGCGGCCGTACGCGTGATTCGAGACGCGTAGACCGCCGCGGGCCACGCGTAATTCCGCCGACGCTTCGGTCAGATACAACGGATCATACCGGGTTACAAATCCGCGGCCGTACGATTTCGATATAACACGTAGACCTCCGCGTGAATACGATAAACGATCGACGCTCTACGGAATCGCTTCTAACGCAACCGACTTTTCGCACGAAAGACCATTCGAATCCGATACAACTCCCGAGGAAGACTTCCGATCTTCGAGATTAAGGGAACTTTCTTCGCGAATGCTCACAGCGTCCTTGAAGAGGACGCGAGCGAAGGCTCGAGGCGCCCTGCGCCACGGCTCTAACGAAATCTCCGAGGACGAGACGAACACGTGTCGTCCTCGCGCGAATAATACGAGCCACCACGATTAACGAATCGAGAGATCACAATGTCGACTTACCCTTGACGATTCTCTGTTTAACCGCTCAAACTGACCTCTAACGCCAGGCTGGAGGTTGCCCCTCGATCGGAATTCCGCGCTGAGTCAGAAAGCCACCCGCGACGCGAAACTTATCGAGATTCGGTACTTCGAAATGGCGAAATTGTCTAGAGCCGAAAAGCGCGACTTGTCTCTATGAGTCTCTGTGCGACAGTGGTTCCTCGATACGCATCGACGGAACGCATCGATCCTGGTTCCCCCCACTCCGAGCGTATTGCCGAATTTTCTACTAGATCGGGCCCTGCTTGCTGATGTTGCCGTTCTGGCCGAAACCGCTCTGCAGTTCAGTTTTTCGCGAAAGAGCTCGCATTCTTCCATTGGACATAGCTTATCGTCGCGCGACCAGTCTTTGGCACACTGCAACAGCTGATGGCTTCTCTCGACAAGTTCCATTCCCATGTCCCAGAATCCGTTCGGACGATACCGAAGCGAAATACCGTAGCTCCTACAGAAATGAGATCTCAATATATGATTGATCGAAAGGATCTCCATAAGAGGGAGCCACTTTTTCGAAAAAGAGTCATCACTAAAAATTGCTGTACCATTATACAAAATATCGTTTACTTTGTTAACCTTCTCTCTGTGTATGGGGTGCACATGCACCCCAGGTAGATAAAAATGAAAATCGAAAGTAGGCGAATGGAAAATTTCCATAGATTTTCAAGGAATATAAATCAGCAGCCTAGTAATAATGATACTATCACCTATATGTATAACGTATTTCTGAACATAGCAGTAAGGTCCTACAACAAAAGCAACATTTTAATTTGCCTGGAATACTTGTTCTAGATCCACGAAAATGACGACGAACCTGTTCGGTAGACCAGGAACACACTACTTGGAATCTCCACAGCAAGGCTTTCCTAACGAGAAATCAGCGGCACAAAAAGCGAGCCCGCAAAAGTTGACTGTACAGAATTCATCGGCCAGCCCAGCACAAAAGTATAAAGGGAATATCGTCTGGAGAAATGTGATCCTCTTCTTGTACCTTCACGTTGCCACGGTGTACGGAATATACCTTGCATTCACCGTAATTAAACTCTCTACGATATTGTGGTGTAAGTTGACTTTCTGAAGTATATTTTTCGAATAAAGTAGCAACAATACAACAAAGTGGGGTATATAATTTTATTACAGTAATTAATAGAACGGTTATAATATTTTTTTAGTGTTCGTTATATTAGTGAGTGGGGCACTTGGTGTGACAGCTGGCGCTCACAGATTGTGGTCTCATCGAGCGTATGAAGCAAAGTGGCCGATGCGATTTATATTAATGATTTTTCAAACGATCGCTTTCCAAGTAAGATCTGACCTCCACCACTTTTCTTTCAAATCATCGCCACACGGTATTTTCCATTATAACGAAAATAGTAAAATAAATATCGACATAAAAATAAAATTAATAGTAAAATAAATAACGGTAGTAGTACAACAGTTTCATTCATTGAGATTAGACAGGTTTAAAATTTGTTTAAAACATGAACGATTGTATACACACTCAACCCTCTTGTAACTCGATTGCGGATCTTTATCCAAAATAAACATTTTCTGCATCGATTGCAGCAATTACAATAGAAGCCACTTGAGATTCTTTTTCTGTTTTTTAATCAATTTAAAAGGTAATGTACAAATCAACAGACTTTAATATTTTCATTTTTCATTTAATTTACATTTTTGTCATGAATGCATACATTCGCATAACACGATGCAAAAATTGCGACAAGCCGTCTATAACACGGTTTCCTTACAACACGTATTTTCCATATAGCAGCACCACTTGATAGACAATCTTAATATAACTTGTCACGTTAACCTTTTTCCGACGAGCGGTTTGACCCGCGGAAGCCGGTTACCTTCGGGCCTTACAGGTGCTGAGACCAGGCCGCGTGCAAGCCGAGTGCACGCGGTCCGCCCGAGACAATACGAGACTCGAAGATTCGACGATTTCCTCACGAAAGCTAAAGGTTCGGGCGCCAGGCACCGCAAGGATGCCACACGAAAAGCAAAGCACTGCTCGAGCTCGGAGAAGCCGAGGTCGAGAGCCGAATCTTCGAGATACGCGGATCGAAAATGACGTCGCGACTAGGCCAGATGGTTCGAACACGGGGTGACTAGGACAGCCCTCTCGGCAGGACGGATCTCACAGGGAATCGAATAATTCGACTACGATATGGTCTCGAGCTATTTATTGTAACAGTCGTTAGTTTACAAAATCAGCGGCCACGTGGCCGAGACCCGAGAGCCCGCGCTCTTCGTACAAGATAGCGAAAAGATGGTCGTTCGCCGCGCGGTTGTCCTACCGATGTCGCTCGCAACGATACCGCTAGCAATTACCGTCGTTTCGTTCGCAACGAACTTCGGAAACGCGAGGCGCAGATGACCGGCGAACTGCGAGACTGCCGCGATGACTTCCGCACGTGAATCGCCCCGACGCGTACGTTATCGATTACGCGATCGAACGCCGACGGAAAGCATACGCGCCTCGACAGGAGACACAGGATTCGAGAAACGCGAAGATACCGAATTGAATTACTCTCACGAACGCGACTCCTCGTAAGACACTCTTTCGCACGCAAGTTACAGAGGAAAACTCTCCCGAAATATTCACGAAACCCTCAAAGCATTCCGAGAGGAATGCGAGCGAATTATTGAGGACCGAACGGGAAGCGTTCGTCCTCGCACGACGAAGGTCGAGCCGGCGCGCAACGAAAATACCGAATGGATCACAAGTGCGACTTACCGCTTCTCGTGGGGTTCTGATTTCTCGCTGTTTGACAATCTGCTCCCGATAGAGCCAATGCTCGGCCGGACTAGCTTCTGAGCACGCCACGGAACCCTCAAACTGGGACACTTTTCTCTGAACGTCGTACAAACTCGCGGCGCGATTACAATGGCGAACACGTCTGTAATTTGCGATAGCCAGCGCGACAGTGATCCATCGATTTTCGGCCGCCTAGCGGATCGAACACGGTTCCCCCCACTCGACCGCTTTTCCGAATTGCCTATGGCGTGTTTCCACGGCGTAACTCTACGGCACAGGAGCGTACCCTCTTCGCGCCCTAGGGCCCCGGGCAATCACGAAATTGGTCAAGGAGCTTATCGCTCACTTGACCAGCGGAGGGGCTTCCTCTTCTTGGCTGCGAGGGCACCGACCCCGGGGCAGCTCTCCCTTGATGGGGCGAGACGACGTCAGGGTATTCCGTCGGTCCGTATCGGACGAGATGTTCGAAAGCTGTTGTCCTGGCGACGCCTCCGGTTTGCTTGCCGAGTGTCCTCGCACCAAGCTCTAATTTCTCGAAACGGCCATTCGCTTTTCCGTCGGGCGCTTCCTGGCCTTGGGGCGACTGTTCGTTTCCCGTGACAATTCGGCCGGTCGGTGGTTCCTTCTGGGCGTTCCATATACGGCCCTGAAACTTGCCGTTCTCGGCACGCGCGACAGATGTCATTAGGAGGTCCTCGATAATATCGGGATCTCTTAGAGGAGCGCTCTCGAATCCTGTCTCGGTACGTGTCCCATTAGAGGGCGGTCCGGTCCTTTACCGTTCTCGAACATACGCGGAGTTACCGGAGAAGGGACGTCGCAAACGTTGCAACGTCACAAACTCCTCTGATTAGCATTAGGTATTTCTAAGATTTTCTGGACACGATACGGTTTCGACGCGATACGGAACGAATTAACCGTGTTCTAGGAGGATCGACTGTATTTCCTAGATTTTTCCTTGGCAGTAATCTACATTTCAATGGCTATTCTTGCAGAACAGCATCTTCGAGTGGGCGAGAGATCACAGATTGCACCACAAATTTACTGACACGGATGCAGATCCACATAACGCGCAAAGAGGATTCTTCTTCTCGCATATGGGCTGGTTGATGGTCCGTAAGCATCCTGAGGTATTTAAGAAAGGCGCCACCATTGACATGAGCGATCTGAAAAATGATCCTATCGTGGTCTGGCAGAAAAGGTAAGAGATGATTGAATTTCTTTCAAAATTGTTCTCGGATAAATGTTAAATATGTCCACAATTCACACATGTTGTACATACACGATGCCTCAAAAGTGTCGTAGTTTCTTGAAAGGGGTCTTTCTTGACGTCATTTGAAGCAACGTTTTCCTTTGCAAAAATGTTCTCCGCCGCTTTGTTCAAAAGTTATTAATGAAAAACAGCTACCTTGGAAAAGTTACCCCTTTCAAGGAAGTGCAACATTTTTGGGACATCCTGTAGAATTTATTAAAAGGTTCCATCCTAACCATTTCGATGCCCAGTCGAAGAACAAAACAAAGTGAAAAATTTGTTTTACAGTATGATTTCGAGGGATGGGCGGGTACCCGAAGTCGGGTCGGCCCGGGAACCCGAAAATTTCGAATGTCATAGATTTTCGGGGTTTCCGAATCAACTATTAATTACCCGACTCGATTTCAATAAACACCCAACCCGACTGTAACCCGAATTACTGGGTACCCGCCCACCCTTAGTGATTTACCACAAGAGGCGTTGATTCGGTTCAATAACCCGAACGGTAACTGGTTCCGTTGACACGTTCGATACATATATTTATCCTCCAATTCCAACAGGTTGTACGTCATATTGATACCGCTGATCACCTTTATCATCCCGATGTGGGTACCTTGCTACTTCTTCGGCGAGAGACCATTATATTCCTGGTATGCAACCATCGCGAGATATACTCTGTCTTTGCACGCAACATGGTTGGTGAACTCCGCCGCTCATATGTGGGGAATGAGGCCTTACGACGCGTGAGTATACTTTATATTTCTTTCGTAATCAAGTATTATATTGTAGAAACACATTACTATCATGTCACGTGAAAACAAGTAATTGCACGTGGCATTCTTAGAGTGTGAGCCAACAGATTTCCGAATACAGTAGTACTACAGGGTGCGTAAAAAGTATAGGTGTTCGATGCCGTCGCGATAGTCCAGCGACCAGCTCGGCGAAGATGAGCACCGTTTACAAATATTCAAACGAAGACCACTGTTTAGGTCACTTTTTTGACAGTCCCCACTCAACGAGCATCGACTCTCGATATTCCGCGCGACGTCGATTGCGCTCTCTTGCCTTCCGGACGTGTTAACGAAAGCAACATTTTGTACCAGTGCGAACAAACCGTGACCGTTAACATAAATCGTGTCCGCGATTTATATAGTCATTCCGCGTGTTCGGGCTCAACCGTCGGCTGCGCCCGACAACAAGCGGGAGCATCGACCGAGCGACCGAAGGATCGCCGCGGTCTCAAAACAAACTCGCGCTCTCGACAAAACGGTCGCCCGCACCGGGCGTTTTCAATTTGAATTCGCCGATCGTTGTCGAACCGCTCGGCAACGGGTCCCCCGCGACACCCCTTCACCGCGCCAGGAAGGCGGTGATATATACTCCCCGCGCACCGATGCGCGACGAGTTTGGAAGTTGAAAGGCGACGCGTATTTAGACTGTTGACGAGTATAGTTAAAATCGTTCAAGCATCGCGCTCCCCCGACGCGATTATCGCCGAGAACGAAAGCACACCCTGTGTGCATGTGCATTCGCGTCTTCGCGGTTCGTACAAACTGTAAATAGTGTTGTAAATATACGTGTCAAAAGTCTACTGTCTCTCGTAATCGTCCCGTCGTCCACACCGGCAATTCCCGTCCCGAAACCGACGGAACATTTGGTCCTTCGAGCCGGATTACGAAGACGATCGAGAGAAGGGAACCCTGTTTCCCCGCACGTCGATCACGCGGTCGATCGACGCCCTGCGCTTCGTGGGTCGTCTGACCATTATCTCCAAACTCCACCTGAACGAGAGGAAGTCCCGGTTAACTGCACCCGCTGCCAGGTCCTGTACCGGACTTAGCCGAGATGGAGGAACTACTTAAAGAGCAGGAGCTCGTTGTCCGAGGCATCACGAGGATCCTTCCCAACTACAAAAAGGTGGGGAAGGAAAATTTCAGCAAGGCAACAGCGGAGGAGCGCCTGCGACGTCTGCGGGTCGAGTGGGAGCGCTGCCAGCAGGTCCACCTTCGCCTGGAGATCAAGGCCACCGTGAGTTCGTCGAGTCCCAAAAGGTCCCGCCAGAGACCTCGGTAGGCACATCCACCGTCTGGGAAACCGACGAGAGCGAGTCGAACAGCACGAAATTGACGCGGATCGATATCCCCAAATTCGACGGTCGTTACTCCACGTGGCCGACCTTTTTTGACTTGTTCACGTCCCTGGTCGTGAAGAACCGCACCCTCGACGATGTGCAACGGTTGCATCACCTCAAGGGCGCGTTGGAGGGAAAGGCGGCGTCCGTGGTCTCCCATGTTAAAGTGACCGCCGCGAATTTCGCCCCCGTGTGGAAAGCGGTCCAGTCGCGCTACGAAAATAAGCGGATGGTGGTCGGTGCATTAGTGAGGGAGCTGTTACGCTACGCGCCGTTGACCGACGTAGGCGGAGAAGGCCTCGCAAGCCTACGCGACCGAACCGCGGAAACTCTGGCCCATCTGGCCAATTTGGGCTGCCCCACCGACCGATGGGACGATCTGCTCGTCCAGCTGATCGTCCGAAACCTCGACCCGAGATCTCGGGAGGAGTGGGAACTGTCACTCGGTGCGTCTCGCGAACCCTCCACCTACAGCGAGCTCGACGAGTTTCTCGAGGCGCGCGTCCGAGCGTTGGAAGCAATACACGTCGCTGCCGAGGAACGACTCACCGCGACGGAAGAACACGCGGACGCAATCGAAACCCCCCCTGACCAATCGCACACAGACGCGATCGAAACCTCCTCTGTCCGATCGCACATGGTTGCAACTGCGAAAACTGCGAAGGTCCAGTGCCCCAAATGCAGGAAGGAACACTTGCTGTTCCGCTGCCCGGTGTTCAGGGCCATGCCTACCGCGCAAAAAAGGGACCTCGTAAAAAACCGCGGTTGCTGCTTCAACTGCCTCCGGACAGATCATTCCGCGAGTAGTTGTCCCTCTGCGTCCCGATGCTCGCAGTGCGGCAGGCCGCACCACACGACGCTGCACCAACCCTCATCGACCCCCTCGCCCCCCGAAACGGTCTGGAACCGCGCGAAGGGAGAACTAGATCGCGATGAAGCTGCGCTCCTCAATTGCACGGCTCGCCCCCCGGAGCGTACGTCCCGCGCTGTACTGCTCGCCACCGCGATTGTATGGGTCGAGACACGGGACGGAGGGACACGCGCAGTACGAGCCCTCCTGGACCAAGGGTCGGAGGCGACCTTCGTCTCCGTGGCCCTCGTCCAGGCCTTACGGCTGCCCAAGCGGCCCGCAGCGATTACGGTAAAGGGCGCCGGGGACGCCCCAGTGGGCAAAGTGAAATCTCGTGTGAACATCACAATTCGAGGAGCTGATCGGGCGACGCCCACGTTCGCGATGTCGGCCCTGGTCCTTGCAAGGATCACGTCCTACGTTCCCCGCCTCGAGACGGACGTCAGCGCGTTTCCGCACCTACGCGACCTGACCCTCGCGGACCCGGACCCGTCACGGTCACTACCGGTGGACCTCCTCATCGGCGCGGACCACTACGGCGCCCTCCTTTGTTCCGGTTTGCATCGCGGGGAGGTAGGAACCCCAATTGCGCAGGAGACCGCATTCGGGTGGGTCATCTCTGGGCCCACGCGCCTACGATCTGATTCCCCTCGTACGATCACGACATCCCTGCACTGCTGCATAGACGACGACCCGAGGTTGCGGTTTTCTGGGAAATCGAGGAGGCGACTCCTGGCTCCACCGTCCCTCCCGATGAGACAAGGCGCGAGAAGCACTCCTAGGCCACCGTGGCACGGCGGGCGGATGGCCGATACGTAGTCCGCCTCCCCATGCGCTCAGTGCGCTCCCTCCCCCTCGGTGCATCCCTTTGGTGCTGACCGAGGGGCCCGAAACGAAGGCTGGGCACCTGACCCGGGGGACCCTCCCCCCTCTTCGGCGACGGCACAGTAGCGGGCGAAATGCATCGCGCCGCGTCGCATCACCGTGCATCACGGCGGGCGGCACAACCGGTGGAGATCCGTTCCAGTCCGCTCCAGTCTGCAGCGGTACACGGCGGGCGGCGTATGCCCGTGTACATCTTGCGCCACTGTTGTACAGCGTTTGTAAAGAAGTTTTTTTTTCTTGTATATATTTGTGTTTAGTTTTAAGACTTTCGTCAGCGGAGCTGAGGCGGGCGGTATGTTCGGGCTCAACCGTCGGCAACAAGCGGGAGCATCGACCGAGCGACCGAAAGGACCGCCGCGGTCCCAAAACAAACTCGCGCTCTCGACAAAACGGTCGCCCGCACCGGGCGTTTTCAATTTGAATTCGCAGATCGTTGCCGAACCACTCGGCAACGGGTCCCCCGCGACACCCCTTCCCCGCGCCAGGAAGGCGGTGATATACAGGGTGTCCCAAGACCCCTTCGACTCCGGGAAATGGGAGGTTCCTTAGGTCATTTGAAGCAACATTTTCCTTGGCACCAATGTCAGCCGGGGCTTTGTTTAGGAGTTATTAACGAAAAATACGGACCAATCAGAGCGCGACCTAGACGCGCGATGGCACGTTCAGCCCGGCGCGCCGGGAGATGAGCGTGGTGTAACGCCGCGATGCCGTAACGAACAAGAGTTTCTCGAGATTATGTGAATCTTCCCCGATTTGGATGAGCTTTGAATATGTTGTCAAGACCATCATTCTGAACAACATTTCCCTTTACAGTTTTTGTCGGCCGGCTTTAGTTTACGAGATACATAATTGTAAAAACTTGTAATTGTAAATCGATCGATAGTACTATCTTCTACCCGATTTGGATGAGCTTTGGATATGTTGTCAAGACCATGATTCTGAACAACATTTACCCTTTACAGTTTTTGTCGGTCGGAAGAACTTTACTTGTCAATTCATATGGGTGGATCTCTTTACCCGACTTACGGCAACGTTACCCGAACGAGGGAAAAAGCAGAAACTGATTGTATTAAAAACTCACGTATTCAGCCGTAAATCCATTTGCTGCTTCGAAATGTGTGTCACTGGGTCACTCGGTGACGAACTGTACAGATGTCTTCAGGTATACGACAGTACCGAAAGCTAAGGGACGTACGGCCAGGTCGACGAACTGCACAGCCGGTGGTAAAAGGCCTAAGGGATGCGCGGTCAAGTCGACGATCCAGAATTTCACTTTCACTTTCGAATCGATAAATAATTCGTATGTTTATTTCACACAGATGCCTTGAAATTTTTCCACACTCACAATCACTGTTCACATTTGTCAACACATAGTTATGCACTAATAATAATTGCCATATCCCTTGTCCTGCTGCACAAATCACAACAATCAGGTAATGCAATCACTAGACTGCGGATTTCATGCATTTGTAGCAAACATGAGTAGGTGCATTTTAAGACACTAGAGAGATTAAAGTAATTTCAGAACACCAATGTATTATTTTCAACTTCTTAAAATGATCACAGTAAGAATCAAATATCTGTCTGGCTCCTGTCCCTTGTAATAGCGGCAGCCAACTTTCATTTTACATAAAGATCCGCAGTCTAGTGATTAGATTAAATAATCGTTTAATTAGTTTAAGCAATTATTATTAGTGCATAAGTATGTGTTGACAAATGTGAACAGTGATTGTGAGTGTGGAAAAATTTCAAGGCATCTGTGTGAAATAAACATACGAATTATTTATCGATTCGAAAGTGAAACTGAAATTCTGGATCGTCGACTTGACCGCGCATCCCTTAGGCCTTCTACCACCGGCTGTGCAGTTCGTCGACCTGGCCGTACGTCCCTTAGCTTTCGGTACTGTCGTATACCTGAAGACATCTGTACAGTTCGTCACCGAGTGACCCAGTGACACACATTTCGAAGCAGCAAATGGATTTACGGCTGAATAAGTGAGTTTTCAATTCAATCAGTTTCTGCTTCTTCTCTCGTTCGGGTAACGTTGCCGTAAGTCGGGTAAAAAGATCCACCCATATGAATTGACAAGTAAAGTTCTTCCGCGACCGACAAAAAGTCTAAAGGAAATGTTGTTCAGAATCATGGTCTTGACAACATATCCAAAGCTCATCCAAATCGGGTAGAAGATAGTACTATCGATCGATTTACAATTACAAGTTTTTACATTTATCGCGTAAACTAAAGCCGGCCGACAAAAACTGTAAAGGGAAATGTTGTTCAGAATCATGGTCTTGACAACATATCCAAAGCTCATCCAAATCGGGGAGGATTCACATAATCTCGAGAAACTCTTGTTCGTTACGGCATCGCGGCGTTACACCACGCTCATCTCCCGGCGCGCCGGGCTGAACGTGCCATCGAGCGTCTAGGTCGCGCTCTGATTGGTCCGTGTTTTTCGTTAATAACTCCTAAACAAAACCCCGGCTAACATTGGTGCAAAGGAAAATGTTGCTTCAAATGACCTAAGGAACCTCCCATTTCCCGGAGTCGAAGGGGTCTTGGGACACCCTGTATACTCCCCGCGCACCGATGCGCGACGAGTTTGGAAGTTGAAAGGCGACGCGTATTTAGACTGTTGACGAGTATAGTTAAAATCGTTCAAGCATCGCGCTCCCCCGACGCGATTATCGCCGAGAACGAAAGCACACCCTGTGTGCATGTGCATTCGCGTCTTCGCGGTTCGTACAAACTGTAAATAGTGTTGTAAATATACGTGTCAAAAGTCTACTGTCTCTCGTAATCGTCCCGTCGTCCACACCGCCAATTCCCGTCCCGAAACCGACGGAACACCGCGAGTGTCTTGTACTCATATCAGGCCTCGCGAGAAACCAAATAAACTAATCGTTGCGAAACATTCAAAAGTGAACTTTTCTTCACAACACGTGGCAACCATCTCGCAGTCTCCTCATCCGAATCCAACCAGCTTCCAACCGAAACAATAGGTCATTCGTCATAGGAGTGAATCTACACCTCTGGATCGCTGGACATTTGTAAATGAAACTTGCCGCAAAATTGTTTATACCAAAGAAAATTTATTGTTAAAGTTCACTTTTACATCAGTACATCAACAAAAACAAAATTTAAAATTTGAAAGTATACTTTGCATTAGTATTTAATAATCTGGCATTAGTATTATTACGTACATCTATTGAACATATGAGTAGAAACCTGTAAAATTCTTCAAAGTAGGATCCTTGGGCGTCGACACATTTTTTCCAGCGCGATTTCGATGCTTCGTATGCTCCCTGGAAGGCGTTATCTGGAGCCTCTCGTAGTACCCTCGTCGCAGCCTCGTCGAGCACTTCCAACCAAAACTTTTCCGTAGATTACGGGGAAAACAGTAAACGGTACTTATTAGTTGGATCACAACACTTCCTCAACCCCCGTACAGTCCTGACTTGTCTTCTGCCGACTTCTTCTTGTTCCCAAAAATTAAAAATGTGCTAAAAGGATGCCATTTTGAAAGCGTGGAATGCGTCAAAGAGGCTGTCACGAGGGTACTACGAGTGGTTCCAAAAAACGCCTCCCAGGGAGCACACGAAGCATGGAAATCGCGCTGGAAAAAATGTGTCGGCGCCCAAGGATCCTACTTTGAAGAAATCTAAAGGTTGGTACCCATATGTTTAATAGATTTTTTTTTTTTAATTTGGTCGCATTACTTTCCGGACACACCCTGTATAACAATGGGTATAAGGTATTCTTTCATATTTTTAAACTTCAAATCCATTAGTTCAAACCATTACTTTTTATACACCCTGTGCATATACAGTGGGTGTATAAAGTATTCGTACACCTTCCAAAAACGAATAACTTTTTCTAAATTCCACCCAACACCTTGAGTTTTTTTGAGACGTTAGAAGGTTTAGTTTATAAGCTAATGTGTAAATAATCTTTTTTTTAATCTTCTCGATTTTTAAATTTATTATTTACCGCTTGACTGGTTCCAAGGAGAATCCCTTAATGGTGGCGATAAAATTATATCAGCTATAGTAACAGAGACCTTCGCGACAACTACGGAGGAGGACGTTGTATAAACGTTTAACACTAAACCTACCGACCACTAAAAATGATTAAAATGTTATAGCTTATAAAACTGACGAGATTATATAATGAAAATGAATGAAAAATGAAAATAAAATATTAGCTGTACAAAATACGTTCTCAGCCTTTTTCATGAAAATAATGGTTTATTTACTTACTATAAATCAAGGTATATTTTAATCGGGAAAGTAATCTCCGTTTGCTTCCACACATATCTTCCACCTGTCATTCAGGCAGATTGGGAATTCCTTGCCGGTAAAAAGATGGTGGTTTTGTGTCGATAAGTCGGTAATGGAATTTTTTATTTCATCGAACGTTTTGAAGTGGCTATCAGCCAAATGATGTTGGAGCGATCGAAACAGGGGAAAATCCGATGGAGCCAAGTCTGGTGAATACGCTTGGTGTGGCAAAACTTCCCAGCCCAACGAATCTAAAGCATCTCTGGTCAATTTTGCATTCAATTTGCATCTAATGTATCTAGTAGCAAGCTCCGATTGTGTTTGGCAAGGATCTTCGTCCAGCAACTGCTCAAAATCTTCCTCTTCAATTTTTTTGGTATCCTGCTCTCTCGCCATCCTCGAGATCGAAGTTTCCACTCCGATACCTTTGAAACCACTTCTTCACGTTAATGATGGATACGGCATTCTCTTCCAATGCCTGACAAATCATCTCCTTCGCCTCGGAACTGTTTTTTTCAATTCGAACGGGAAAAGCATACAGTGACTAACATAAACGTTACCCATTTTGCTCAATGTGTTCACGAAGTATATTTTAAGGTTATGTTAATTTGTTGATTCGGAAAAATAGTCTACTAGGTTGGTATTATATGACGCTATACTTGGAAGGAAAATTTTTTCGTTCAAATATTCAGTACAGTTGTTTTTATTCTCAGGTCGAGAACTTATTTGTATTTGATGATTTGACCAGCAGTGGTAGATTTAGTGTTAATCAGCACCAAACAAATGACATTTTCTTTTCAATTGATCATTATTGTGAAAAAATGTCTAATTCGACGCGTTTTCTTAAAATTCTGCAGATCAATCGGGCCAGTCGAAAATATCGGCGTCGCCATAATTGCTCTCGGCGAGGGCTGGCACAATTACCACCATGTGTTCCCATGGGACTATAAAACAGCCGAATTAGGAAACTACAGGACGAACTTCACCACGGCTTTCATCGATTTCTTCGGCAAAATAGGCTGGGCGTACGACATGAAAACCATTCCTTCCGCGGCTGTACAGAAACGGGCAAGTCGTACCGGTGATGGGTCGAAGTAAATATTTCAATGAATTCAGAAAATTTCATTTTTCTTCGAATGTTATACATTAGAAACGTAAACTGTATTGTACATAAGCTTCTATGTAACATATTTGACATAAGCTTCTTCGTTTGCTCAACAGATACGGCCAGGCGCAGAAACATGTTCACAGTCACGAGGGTGCGAAGTGGGGTTGGGGAGACAAGGACATGGATTCCGAGGAGATCAAAGAAATGGAGATCATAAACAAATCCAATTAATGTAATTGCATTCAAGGGATTTTGCGAGAATACTAGGATGAGTTCTCGTGCTAGGGATCGGGTATCGAAAGAAAAGTGATCAATCGATCACAACGTCAATTAATATTTATTATATATAGTAATATACACGTGCGAATGGCATGTGTCCAATTTGCGCTTCCCCGTAGCCCAATAATAACAAAAAAAATTAAAAATTTTAATGTAACAAATTAAATTTTACTAAATGTAATATATTAAATACTATTAACCTCTGTTGAGGTTACTCGTGGTCGATCAGTAGATTGTTCGAGCTTCTCGTATACTTGCACGTAGTGTGCTGACTAAATTTATTCTTCTCGAAGGACCACTCCCCACAAAGGGAAGAACTAAGTTGAAATGCGTTGTAAAACAATATACTTTATTGCTACTAGCTAAGAATAAGTGTGAACTCGACTGCCGCTACAAGTTGTCTAGAGATCGGTGTTACCAAGTCGACAGTCGGAAAGAATCTGCTTCAGCGCACGCCGTACAAAAATCAAGAAAGGGCGCCCTTTCCCTCTCCTTTACCATTTTTACAAAGTGGGGGTATCCATGGGAAAAGGGGCGAGTCGCGAGATAAGCGTCTTCGAGGAACCGGCCCACGAGTGGACCCAGAAAAATATACAAGTGTTCGAATTTCGGCGCCGTGGCGACGACAAGCCGGCACTCGAAGACGTGACATAAACAGTCGCAGCTATGTAGCACTAAAGTGGTGCCCCAGGAACTAAACTAGGTGTAGAATTTCGGCGCCTGGCCGATGACGAGACAACCATCGACGAAAGATATAGGCCAGGCGGGCAACTAAACAAAGGATATCTTATTCTAAGGAAACCGCTTACATATCTCTAAACAACCTCAACAAATGAGTTGCCTGTATACAGGGTCTACGCGTTGAGTTATGTCACCATTTTTTAGGCATTTCCGGTAGTGCAATTAAAAAATGTTTTAAACAAAAGTTTATCAGTACTTGGTGAGCTACATTTTCGCATATTCTTAAATCTGAAAAAATGATTTTTACATAAAAAAGTAAAGGTCACCTTGACTTTTTTAAATGGCACCATATGTTTTGGACATCATAGGATTGTTTCTGACGTCGAGACGAATTTAACAGTGTACTGTACTATGACTTTGAAATGACCTCAAACTTGAAAACTTTGTGCAAACGTAATTTTAATGAAAAATTATTGCTTCTTATATACAGGGTGTTTACCTACAGGTGGGAGAAAATTTAAGGGGTGGTTCTCGACGATAATATAAGACGAAAATGAAGAATAAAAAAATTGCGATTTCGGCTTCGTTATTTAGTTATTAACAATTAAAAATCCGCCTAAAATGCTGCAACACTTCTAACAAAAGTATACGTTGCGTACGTCAGACAGGCGCGCGACAGTCTCGTATCAAGTGACAAACGAATGGTCTGTTATCTTTGGCTTCTCCTGTACCTTACAATTTATCTTAATATTAGCGAAAACTACATCTATCAATGTTTTGCTGTCTTTCGTGATCCTCGTTGGGTCATCAACATATTGCTTCATACCTAAACCTAACATTTCTGTTTTTAACTTTTTTGTATAGTATGAGTCAGCCATTAAATTTATATTAACGTCCCCTATCAATATACATTTATCTTTTAACAATAATATGTCCATTGTATTCACTAAAAAATTTATAAAGTCGCCGTCAGACGCACTCGGCGAGTGGTACACCTACGCGATCATTCCTCTATACAGGCTACTTTTCACTTTTACTGCAATACACCAACAGTTTGATAATACTCATCTTTATGAGCCATTAGACTTTGAGCATTTAAATACATAATTTCTTCCGTCTGTGGTTGCTATATCGTAGAATCCCAGCCGGTTCTCTTTTTTTCTTCTTCTAACGCTCTGATATACAGGGTGTCTCAAAATTAGGTCCGGAGCCGAAAATGGGAGGTTCCTGAGATCATTTCAAGCGACATTTTCCTTTGAAAAAATGTCGTCCGCGGCTTCGTTAACGAGTTATTAACGAAAAACACGGACCAATCAGAGCGCGAGCTAGACGCGTGCAGCCCGGCGCGCCGGCAGCCGAGTGTCGGTGGCACGCCGCGATGTCGTAACGAACAAAAGTTTCTCGATGGTGTGAATCCTCGCCAATTTCGATAAGCTTTGGATATGTTGTCAATACCATGATTCTGAACAACATTTCCCTTTACAGTTTCTGTCGATCGGCTTTAGTTTACGACATTATTGTAAAAATTTGTAATTGTAAATCGATCGATGTACTATTTCCTATCCGATTTCGATGATCTTTGGATATGTTGTCAATACCTTAATTCTGAACAACATTTCCCTTTACAGTTTCTGTCGATCGGCTTTAGTTTACGATATTATTGTAAAAATTTGTAATTGTAAATCGATCGATGTACTATTTCCTATCCGATTTCGATAATTTTTGGATATGTTGTCAATACCATGATTCTGAACAACATTTCCCTTGACGGTTTTTGTCGATCGGCTTTAGTTTACGATATTATTGTAAAAATTTGTAATTGTAAATCGATCGATGTACATACTATCTCCTCGCCGATGTCGATGAGCTTCATTTCAAAGGAAAAAGATATTTAAAACATCGAATTTATAACATATTTCAAAGTCATCGAAATCGGTGAGGACCCACATCATCGGCAACTTTACCCGAACGATAGAAGAAGCACAAACTTATTGAATCAAAAACTCACTTATTCAGCCGTAAATCCATTTGACTACCACATACAACCACCACACTTTTACATAATTGTTGAACTCGTAGCACACTTTTATAACTCGTATCGATATCGAACGAAATTACTTACTCCGACGCGGAAAGAGTTCGATGCTCTTCGCGATGCCGCGCGAAACTGTGCTCTCCCAGCGTACAATGTATTCGATGAAGGCGTCGTTTAAAACAAATGAAATCGTTCCCAAGGAGATATTGATTTTTCGAGAATCATATGATTCTCGAAAACACCGATTCGAAGATTATGTAAAAGTGTGGTGGTTGTATGTGGTAGTCAAATGGATTTACGGCTGAATAAGTGAGTTTTTAATTCAATAAGTTTGTGCTTCTTCTATCGTTCGGGTAAAGTTGCCGATGATGTGGGTCCTCACCGATTTCGATGACTTTGAAATATGTTATAAATTCGATGTTTTAAATATCTTTTTCCTTTGAAATGAAGCTCATCGACATCGGCGAGGAAATAGTATGTACATTAGGGTGGTCCTTATTTTTTGACCAACGAATTTTTTTCACGACGCCCCCCAGAATGGTTCTCTTTGGTGAGAAAAAAATTTGTGCAAAATTTAAGATCGATCGGATAAAAGGATCACGTGGCGCATTTAAATTGAAAATTTTGAAAATTTTGAAATTCATCGTAACTATAAAGTATTATATATCGTTGGATTTGTAATTTTTTTCTAAATAAGAATATGGAAAAATTATATGACCTTAATTTTTAAAAAAATAACGATGACCTTGAAATTTCGAAAATTTGATTTTTAAAAAAAATTTTTTTTATGCCATTATATTTACCATATTGAACAATGCAACTTTTTCCTCTGACATTTTTTCGTAGAACCACAAATAACAGATATTTAAACATATCCATTTATTATCTATGACCCAATATAATTTATTACGTTACCTCCAGATGTACCCCGTGGACCTTAAGTCCACTTTTTTACAATTTTACCTATCTTGAAATTCATAAGCGCACACCCGGGAAACAGATGTAAACCCTCGTTAAAAATTTTATAACAACCCGTACTTAAACTCCCACTCCTATTCCTACTCCTATCCTTACAAGTTTTTCCACCAATTACTTTCAACTCCATCAACCAATCATCACGCTTTTTCAAACAAACGACATCCACACCGAAGTAAGATTTAGATGTATCAGAGAACCACCGATTAGATCTGTCTGAGCTAACGAACTGTAATCATCAGTATCGAGTAAGCGAACATACAACCTCAAGTGTTGTCTTTGATCAACTATCACCTCAACTTACAAAATCGGACTCGTGATCATCGTCGTTCAATCCAGATTTGGCAGACGCGAGACGTTACAGTAGTCATACAGGAAGACTACTCAATTTCTATATAAATTGAGAAGCCCAATGGAAAGTAGAAGTCGCGAAAAACTGTTCTTATTAGAACATGATGAAAGTCAGATAATTGACGCTAAGTTGCCATCGAAACGACAAGTTTTAGGAGTGCTATTTTATAATTTGCGGAAAGTGAAATTGAACCTTCGGTCTAGTGCACACCTTGTTGTTAAAGAAGTGGAGGTGTTGTGGGAAAAGGCCAAAATTCCAGTTCAGTTAAACAGTCGCTGCGTCGAGAAATTGGAGTCATTATACCACAAGTGGAAGGTCTTACAAAAGAGTTGTAAACGACGATCCCAGACACAAGATCAACAGGAACAAGAGTTTCTTGATCAATTAGTGATCTTTTAGTAGCGGCGATTATTATAAAAAATTTGTTATTTTACCAACTAATGTGGCCGATCACATGCAAGAGGACATTTCAGGTTTTATATCAGACGAAAGCCGAAAATTTTTTAGTAGATTTAATATATTGACAGAACTTTTAAAAAAAGATCCAGTAGTTTGGCAAGATGAAGATTCTTACAAACTAGGTTTAGATATAGTTAAGGCTTTACCTGTGGTCAATGATTCGGCAGAAAGAGCCGTTAAGCTAATACAGGATTACATACAATCAAATTTTAGCTCGCAATGAGGAAGAAAAGCAGTTGGTACTGCAAATGGTAAAAGATTACCGCCAGCAATATCTTGACGCAACGAAAACAACAATAGCGAAAAACATGTAAATCGAACGTCGAGGGTCCGCAGCACAGGCGAACCACACAGCTACCTCCCTCTCAGGGAAACCCAGAGGGGTAGCGTCATAAAATACGCTGGCAGCGCGGGTCCTTACAGCCACTTCAGGTCTGAGGACCCGTTCTTCCAGTGACTTGTCAAGTTTGGATTCTCTCTCTAGATTTTGTATTGTTTGTCTGTTCATTTAATAAAATGCATTCTTGGCGAGCGGCTTCACCATTGATCGGCGTATTATTTGGTGACCCGCTCTGTCCTTGCCATCTTAAAAGCGGATAGTCTTACATTAGAATATAAGAAATAGTTCCTTATCACTATTCTGTAGAATATATTCAAAATATTCATTCACATGTATAGTACAATAGTACAATACAAAATGACATATCTCTGTTATTTGTGGTTATACGAAAAAATGTCAGAGGAAAAAGTTGCACTGTTCAATATGGTAAATATAATGGCACAAAAAAAATTTTTTTTAAAAATGAAATTTTCGAAATTTCAAGGTCATCGTTATTTTTTTTTTAATTAAGGTCATATAATTTTTCCATATTCTTATTTAAAAAAAAATTACAAATCCAACGATATATAATACTTTATAGTTACGATGAATTTCAAAATTTTCAAAATTTTCAATTTAAATGCGCCACGTGATCCTTTTTTTCGATCGATTTCAAACTTTGCCCAAATTTTTTTCTCACCAAAGAGAACCATTCTGGGAGGCGTCGTGCTTTGTATCTCGATAAAAATTTTTCGCCAAGTATAGCTTAGGTCCACCCTAATGTACATCGATCGATTTACAATTACAAATTTTTACAATAATATCGTAAACTAAAGCCGATCGACAGAAACTGTAAAGGGAAATGTTGTTCAGAATCATGGTATTGACAACATATCCAAAGCTTATCGAAATCGGATAGGAAATAGTACATCGAACTATTTACAATTACAAATTTTTACAATAATATCGTAAACTAAAGCCGATCGACAGAAACTGTAAAGGGAAATGTTGTTCAGAATCATGGTATTGACAATATATCCAAAGCTTATCGAAATCGGATAGGAAATAGTACATCGAACTATTTACAATTACAAATTTTTACAATAATATCGTAAACTAAAGCCGATCGACAGAAACTGTAAAGGGAAATGTTGTTCAGAATCATGGTATTGACAACATATCCAAAGCTTATCGAAATCGGATAGGAAATAGTACATCGAACTATTTACAATTACAAATTTTTACAATAATATCGTAAACTAAAGCCGATCGACAGAAACTGTAAAGGGAAATGTTGTTCAAAATCATGGTATTGACAACATATCCAAAGATTATCGAAATCGGATAGGAAATAGTACATCGATCGATTTACAATTACAAATTTTTACAATAATGTCGTAAACTAAAGCCGATCGACAGAAACTGTGAAGGGAAATGTTGTTCAGAATCATGGTATTGACAACATATCCAAAGCTTATCGAAATTGGTGAGGATTCACATCATCGAGAAACTTTTGTTCGTTACGACATCGCGGCGTGCCACCGACACTCGGCTGCCGGCGCGCCGGGCTGCACGCGTCTAGCTCGCGCTCTGATTGGTCCGTGTTTTTCGTTAATAACTCGTTAACGAAGCCGCGGACGACATTTTTTCAAAGGAAAATGTCGCTTGAAATGATCTCAGGAACCTCGCATTTTCGGCTCCGGACCTAATTTTGAGACACCCTGTATGTTGGACACTCTACACTCACAGCCTCGTGTTCATCGTTTATTTTTAGATTGTACATTTTAATTTTGTGCATACAGTTCACACATCTTTTCTTAGTTGTCGTACAGTCATTCGCTTTATGATTTCCTGCACATTTGAAGCATGTTTCTTGCCTTGTACAATTTTTGGCAATATGATAATATCCCTAACATTTGTAGCATCTCTTGACATTGAAGTAGTCGAACACAGAACACTTTCTCCATCCAATGTTTATTTTTTCTTTATTTAACATTCGCTCGTGGGTTGCTTTATCTACTTCAAGTATTAACGAACCTTCTTCTTTTTTTCGCTCATTGACATTCTTTCTCTCTTTAATAATTTTTTTCACTACTCTTATGTGGAATCCTTCCTCTTCCCTATTAATTTCATTCTGTTTTAGTATTGCATCTATCAGGTTTTCGTCATTCAGGTTCATTTCTTCTTCATTAACATTTACAATTTTTATTTTCGGTTTCCTTTTCTTCGGCTCTGCAATTTCAAAATCCTCTCCTAGCTTCTCACAAACTGTGTCTTTCAGTTTTTTTATCTCTTTCTCACTCTCACATCCTAAGATAATCGACCCTTTGCCTCCCTTCTTAATTTTTGTTATTCCTACACCTAAGTTTTTGATGTCAACTTTTTCTTTTACTAATTTCTTGGTCGCTTCACTCTCTTGGTCTTTCTTCGGCTTGACAATTAATATGCTTTCCTTCTTCTTATCTTTCGCTGCATCGCTATAACTTTTTATTTCATTCTCTGCTTTATTTGTGGTATTATTTGTGGTGATCACCTGTATGCTTCTTTTTAAATCTTCAATATCCTGTTTAAAGCTTACTAGTTCCTCGCGAATTATTTGTTTGATCACCGTCTAAATTTCACTTCTGCATGTTATTTCATCTTTTATATCCTTCACTGTTTTAATCAGCCAGTCTATTTTAATATCCATATTTGATTGTTTGCTGGTATTTCCCGACGTATCACCTGTTGATCCTGTAGATCCAACTGATACAGTCCTCTCTCTGTCAGCGACCGTCCTCTTCCCGTCCACCCTATCTCTCTCTATTACAATTTGATGGAATGGACCTTCACACTTTATATATTCCTGGCCCTTATAGGCCCTATGCTTAGAGACGCATCCCGGATGATAAAAGTATTGAACACAGGTCTTGCACTGCACAACCACACTCTTCACTTCCTTTTTACATGCAGAACAGTAGTATTCTGCACAGTCGACTTCACTCATACCTTCTTTACCGACTTCTCACACCAAACTCTGACAACAATCGCCTAATTAGTTCCCTTGATTGCCGTGACCGATAACGCGACCACATGGGCCATGAATGGACGCCTGATGATGTAGCACCATACGATTTTAGAAATCGAATTTCACAGTCATAGCTCAGCACAATCCAACTGGGTAACACTCATAGATACGCCCGTTGTATATCCGCATCCGTATGCAAATTCTTATAATTTTGCACCTTATCTAACTTCTCCAAAATGTCTGTCTTTTCTCTAGCGATGCGACATGCGTCCGCACTGAGAGAGAGAGAGAGAGAGAGAGAGAGAGAGAGAGAGAGAGAGAGAGAGAGAGATAGATAGATAGATAGATAGATAGATAGATAGATAGAGAGAGAGAGAGAGAGAGAGAGAGAGAGAGAGAGAGAGAGAAATACCTCCTAATTGCATTGACAACATTTTAAACTTCGTCGTGGACGTTTCAATGTACTCAGAATATCAGATGTACCGAACGATCGGTATCATCGACATCATTCAACCGGGTGCACTTTTCCGATTTAATATTCCGCATTTTTTAAGAACGAACATTCACACAGATATTTCGATCCGAAAATTGAAAAAATTCTTAGTGCGAAATTTCTGAGGAGAGGATATCTCGATTCATCTACTATTTTAAAAAATGCGACACTGTTTACTTCCCTAGTCCTCAAAGGATTTTGGTAATAGAATTAAGAAGTATTTGTCAAAGTTATCTCTCTCTCTCTCTCTCCCTTCCGCGTTTATTGCTCAAAGTTAGTTTCAGAAATTATCATTCAACATTGTGGAATGGATGTACAGGGGATACCACACAAAAAAACTCATTGACAATAGTACCTCCATGGTAATGCGGAAACCTATTGATACGGGTGTCGCCCTAATGCGCCACGCGCAGTTCATACGGTCTGAGCTAGGTACGCGCCTGAGCTGCCTCGAGGACTATGACCGTAAAGGAGGCAATGCGGCGCGAGCCGAGAAAGCGCTGAAAAGTTACCTCCGTGCCGACCACTGGTATATACAATACAATATATATATTGTCATGTCGCTTAGCTTTCGGCAGAACCGAAACGTACGCGGCACCGGGTATTTACATTTAAAAGGGAATAGTGTGTGTGTGTGTGCGTCTCGCTTCCAGGATTGCAAGGATGTGGGATTCGCCTTTCAGTAGTCAAAACACTAGATGAATGAGAAAGATCGATATAGGGCGTTGTCTCCCTCAAAAGTCCTACTTTTTTATTTACGAGGCGTAATTTGCATTATTCGGCAGCATGTAGCTATGAAAATAGCTAGATGCGCAGTTGTATGCTTCCGAATAATGCAAATTCCGCATCGTAAATGAAAAAATAGGACTTTTGACGGTGATCGCGCCCTAGATTCATCGTTTATCTAGCGATTTTGACTACTGAAAACCCCCGTGTTTGTATTATCGAGAAATGAGAAGGCGAATCCCGTACCCTTGCAATCATGTGGAAAAAGGTGTCTATACCCCCTTAAGTATTTACAGGGCTAACGGCCGGGCCACGCTCAGCCGCACGATACGTGGACCAGCCGGGACAAAACGGCCGCTCGCGGATTCTGTTTTCAGAAATAATGTGCCAAACACGGTACGGTGTCATACGATAACCTAAAATACCTCACGAACATATACAGCAGGCATGCACAGTTCTTTGCTCTCAGAGCGGTTCCGTGCTCCTAAGCGGCTCTCGTGCGCTCTCAGAGCCGTGACCTAGCTCGGACGTATGGTAGGGGAACCCACTAATCGTGACTTGTATACAGAGCACGAGAGAAGACGAGTGGGAGGGGCGTGGGGAAGTGGAGAGCGCGCCTGAGTGGTCAGACTACAATAACGTAGACGCCGCCCCCACTCTCACACTCTTTCGTGGTCCCAAAGCGCTATTTGACTATTTTGAGAGCGACAGAGCGAGTCCGATGTATACAAAACGGGCGAGACAGAGCGAGCGATCAATCAATTGCAACAATCAATTGCTATGGTCGGCGTAGCGGCGTAAAAGTACATACATAGTATGTTTGTGGCAATACCTGTCCCTACTCCTATAAACAGCAGGAGCCACGCGTGAGTCGAAAAGTGTGTGAGTGTCATCCGCGAGACTAGGGAGCGTAGACTCGTATTCACAGGAGAGTTCGTTTCAGTAGACGGGAACCAGATTTTCCCGAAACTTGCAATATTTGGAGATGACGTATCCAAATGTATTTTAGCAAAGCAGTAGCGTGCACTTCTCAAGATTTTCCGAGAAAATTGCATTGAAAATCGGCTTAATACTACTAATCGGTAGGTTGCTGGTTCGAGTCCCGTTTCCGATATTTTTTTTTCTTGAAATTGATACCTACCACAATTTTAGTCTTTTAAATCTATTATTTATAAGTTATTTTTATTTTTTAACTAGAATGTTTTTTATTTGTAGACGTTGGGAAATAAATCGAACATAAAAATAATGTTATACATACACGATGAACCTAAGAATGTTATACATACACCGTTTCGTATACATCGGACTCGCTCTGTCGCTCTCAAAATGGTCAAATAGCGCTTTGGGCCCATGAAAGCGTGTGAGAGTGGGGGCGGCGTCTACGTTATTGTAGTGTAACCACTCCGGCGCGCTCTCCACTTCCCCACGCCCCTCCCACTCGTCTTCTCTCGTGCTCCGTTTATAAGTCACGCTTACAATTAGTGGGTTCCCCTTCCATACGTCCGAGCAAGGTCACTGCTCCGACCCTGCGCATGAGCCGAGTCGAGTGCTCCGACTCCCAAATCGTCCACCTGTGCATGCCTGATATACAGGGTCCTACGTGGGGAAAAGGACAGTGCATTCCCCGCGGGAAGGTTTCTCGCAGGAAAATAATACCAGAAAAAACCGGCAATACATACTTCATGGAAACCGGCAGCAGCCAAATTTAAGCCGGCGCGATTACAAAAACAAGGCGACAGGTATTCGGCCGCTCGCGCGTATCTTTCTCGTATTTCTAAGCGTTCGCGTTGAGACCAGCAGTTACAAGATTGTCGCGTAATTTACAACAGCCTTTTCGGCACTAGTCGGCCGCGCTCCGGTGGAATTCGCGACTCTAATACTTGGCTGGTCGAAGGAACGAAGCGTCCTTCCACCGGGGAACGTCTGGAGGTTCGCTAGTCAATCTCACAAAAATCGACTCCGATACGAGTCCTCCGAGAATCCCCGACTTGGCGTTACAATCAGACGACGGACAATCAAAATTTCTTGTTAAATCCCGACTCGTTCGGGTGTTGACCGACGGCCTCGCGTCTCCCGCGGTATCTCTTGTACCGGTCTCCGGCAACGCATGTGGTCTTGTATCGCGACGCGAAAACAGAACTCGCCAAACGCCCCCGAGCCCACATGAATTGGTCATAAAATAAAATTTATGGCCTGGCCTGCACTTACCAAACGGCAACGATGGGCAATCCTTGGTTTCGGCAGTTGCAAAACTACAATGGTATAACGTCTAATTAGGGCTACAGCCAACGGTACAGTTACTCAAAGTCAGTTCTCTCGGGAACGCGGAGGCGAGGCGTCCCCCTACTCCCTCAACTATTTCCTCCGGCGCGGCTCTCGGGCCTATCGCGTATGTTTTCGCGGCGGGGACGAATCCCACGTTATCGGCAAAACAAAGATTTTCGTGACGGGGTTGACGTGAGCGGTTCTGGCAGTGGACCTAAAGGACTGTTTAGTTTGCGACAGCCTCCGTCCGGCACCAATGCTTAAGGATAGGGCGACGGACATCGGAAGTATCCGTCCGGTTTCTCTCCGAAATTTTTTTTCGCGCCGGGCCGTATCCGTCAGGTCATAAACTCTCGACGAGGGTCGCGGCTGCCTGCTGTGCGTGGCACAAAAAAAAGGTTTTTATGTGCTCTACAACTCCTTAGGTAAACTATCGGTAGGTCTCCTTTATAACATAATGAAGACGGAAACGTTCCTACCGCTTGGTGAATTCTTCTTAAATAATGATTTAAAATAATTGCTAGAAAATATATTAGAGACATATCTTTGTTCTGCAAATTTTCCATCGGATCTAGTGTGAAAAAATGTTTAAATATATGGTCGTATTCTACGATTCTTGCTCTTTCAAATATCGTTCTTTTTTCATTGTTCGTAACAACTTGTTGCCATCATTCAGGTAACCTGTCCATTCCCGTATCTCAATGACTAATTAGCAACATGTGTTTTCGATATACAAGTAAAATTACTTGCTTATTTAAAATGCGTCATAACTCTTTCCTTCCAACCTAATACACATATGATATCAAAAATTATTTCAGATACACCGGAAAATAATAAAATGTTCATTTTAGAGAAACCAATCATTGGTATCATTTCGCCCACTACGATACTTTGCAACTGTACGCATCATGTACTTTCATACGACACACATGAGATGTGAAATACTCCAGTAACTACAAACAGCTGTTAGGTTTGAATTGTTTGTTGTTTCGCGTGAATAAAATTGCTGAATATTCTTTAGACATTACACCTTCCACGTAGTGAAAAAGCGAGCGAGAAGAGTCGCAAGCGTTTCTATTGGGCGGTACGGAATCGCAATACTAAATACATATGTAGATCGCGTAACTGTGCAATACGTAAATAATATTATTTCACAGTTATAATAAGTAATAATATATTTATTTACAGTGAACAGCTATATGTGATCTATTTCACCGTAATTAACATGTAAAATAATTTCTTCCATCCAGCCATTTTGACTTTTTAAATGTGGAAATAGGTTTTCATAATGCTACAGCTTACGATAATAAGCGAATTTAACGACCTACTGCATTATTACGTTACCCTTTAAATAACGCCAATAAATAGTTTGTCCCGACATTTCGGGCCAAACACCCCACTGAGCGATGGCTTGTTTAAGGGGGCCGTCTCCTAGCAGATGACGGTCGCGCGTGAACACTCACACACCGCTAGAGTACACTCACACACCGCTAGACCACGTATACGTACGCGAGAATTGCTAGGATCAGGGAAATGCGTTCTGATTTCTCGATAATGCAAAGACGGGGGTTTTTATTAGTCAAAATCGAGAGGTCACCTTCGTATCTAACAAAATATCATAAACACAAAAAAATTACATATGTCGTTGCGTTGTGCGTATAAAAAACAGTATGTACTACTTTTTCCTCTTTCATGTTTTTCTAATAATTTGCAGGAAAAACGCTGGCCAGGAATGGTGTGAAACACCCTGTAGATCCACACAACGTGCTCTTCAAATTTTCAATAAAGGGCCACCCCAAAAAAATTGCGAAATACAACTGTTAGTATTTTTTCTGCAATTTCGACCAATTGCAATTTTCTACAAATCTTTCTCACGTCATGTTGTCAATTAATTGTACTAACTTTTCAAAAAAATCAAACTCGCCGGGACCAATGTTAAGGGGGCCGTCTCCTAGCAGATGACGGTCGCGCGTGAACACTCACACACCGCTAGAGTACACTCACACACCGCTAGACCACGTATACGTACGCGAGAATTGCTAGGATCAGGGAAATGCGTTCTGATTTCTCGATAATGCAAAGACGGGGGTTTTTATTAGTCAAAATCGCTAGATAAAAGATCAATCTAGTGCGCTGTTTGCTTCAAAAGTCGTTCTTTTACGTTTCCGAGCAATGATTTTGCAATATTCGGCTGCATGTTGCCCGTCGCATGTTGCCCGTTAGATGGCGCTGCAGTCACGCCGGCGTACTAGCCTCTCCGACGGGCAACATGCAGCCGAATATTGCAAAATCATTGCTCGGAAACGTAAAAGAACGACTTTTGAAGCAAACAGCGCACTAGATTGATCTTTTATCTAGCGATTTTGACTAATAAAAACCCCCGTCTTTGCATTATCGAGAAATCAGAACGCATTTCCCTGATCCTAGCAATTCTCGCGTACGTATACGTGGTCTAGCGGTGTGTGAGTGTACTCTAGCGGTGTGTGAGTGTTCACGCGCGACCGTCATCTGCTAGGAGACGGCCCCCTTAACATTGGTCCCGGCGAGTTTGATTTTTTTGAAAAGTTAGTACAATTAATTGACAACATGACGTGAGAAAGATTTGTAGAAAATTGCAATTGGTCGAAATTGCAGAAAAAATACTAACAGTTGTATTTCGCAATTTTTTTGGGGTGGCCCTTTATTGAAAATTTGAAGAGCACGTTGTGTGGATCTACAGGGTGTTTCACACCATTCCTGGCCAGCGTTTTTCCTGCAAATTATTAGAAAAACATGAAAGAGGAAAAAGTAGTACATACTGTTTTTTATACGCACAACGCAACGACATATGTAATTTTTTTGTGTTTATGATATTTTGTTAGATACGAAGGTGACCTTCAATTTTTTTAAATAGAATGCTTTATTATTTCTTATGTCACATGAGAGCGCGTGTCTAGTCGAATTCATTCGTATACTGTGCAGTGACCCTCAAGGTCATGCAAGGTCAGAAACGAAAGAAGCATTTTGAAAAACTTGCAAACACATTGGTATTAAATATTCAAAATGCTTCTTTCGTTTCCGACCTTACATGACCTTGAGGCTCGCTGTACAGTATACGGATTTACATAAAGCAAAATATCATAAACACAAAAAAATTACATATGTCGTTGCGTTGCGTATAAAAAACAGTATGTACTACTTTTTCCTCTTTCATGTTTTTCTAATAATTTGCAAGAAAAACGCTGGCCAGGAATAGTGTAAAACACCCTGTAGATCCACACAACGTGCTCTTCAAATTTTCAATAAAGGGCCACCCCCAAAAAAATTGCGAAATACAACTGTTAGTATTTCCTCTGCAATTCCGACCAATTGCATTTTCCACAAATCTTTTTCCACGTCATGTAATCAATTAATAATTGTACTAGCCTTTCAAAAAAATCAAAATCTTTGTTAAACGTTCAAATTCCTTAACAACGTATTCGCCACCTATTGACACGACAAACTCTGACAAGTTCTAGTTAATAGCTTCTTAAATAAATACAGCATGTTATATTCTGCCTATGCCACGCCGCACAGTGTCGCAAACCATGGACAAAAATCGAAAAAGTCACATCTTGATATCGATTCAAAACTATGTTCATACTATGTTAAAATGTCCAAATAATCATTTTTTGAAAACAAAAATTTTAAAAATGCAGTAGAAAATTAGTTGCAGGGAATCTTATAAGCGAATATTAGGAAGATCAAATAGTACATCAATTCTCAGCGTAACTTATTTACGTTGTGATATGAACAAAACACGTTTCTAGGAAATAATTTTTTTAGGAAATAATGGCTAGGGGTTGGCTAATTGTAATTCAACTTTAAAAATTTTGTAATACTTATATGCAACATAATAATTGACCTGAAATGAAACAATAAAATTTTATAGGTTTCCCTAATCTTTACCAGAGGATAAAAAAAAAACGTATCCGAACGTATCGGTGATTTTGGTTGTGTCTATTCCTAAGATAGTATATTTTGATATTATATAAGTCTAATTTGCTACTTCCGGCGAACATCAGAGTTATTTAACAAAATATGTAGCAAGTACCGGTCAGCAGCCGAGTACGCGAATATCCTCTTGTAGATATATGAGATTTGACTACGGTTGTTGAATAAATAAAAGAATGTTTATATTACATAAATTACAGATATGATTAAATAAATAAAAATTAATGTTCTAATATCATTGATAATTATTTACAAAAAGGTAACACCCTCTGATCACGCCGATTTTTTAATATGTTATCCAGGTCAGCACCCCGAATAATGTTGTAATGGTGTTACTCGCTGGTCATTGTTTATAAAAAAGTTATTAACAAAAAAAATTAATCTACTTTTTATATATTTTAAAAACACGTTTCACATTTTCTCCTAGTCAGATAACGTGTGTAAATTTTCCCGCAGTAAAATGAATGTATTATACGCATTCTGGTATCAAGTATGTCGTTCACTTGTAGAAAGCGAAGGTTCAGATTCTGATAATTATGAATAATTTATAATAAAATGAATAATTTAAGGGAAACAATTGTTTTTTTAATATCTATATTTTCTATTATACTTATATGTATTTATTTTTATATATTATTTTTATGTATTTATCATTATCTATTATTTTTATGTATTTATTATTATCTATTATACTTATATTTCTATTATACTTACATATTAATTATGCTACTTAAAAATTGTAAATATCACGTACTGATAACGCGCAAAAAAATTAAATTTTGTTTATTAAAATCGTTTTTTATTGTTTAAATAAATTACTATATTTATAATAATATCATGTTCAGATTTCTTTCAATATAAAGAAGAAAACCCATTTTGTTTCATGTCTCTATCATGAACAGAACGAAAGTTATTGATTTTTGTCCAAAAAACAGGCATTTCGCGACACTGTGCGCCGGTCCGGCGGACGGAAAAATTTCGGAGAGCTTGGAATTTCTCCGGCGGCCGGACCGGCTCTAGCATAGGCATCTCTTGAGGTGTAGAGGGAAGTAAAAGATTCAGGGAACCCCTGGGGTTTGTCAGCGAACCCCTGGGGTTAGACACGATCCCCAGCGCTTGGCCTTTGTGCGAGCCTCACGAATTACGGCCAGCCGGCCGGACACCAAACTAAATGGTCCAAAATGTCCGAGCGTCGGTGACGGACCAAACTAAACGGTTCTTTATTCTTTATCCGAAGGAAGCGATGACGGCGTTTGAAAAGGATGTTCATCTCCCATCCACATTCCCTCGTCGACGCCTCCAGGTTCGCTAAGCCGGGCTCAGTCCTCCCCTGGGTGTTTCGGCACGAGCCATGGTCCGGGGTAGGCTCTCCAACCTCCTCCTCTCGAGGAATCTGCGCGAACGTACGGGAGGAAACAGGATCCGGGCTCCTCCTTGGGGTCCCGCCACGGCCCTGAAACTTCTATTCGAATAAAGACGTTTTACTCACTGTGACTGTAAAGACAATGCAAGGGGTTAATCTCATTGGGAAAAAAATTCCGCAGTAATAGGTACATTTATCCTATTATATTTGATTTGTAGATTACAAATGAGCCAGATCAATCGTAACAACTTCACACTGTCATCCGGACTTCTTACTCAATCTTATTCAACAAACACGGAGGACATGTTACAGGATTCGGTCGTGCCCGATTAGGCGGGTTCTCCTGCTTTACATTGTCATTGAATTCGCTTTATTATTTCTCCCGGAGCTCTCATAAATATTTCACTAGTTTAGATAACACTGTACAACAAATTACAACTTGTAGGATCCGACATACTAGTAGGAACAGGTTCTCTCTCTCGTATCGCAAGGAATAGGAATTGGGATTTCTCTCTGAACAAAGAATATATTTTCCAATTAGTTTCATACATCGAAAGTTTTCGTAAAATTTACAATAAACCTTTGAAGAAGGTTAGCAACGAAAGATTAAAATAATTTTACTAATAAAAGGTTTTCCCAAACAGGCGTCCGGTTTATTTCAACCGTACTCTCCTATTGGGAAAACGACGACGACTCGGATTCACCAGGTGTCCTCTATAAGCTCGGCGGCCGGCCTTCATGGCCGTCCTCTCCAAGACGTACAGAGTAACCTGGTGAACCTACTTTCAGGCGGCCAGGAAGCTGCCCTGTTCTTTCCTCTCGGCGGGCGGCCGGCCTTCATGGCCGTCCTCTCCCATTTATCCAGAGAGGCGTCCAGGTGCAACCCCTGTCCTCTCCTGAGCTGCCGGGCGTCCGATAGCATTGCTTCGTACTCTCCCTAACCTATGGGCGGCCGTGGTCTTACCTCGTCCTCTCCCACAGGCGCAGCAAAAGTGATTTCTCCGCGATCGTCTACCAGTATTTATACTAGTCGTTGCTAACCCTTGTTTGGGCGTTGTTAGGGATTTTAGAAGTTTCTCGAACATGCGGCCTTCTAGAACATTCGGTCGCGGCGCGATTCTTTTCTTAATCTCAGGGTAGTGCCGAGGCGGATTGGCACCCCTGGGGTTGTCTCGTTCCTCGTCGCGTTACAAACTTTTATTATGATTCTAATATACTGTTGGGTGGATGATATACAGGTTTTTGCGCTGATTCCGAATCTGCACTTAACTTTTCTCCTGCACGCACAGTTTTTGAGAAACATGACTTTAAAAAAAACGTATTTTTCAACTTTGAACAAATATTGAGATGTTATCATAAAATATATTGAATTGTCCTTTACAGCAAACGATTCTGTAGACTTTGCCGAATCCAGTGATACCCACTAATACATTATGATTGTTTAAACAGG
Organism: Lasioglossum baleicum; assembly: GCF_051020765.1. Taxonomy (NCBI): domain Eukaryota; kingdom Metazoa; phylum Arthropoda; class Insecta; order Hymenoptera; family Halictidae; genus Lasioglossum; species Lasioglossum baleicum. The sequence goes on along the minus strand of NC_134936.1, from coordinate 4,800,985 downwards.
TTTAAACAAGCATTAAAGACACTTTTGCACCAATTTTTGAGGATATTTTTCAATTTATCAGAAAAAATAAGGGTCCAGGGGAAAGTCGAACTATACTGCTCGATAGGGCAGACTTTTATCTTGAGAAGCCACCCTGTTAAGTTTGGATCGTCGACGTTTTTTTCGAACCAGAAAGCAAAATATCTTCGCCCGACATGAGATGCCGCCAGTGGCGCTTACCATATAGGATTTGTCTAGATTGCTCAAGTCGGGGAACCAATGTAAGGTGTCCCGACGAGGATCTAGTCTCGGTCGAATATCTGCACGTGGTGAGCCTACTCTCAACACGTGGAATAATTCAATTGTAGACAACGAGTGTAAACACCAATAACAATTTATTAACAATGCACTGAACACGGTACATATAATGTACAATGCCGAATTACTGTACTAACGTGATGTTACAGTTAACCGCGTGCCATACAATGGCTGATCAGAATACAGAGCAATACGAAACACGTCTAGCACGTTCGAGCTACCAGAGCGAAGAGATCGATCGGCACGATCAACGTGCAGTGATGTGATCAGACCCACCGTAACTCGCGCATGCGCGGCAATTTCGGCCTCAGTAGCGTAACTATTTCGATGAAATCGTGTAGCTTGAGCACCCCGCAGACTTTTATAATTGAAACTTATTCTTTATTTTGAGGATAATCGTCTCTCGTCCATCAGTCGTCCCGCCAATAACACTGGTACATTCCCGCCAGAATAACTGCCTCAAGGCGTCAGGGCCCTGGCCGCTCGGCTGCGTCATTGTAGATACGCTACTGTCTTGGCCGCGCATGCGCGAGTTACGGTGGGTCTGATCACATCACTGTCGACGTGCCGTCGATAATGGCGTCAGTGGTCGTGCGCAGGCGCGGCAGCTCCCCACTACGCAGTCAATGCGGTCTGGTACGTGCGACCCCACAACCACTAGAACAGGCGTTACACGGGATACGGCGCACAGTGGGACCTTTCGTTCAAATCGGAGACAAAATTAAAGAACTTTCGATACAAATGAGGTAGAGCGATGAAATTTTTAAAAAATTAAAGCTAAAACTTTGCAGAATATGGGAAAAATAGGGAGGTTACTGTACGAACGGTTTTTAATCTTGAGAAAATTCGTTAAACATGTAGAATTTCAAGAAATCGATTTTGCAATATCCTGAGGTCGTAGAAAAATTTTGAGACCAGATTTGAAATCAGCGTGAAAAAATCTACGAGAAATGAAGTACAACATGTTCAAAAAAAATTTTTTCCGCGAGTGGTATTAGCGCACAGTATCACGGAATGCCTGTTTTTTGGACAAAATTCAATAACTTTTGTTCTGTTTATGATAGAGACATGAAACAAAGTGGGTTTTTTCATTTATATTGAAAGCAATCTGAACATGATATTATAATAAATATAGTAATTTATTTAAACATTATAAAACGATATTTATAAACAAAATTTTGTTTTATTCCTGATTTTCAGTAGATGAATTCTCAGTTCAGTTCTCCCGAAAGTGAAACTTCGTTTTAAACTCTTATAACATTCGCCTCCGCGACACACATACACTCTTTCTCTACTATGCCTGCCGCAACTAACTAAAAGTAGGACTATTCGCTCTGGTCTAAACATTCTTCAATCATAATTCGCTTTTATAAACAAATGTGAAGTCATGCTTAATCAAAGCTTACGAGTACATAGTATTTACAATTTTTAAGTACCATTATTAATATATAAGCTATCAGAATTCGTAAATACCCTCATTTTACTGCGGGAAAATTTATACACTTTAACTCCCTGGGAGAAAATGTAAAAAGTGTTTTTAAAATATATAAAAAGTAGATTAACTTTTTTAATAACTTTTTTTTAATAACTTTTTTATAAACAACTACCGGCGAGTAAAAAAACATTATTCGGAGTGATGACCTGGACAACATATTCAAAAATCAGCGAGATCGGAGGGTGTTACCTTCTTGTCAATAATTGTCAATGGTTATTAACACATTAATTTTTATTTATTTAATCGTATCTGTAATGTATGTAATATCAAAATTCTTTTATTTATTTCAATAACCGTAGTCGAATCTCATATTTCCACAAGTGGATATCCGCTTATCGGCTGCTGACCAGTTCTTGCTACATATTTTGTTAAGTAACTCTGTTTTTCGCAAGACCGCAATTAAGATTTACATAATATCAAAATATACTATCTTACTAATACAACGCAAAAAAATCCCCGAAGTGTTTTGAGGTGTTTTTTTTATCCTCTTCTAAAGATTAGAGAAACCAATAAAACTTAATGGTTTCATTTCAGGTTAATTATTAAATAGCGCATAAGTATTACAAAACTTTTTAAGATGAATTATAATTAGCCAACCTTTAGCCATCATTTTCTAAAAAGATTATTTCTTACAAACGTCTTTTGTTCATAACACAACGTAAACAAGTTACGCTATGAACTGATGTACTATTTCATCTTCCAAATTTTCGCTTACAGATTCGCTTGTAATTAATTTCCTACTGAATTTTTTGAATTTTTTTTATCAAAAAATGATTTATTTGGACATTTTGACATAGTATGAACATAGTTTTCAATCGATATGAAGCAGTAACTTTTCCGATTTTTGTCAATGGCTCGTGAGACTTTGCGGCGCGGCGAACATCCGTTATAGTGGTGAGCGCCACTGGAAGCAACTCGTGTCAGGCGAAGATATTTTGCTTTCTGGTTGGAAAAAACGGCGACCATGCAATATAGTTCGATTTTCCGCTAGACCCTTATTTTTTTAGATTAATTGAAAAATATCCACAAAAATCGCGGTGGAAATTTAGTGTCTCTCCGTCTTTAATGATTGTTCAAATATGTTAAATGATGTTATTATAAAAAATATTGAATTGTTCTTTACAGCAAAATATTCTGCAGACTTTCCCGAATTCAGTGATACTCAATACTAATACATTATGATTGTTTTTTAAAATATGTTTAAACAATCATAATGTATTAGTATCGAGTATCACTGGATTCGGGAAAGTCTGCAGAATATTTTGCTGTAAAGAACAATTCAATATTTTGTATAATAAGATCACTTTCTTTCTTTGTAACGGGGCCGCTTTCTCGCGTGCTCGGTTCTTTCCGTCCGGAGTTTTCTTAGTGCGGGGATAGCTCGCCGTGCCGGGGTTCGCGTAGTGCGGGCCGGAGCGGGAAGACGTGGTGAAATGGTACGAAATAAACAAGACGGTGTTTCGTGATAAAGCTAGCTCGCCACCTCGTAATTTCGGTGATACTGGGTGGTGATCGCAGGATCGCCGTGGTGAGGTAGGTAGCGGGTTTCGTAGGACCGGCGTTACCGGGGTTCGGTGTCAGGGGTGACGTCCCGTCACGGGAAACGGTGCTTGGCCGGGGTTCGGTGTAAGGGGGTGACGTCTCGTCACAGGACCGGTGTTCGAACGGAGTTCGGTGCAAGGGGGTGACGTCTCGTCACAGGAACGGTGTTTTGAACGGGGGTTCGGTGCAAGGGGGTGACGTCTCGTCACAGGAACGGTGTTCGAACGGAGTTTGGTGCAAGGGGGTGACGTCTCGTCACAGGAACGGTGTTTGAACGGGGTTTCGGTGCAAGGGGTGACGTCTCGTCACAGGAACGGTGTTGGAACGGTGGTTCGGTGCACGGGGGGGGACGTCTTCGTCACAGGAGCGGTGTTTTGACTGGGGTTCGGTGTACGGGGGTGACGTCTCGTCACAGGAGCGGCGCTTGAACGAGCGAGGAGTGACGTCTCGTCACAGGAACGGTGTTTGAACGGGGTTCGGTGCAGGGGGTGACGTCTCGTCACAGGAGCGGTGACAGAGGGGTGCGGAGTGCTTGGAGGTGACGTCTTCGTCACAGGAGCGGGTGTCAGGGGTCGACGTTTGCGTCGAGGGAGCGGTGCTACTGGAGGTAGTCGGTACTGGTGTCGACGTCTTCGCCGCAGGAGTGGTTTTACAGGGGATCCTCGCTATCGTGATCGACGTCTTCGTCGAGGGAACGATGTCTTACGTGGTGTGCAGGAACTGGAGATTCCGGCGGGCTGGTTTCAACGTCTCGTTGAAGGAGCAGTATTTTTCGGTGGACTGGCTGCGACGTCGTCGTCGGAGGATCGGGTACCTGGTGCGCGGTAAATGCTTAGGTCGCCTAAGCAGGACTGCGATGATTTGGCCTATTTCGGAGGCCTTTTATACTCCCCAAAATGTACTGTTTGGAGGTGAGGGTTGGTGGTGAGGTAAGGTGTGTTCTATGGTTTTTCTACTGGTTTTTGTGTATATTTGGGTTTTTGGTGGATGACACTTTGATCAAGGAGTTTCGGGGAAGTGTTGTTTATACCGGTGTGGATCGGTGGATCTCGGGGTACCTCGGGTTCTTTCGGGGATCAGCCGTTCGTAACAAGCTTGCCTAGTGCAGGTTTGTTACATCTTTATAGTTGAAAAATACGTTTTTTTTCAAAGTCATGTTTCTCAAAAACTGCGTGGTGGAGAAAAATTTTGGGGCAAATTCAGAATCAGCGCGAAAAACTCTACGAGATCCACCCGACACTATATATTAGAAACATTTTTAGTGTTGGACAGTGTAATGAGCGAAAGTCACCCTCGACTGCGATGGATTCCGAGATTCCACTTTTAATTTCTCGATAGTGCAAAGACGGGGTTTTTTAGTAGTCAGAACCGCTAGATGAAAGATCAATCTAGGGCGCTGTTTGCCTCAAAATTCCTTCTTTTACGTTTACAACACAATGGTTTTGTAATATTCGGCTGCATGTTGCCAGTCGGAGTGGCTAGTACGCCGCGCCGCGCCGCACAGTGGTGCCAAATGGCCAAAAAGCGGAAAAAAATCTATAAAAACCAAACCATCCAACACATTTGCTTGAAAATTTGTGGAAAGCATGCCACAGGTACAACGGTTATGTGGCAAGAAAATAAATATTTATTTATTTATTAATTAATTTATTTTTTCATTAAATTTTTTTTTACTTGTTTTACTGTTCTCCGATTTTGATGAAATTTAAATATGTTATAGATTTCAACATTTTGAACAACTTTTTCCTTTTCCAATATAGGAGGGTCGCTTTTAGTTTTCGAGATACTCGCATTTTCGTATGCAGGAACTGACCAGGAGCCGTAAGAGCTGTGTAGATTAGGGTGGACCTAAGCTATACTTGGCGAAAAATTTTTATCGAGATACAAAGCACGACGCCCCCCAGAATGGTTCTCTTTGGTGAGAAAAAAATTTGGGCAAAGTTTGAAATCGATCGAAAAAAAGGATCACGTGGCGCATTTAAATTGAAAATTTTGAAAATTTTGAAATTCATCGTAACTATAAAGTATTATATATCGTTGGATTTGTAATTTTTTTAAAATAAGAATATGGAAAAATTATATGACCTTAATTAAAAAAAAAATAACGATGACCTTGAAATTTCGAAAATTTCATTTTAAAAAAAAATTTTTTTTGTGCCATTATATTTACCATATTGAACAGTGCAACTTTTTCCTCTGACATTTTTTCGTATAACCACAAATAACAGAGATATGTCATTTTGTATTGTACTATTGTACTATACATGTGAATGAATATTTTGAATATATTCTACAGAATAGTGATAAGGAACTATTTCTTATATTCTAATGTAAGACTATCCGCTTTTAAGATGGCAAGGACAGAGCGGGTCACCAAATAATACGCCGATCAATGGTGAAGCCGCTCGCCAAGAATGCATTTTATTAAATGAACAGACAAACAATACAAAATCTAGAGAGAGAATCCAAACTTGACAAGTCACTGGAAGAACGGGTCCTCAGACCTGAAGTGGCTGTAAGGACCCGCGCTGCCAGCGTATTTTATGACGCTACCCCTCTGGGTTTCCCTGAGAGGGAGGTAGCTGTGTGGTTCGCCTGTGCTGCGGACCCTCAACGTTCGATTTACATGTTTTTCGCTATTGTTGTTTTCGTTGCGTCAGGATATTGCTGGCGGTAATCTTTTACCATTTGCAGTACCAACTGCTTTTCTTCCTCATTGCGAGCTAAAATTTGATTGTATGTAATCCTGTATTAGCTTAACGGCTCTTTCTGCCGAATCATTGACTACAGGTAAAGCCTTAACTATATCTAAACCTAGTTTGTAAGAATCTTCATCTTGCCAAACTACTGGATCTTTTTTTAAAAATTCTGTCAATATATTAAATCTACTAAAAAATTTTCGGCTTTCGTCTGATATAAAACCTGAAATGTCCTCTTGCATGTGATCGGCCACATTAGTTGGTAAAATGACAAATTTTTTATAATAATCGCCGCTACTAAAAGATCACTAATTGATCAAGAAACTCTTGTTCCTGTTGATCTTGTATCTGGGATCGTCGTTTACAACTCTTTTGTAAGACCTTCCACTTGTGGTATAATGACTCCAATTTCTCGACGCAGCGACTGTTTAACTGAACTGGAATTTTGGCCTTTTCCCCACAACACCTCCACTTCTTTAACAACAAGGTGTGCACTAGACCGAAGGTTCAATTTCACTTTCCGCAAATTATAAAATAGCACTCCTAAAACTTGTCGTTTCGATGGCAACTTAGCGTCAATTATCTGATTTTCATCATGTTCTAATAAGAACAGTTTTTCGCGACTTCTACTTTCCATTGGGCTTCTCAATTTATATAGAAATTGAGTAGTCTTCCTGTATGACTACTGTAACGTCTCGCGTCTGCCAAATCTGGATTGAACGACGATGATCACGAGTCCGATTTTGTAAGTTGAGGTGATAGTTGATCAAAGACAACACTTGAGGTTGTATGTTCGCTTACTCGATACTGATGATTACAGTTCGTTAGCTCAGACAGATCTAATCGGTGGTTCTCTGATACATCTAAATCTTACTTCGGTGTGGATGTCGTTTGTTTGAAAAAGCGTGATGATTGGTTGATGGAGTTGAAAGTAATTGGTGGAAAAACTTGTAAGGATAGGAGTAGGAATAGGAGTGGGAGTTTAAGTACGGGTTGTTATAAAATTTTTAACGAGGGTTTACATCTGTTTCCCGGGTGTGCGCTTATGAATTTCAAGATAGGTAAAATTGTAAAAAAGTAGACTTAAGGTCCACGGGGTACATCTGGAGGTAACGTAATAAATTATATTGGGTCATAGGTAATAAATGGATATGTTTAAATATCTGTTATTTGTGGTTCTACGAAAAAATGTCAGAGGAAAAAGTTGCATTGTTAAATATGGTAAATATAATGGCATAAAAATTTTTTTTTTAAAAATCAAATTTTCGAAATTTCAAGGTCATCGTTATTTTTTTAAAAATTAAGGTCATATAATTTTTCCATATTCTTATTTAGAAAAAAATTACAAATCCAACGATATATAATACTTTATAGTTACGATGAATTTCAAAATTTTCAAAATTTTCAATTTAAATGTGCCACGTGATCCTTTTATCCGATCGATCTTAAATTTTGCACAAATTTTTTTCTCACCAAAGAGAACCATTCTGGGGGGCGTCGTGAAAAAAATTCGTTGGTCAAAAAATAAGGACCACCCTAGTGTACATACATATGTGTACATACCAAGATTTTCACCACTTTTAACCACTTATACCTCGTGTGTATGTTAATCAATTTCGATGAAATTTTCAGTATATATATATAACTAAGATAGATCTACTAAACGTATATTTTAAATTTTCTATACGGGGACAAATAAAAAAAATTTTTAAACTGCCTTTTTTTACGTCATTGCTATTCTTTCAAAAAAAGTTTTGCACGTTATTTAGTAAACAACTGCATTTAATTGATCACAAAAAATCAGATCGTTTGGTAAAAGTTTAGAAAAGTTATTCCGTTTTAAAGAGCGTACACGGATACATGCGTCTGACTATAGTTAGAAAAAATTGGTCGCAGAGCCAGGTTTGCAGGAGTTCGCAGCCAAAACCTGGTTGGATATGTACTTGAAAGTGTGTTGCATTATTTGCAACAAGTTTTATCTTGGCGCTTTTTGGCGCAAACAAGTTATGTCAAATTGAACTTTAATTCTACTATTCAAAATAGCTCTTTTTCAATTTGTGTTTTAGATAAATAAATGACACTTACATTAATTAAAGCTACGTTAAATAAATCATCTATTATAAACACAATCAAATTATAATACTGTTCAAGTGTTATAATGTTTTAGATTCTTGTGGCTGCGTTTATACGTAGACGCATTTATAAGCCAAAATCGCAGGTTTCCTTTTTCCAAACTTTCATGTCATATTATTCCTAGAAATAAGTGATACTTATAAAAAATTTTTATTGGTTTAAATACTCCAACTATATAGTAAACGAAATTGCAATGAAAAATCTATGTACCCAACATTCGAAAAATTGATTTTTTTCCCTGCTCGCACGACTGTGCGCCGCACAGTGGGCCAGAATGGCTCGGTAGCTGTTCATGAGCTAAAAAATGAAAGTCCTCATATCGATTTTTAACCAATGCACAGTGATTCTTAAATGTCCATTACATTCGAAAACAATAATATTAATTAAAGTTATTAAAAACTCTCGTCACAATAAGCGTTCAAAGATCAAACTTTTTCAGATATGATTTATCACCGAAAAAATTCCTTTTCTTCATAACGGTGTCCTGGAAAACCTACTGAAGATTAAGTGCCCAATTTTTTTTTATACGAAGAATGTATATTTTTGTTGAGGACGCACCAGGAACTAAACATTATTGTTCATAATTTGTTATAAAAAAAAATACTGAGTCAACTAAGGAAAATCGTCAAAGTTTTTCACCTTTGACAAGGAATAAGTTAAAAAATGATCAAAAATGATGGCTCTAACAACGTGGAACATTTTCAGCAACATCTCCTCTAAAAGATCCTGCAAAATTCGCGTCCCCCCTCAGACCACCGTGAAAATTATGATAGTTTAAAGCGTCGCGTGACACGCGCACAGTGGTGAGTTCGATCGAAATCGTGGCCAAATTATTCTGTATTCACACGAGTTTTCAGACATTTCCGGTGGTGTGACAAAAAAATGTTTCCTACAAAAAGTAATCAGTACACAGTCTTTTACAAATATCAATACAAAAAATTTCCAAAAAAAATTTTTTTTCAATAAAAAATTGTGGTCACCTTCATTATTTATTTATAACTATATATTTTTTATTCAATAATGTTATAGCTGACGGCAAGACGAATCCAACGACCTATTTAATGTGGTCTTTATGTATTGAAATAATGGTGAAATAGGCGTGAACACCCAGTTTTCAAATATTATTCATTATTCACACGATTTTTCAGACATTTCCGGTGGTGTGACAAAAAAATGTTTCGTACAAAAAGTAATCAGTAGTCAGTCTTCTACAAATTTCAATACAAAAAATTTCAATAATTTTTGTTTTTTAATCAAAAATGGTGTGCACCTTGAATATTTATTTATAACTATATATTTTTTATTAAATAATGTTATAGCTGACGCCAAGACTAATCCAACGATATATTTAGTGTGGTCTTTATGTTTTGAAATAATGGTGAACAGCCAGTTTTCAAATATTATTCATTATTCACACGAGTTTTCAGACATTTCCGGTGGTGTGACAAAAAAATGTTTCCTACAAAAAGTAATCAGTACTCAGTCTTCTACAAACCCCAATACAAAAAATTTGAATAATTTCTTTTTTTAAATAAAAAATTGTGGTCAGCTTCAATATTTATTTATAACTATATATTTTTTATTTAATAACATTATATTTGACGCCAAGACGAATTCAACGACCTATTTAATGTGGTCTTTAAGTTTTGAAATAATGGTGAAATAGGCGTGAACAGCTACCGAGCCATTCTGGCCCACTGTGCGCCGTCGTGACTGCAGCGTCCTCTGACGGGCGACATGCGACAGGCAACGTGCAGCTAAATATTGCAAAACCATTGCTCGCATACGTAAAAGAAGGACTTGAGGCAAACAGCGTCGTCTGTTGGAAAAGACTCCCTTAAGCAAGCATATCTCCTGAACCATTACAGGATCGAAACTTCGATCTGCAGCCGCCCCGGATACGTATCTACTGGATTGCATACCAAACACATCATAATTTATAGGAGAAAGGCACAAATTTTGAGTCCGGTAAAGTAAAGTTTACCCTACATTTCATATCTTACTGAATCATTTTTTTATTTTTATCTATAAATCTTTATTTTATTTATAGATATAAACATACGAAAGCAATCGTGTCTCGCATAGGTCTGTGTCTCTTCAATTTGATGTGTCGTAGAGTTTCTGCCGTTTCTTTCTGAACTCACTCAGGTGTGTGTGTTTGTTTATTTGTCGAAGCGATAAGAGATCTATGTATATCTGTGGTTGTAAGGAAGAATGCCGCATGTCGCATACGTTCATTTTTGAAATATTGCCGTTTAAAGTTGTGACTACTATTTGTTTGACATAGGACATTGGTTAAATTGGATTACTTTCTGAACATTTTTGAATTTATTTTCATGATTATTTTTTTGGTAAATACGCAAATCCTATACTCTGAAGCTCAATTAATGCATAAGCTCAAATTTTTGAAATTATGACATGCGGCGTTTTTCTTGACATACCACAGATACGTATCGATGATGCTCAGGATCCGAAATGTTTTCGCTGCTATGTACGATCACTATTAGCAGTCATGGCATCAATGGGTAAAAACATGTCTATGGAAAAATCAGAATGTGAAATTGAAAGTGAATGCAAAGTTAGTAGTGATACAGATAGTGATAGCGACAGAGACACAGAGATATTGAAAATCAAACAATAAGCGGCCTTGACAGATGACGTACCTGTCGGGTCGGAAGGGTTAAAATTGTTAAAAATACAGACGTCACGATAACGTCGATCCAGGTCAACGCGGCTAGCAACGTAGTAAAAAGAATCTACTTCTTGAAATCTGTTATTGTAGTTGCACTTTCTTATTGAGAAAATATATTGGATAAGGAAATAGTTGTGTAATTATAATTACTAGAGTTCACAATATCATTAGACTGCGGATCTTTATGCATTTATAGCAAAATTGAGTATATGAAACTTAAAATTGTTAAGAAATTTTAAAAATATTGAAGAGGTCAATATATAATTTCTCCTGTATTAAAATCATTACGGGAGGAAATAACATTCAATTTAGTTTCTATTTCTTGCAATCGATGCAGACAATTTTTATTTTGCATGAAGATCTGCAGTCTATTCGTCGTTATTCTTAATGAAACGTTCACTATTATTCTCAATAATATTACGCCAATTTTATGGCAGTTTGCAGCATATACATAGTATTGCAATAAAAAGATGCTTCAGACTTCGCCGAAGGCGGGCGAAGTTTGATCAAGATTATATGAAATGTCTCGTTCGAAGGTGATAGTATTGTAGCACCCATCTGATAAATCTTTCGTGCATCACTTCCACTTTCTTTCTTTCCTCCCAGCCCCATATCTCCACACCGTATGCCATCACTGGCCATATCAGCGTGTCGAAAAACCATTCCCTTCTCTTGTACTTGTCTTTAAAACAGGGATTCATACCGGTATATTACCGGTATAATACCGGTATACAAAATAACGGTATTATACCGGTATTACCCCAATAACCTTTATAGAAACCGAAATACCGGTATGACACCATACCGGTAAATGGAAATACCGGTATGACACCATACCGGTAAATGGAAATACCGGTATATTTCAAGAACTTATACCGGTATTATACCGGTATTTTCGGTTGTACGTTGTACCGAAATACCGGTATGATACTATTTGAAAGTACCGATATATTTTCTCATATTTGCCGCTAATTTTTTTAATTTTCTTATTTTATTTAACAACAACAGACGTCTTGCGACAACGAACAAGCGATACCGTGACGACGCACGGAGACCGCCGCGCTGCGGAGCGCGGAAGACGGAAATAATTGAATACGCGGCAAGGCCAAAGGCACGTAGGATTTTTGTTTTAATAAAGCAATCTTTCATTTTGTCATTAGCCATCACGAACGACATACGTTTTCTCAGATCCCTCACCACCTCTATTTTTTGCTTGGTCGGGCCTAGCAACGAATGTCCCTTTCGTTTACTCGAGGCACGCACACGATCATGTTCTGTCTCATCGACACGGACGTGCGGACTGTAGTAGTAGGCTTTTGTCTATACATATAATTCCACACAATCAAATTTTGCAAAAACATTAACAGCTAATATATCAATAACTATTTGTTGATGTAAAAAAAAACTTTATCAACAATTTTCTTTGTTATAAACAATTTTGCGGCAAGTTTCTCTTACAAATGTCCACCGATCCAGAGGTGTAGATTCACCCCTAGGACGGATGACCATTACTTTTTATTCACCATGTAGAGTACTCCAATTTTCAGCCATAATAAAGAAGTCGGGATGCAGTGTATAAATATGACTGGGAGTAACTGTATTTACGACTACTTACTGTAATTTCGTGACCACACTCATTAATTATGCATGTCGATTTATTTTGCGATGAATTATACTCGAAGTATTCAAAAACAGCATTTATCTTCCTTCGACCCATTTCTTACACTGACACTGACTCTAATTGTACTAACAATAAGATTAATGCTAGAAAAACTAAAAACGAACTAAAATAACGCACTAATGAACTATAATGAATAAGAAATATTCTAATATCAACTAAAAAGTAAGTATAAAGTATTAAATATATACAAAAACGGATAACGTTCCGATATCGAAAAAGTGGTATATACGGAGGAAAAATGGAGGTGGTGAGGGATCTGAGAAAACGTATGTCGTTCGTGATGGCTAATGACAAAATGAAAGATTGCTTTATTAAAACAAAAATCCTACGTGCATTTGGCCTTGCCGCGTATTCAATTATTTCCGCCTTCCGCGCTCCGCAGCGCGGCGGTCTCCGTGCGTCGTCACGGTATCGCTTGTTCGTTGTCGCAAGACGTCTATTGTTGTTAAATAAAATAAGAAAATTAAAAAAATTAGCGGCAAATATGAGAAAATATATCGGTACTTTCAAATAGTATCATACCGGTATTTCGGTACAACGTACAACCGAAAATACCGGTATAATACCGGTATAATACCGGTATATGTTAGCGTGTCAACGTGATAGCGGCAACGCAGTTTCGGGAAGGACGACCGAACACATGTTTGGTTCCTTCACATAATTATGGCAAGGTATTTATGGCGTGTATGGCCGTGAATCTAATAAATAGCCCCAATGCCATAAAAACTAGGGACCGCTTAGGGTCTCTCAGGTATCGGTATACAACCATTGACTGTGTATTGAAAGCGAGACCTTTAGAAAAGGCAAGCGACCCGACGTCGTATTGCTAAATAATAATAACACATGGTTCTGAAGGATCTGGCCACGGAGTGGGGAAGGCTATGCCTTTTTTGGTAAGAGGACTGTGAGGAACCGCACGGCACTTACCCCAGAACTATGGGACAAATAACATCGTTTTTCAAATGTGTTTCTAACATCAGAAGTGGGATAAGTAACTTTCGCGTCTGTACGGTTCCTGAGAAGTCCGGGCAACGAGTTTGTATTCCAAACGCATCATGGAATCCGCGAGTGCATCTGTGAGTGAATCTGCGAGTGCATCTGCGAGTGGCGTTTCCACGCTTAATGAGCTTGTTCGACAAGTTTTCGAAAAAATAACAGCGAGTGCTACTAGTGCGGGGAACAGCATACTGTCTTCAAAACTAGTGGAAGTGGTGCCTGAATTTGATGGCCGTGATCTAGGACAGGACGCAAAAACGTGGTGCAACACGGTGGAGCAAATCACGCAAAAGCAGACCGAGCAACAACGCCTTTCTCTCGCGACCCATGCGTTGAGAGGAGCTGCCAAGGATTGGTATCAGGAATGGACGGGTCAACCGCGAAACTGGAGTAAGTTCTGCGAAGATTTGTGTGATGTATTTGTGTCAAAGAAAAATTTACATGAAAGACTCTTGCGGGCAATAAAATATACCAGTGATGCTGCGACAACGTACGCTGAATATGCACGCACGAAATTGCTGTATTTACGGCAAACCCGCGTCGTCTTCAAGATAGAAGAGTTGATCGAAATTATAATAGGAGGTATTACCGATCAAAACGTGCGCCAAGCAGTGCATAACGCCAATTTTGAGGAAACCTCGCAGTTGATTGCTGGGTTAGCGCAGTTCACAAAATCCGAGAAGGAAAAGAAGGAAGAGGAAGAATTTAAAGGACAACACCGAAGATCGTGGCTTGACAAGAAACGTTGTTACACGTGTGACAGTACAGACCATCTACGAGCAGATTGCCCTGAAGGAAGAAAACGCAAACTCATTGGTAAATCTAGTCCTAAAAGAAGAAGACTAGACCCAAACGACGATGGTAGGAAGAGAACAGCGGCAACTTGCACTTTCTGTACAAAGCGAGGTCATGAAGAGGCACAATGTTGGGCTAAACAACGGACCCAAAATTTGTAGGCCCATTTGTTATAAAGTATTGGAAAATGATCGCTTTGAAATAGTAGGGAAAAGCGGAATAGTACAAACAGTACCGAAAGATCGATTATGTCCTTGGAAGGGCGAATGGCCGGCGACACAGAGTTTGTAAACGAAGATGAACCGTGTTAGCGTGTATTGTATACTCGAATTATTATTATGTCCGTCCTATTTTCTTTTGTATAGTTTATTAATTCCATTCAACGCCGTTTAGTGTTAGCAAGAGTCATGTATTTACAATTGGTTATTACTTTGTTTATTTTCCTTTTGCGTGCCTTCATTATAAACATTCCTATTACATTTCTCTGAGTATGAGATTTTGTTGTGGTTATTGTACACAGTGTGTATAATCTTTATTGTTTGTTAAAAGATTGTGTTCTACCGAACGCGTGTTTTGGCGGTAATTACAACAGGGTGCTTATAAGTACGGAGTTGTGGAGATTACGACGCCTTTGGGGGACTAGGCTTTTAGCCGTCTTTGTTGGTTGTGTGGTGGTAGCTTCAACTGGGCACGGGTGGAGTGCTGGACAGTTGTCGCGGCGACACCTGAGACACTGTGTGACATGGGGCCTGTTGGTCATGTTGTCAAACGTTTGGCGGTAGCGTGACAGAGCGCAAGTTGAGCGCTGAGCTGTTTTCGCGGCGACGCCTGAGATGGTGTGAATGATACCATCTGAGTGTACTTATGTGAGTACTGCTGCTGCCTGGTGGCATTTATGAAGTTATTGTGAAATATCTGCAATTGTCGGTTTTGAGATGTACTTGTGAGTCATCTGAGAATGTTTGAGACATTCTGCTGTCACTGTCCATTCTGATACAACGTGTATTCTGATATAACTTGAGGTATACTCCATGTGATTTGGATGTGGTCAGGAATGACCGAGCGATATTCAGTTTGGTACTTGTATCTTTGGAGTTTAGATGCTTCCCGAGAGCGTGAAGCATGTCAGGTTGGCCGTGTTAGCGTGTCAACGTGATAGCGGCAACGCAGTTTCGGGAAGGACGACCGAACACATGTTTGGTTCCTTCACATAATTATGGCAAGGTATTTATGGCGTGTATGGCCGTGAATCTAATAAATAGCCCCAATGCCATAAAAACTAGGGACCGCTTAGGGTCTCTCAGGTATCGGTATACAACCATTGACTGTGTATTGAAAGCGAGACCTTTAGAAAAGGCAAGCGACCCGACGTCGTATTGCTAAATAATAATAACACATGGTTCTGAAGGATCTGGCCACGGAGTGGGGAAGGCTATGCCTTTTTTGGTAAGAGGACTGTGAGGAACCGCACGGCACTTACCCCAGAACTATGGGACAAATAACATCGTTTTTCAAATGTGTTTCTAACATATAAGTTCTTGAAATATACCGGTATTTCCATTTACCGGTATGGTGTCATACCGGTATTTCGGTTTGTATAAAGGTTATTGGGGTAATACCGGTATGAATCCCTGCTTTAAAATATCTTTTGTGTATCCCCAACGCACTTCTCATTACACCTCCTCCCTTCCTTGTTCTTTCCTGTATCTGTCTTTCTTGTCCTCCGTTCTTCTTGAAGATATATCCCGGGTATTTTATCTCCTCTACGTCTTCAACCGTTCCATCTCCCCATCTCCACGTCTTTTTCTCTTGCCTTCTTCTTTCAAACCTTATAACCTTCGTTTTTTCTCTGTTCACCTCTGTCCTTTCTCCCTTATATAATTCCTAAATTCCTCAATCATGAACTTCGTACCACTCTCTTACTTCGCCAGCAGCATAAGGTCGTCCACATATTGCAGGGTATACAGGGTGTCCCAAAATTCCTTCAACAGCCGGAAATGGGAGCTTCCTGAGATCATTTGGAGCAACATTGTCCTTTGCAAAAATGTTATCCGCAGCTTTGTTTAGAAGTTATTAACGAAAAACACGGACCAATTAGTCGGTCAATAGACAGTTGGCGCGCCGGGCCGACTGTGCCAACTCGCGTCTAGGTCGCGCTATGATTGGTCCGTGTTTTTCGTTAATAACTCCTAAACAAAGCCGCGGATAACATTTTTGCAAAGGAAAATGTTGCTTCAAATGATCTCAGGAAGCTCCCATTTCCGGCTGTTGAAGGAATTTTGGGACACCCTGTATATCATTTTTCCTCTTATTTCTACCCCACCTTTCCCCCTCTTCCTCATCCTTTCTTCTAAATCCGCCACAAGCAATATAAATAGCATCGCGCTTAGCGGACACCCTTGCCTTACACCTCTTCCTACTTAGAACTTTTCTCCTATTTCTCCTCGAGCTTTCACTTTCGCCTTTGTCTCTCTATATACCTCTTGTTAAGTTTTATAAAGTTGGCAACGTTTCTCTCTTGTGTGGCAACTCAGCGGAGTTGGTTGCGCTCTCTCTCCAAAAAGATTCTCCGAAGCGAACGGACGTGCTATGTAACACGTAATGCAGTTGAAAAGTTCCTCAGTTATAATAAGTTATAGAAAGATCAAAAGTTTAAGTTTTTGTTGTACATATTGTATTCTAATTCAGTTCTTATGTTAATTATATTCTTACATAAAGTCAAATCCTGAATTTCTCATCCATTAAAAATAACACCTCTTCTATTCTTTCCCTTATTCCTTCTCTCACTCCTCTTTCCTTTAGAGCTTTCCACATTTTTCTTCTGTTGACTCTGTCAAACGCTCGGCCTTCAGATCTATAAAACAGCCTATCATTCTTCCTTCCTTCCTCGCGAGTTCTCCGTTAATTATACATTGTGTATATTTTATTTGACGACCATTAAATGATTAGAGCCGATTCCGCGTAGTTGTTTCTTGACCTGCGAGATCTGTCCTGCCGTCAGGGCTGTCCCCGTTATCCCTTGTGTTCGAACCATCTGGCCGTTCGCGTCATTAGTTCACGCCGCGTTTCGTGGAGGCTCGACTCTCGGGCTCGGCTTATCCGAGCACGAGGAACCCATCGTGTTTCGCGTGGTAGTTACTAATACCTGGCGCCCGAACTGGTCTCGCGTCGTCCGTTCGAGCCTCCTTCGAAGATCGCCTTTGCACCGAGAGGACCGTGTCCGCACGGCCCGGCCTCAGAGCCTATAAAATCTCGGGGTTGACCATTTTTCGGCGGCCATAAAACCGTCCGAAAAAGGGACAACGTCGCAACATATAGTTCAATACGTATATGTTGTCTATTGTCCCTTTCTCTTTTCTGAACCCCGTCTGATTCTCTGGTAGCATCTTCTTCTCTTTTACCTCTCTTTCCAGCCTCTCCTCTAGGACTCTATCGTATATATTTTATCTATTTATCTCCCTTCTTTTTTATAGGCACTACTACTCCTGTTTTCCACTCTTCTGGCCATCCTTCTCCCTTCCATACCCTATTACGTATTTTCCACACCTCATTCCTTATATTCTCTCCTGTATATTTCCATATCTCATTTCCCATCTCATCCTCCCCTGCTGCTTTCCCCACTTTCATTTTTCTTATTACTCTTTCAATCTCATCCATTTCTATCCCTTCGTTACTCCTCTCACTTCTTCTTCTCCTGCCGCCTCCTTCAACCTTTGTTTCAACTCCTCCTAGCAATCCCATAAAATACTCCTTCCATTTTTCCATTTCTATCCTCTTTTCACATCCTTTTCCTTTCCCATCTCCCATTTTTCTTACGAACTCCCATACTGTTCCTTCTGTATTCGCTTTCCCTGCTTCAAGTAGTATCCTTTCTCTTTCCTGCTCTTTTTTCTCTTCACATAACTTTTTGTATTTGTTAAATTTCATTCTTCTATATCCATCTCCTTCTTGTTTCCCTTCTTTCCATCTCATTAACATCCTTCTTACAATTATTTCCTTCTTCCTCTCCCTGCACTCTTTATCCCACCAACCTCTCCTTTTCCTCTCTTTCTTGTTCTCATCACTCCTTATGTCTTCTACTATTTTCTTTATCTTCTTTTCTACCTCTCCTAATCTTTCTCCTATACTTTCTCCTGTGTTATTTCTATTTCCTCTGTTTGTCTTCTAAATTTTTCTTTTATCTCTCCTCCCCATTCTACTTTTTGCACGCCCTTCTTTTTCTTCTTTCTTTCCTCCCTGTCTTCTGCCTTACATCCTTTCTTCATTGTAACCACTAACGGCAGATGGTCCGATTCTATCCTTCCTTCTACCACCATACTTTCAATTACCGTTCTTCCCCTCTGTCCTATGTTTGTGTACTCTCCTCTTTCGTCTCTTCCAATCCCAGCTCTCATAGCGTTCTTATTAGCTTGTTCTGTTCTCCATTTATTTTTTTGTCCCTTGACGCCCTACTGCCTTCGCTTTCATCTTCCTCTTGTCTTATTTCGATTATTCCCAACCTTTCTTTTCACTCTTAATTTCATTTTTCATTCCTATCATCATTCCCCCCTTCGCTCTCCCCATTATACTATCCCTAACTGCCCATTGCTTTTTCCATATGTATCCTTGTGGTAATCTTCTTTACACCTTTTCCCACCCCTTCTCTTCTACCCACGTCTCCACCAGCACCATTACATCCCATCGTTCTAGATCCTTCCAGAATCTTTCATCTTTTCCTATCATTCCTACTACGTTCCAAAATCCAATTTTCATTTTTTCTCGTTCTCCTCTTTTTTCCTTCTTTTCTGCTATCTTCATCTCCTCTTTCTCCCTCTCCTTTATTTCTCTTTCTCTCCCCATTCGTTTCACCGTGACCCTGCTTTGGCAATGCGTCAATACGTGATAAAGCATTTATGTAAAATAACTATTCAATATGCATATGAACTAACGAATGTTTCTGACGTATAAAACGTATCATTCACACGGCATTAGCTTCTTTGATTATTCCCGTCATCCTATCGCATTCAATAATATGCTAATGGTTCTGCAATCTAGTCAACTGATTAACCTGTTTTTGCACAAAATTTCACGTATCATGCGATATCATACCGATTTGATTATAGCATTGTCTACACAATAGTAGTTACAAGACAATGAGATTCAATTACGTTGAATACAGCTTCATTTATTTAAAAATTTCATTCTTGCTTCGTTTCTTCCTTAATTATATAAATCGTCTGTAAAGCTTCGCTGTCTAATAACACGGTCCAACATATTTCAACTTTTTCATGACGTTTCGATTCTTAATATGCGGTTCTTATACAGGGTGTCTCAAAATTAGGTCCGGAGCCGAAAATGGGAGGTTCCTGAGGTCATTCCAAGCGACATTTTCCTTTGAAAAAAATGTCGTCCGCGGCTTCGTTAACGAGTTATTAACGAAAACCACGGACCAATCAGAGCGCGAGCTAGACGCGTGCAGCCCGGCGCGCCGGCAGGTATGCTAACGCATACGCACAGCACGGGCGTGAACGTATAGGCAAAATTAAATGTAGCAGTAGCTGCAGTTTTTCGCAAATCTCTCAAAAACTAAGGCTGAGCGGCGGTTACATGTATAGGAAAAAGTTGTTCAGAATGTTGAGTTTTACAACATATTTAAATTTTATCAAAATTATCCCCAATTATCTCCTTCCCAAATTCTTTAGAAAAATCTTGCGGAAAACCAGTGTCGTTCGAGCCGCGATAGGGAGAACATCTCCAGACTTGTCAATTCAAAGCTAACGGTTGCTATTAGCTGTGTTTTTGATAGTGCTATTTAAACTAATCACTAGACTGCGGATCTTTATGCAAAATTAATGTTGGCTGCCGCTATTACAAGGGACAGGAGCCAGACAGATATTTGATTCTCACTGTGATCATTTTAAGAAGTTGAAAATAATACTATGGTGTTTTGAAATTATTTTAATCTCTCTACTGTATTAAAATGCACCTACTAATGTTTGCTACAAATGCATGAAATCCGCGGTCTAGTGATTGCATTACCTGATTGTTGTGATTTGTGCAGCAGTACAAGGGATATGGCAATTATTATTAGTGCATAACTATGTGTTGACAAATGTGAACAGTGATTGTGAGTGTGGAGAAATTTCAAGGTATCTGTTTGAAATAAACATACGAATTATTTATCGATTCGAAAGTGAAGGTGAAATTCTGGATCGTCGACTTGACCGCGCATCCCTTAGGCCTTCTACCACCGGCTGTGCAGTTCGTCGACCTGGCTGTATGCCCCTTACGTTTCGGTATACCTGAAGACATCTGTGCAGTTCGTCACCGAGTGACCCATTGACACACATTTCGAAGCTGCAAATGGATTTACGGCTGAATAAGTAAGTTTTTAAAACAATCAGTTTCTGTGCATCTTTTCTCGTTCAGGTAAAGTTGCCGTAAGTCGGGTAAGGATGATCCGGGTCTTCATCGATTTCAATGACCTTGAAATAATGTTATAAAACTCGACGTTTTAAATATCTTTTTCCTTTGAAATGGTTGACGGTCGGCTTTAGTTTCGGAGACATTAGCAGACCGTGTCCGCTGTCATGAACACCCATAATGAATTTACAAGTAAAGTTTCTCGCGATAATCTCGTAAACTAAAGCCGATCGCTAAAAAGTCTAAAGAGAAATGTTGTTCAGGATAATGATCTTGACCACATATCCAAAGCTCATTGAAGTCGGAGAGCATTCACATAATCGAGAAACTCTTGTTCGTTGCGATGTCACGGCGTACCACCGACACTCGCTTGCCGGCGCGGCGGCCCAGGGCGCGCTCTGATTGGTCCGTGTTTTTCGTTAATAACTCCTAAACAAAGCCGCAGTTGACATTGGTGCAAAGGAAAATGTCTCTTAGAATGGTCTCAGGAACCTCCCATTTCAATTAACGACACTTGTTCTGGGACACCCTGTATATGTACGTATGGTGACAGAGTGAGACCCTGTTTTTTCTCTCATCTCCGCAGCGTGTTTACAAGCAATATGTAAACAAACGGAGCGCCGTGACAGGCTTACGTTACCACGGAGCGTGTAAGAATACGTAAAATTCAATACAGTATTCGCGATAGTTTTTTGCAAAAATCTCGAAAACTAAAAGCGACCCCCCTATATTGGAAAAGGAAAAAGTTTTTTAGAATGCGTTGCTGCATAACATACTAAAATTTGATCAAAATCGGAGTACGCAGTGCTTTTGTAAATAATTACCTTAAGATTAATGTAAAAGGTACTTTAAAATATCTCTTTCTAGCTTTGTAAACACGATGCAAGTCTTACAGTTATTGTTTTTCTTTTAATTTTCATTTTATAACCGTATTTAGTCATTTCTTGATTATTATCAATAAATTTAATAGACCCTATCTTCGTCAATAATTAATAACAATTATTGATCAAGATACGGTAGAATGTGTTCGTGCCTCCAGGCACTGGAAGCGGAGAGGTTAGGAGTATCTGATAAATAAGTTGAGAATCAGTTAGGAGGTAAAAGTAGGGTATATTGTACCAATCCTTTGTTTACAGTGATGTTCTGTACAATGATAATCTGCCGAGATTATTGAGTCCCAGTGTCAACACGATGGAACGCTTCACACTCTTATGTCCCGACAATATATTCGACGTCGTAAATCAATACCGTGAAATGACCTTACTATTTCGAAATACTTAAATTTCTCAGAACCTCCGTACTAGCTAATTTAGAACAAGAATTTGTAAACCTTGACGAATACACGATCGCTAAGCGCGATTATCAAAATAACTTGCGAACAGGCAAGATATTATATTCTTTACCGAAAGCTCCTCCTACAAATACGGTCGCCAAACGCGATACTTCTAACTATGGTATGGTACGCCGCGCCGCGCTGCCCAGCACACCCCGAGAGACGCTACGTCTGGATTCGTTTCGACAATCGTAAGCGATCTGGATTCAGATGTGAAAGCGTACACGGCTGACGTATTCGACCGTTATAACACGAACGTACCCTGCCGATTTCTCGGGGAGGTATCGCTCATGATAACACGTATAATACTAATCACCTTCGTCTCACCAAAAGAGTACACCCTTCTGCACCATACGGTGCTCTCGGCTATACTCCGGTTCAGTGTCTAGCAATTCGTATTACACTTAATCGATTCGTCAATCTATTGCTACACCCGGACAACTAGTGATCGTTGAAACATGTAGATACTCTGCCGATTGCTCGGAGAAGTATGCTGTATGCCAACACGTACTGGCGCCTTTTACTATGCAACACCGAAAGAGTGTCTCCTTCTGCGTCGCGTCGTGAGGCGAGCCTAAATTCACTCCGGTTCTAGAATAGTAAATCAACACTGTGTACATAATCACGTTTGCCGCTTATACCATGGATATAGGAATATAGGGATGGAGGATGTCGTTGCGGGGTGGAAGTCTTTTTCAGGAGGGGACGAGGTAGAAGTTGCATCTTTTTCATTGGCTGTGTCCGACGCAAGCGTAGTACGTCATTATGCATGCGTTACATACAGTTACATAACCTTTTAGTATGTTCTTTAATTCGTGTTGCACGTTTTAATTTCCTTTCTATATTCTCTAATTTTAGTTTTCTTTAATCCCTCGTTCTATTTTAATTTCCTTTCTATATTCTCTAATTTTAGTTTTCTTTCTATTTGCCGTTATCGAAAATTTATACAACTTTTCATTTTCTTCACTTTTAATTATTTAACAACGTTCATTATAATATTTGGAACATAATTCATATCACGAGTGTCATACGTTATTATAGGACAAAGGGTTAACTATCACTTTTTATATTTCAACTTGTCAGATATATGCAGTGTGGCCAGATGAGGTTGCCGGCAACCTCATTTCCCCCTCCACCTTATCCCCTTCCACTATCCTATTCCACCGTTCAGTCCCTATCGCGCACGCGCAACGTGTCTTCCATTCGCCTCACTCTGCCTCACTCTATTCTCGTCGCGCAACGTGTCACATATTACTCTGGTCATCAGAGAGGGGGTACTTGTATTCCCCCGATTCCTTTTCGATTACCCCTGTCTGGACACACTGGATATATGTATGTAAACAATCTGTAAAACTGTAAACATTTTTCATACTTGGCGGTAGAGAGTATGCGCAGAAAAACCACCAATCAAATGGATGCAACGTCTACCCCGCCTCCTCCGGAAAAGAAAAAACCCCCCTGCCCATAATGCTAGCTCACGTTCCATCCCTATATTCCTTGTGACGTGGCAGATTTAGCCTACGTCACTCCGAACCTTAGGCGAAAGACCGGGTCACCGAAAAAGCGGTATAATAACGAAACGGCTATAACGAGCGCTCTCCCTGGGACATCCGAACGCCCAAAAGAATAGAATCATCGCATTTGAATGTCGCGCCGCCGGGCGCGACAAGAGTTTTCGGAAACCACCGGAATCGGCGAGGAGCCCGATACCTGTCTCCGGCCGCCGATTGGCGGAAGGCCGCAAGCGAAGACGCTCGGAACACCAATCACAGGGCGCCGCTGGCGAGGAAGACGGCGAGGATTGGACCGAGCCCGGATCTGTCAACCCGGAGAAAGCGACGAGGCTGTTAAACATAAGGACGATCAGCAGTCCACCCTCGTCGACGTCTCATCCGGAAAATGCCATGAGAGCTACACCGGAACGGCTCGGATCCATGGATGCCGACTTACCGCCTTATATCGGCCGGGCTTCGGAAAATAGAAAATACCGAAGGCCCGGGCCGACATGTCATCGAGTCGTCCCTGCGCCCCGAAACAACGTGATTGGCCCGAGCGTCGCCGAAGACGAGAGTGGGGGGAAAACTCGCTTCCGCGTTCCGAACCATCTCGAACTGGATCACTGGGTCGAAAGACTACGATCGGTGAAGACGTGCGAACTAGGAGTGCGCGGGTTCCCGAAATTTACGGGAACCCGACAGTCGAGTCGAGCCGGAGAAAGTCGAGCGAGCTCGAGCGAGTACTCGAGACATCTGAATGTTCGAGTAGCTTGATCGCATCGAGTAGCTTGATCGCATCGGGTAGCTTGATCGCATCGGGTAGCTTGATCGCATCGGGTAGCTTGATCGCATCGGGTAGCTTGATCGCGTCGGATGCTTGATCGTCACGGATAGCCGGAGACATTCGGATTACATTATTACATAGATTAGCCAAACTCGGACGCGATCTTTTTATACTCGTGATTAAACATACGATTCGTAATTCGCACTAATGAGGTCCTAAATTATGTACTCGGTTTTATAAGACGAAATATACAATATATATATTTCGGTTGTGGATTTCGGTTTCGGCTATGGTTCTGATGATTTCGATGATTTTTTATAATGTTATACAAATCAACATTTTGAACAAATAATTACAAAAATTTGTATTATTATGTATTATTAAACTATTATCTATTATTATTCTTTATTTGAACAATTTTTTAAATAAGTAATCTTTTGTAATATTTACAATTTTATTTATATACTCATTATTTAAATACGTATTTATTATTTAAACAATTATTTAAATAAATGTTTATGCTGCAAAATATAATGTATACAAATCCGATTGTATACTTATTATTTATATAGCTATTTATTATTATTTATTTAAACAATTTTTAAATAAATAAATTTTTATAATGTATAGAAACTTGTTTATTTTACATTATTTGAATTATTGTTTCAATAAGAATTTATTGTCAAAACGATTATTTAAATAAATAAATATCTGTAATATATATATATTTATATAGGGGGAGTTCCCCTAGCCCCGGACAGCACCTAGTATCGGACATTAGCTGTATCTCAATAATCTGAAATGCAACAAAGTCGTTTTAACCGTCAAAACAAAGGAAAGGCTAAAACAAACGACGTGCGGAAATTGCACGTTTCTGTCGCGTGAACAAAGCCATTAAAATCATTCGACTGTTAGCGTTCTTGTAAAAATATTATAAAAGATTACTTATTTAAAAATATTATAAAAGATTACTTATTTAAAAATATTATAAAAGATTACTTATTTAAAAATATTATAAAAGATTACTTATTTAAAAATATTATAAAAGATTACTTATTTAAAAAATTGTTCAAATAAAGAATAATAATAGATAATACTTTAATAATACATAATAATACAAATTTTTGTAATTATTTGTTCAAAATGTTGATTTGTATAACATTATAAAAAATCATCGAAATCATCAGAATCATAGCCGAAACCGAAATCAAATTTAATCACGAGTATAAAAAGATCGCGTCCGAGTTTGGCTAATCTATGTAATAATGTAATCCGAATGTCTCCGGCTATCCGTGACGATCAAGCATCCGACGCGATCAAGCTACCCGATGCGATCAAGCTACCCGATGCGATCAAGCTACCCGATGCGATCAAGCTACCCGATGCGATCAAGCTACCCGATGCGATCAAGCTACTCGATGCGATCAAGCTACTCGAACATTCAGATGTCTCGAGTACTCGCTCGAGCTCGCTCGACTTTCTCCGGCTCGACCCGAACCCGTATATGCGGGAACCCGCGCACCCCTAGTGCGAACATTTAGACCGCGATCATAGAAAAGTAATTTTGCGACAGCCGCCATCCCAGCGATATTGGTAAGTGCCGGTCAGGCTTTATTTCGATATATTTTGTCACCAGTTCGTGTTGGTTCGGGGACGTTATTCGAGTTCGCGAAGGTTCGTACCGCGGTGTACCATGTGTTTCCCCGCGTTTACCGTTGACCAGGAGTCGCTCTCCTGAGAGGCTCGCGAGGCCACGGATCGTGTGTCGCCGAATCCTCGTGCACGAGCTATTCGGGACCCACGATATTCGCCCGGTAATTCTTTGGGTTGCCCTCGGATCGTTCTACGGGAGGATAACGCGCCGTATTCGTTTCGTATTGTTCACCGTTCGCACGTTTCGCCCAGTCTCGAATTAGGAACGCGTACGTCACCGGAGCTCGGTCGAATTCGTGCCCTCGTGGCTTGTAAATTCACGCGAAGTCCTGTGACGACCGAGCTCGACGCGATAGAAGTTATTCCGCGCGATCGGCCGAACAGCCGCCGTCACTTTCGTGTTCGCGCCGGCAAATCTATTGACTACCGCCGGCAGCGGCCGGCGGATTGTATGACCATCTCGTTTTAATAAACGACTATATTTTGCCCGAGATCTACCGAGTAGCTTCATTTACCGTGAGAAACGTTCTCGTCGCGGGGAATGCCCCGTTCCTTTCCTCACGTGGTTCCCTGGACCTGTTCGCGGCCGTCACCGGCCTAAACGATGTTCGCAGATTCGACGTCATTTTGAAAACCGATCGAATCGTTCGAGAAGTTCGCGTGGTACGGTATCGTACCTGGCGCCCGTTCGCTTCGTGTACAGTTTTGTCGTTCCGTTCGAATCTGCGAAGATCTTTTGTCTCGAGAGGACCACGTGTCGCGCGACCGAGCGTGGCCCGGTCGCAAGGCCATAATTTCTCGAAGGCGTTTACCTCTCTGTTCGCAGGGAAATAAACGCCGTGACATCCTATATCCATGGCTTATACACCTAAACCCTGACAGATGGTGACCGTGAACAGATGGTGCACTCTGATGATTTCTCAGAGAGTACACGGTATGACGACACGTACAAAAGCTCCTTTCGCTATGCTACACCGAAAGAATGTCCCCTTCTGCGCTGTTAAGCGAGCCAAATTCCACTCCGGTTCTAGAACCACAAATCTGAGCCGTACATAGTCTGTCTGTCATTTACTTATGACTTTATATGTAATCACACGACCCCATGATTCGAAACATCCTATCAGAATGCCGCCTTCTCGAACGTAACCTGTACAATTGACTCTACGCCGTTACGATCTTCACACTCGTTAATAGATATTAACTTCGGCTGTGCCTCAGTGCGGTTTGCACTTGTGACTCCTTGCTTTGAGGCGCGTACGAGACGAAGGCAATCTAGGCGGTTTGACTAGAAATGCGAAGTCGGCTTGACCTCTCGAACAAGTAACGGTTTTCGCCGGATCTATTAGAGTCGCGTGTTATCAGACCCGCTTCCAGACGTAGAGTCACTCATCTGCTTCGCGCATCGACCTCCTTCGATCTGTATCGAGTGGGGATCGGTGCGCGCGCATTCTAATTACACTGTCCAACAGCCAAAAAGTATTTCGATTCCCACTATGCGATTCTTGTAGAGTTTTCCGCGCTGATTCTGAATCTGGTTTTAAAATTTTTCCTATACGTCCAGTTTTTGAGAAAATGGAGTTTAAAAAAAAGACATATTTTTCAACTTTAAACAAATATTGCGATGTTATTATAGAAGATATTGAATTGTTCTTTACAGAAAAAGATTCTGTAGACTTTCCCGAATACAGTGATATCCAATATTAATACATTATGATTGTTTAAACAATGATTAAAGACGGAGATGCACCACTGTTGCACCAATTTTTGCGGATATTTCCGAATTTATCTCAAAAAATAAGGGTCCAGCGAAAAATTGAACTATACCACGCGAAAGAGCAGACTTTTATCTTGAGAAACCCCCCTGTGAAGTTTGCATGTTCAGCGTTTTTTTTTAACCAGAAAGCAAAATATCTTCGCGAGACATGAGTTTCCGCCAGTGGCGCTCGGGACGGGATACGGCGCAGCGACGGGGTACGGAGCGGCGAACGACCGTTCTGGTGGTGAGCGCCACTGGTGACAACTCATGTCGGGCGAAGATATTTTGCTTTCTGGTACGAAAAAAACGTCGACCATGCAAACTTCACAGGGGGGTTTCTCAAGATAAAAGTCTGCTCTTTCGCGTGGTATAGTTCAATTTTTCGCTGGACCCTTATTTTTTGAGATAAATTCGGAAATATCCGCAAAAATTGGTGCAACAGTGGTGGATCTCCGTCTTTAATCATTGTTTAAACATGTTTAAACAATCATAATGTATTAATATTGGATATCACTGTATTCGGGAAAGTCTACAGAATCTTTTGCTGTAAAGAACAATTCAATATCTTTTATAATAACAACGCAATATTTGTTTAAAGTTGAAAAATATGTCTTTTTTTTAAACTCCATTTTCTCAAAAACTGGACGTATAGGAAAAAAATTAAAACCAGATTCGGAATCAGCGCGGAAAACTCTATAAGAATCGCATAGTGGGAATCGAAATACTTTTAAAAAGTTGAAATTTGTTGGACAGTGTTACAGTAATTCTTCGATCGAAGTCCCAACACCCGTGTTTTGAACGGACTTCAATAGTGTAAGGTGGCTATATTTTTATGACCGCGCCGACCGCGCCGAGACTTCAATCGGCGAGCCGAACATAGAGAAGGACAGAATGAAATAGGATCGCGTGGCCGAAGCGTGTCGCCGTCGCTGGCATATTCAAAGGCCCGCGTGTTCTCACAACGAAATGGCAATGACAGAATTGTTTAGTTTTCATTATTGTTCTATGGGACTTTCACTACCTTATTTCTGGCATTTTTCTGATTAAAATGATACCAAACACGATATAATTTGGACATATTTACTCTACATGTGAAGCATAATTTATAATTCATCATACATTTAACATTTTAGGCACGTCAGAGGAAAGAAAACTCGCGTAACAAATTTTTAAACGACTCATTTATACATCAGAAAAATAATCACAAGGAAGTTATTAATAAAAGTGTTAGCATCGCATTGGTATTTTATACAATAGAGTAAACAATACAGTTCTTTTTTTTCACTCGCTGTCTTCTTCCATTTCCTACAGTTACTCCATACCGTCAATGAACCCACTAAATATGGCCAAAGTATATCGTGTTTGGTATCATTTTAATCAGAAAAATGCCAGAAATAAGTTAGTGAAAGTCCCATAAAACAATAATGAAAACTAAACAATTCTGTCATTGCCATTTCATTGTGAGAACACGCGGGCCTTTGAACTGTGCCGGTGGCGGCTACTGTTCGACAAATCTACGACACATACAATTAGATCAATTGCATCCGAGTACAGATCGGTCCTAAAGTCTGTCCAGAAAAACAACAGTAGAAAATTGAATTATTTCAGTGGCTTCATATGCTAAATGAAAATAGTCTTGGGCAATTATAAGTACCGAGAGGGAAAATAAATTTCTATGTCACTTGAGTTCGTTGCAGTTGAGGTGGAAAATTTTTATTTTGCATATTGTTTCGGCTACGACCGACGGTCGGAAAGCCTGATTGCCAGGATCGCCCAGATATGGACGCGCGAGGAAAGGTGTAACGGTCGCGGAACAGAGGTTAAAGAAAACTCTCAACAAACGCCGTGATTTCGATCGAATACGCGCGGTGCTTTATTGGTGATTCAGTAGAAGTTGAGCGCGCACGGCACTGATTTGCGTAAGTGCTAAGGAAGCGCGTTTTACAAGAGCTTTGGAATCAAATGTGTTATCTGAGCGCGATGAACAGAGAGAGTCTCTCCGCTTCGCCGAGGGGGTTCCCGAATAGGCCCAAGTCGACGAACGCGGTGGTCCGCGATTGGCGGATCGATCGCAGAGTCGATTGTTTCGGGATTCGAATCGAGGTAGTTTACGGGTCACGACGGCGAGCCGTTGAGAACGCGGTGTCGAAAATAATAACACACGGCGTGTGTTCTTGAAATAGGTAGAAAAACCCAGCGTGTCTCAATCGACCGGTAAACCTCTCGATTCGAATCCCGAACACATATAAATCCGCAGTCTAGTAATAATGATATTATTACACATTTAACGTATTACTGAACATAGCAGTAAGGTCCTATATCAAAAGCAACATTTTAATTTGCCTGGAATACTTGTTTTAGATCCACGAAAATGGCGACGAAACTGTTCAGTAGACCGGCAACACTCAACTCGGAAACTGCACAACAAGGCGTGCATGAAGAGAAATCAGCGGCAGAAAAAGCGAGCTCACAAAAGTTGACAGTACAGAATTCATCGGCGAGCCCAGCGCAAAAGTATAAATGGAACATCGTCTGGAGAAATGTGTTCATTACCTTGTACTTTCACGTTGCCACGGTGTACGCAATATACCTTGCATTCACCGTACTTAAACTCTCTACGATATTGTGGAGTAAGTTGATTTTTTGGAGTACATTTTTCAAAAAGAGTAGCAACAATACAACACAGTGAAATATTACGGAGATGTTGACCTGTATTATTTCGGGGGTATATAATTTTATTACAGAAATTAATAGAACGATTATAATATTTTTTTAGTGTTCATTATAACAGTGTTTGCGCACCTTGGTGTAACCGCTGGCGCTCACAGACTGTGGTCTCATCGAGCGTATAAAGCAAAGTGGCCGATGCGATTTATATTAATGATTTTTCAAACGATCGCTTTCCAAGTAAGATCTGATCTCCACCACTTTTCTTTCACATCATCGCCACACGGTATTTTCCATTATAACGAAAATAGTAAAATAAATATCGACATTTAAAAATAATATAAATAACGGTAGCAGTATAATAGTTTTATTCATTGAGATGAGACAGGTTTAAAATTTGTTTAAAACATAAACGATTGTATACAGGGTGTTCTGGTAACAGGTGGGAAAAAATTTCGGCTTCATTATTTAGTTATTATTGTTATTAACAATTAAAAATCCGCCCAAAATACGGCAACACTTCTAAAACAAGTGTACGTTGCGTACGTCACACAGGCGCGCGGCAGTCACGTATCAAGTGACAGATGCATGCATACCTTGGTTCTCATTTGGGGCCCCAGCGAGGTGAAAATGAAAAAAAGACGACATTGAACCTATCTACTCATTAAAATCCACGGCGGCGGTTTAGTATAGTGACAAGGCCTGCGGTCGTGAGTGTTAGGCGCGTATGATGAGGACAGGAGGGTAATAAGAAACCGAAAGAATTATTTTGCGGGAATGAACGGTTACCGAGATATTCGCAAAAAACTGCTACTGCTACCCCTTCTACCCCTTGTGGATTTTAACGTGTAGGTAGGTCTAATGTCGTCCAATAATATAATTTATTAAACATTTTCACCTCGCTTGGGCCCCAAACGAGAACCAAGGTATGCATGCAACCTACACTTTATTTATTCGTCATTTTCGTCTTATATTATCGTCGATAACCACCCCTTAAATTTTCTCTCACCTGTTGTCGAACACCCTGTATACATTCAACCCTCTTGTAGCTCAATTGCGAATCTTTACCCAAAAAAAACATTTTCAGCATGGAATTCTTTTTCTTTTTTCTAAATAAATTTATATAGAAGGTAATGTACAAATCAACAGAATTCAGTTTTGTCAATCTTTTTACTGTTTCGAATTACGGTTAGTCATTTTTGTCATGAATGCATACATTCACATAACACGATGCAAAACTTGCGACAAGCCTCCTATAACACGGTTTGCTTACAACACGTATAGCACGACTTGATAAACAATCTTCACACAACCCCTTCGATTAGTACTAGGTACTTCTAAGATTTTCTTGACACGTATTAACCGTGTTCTAGGAGGATCGACTGTATTTCCTAGATTTTTCCTTGGCAGTAACCTGCATTTTTGCAGAACCACATTCATGAGTGGGTCAGAGATCACAGAGTGCACCACAAATATACTGACACGGATGCAGATCCATATAACGCGCGAAGAGGATTCTTCTTCTCGCATTTGGGCTGGTTGTTGGTCCGCAAACAACCTGACGTATTCAAGAAAGGGGCCACCATTGACATTAGCGATCTGAACAATGATCCCATCGTGATCTGGCAGAAAAAGTAAGATGATTGAATTTTTTTCAAAATTGTTCTCGGATAAATGTTATTGTAAAAATGTTCACAATTCATATTGTACATTGTCACGTCCGAGGTTGGACGTTTAGAAAGAAATCGCGAGGGAATCAATTAAAAAATTTACGTTCGAGAATGACATAGGACAGGGGTGGCCAACTTTCTGTGTGTAAATTTTTTTCAAATACAAGTTCAGATGCGCCATACAACTTAAGCAGTTTTTCTACCTTCTTACGTTCATCGTTGCGGTTGGAAAGTAGAGGTAGGATTTGCTTCGGTTAGGGGAGGAAAAGGGATCACTCAATTACGCAACTAACTTAATTAACTTACGCTAGTTGAAAATCTACAATCTACAATAGTGAGAAATAATCTTTTGGACGAGAGGGCGATCGCTGTCTTGAACACTGCAATTCCCACCTAGTCCAGTTAATGAATGCTCATACGGGGGGCGTAGAGAGAAATGGAAGAAACGCAATTTTTAACTTTGGGGCTTTGTTTGGACTAGTTAGGAAGTAAACATACTAAAAGTCCCTACTCCTAGGAGGTGAGCGGGCTACAGGGGGGCACGTAGAAGTAACCTTTTTCGGTTTTCCGCTTGTATCTCGGAAACTATGTGTCCTAGCGATAATACCATTCCATACAAAATTAAAGCTGACAAAATGTGCTATAATATTGATTCTATTCAGTTTTTCGTTATCTCGCATAGTTTCCGAGATATTCGAGTTCAAAGTTCACTAATTGAGAAAAAGAAATTTTTGCCTCACGTTTTTTGCCTTACTTGACTTAGCTAACTTTTCAGCACAATTGGTGAACTTTGAGCGCGGATATCTCGGTAAGCATGCGAGATAGCGAAAAACTGAATCTAATCTATCATATCTTGTGGCACATATTGTCAGCTTTAATTTTGTATAGAATGGTCTTATCACTAGGACGCATAGTTTCCGAGATATCCGCGCTCAAACTTCACTAGTTGTGAAAAAGAAATTTTTGCCTCACGTGTTTTGCCTTACTTGACTAGCCAACTCTTCAGCACAATTAGTGAACTTTGAGCGCGGGTATCTCGGAAGCTATGCGAGATAGCGAAAAACTGAATCGATTCAATCCTGTGGCATATTTTGTCAGCTTTAATTTTGTGTGGAATGGTCTTATCGCTAGGACACATAGTTTCCGAGATACAAGCGGAAAATCGAAAAAGGGGACCTTCTACGTGCCTCCCTGCACCCCGCTCACCTCCTAGGAGTGGGGACTGTTAGTATGTTTACCTCCTCACTAGTCCAAACAAAGACCCAAAGTTAAAAATTGTGTTCCTTCCATTTCCCTGTACAACTTTTCGTTGACTGGACTAATCCTATAATTGTAAACTGTCAAAAAATTGCGACGAATTAATGAGTAAGAAGGCTGTATAAATTCAACTGAGAGCTCTCGGGTGTTGAAAATATGAAGATGGATTCAGTTATGGCGTCAACTACAAAAAAATAAGTATAGACGCAAGGATCCAATGCGCCACTTATAATCATCCAATGCGCCACGTTTGGCGGTTGCGCCATAGGTTGGCCACCCCTGATATAGGATTTTATACGCGAATGTATAAGGAGGCTCGACACGGAATTCAGGCTCGATACGGAATTCATAAAGATTCGACACGACGTGTTATTTCGTTGATCGCTCGCAGGGGACTGTCTCTTTTTATTTTTAAACAAAATCACAAC
Organism: Lasioglossum baleicum; assembly: GCF_051020765.1. Classification (NCBI taxonomy): domain Eukaryota; kingdom Metazoa; phylum Arthropoda; class Insecta; order Hymenoptera; family Halictidae; genus Lasioglossum; species Lasioglossum baleicum. The sequence continues at coordinate 4,767,209 of NC_134936.1, read as the reverse complement.
GTAAACATTAACAAAACATTAACGCAATCAATAAAAACATATATAACACTTGCAATCAATAAAAACATATATAACACTTGCAATCAATAAAAACATATATAACATGCACACTTACATCATTCTTACAATTCGGCCGTCCTGACGACAAATCGTCCCGATTTACCGAAATATAAACAACAAATATATACCGATGACAAATATATGTCGATTCACAGCTTACAACTCTCAAATTATAAGGAGGCTCGACACGGAATTCAGGCTCGATACGAAATTCATAAAGATTCGACACGACGTGTTATTTCGTTGATCGCTCGCAGGGGACTGTCTCTTTTTATTTTTAAACAAAATCACAACGTAAACATTAACAAAACATTAACGCAATCAATAAAAACATATATAACACTTGCAATCAATAAAAACATATATAACACTTGCAATCAATAAAAACATATATAACATGCACACTTACATCATTCTTACAAATGGTACGTCAAAGGATGGAGTTCGGGAGAGATTCGACGAAGTACTCGAGTTTTCGTTCCGCGATACGTGGCGATGCAGGGGTGTGCCACGCAGGTCCGGTCCCAGAGAGCGGTCGAATGAAAATGATGATACGTTCGTTAAGGTTTTGGGCCTGGATTCGGGAATTCCCAGACTGCTAGACCAAGACGCGCTAGACCAAGACCGCCTGACCGTGAGTGAGGAGGGTGCCCGAACGGATAGACCAAGTCCGCCTCGTTCGGGGTTGGATCGTTGGCTCGAACGGCTAGACCAGTTCAGCCCGATTTCGAGGCCTGCGCTCCCGCGCGTCTGGCTCCCCGTGACTGCCCTAGTGCTCAGACCCGTACCGTATGAAATGCGCGTGGCGCATTAGGGCGACACGGGTATCAATAGGTTTCCACATTACCACGGAGGGCGCCACGCGCATTTCATACAGTTCGGGCCTGAGCACTAGGGCAGTCACGGGGAGCGAGACGCGTGAGAGGCACAGGCCTCGAAATCGGACTGAACGGTGCAGCCGTTGCCGACCACTGGGCTAGACCAAGTCCGCCTAGTTCGAGGGAAAGACAAATATGGGGCCCGGTACGCGATTCACACTCTTACTGGTGACACGATTTCCACTTCACACACGCATACATCATCCGATGACTTGTTTCTTGATTAATCGCCCGCGGGTGTAGAGGAGAAGTTAAGAGAAGGTGGTGTTAGATGGATTTGGCGGTAGATGGATTTGGAATAGCGTGGTATCGTTGCACCGATGCGGACTCCGTCCGTTATACAAGTGCTTCGTTAGTGGATCCCTGCGGGTTTCTTGATTTCGTCTTGCTCCTTTTGAGAATGGATGGGAACTGGCCCTGAGTTTCAATGGTAATTCCTCCGTGGTTCGATGAGAATTGCTTCGATGATTTAATGTGATCTCTCTCACGATTCGATCTGTTCTGCCTCTGACGATTCGATCTGTTCTGCCTCTGTTGGCAGGCGATATCTTCCTTTATGGCAGTGTGCCCAGGCGGGATACGCTTCTTCGCGCATGCGCGGCGTTTTCAGCCTCAGTAAAGTACGCTTCTCGAGGAAATGTGGCACCTTGAGCGCCATGCAGAATTTTAAGAAATTGATTGATCTCCATGGAGCCTACTACATGTTTGGTTCTTTGACTTTTGCACTTCTAAGTCGTCCATTTGGACCACTGTGCGTCCCGTCAATTATACCGGTACATTCCCGCCGATATAGCAGCCTCAGGGCTCTGCTACATCCAGTGGCGGACCAAGGCAAATGGGGGCCCTAAGCGGTTAAAATTTCGGCCCCCCACCAACAAAAAGTTTCAAGAAAACTCTTATTAATTTATAAACAAAAAAGAAAAGTAATCAGAAATTTTATACCATAAGACATTAAATAAATTTATTAAAAAACATACATACATTTTACAAATTTTTTATTTTATATGAATTTCCGTCTTGCTTTGTTTCTTGCAAATTCATGAATTATTTTGGCAGTATCAATTCGGCTTAAAATTTTTTGCTCCATATACAGAATAGCCACATTATTTAGCCTTTCTTCTCCCATAGTGCTCCTTAAATAATTTCTTACACCCTTTAAAACAGAAAACGATCTTTCTCCTGACGCATTAGGTAACGGAATTGTTAAAAAAATTTCAATAATAATTCAACATTCGGAAATGTGCAAGACATTTCTTTGGCTGCTCGATAGATGTCTGGTGTGGTTTTTATGCTGTCCTCGTTTTCTTTCAAAAACATTAAAAAATGGTCATATTCATCTTCAATAGTATGAACATCAATATCGTATTTGTAAATATCCTCCAACTTATTCATCGCGATCTTTTTTTCTTCTTTTGATAAATTCAAATAAAAAAATATTCGTAAGGGCTGTACAACAACTTCATACGCTTGAATTCTTCGAGATAGTTCTGCCTTGATGTTATCACATACAACATAAAATGAATTGACTATAAAATGTTCTCTTATTGTAAATTCATATCCGACTTCTTTGTTTTCATCAAAACACATTTTTCTCTTTTTGTGTCTGCGAGTTTGTCCTTCTTCTACATTAAATGATAGCCCTGAAAAATCAGTTGCAAAATCATTATTTCCAAAATTTTTAAGTTAAGATATTTTAAGAGCTCGGGGCCCCTAGGTATCCGGGGCCCCCCGCGGCCGCTTAGTCCGCGTATCGTTAGATCCGCCTCTGGCTACATCATTGCTTCATCATAGATACGTTACTGTTTTGGACGCGCATGCGCGAAAAAACGTATCCCTTCTGGGCACACTGCTTTATGGTTCACTGTCGTTGGTGGGGGTAGTCCCCACTAGGAGTCGAGATTTTCCTAGTGGAAGGGGTTTCCTTTTGAAAATGAGTTGATTCTCCGTCTAAGTCTTTATGATAATTCTTCAGGATAAATCGTTGGAGACAGAGGCGGTACTGACTGTTCGAACCGTCGATCGTAATTGTCTGATGATTTCGATCGCTTCGCTCGTCGATCTCGATCTTGGTGGGGATTGTCGCGCGGTGTATCCTTCGGGGGAAACAATAGGATCGCACGCTTGCGGGAGCAGGCCTTGAAACTTATATCAAAATTAGTTAAATTTATTATGTATATTAATTAGTTAAACTTATATCAAAATGTACAGATGGCGCGTACATCGGGTGATGCGTACAAGCGAATCTATGTATGTTCCTATTCTATGACTGTACATGTCGTCTTCATTACTTTCAAATAAAGCAGTTACGTTATGTGTCTCATGATATACACACGTGTTATATGGATAGAAACTGTTATTCCCAAAATCGCTGGAGCTTGACGGGATTACATTCCAAAGTGATGACGTGTCGATGGAAGCAGTCTTCTCGAATATTAATGTTAATTTGGAAAAATGCTTGTGTTACAAAAGTAAGGAGGGAATCTGATGACGGACGTCACAACATACAGAGTGCCCCAATATTAATGAAAAACACGGACCAATCAAAGGGCGGTCATGGCGGACGGATTCCGGCTCGGCCAATGCCAATGCCAATGAATGCTGTAGCCGCGTTCTGATTGATCCGCGTTTTTCGTTAATAACTCCTTAACAAATCACGGAGAACATTTTCGTACAGGAAAAATTTACCTTTAATGACCTTGGGAAAATGGCCCCTTTCAAGGAAGGACAACATTTTTGGGACATCCTGTAGAGTTTATTAAAAGGTTCGGTAATTATTTAGAAGTTGGACTTCCTCTCCGTTTTTGGTGACCTTGAAATATGTTGTCAAGGTCATCATTCTGAACAACTTTTCCCGATACATGTTACCGCCGCTCGATTTTATAGTTTTCGAGATATCCGCAAAAAACTATTGCTAATATTGAATTTTCCGTATTCTTGCACGCTCTGTGGCAACGTAAGCCTGTCCCGGCGCAGCGTTAGTTTACTTTTTGTTTCTAAACACGCTGTGGAGATGAGAGAACGTTTGCGTGACATGTCCGAGTGTCTGGCGCCCGAAATTTCGTACCATTCGGTTGAAGAATTACGAGTCTGCTAATGTGTTTTGTCCCGGCTGGACCAGGTATCGTGCAGCCGAGCGTGGCCCGGCCCTCGGATTATAAAAACCCGGTGTCGCTAGAGTTCGCGTGTAAATCATTTCGAAAAATTAGTAAAGCGACGTGACACTATATAGAATGCAAAAAATCAGCGATCAGAATTAGTTAGGATTATTAGGTGGAGGGGGCGGAGAGGGCCGGCCGTCAGGCCGACCCGACCACGCATACGAAAACCCAGAAGTAGTCTTTTAAAATTAAAAGCTCACTCTATATATGTGTGACCAGAGTGAAACCCTGTTTTCTCTCTCATCTCCACAGCGTGTTTAGAAACAATAAGTAAACAAACGCCACGCCGGGACAGGCTTACGTTGCCATGCAGCGTGCAAGAATACGGAAATTCAATACAGTATTCGCAATAGTTTTTTACGAATATCTCGGAAACTAAAATCGAGCGCCAGTAACATGTATAGGAAAAAGTTGTTCAAAACGTCGAAATCTATAACATATTTAAATTTTATCAAAATCGGAGAAGAAGTCCAACTTCTAAATAATTACCAAAGGTTCTGACCTAACTCTTTCGATGCCCAGTAGAAGAACAAAACAAAGTGAAAAATGTTTTACAGTATAGGGGTGGGCGGGTACCCGAAGTTGGGTCGGCTCCGGAACCCGAAAATGTATATTGTTTAGAGCAGGCATGCACAGCTCGTAGCTCTCAGAGCGGCTCATGAGCTGGCAAGCGGCTCGCGGCCGCTCTCGGAGCCGAGACCTAGCTCGGACGTATAAGCGGGTCAGTGGCTCAGGTTAAAAAGAGCTCTAGAAAAATTTTACGATAATAACAACTTAATTCCGGACACACAATTCGGGTTCAAACATCAACTAAGTATAATACATGCAATACATAAACTAACATCCGATATCCACGCAGCTATTTTTAATAAAGAGAATGTGGCAGCCTGCCTTATAGATCTAGAAAAGGCCTTTGACACAGTGTGGGTCAAAGGTCTCTTATACAAAATGAAAAAAAGGCTGCGAATCACACCTGTTAAAAATACTAACGAGCATGTTACTGAACAAAAAATTTTACACAAACACACACCAAGATATTTTATTCGAAATGGAAGATGGCCTGCAACAAGGAACAGGTACAGCTCCGATTCTTTTTAACTTTTTCAATGCAGAAATTCCGAACTTATTTGATATACCAGATTCAACAGACATAAAAGTCATATTTTTCGCAGATGACTTAATAGTATACATTACAGGAAAAAACGTCAAAAGTCTCCAAACCAAAATACAATCAATAGTTAACAAAATAAATGAATACTATAAAACCTGGAAGTTAAAAATAAACCCAACAAAATGCGAAACTATTTTATTGAAGCAAAAAATAGACAAACAGAGCAAAACTTTTAGAAACTCCTGCAAATCATTCCAGATAAAAATTGACGATACAACAGTCCCACACAAAAATCTAGTACGATACCTCGGCATTTACTTAGATAACCGAATAATGCTAAACGAACATATCAAAATACAAATGGAAAAAACTAGAAAAGCATTCATGGTTAACAGCAAAATATTCCATTCCGATTACCTAATCCGCAAATTAAAAAATTATGTAACATGCTCTTGATTAGACCTATAATCTCATATGGTTGCCCTATTTGCTTTAACACGAGCCCACATATAATAGAAACTATTAGAAAATTCGAACGTAAATGTCTAAGAGCGTGTACGCGTGTATATAGGAGTAGAGAATCGAATTTCAAAAAATTCGAAACATGTAAAAAACTATATGACACGGCAAATATACCAAGGATAGATAGCTTTATGATAAAATTAAATAGAGATTATTTCGCGAAAATTAGACATATAAGAAACAACAATAAAATTTCTAGTTTGCTATACCCAAATGACGAATATTACATGAGAACGTGCAATACTGAAAATATCCCTCCAGAAGCTTACCTATTATTAGACAAAACGGGTAGAATCACAGATTCAAATAATATGCCTATTATAGAGAGGAAATCTAGTGATAAAAAGGATCCTATATCCACATAATCCTAACAGCAATGACCTTTCTCTCAGATCAAAACTAGTCTACAATATGTCTCTCCCTAAGAGAAATATCGAAGATAAATACTACAAAAGCACCAAAATATACTGGTGGCTAAAAAGCGAGTAAATAATAAGACTGATGCAGGCTGTGACAGCTGAAGTGTGTTACTAAATGTATATATACATATAAGATAATGTAGATAGCAACAACTTTAGTATACCATATACAGGGCGTCCCAAAATTCGTGTACTTCCTTGAAGTGGGAGGTTCCCGAGACCATTCTAAGAGACATTTTCCTTTGCACCAATGTCAACTGCGGCTTTGTTTAGGAGTTATTAACGAAAAACACGGACCAATCAGAGCGCGCCCTGGGCCGCCGCGCCGCGCCGCGCCGGCAAGCGAGTGTCGGTGGTACGCCGTGACATCGCAACGAACAAGAGTTTCTCGATCATGTGAATGCTCTGCGATTTCAATGAGCTTTGGATATGTGGTCAATATCATTATTCTGAACAACATTTCTCTTTAGACTTTTTGGCGATCGGCTTTAGTTTACGAGATTATCGCGAGAAACTTTACTTGTAAATCTATGGGATCGATGTACTACTAGCTTCTATCCGATTTCAATGAGCTTTGGATATGTGGTCAAGACCATTAATCTGAACAACATTTCTCTTTAGACTATTTGGCGGTTGGCTTTAGTTTACGAGATTACCGTAAAAAAAGAGAAGAAGCAGAAACTGATTGTATTAAAAACTCACGTATTCAGCCGTAAATCCATTTGTTGCTTCGAAATGTGTGTCTTGAAATTTCTCCACACTCACAATCATTGTTCACATTTGTCAACACATGGTTATGCACTAATAATAATTGCCATATCCCTTGTACTGCTGCACAAAACACAACAATCAGGTAATGCAATCACTAGACCGCGGATTTCATGCATTTGTAGCAAACATGAGTAGGTGCATTTTAATACAGTAGAGAGATTAAAATAATTTCAAAACACCATAGTATTATTTTCAACTTCTTAAAATGATCACAGTGAGAATCAAATATCTGTCTGGCTCCTGTCCCTTGTAATAGCGACAGCCAATATTAATTTTGCATAAAGATCCGCAGTCTAGTGATTAGTTTAAATATCACTATCAAAAACACAACTAATAGCAACCGTTAGCTTTGAATTGACAAGTCTTTGGAGATGTTCTCTCTACCGCGGCTCGAACGACACTGATTTTCCGCAAGATTTTTCTAAAGAATTTAGGAAGGGCATTTAGAGTGTCGAAATTCGAAATGCATGCTGTAGCACGTTTACGAAAACGACGGGACGGTTAGACGAAAAACAGGACGCGAGAAGGACCGCTGTAAGATTTACGGCAAACACATGTTTAGTATTTCCTGCAGATTGGTACGCAGAGTCGATGGGTAACCGCGCGATCGAAAACGTCATCCGTCCTTTTACCCAGCAAGGGGTAAAAATTTCAGGTCAGCGTAGAGCATCCCTATTGTCCTATACCTTCCTTAAGAAACTTTCTAAAAGAAGGACAGACGACGTTTTCGAATGGTCATCCATCGACTCTGCGTACCAACTTTTTCGATCGAAAACCTAGTAAGATTCTAGTAAATAGCAAATATCTAGCAAGTAACTAGAATCTTACTAGATTTTGGGTCCGAAACATGGGTCTGCGCCATGTAGTTGTTTGACCTTATACGAGCATATTTTGAGCTGGATGAGGGCTCATTCTAAAGAGGAAGGTTGATCACACCACGCCACGGTCATCATATAACTCAAATAGTCTTTTGGAGACAGAAAAATGCATTGAAATCTGCGGGATTTTTTCCTAAATTTTTTCTCTACTTTGGGCCCTCATATTATTAGATATAAACATAATCTCGTTAAAATCATGACCAGAGCGTGGTGTGATGAACCTTCCTCTTTAGAATGAGCCCTCACCCAGCTCAAAACATACTCGTATAAGGTCAAACAACTACATGGTGCAGACCCATGTTTCGACCCCTTTTTCTAGTAAGATTCTAGGTATTTCCTAGTTACAAATCTAGCCTATACTATCCCCTTAAGGGGGTAGTCTACCCTCGATTTGTAACTAGAAAATTACTAGAATCTTACTAGATTTTGGGTCGAAAATATGGGTTTCGTACTAAACGTTGTTTGACCTTATTAGAACAAATTGTGGGCTGTGTGAGGGCTCATTCGAAAGAGGAAGAATAGACGCAGCGCGCTTTTCTCACGAGGTTAACGAGATTATGTTAATAATTAATAATATGAGGGCCCAAAGTAGAGAAAAAATCTAGGAAAAAATCCCGCAGATTTCAATGCATTTTCTGTCTCCAATAGACTTTTTTGGCTTATGAGATGAGAAAAGCGCGCTGCGTTGAACCTTCCTCTTTCGAATGAGCCCTCACCCAGCTCAAAATATGCTCGTATAAGGTCAAACAACGTTTAGTTCCGAACCCATTTTTTCGACCCAAAATCTAGTAAGATTCTAGTAAATAGCAAATATCTAGCAAATAACTAGAATCTTACTAGAAAGAATGGGTTCGGAACTAAACGTTGTTTGACCTTATACGAGCCCTATAATACCCCTTATAATACCCCCCAAGGAAGCGAGGCGGCAGTAACACTACTACTACTACTAGTTCGGACGTATGGAAGGGGAACACGTACAATGTTTCAGTTCTCCCCACCCTACGTGTGCCAGCCAGCTCCGACCCGGTTCATGAGCCGAGTCGAGAACTCCCGCTCCCAAACCGTCCAGTTGTGCATGCCTGGTTTAGAGACTCGAATGTCATAGATTTTCGGGTTCTCGATCCTATTTGACTATTAATTACTCGACTCGATTTCAATAACCGACCACCCCTAGTGATTTACCGCACGAGGCGTTGATTCGGTTCCAGATCCCGAACGGTAATTGATTCGGTTGACACGTCTAGTACCCTTCTCCTCTAATTCCCACAGGTTGTACATTATATTGATGCTGCTGATCACCTTTATCATCCCGATGTGGGTACCTTGCTACTTCTTCGGCGAGAGACCATTATATTCCTGGTATGCAACCGTCGCGAGATGTACTGTGTCCGTGCACCAAATCAGCTTCGTGAACTCCGCCGCTCATATGTGGGGAATGAGGCCCTACGACATGTGAGTATACTTTCTTTCGTAATCACACATTAGAAACACATTACTATCATGTCACGTGAAAACAATAAATTGCACGTGATATTCTTAGAGTGTGACCCAACAGATTTCCGAATACAGTAGTACTGCAGAGTGTATAAAATGTATGGATCGCTGGACATTTGTAAAAGAAACTTGCCGCTAAATTGTTTACACCAAAGAAGATTTTTGTTAAAGTTTGTTTTTACATCAGCACAAAATTCTACATCAACAGAAACAAAATTAAAAATTTGTTAGTGTACTTTACATTAGTACTTAATAATGTGGCATTAGTATTCTTAAGTATAACAATGGGTATAGGCATAAGGTATTCTTTCACATTTTGCAACTTCAAATCCATTAATTCAAACCATTACTTTTTATGCAACTATAATGTGTATAAAGTATTCGTACACCTTTCAAAATGAGAAATTTTTTCAAAATTCCACACAACAGCTTGAGTTTTTTTGAGACGTTCGAAGGATTAGTTTATCAGCTAATGTATAAATAATCTTTTTATTAATCGTCACGATTTTCAAAAATATTATTTACCGCTTGATTGGTTTCAAAGAGAATCCCCTAATGGCGGCGATAATATTGTAACAATTACCGTAGAGACCTTTGCGACAATTGCGAAGGTGGACGTTTCGTATACGTTTCAAGGGGCCTATTCACGATCAAGTATTATGCCCAACAATGCCTATTGCGCAACATGATTCATCGTTAATGATAGTGATTGACAGATTGGGCAACCTGTTGTGCAAAATCAGAATTTCCTGATATTTTGTACACAACAAACGGGTTGCGTTTGTACTGTGTTGTACTGTGAATGGCAATGTTGCACAAATATTGTCAGACGAGTCTCATTACTACGGAGTGAAAAACTGAACGATTGCTCAAATTATGTGTCAACGTGAATACAATTTCGATTTGCGTAACATCATGCTGCACAATAATTGTTGCGCAACATGCTTGATTGTGAATAGACCCCTTAACACTAAACCTACCGAACACTAAAAGTGATTTGACCAGCAGTGGTAGGTTTACTGTTAATCGGCACCATACAAGTGACAATTTCATTTGAATTGGTCATTGTTGTTCAAAAATGTGTAATTCGACGTGCTTTCTTTCATTTCGTTTTCGCAGGTCAATCGGGCCAGCCGAGAATATCTTCGTCGCCATAATCGCTTTCGGCGAGGGCTGGCACAATTACCACCATGTGTTTCCGTGGGACTATAAAGCAGACGAGTTGGGAAACTACAGGATGAACATCACCACGGCTTTCATCGATTTCTTCGGCAAAATAGGCTGGGCGTACGACATGAAAACCGTTCCTTCTGCGGTTATACAGAAACGGGCAAGTCGTACCGGTGATGGATCGATGTAAGTATTTCAATGAATTCAAAAGTTCCATATTTCTGCGAGTGTCATACATTAGAAACGTAAACTGTGTAACGGGTCCCGTTCGTTGGTCTCGGCGGTGTCTCCTTGTTTCCTCGTAGCTCGCCGTGCCGCACAATGGTCCAAATCGAGAAATTTAGTGACTTTTTGTTATAACTTTCGAACCCTAAGAGATATCGGGATGAAATTTAAACAAATTAATATTTTTTTCATTTGTTAAACAATAATTTTTAATTAATTTTCATTGATATTTTTTACTAAAAAAAGAGTTGTTTACACACAATCTTCCAAACCATTTTTTCTTTCTAAGTGTGTATTCTAGATTTATGTTTTACACGTGTAATGTTTCATGGAATGGGTAAAATGTAAATTTGTGGAATCTTTGTTTCATCAACGCATACAAAAAGTACCAAAAATGTAAAAACACCTCATAACTGTGTCGAAAGATATTTTTTATAATAATTTATAATATTTGTAGTATATTGTATAGTGTCCCAAAACTCGTGAAAATCCCGAAAGGGGGTGGTTCCTTAGACCATTCTAAGAGACATTTTCCTTTGCACCAATGTCAACTGCGGCTTTGTTTAGGAGTTATTAACGAAAAACACGGACCAATTAGAGCGCGCCCTGGCCCGGCGCGCCACGCCGCGCCGGCAAGCGAGTGTCGGTGGTACGCCGTGACATCGCAACGAACAAGAGTTTCTCGATAATTGAACCCTCTCCGATTTCGATGAGCTTTGGATATGTTGTCAAGACCATGATTCTGAACAACATTTCTCTTTAGACTTTTTGGCGATCGGCTTTAGTTTACGAGATTAGTAACTTGTAATTGTAAATCGATCGATGTACTATCTGAACTATCTCCTCTCTGATTTCGATGAGCTTTGGATACGTTGTCAAGACCATGATTCTGAACAACATTTCTCTTTAGACTTTTTGGCGATCGGCTTTAGTTTACGAGATAATCATAAAAAAAGAGAAGAAGCAGAAACTGATTGAATTAAAAACTCACGTATTCAGCCGTAAATCCATTTGCTGCTTCGAAATGTGTGTCACTGGGTCACTCGGTGACGAACTGCACAGATGTCTTCAGGTATACGGCAGTACCGAAAGTCAAGGGACGTACGGCCAGGTCGACGAACTGCACAGCCGGTGGTAGAAGGCCTAAGGGATGCGCGGTCAAGTCGACGATCCAGAATTTCACTTTCACTTTCGAATCGATAAATAATTCGTATGTTTATTTCACACAGATGCCTTGAAATTTTTCCACACTCACAATCACTGTTCACATTTGTCAACACATAGTTATGCACTAATAATAATTGCCATATCCCGTGTACTGCTGCACAAAACACAACAATCAGGTAATGCAATCACTAGACCGCGGATTTCATGCATTTGTAGCAAACATGAGTAGGTGCATTTTAAGACAGTAGAGAGATTAAAATAATTTCAAAACACCATAGTATTATTTTCAACTTCATAAAATGATCACAGTGAGAATCAAATATCTGTCTGGCTCCTGTCCCTTGTAATAGCGGCAGCCAACATTCATTTTGCATAAAGATCCGTAGTCTAGTGATTAGTTTAAATATTACTATCAAAAACACAGCTAATAGCAACCGTTAGCTTTGAATTGACAAGTCTTTGGAGATGTTCTCTCTACCGCGGCTCGAACGACACTGATTTTCCGCAAGATTTTTCTAAAGAATTTAGGAAGGGCATTTAGGGTGTCGAAATTCGAAATGTGCACGCTGTAGCACGAGAACGACGGGACGGTTAGACGAAAAACAGAATGCGAGAAGGACCGCTGTAAGCTTTGTGGCAAACACATGTTTAGTTTTTCCTGCAGGTTGGTACGCAGAGTCGATGGGTAACTGTTCGAAAACGTCATCCGTCCTTTTACCCAGCAAGGGGTAAAAATGTCAGGTCAGCGTAGAGCATCCCTATTGTCCTATACCTTCCTTAAGAAACTTTCTAAAAGAAGGACAGACGACGTTTTCGAACGGTTACCCATCGACTCTGCGTACCAATCTACAGGAAAAACTAAACATGTGATTGCCATAAGTCTTAAAGCGGTCCTTCTCGTATCCTGTTTTTCGTCCAACCGTCCCGTCGTTCTCGTGCTACAACGTGCATTTCGAATTTCGACACTCTAAATGCCCTTCCTAAATGCTTTAGAAAAATCTTGCGGAAAATCAGTGTCGTTCGAGCCGCGGTAGAGAGAACATCTCCAAAGACTTGTCAATTCAAAGCTAACGGTTGCTATTAGCTGTGTTTTTGATAGTGATATTTAAACTAATCACTAGACTGCGAATCTTTATGCAAAATGAATGTTGGCTGCCGCTATTACAAGGGAAAGGAGCCAGACAGATATTTGATTCTTACTGTGATCATTTTAAGAATTTGAAAATAATACATTGGTGTTTTGAAATTATTTTAATCTCTCTACTGTCTTAAAATGCACCTACTCATGTTTGCTACAAACGCATGAAATCCGCAGTCTAGTGATTGCATTACCTGATTGTTGTGATTTGTGCAGCAGTACAAGGGATATGGCAATTATTATTAGTGCATAACTATGTGTTGACAAATGTGAACAGTGATTGTGAGTGTGGAAAAATTTCAAGGTATCTGTTTGAAATAAACATACGAATTATTTATCGATTCGAAAGTGAAAGTGAAATTCTGGATCGTCGACTTGACCGCGCATCCCTTAGGCCTTCTACCACCGGCTGTGCAGTTCGTCGACCTGGCCGTACGTCCCTTGACTTTCGGTACTGCCGTATACCTGAAGACATCTGTGCAGTTCGTCACCGAGTGACCCAGTGACACACATTTCGAAGCAGCAAATGGATTTACGGCTGAATACGTGAGTTTTTAATTCAATCAGTTTCTGCTTCTTCTCTTTTTTTATGATTATCTCGTAAACTAACGACGATCGCCAAATAGTCTAAAGAGAAATGTTGTTCAGAATAATGGTCTTGACCAGATATCCAAAGCTCATTGAAATCGGATAGGAGCTAGTAGTACATCGATCCCATGGATTTACAAGTAAAGTTTCTCGCGATAATCTCGTAAACTAAAGCCGATCGCTAAAAAGTCTAAAGAGAAATGTTGTTCAGAATCATGGTCTTGACAACGTATCCAAAGCTCATCGAAATCGGAGAGGGTTCACATTATCGAGAAACTCTTGTTCGTTGCGATATCGCGGCGTACCACCGACACTCGCTTGCCGGCGCGGCGTGGCGCGCCGGGCCAGGGCGCGCTCTGATTGGTCCGTGTTTTTCGTTAATAACTCCCAAACAAAGCTGCAGTTGACATTGGTACAAAGGAAAATGTCTCTTAGAATGGTCTCAGGAACCACCTTCTTTCGGGATTTTCACGAGTTTTGGGACACCCTGTATAATAATTTAGTAACATTTTTTTTGTAGATCTTTTGTGATAAAAATGTGATAACAATAACGGTTTTATAATATAACAATAATAGCATACAACGAATAACATGAAATATAAGAAAAATAATATTTGTAACAAAAACAACAATAACAAATATGAATTTTATTTAACTGCATATCTTTTAAAGCTATTTAATAATTAATTTTTTAAATCAAAAGAATCTAAACAAATCTTTCAAATGTCTTAGTTCGTTGCGGAGTTTCGGCGCTGGATCCGAACGTATACGCATAAGATGATATGCCGCGGATGGATTAAACTATAATAACTTTAACACTGGGATAGCATGGGAAATGATCTTTATATGATCTTATAGGGGAAGATCTACTGAAAATATTCTATTTTGTTACAATGAGCGTACCCCAGAGAAAAAAAAGATACACCTTGTCAACTATAAAGCATTTTGAGATTTTTCTTTATTTCATTCAACATTATGTTTAAAAGACATTATATACAATAATTATTAATGGCGTGCACGATTTCTTATCTCAAAAGAATGCTATTCAAAACGAAAAAAAAATCAAAGCCAAATATCAACTGAGCTCCTCAGGACACCACGAAGAAACAGAACAGTTCTTCCGCGTAAAAGATTCCAATTTTAAAATGTCCAACTTTAAGTGTTTGTATAATTCAAATCTGAATTATATTTGATTTATTTTCTTCATTTTCGAAATCTATGAACATTTAAGAAGAGATACATGTCGATCAGATATTAATAAGAGAAAGTTGATTTTTGGCAATATGTCACTGAATGTCTCGAGTCGGACCACTGTGTGCCGGGGTCCGTTTGCCGGCGAGGAGATTCGTCGGTGCGGGGGAACGGGGTACGCGGGTGGAAATAACGATAACACTGTCCAACAAATTTCAACTTTTTTTGTGATTTCAATATACTGTTGGGTCCTTCTTATAGAGTTTTTTGCGCTGATTCTGAATCTGGTTTTAATTTTTTCCCTATACGTCCAGTTTTTGAAAATCATGGCTTTGAAAAAAAAACATATTTTTCAACTTTAAACAAATATTGCGATGTTATTATAAAAGATATTGAATTGTTGTTTACAGCAAAAGATTCTGTAGACTTTCCCGAATACAGTGATATCCAATATTAATACATTATGATTGTTTAAACATGTTTAAACAATGATTAAAGACGGAGATGCACCACTTTTGCACCAATTTTTGCGGATATTTTCGAATTTATCTCAAAAAATAAGGGTCCAGCGAAAAATTGAACTATACCACGCGAAAGAGCAGACTTTTATCTTGAGAAACCCCCCTGTGAAGTTTGCATGGTCGACGTTTTTACCGAACCAGAAAGCAAAATATCTTCGCCCGACATGCGTTGACGCCAGTGGTGCTCTTCCACTAGCGCGGTCGTTCGTCGGGATACGGCGCGGCGCGCTGCGGTGAAACGGCGCGTGGCTATAAGCGCGCAATTATGTCAGCTTACTTAAATGTAATATTTTATTAAATGTAATATTTTATTAAATGTTATATTATTGTTATTTATTATATATTAGTATATTTATTCTGTATAAATTATTTTATGTATTTTTTAATGTTAGTCTCTCGTTTATAGTATATTTAATACAAAAAATACCTTTTGTAACAAAATAATAATTTATTCACACACTACACTATTACACTATTTACAATGCTAATATATATGTGTACACTATTCAGATATAATACACTACTAAAATACATATATTATATACACAACAACTAAAATACTATAAATAACTATAAATGTTTTTTATGAAGTTTTATACGTAGCAATGCAGATTTGAAATGCTTGACACGACTGATTTCAACAAACACAAAGCCGAAACTGAACTCTGGCATCAGTTTTCTTAAGAACCAACACGATATTTTGAAATAAATGACGGTCTACGGACAACGGAATACATACAATGTAAGGAAAGTCTGCAATGCGGTGACTGAAAAATTTTATTTTCAGTAATTGTCGTCTTATCTATGTATTGTAATTATAGTGCCAATGAACACTCGAGATTCTTCCGAGTAAAATAAGTCCAAACACAATATAAACGGGACTATTTTTATTGACTTAAATACATAATTAAAATAGTTTGCTCCATATTAAATCGATATAGTGTATTATATCTGAATAGTGTACACATATATATTAGCATTGTAAATAGTGTAATAGTGTAGTGTGTGAATAAATTATTTTTTTGTTACAGAAGGTATTTTTTGTATTAAATATACTATAAACGAGAGACTAACATTAAAAAATACATAAAATAATTTATACAGAATAAATATACTAATATATAATAAATAACAATAATATAACATTTAATAAAATATTACATTTAAGTAAGCTGACATAATTGCGCGCTTATAGCCACGCGCCGTTTCACCGCAGCGCGCCGCGCCGTATCCCGACGAACGACCGCGCTAGTGGAAGAGCACCACTGGCGTCAACGCATGTCGGGCGAAGATATTTTGCTTTCTGGTTCGGTAAAAACGTCGACCATGCAAACTTCACAGGGGGGTTTCTCAAGATAAAAGTCTGCTCTTTCGCGTGGTATAGTTCAATTTTTCGCTGGACCCTTATTTTTTGAGATAAATTCGAAAATATCCGCAAAAATTGGTGCAAAAGTGGTGCATCTCCGTCTTTAATCATTGTTTAAACATGTTTAAACAATCATAATGTATTAATATTGGATATCACTGTATTCGGGAAAGTCTACAGAATCTTTTGCTGTAAACAACAATTCAATATCTTTTATAATAACATCGCAATATTTGTTTAAAGTTGAAAAATATGTTTTTTTTTCAAAGCCATGATTTTCAAAAACTGGACGTATAGGGAAAAAATTAAAACCAGATTCAGAATCAGCGCAAAAAACTCTATAAGAAGGACCCAACAGTATATTGAAATCAAATTTGGTGTTGGACAGTGTAATTGTATGTATTTTCGTAGACTCGCTTTCACAGGCTCCACAATACGCGGTCGCGGGTGCAAGATCGGACGGTACAGTGCAACGCGATTCGCGAGTGCGGAGTGACTTATCAGTGCGCGGTGAAATGCGGCTCTCGGGTATGCCGAAACGCGGCGTGTTCAGTTTTCCCGGACTTGGTGCACGACGGATTCCGGAGCATTCGGCGAGTAAGATAGGATCGTTGGCATATCGCTGCGTCGACGTCGCGCCGTCGAGTCTACGATCGGGAAGGAATCTGACGGAGTGCCTCAGCGTTCACGCGCCGTCAAGTCTAACAAGGAGACCTCGCGTATCGAGAACGCCGGATCGCAACGAGTTTTTGTGTGGACATAGCTTACGCGCTCATGAACTATGCAATTGGTAGCCGCCAACGCGAACCCATTATCGAGAAAATCGATTTTGAAATGCGACATGTGCGTTATATTCCATGACTGAAAACCTCTTTTCACAGCGGTCGCACAGTGGTCTGGAGACCCTGTTTTCGTGGCCAAAATTCAATTTTTCAACTTTTATATATTGAACATTTTTTTTTCTTATATAGTAACAACCCTTCAAACCTCCCAAATCCAAAATATTATTCATTTTAGATGATTCTGTGATGAGATACAGCGTTCTAAAGACAAAGTCAGAAAATTCAAAGTAAAATAAAACGTTTTAGATTTCAATCATCGAATATCAGAAAATAGATTTTAATGGTGATTTTATATATGTTAGTAAGCGCATTTCAAATATTTAATCCATTTTTAAGCATTGTTTAGTCCATACACGAATAGCGTAAATTAATAGCAATTCAAACTTTGAAAAGAATTATACAAAAACGTTTAAGACCGCTAAGCATCGGACTTGTTTTATATGAAAGCTTGAACATTTACTAAGAAGGTCGTGTAAATTTTAACTGCAATCTCCCGCAATCTTGAAGTATAAATGGATTTTAACAAATACGGGCCCGCGGTTATTCCACGCCTGGATACGCAGTTCCACTTGAATCTTGCATAGCAGCCGGGAAGTACAATGTATGTATATGTTTTTTCTACGCCAGTCTTGTTCGCTTTAGTGTTTTGTTTTATAAACAATAGAAATCGGTTTGGTCTGAGGATGCTTCTATTGTTCACAATTGTTTTTAGTGCAGTATTCGAAGTGAACAGAGAAACATCTGTCCTAGCGGACGAATTTATTAAATTTTTTGTGTATTTTAATCTCAGTTATATAATTACAGTTATATTATACATTATACATAGTCTATACATATATAATTCATAGTTCAGTTATTTAGTCTAGTTTTTCATACAGTGTAAAGTGTACTATTGTTTCAAATAATTCTGTATAATAATGTCGGAAAGATTTCCAAGTAAGTTTAATTTGTTCATTTGATCGCCACTAGATTTTTCTGTTCACGGAAGATTAATTATTTTTACTTTTTATTTGTTGTTTCTATTATTATCTTTATTTCGATATTTGTAGATAAGTATTGCTTTAAAAATGAAGACCTTTTTAATATATGGCACAGTATAGACCATCCGAACAGGAAAGCAATTGCTGTGTCTGCTTTTATATTTAACACAATGTTAGAACACAATGTTAATGAAGCATACAAAAAATCAACTGAGGAGAGAATTCGTCACTTTTGTAATAATGTAGCTATAAAATGGAAAAGTTCTCATCGTGTATTAAAAAACTTTAAAACAAAGCATCATAACTGGTTGCAAGAACATTTTATGGTTGACAAATGTATAAATGAAAATCCCTGTCCTGAAGCTTCAACATCTGTAGGACGTCCTCGTCTTCCATACGAAAATAAATCAACAAGATCAAAAAAACGAGAAGCATCCATGCTTTCGAACGAAACGGATCAGGACTTAAATTTAATAGTACAAGCAACGAGCATGACTGCACGGAAAAGGGGTAACATAGATGTGGCCACTGTTTTAGACAATTTGACCAAAAGTCCCCAACTGGCGAAGAAAATAAGACAATCAATTTCGGACGATAAAAAGGAATTAATTCCTATAACTGTAGATGAAGCATTAGCCTTTTTTTACGATAATAATCTATCGAAAAGAGTGTACGCGAATATAAGGATACAGAATAGACTCAGCAATTCTGACATATATCCGACATACGATGCTCTCATTGAAGCAAAGAAAAAATGCGTACCTTTTGGGATCGAAGTTACTGACATAATTGCATACGTACAATTAGAGAATCTTTTACAACATACAACAAAAAGAATAGTGTCACTGCAAACAAAAGTGATTGACAATACCATTCTACAAAATAATAATAATGTACTGGAATGTGAAATGTTATTTAGTTATGGATTTGATGGCAGTAGTGGCCAATCAATGTATAAACAAAAATTTGAACAATCACAAGCTTTGGCGGGGGCCGATTCTTCCCTCTTTGTCAGTACGCTAATACCTTTGAGACTCATAGCAAGAAATAAAACAATATTATGGAATAATGAAACTCCTAATTCCGTTAGATTTTGCAGGCCTATAAAAATTCAGTTTGTCAAAGAAACTGCGGAAGTGGTCTTGAAAGAAACTGAAGATATAAACCAGCAAATTAATAATATATCGTATTTTAATTTAGTATATAACAATACAATGTTAAGAATTAAATTTACCTTAATGTTAACATTAATTGATGGAAAAACACTAAATATATTAACATGTAACGGGGCCGCTTTCTCGCGTGTT
Source organism: Lasioglossum baleicum (assembly GCF_051020765.1). Taxonomy (NCBI): domain Eukaryota; kingdom Metazoa; phylum Arthropoda; class Insecta; order Hymenoptera; family Halictidae; genus Lasioglossum; species Lasioglossum baleicum. Next base: position 4,747,423 of record NC_134936.1, on the reverse strand, counting down.
ATCGGTTCGTTCTACCCGGGGTTTCCTTAGTGCGGGAATAGCTCGCCGTGCCGGGGTTCGCGTAGTGCGGCCGGAGCGGGAAGACGTGGTGGAAAGGTATGAAATAAACAAGACGATGTTTCCGTGATAAAGCTAAGCTCGCCACCTCGTCATTACGGTGAGAACGGGTGGTGATCGCAGGATCGCCGTGGAGAGGCGGACGGTGGGGTCGACTTCGTGCCGGAGGACCAGTGTTAAAGGGTTTCAGCGTAGGAGGTGGCGTCTCGTCACGGGAGCGGTATCCGTGGTGGTTCGGTGACGTCTCGCCACAGGACCGGCCCTAATGGGGTTTGGTGCAGGAAGTGACGTCTCGTCACGGTACGGGCGACAGTGTATGTCGGTACGGGGCGACGTCTCGTCACGGGAGCAGTGCTCGACCGGGTTCGGTGCCAGAGGGTGACGTCTCGCCACAGGAACGGTGTTTGCACGGGGGTTTGGTGCGCGGGGTGACGTCTCGTCACGGGAACGGTGTTTGAACGAGGGTTCGATGCAAGGGGGTGACGTCTCGTCACGGGAACGGTGTTTGAATGAGGGTTCGATGCAAGGGGGTGACGTCTCGTCACAGGAACGGTGTTTGAACGGGGGTTCGGTGCGAGGGGTGACGTCTCGTCACAGGAACGGTGCTTGAACGGGGGTTCGGTGCGAAGGGGTGACGTCTCGTCACAGGAACGGTGGCAGTGAGGGTCGGTGCGGGGGGGGGCGACGTCTCGTCGCAGGAATGGTGCTAGCGGGGTGCGGTGCAGGAGGTGACGTCTCGTCACAGGAACGGTGACAGAGGGGTTCGGTGTGTGCGGTAGGTGACGTTTCGGCACAGGAGCGGGTGTCAGGGGTCGACGTCGTCGTCGAGGGAACGGTGCTACTGGAGGCAGTCGGTACTGGTGTCGACGTCTTCGTCGAGGGGACGGTGTTGCAGGAGATACTTGGTATCGTGGTCGACGTCTTCGTCGCGGGAACGGTGTCTTACGTGTTGTGCAGGAACGGGAGATTTCCGGCGGGCTGGTCTCAACGTCTCGTTGGAGGAGCGGTATTTTTCCGGCGGACTAGTTACGACGTCGTCGTCGAGGGATCGGGTACCTGGTGCGCGGTAGATGCTTAGGTCGCCTAAGCAGGACTGCGATGATTTGGCCTATTTCGGAGGCCTTTTATACTCCCCAAAATGTACTGTTTGGAGGTGAGGGTTGGTGGTGAGGTAAGGTGTGTTCTATGGTTTTTCTACTGGTTTTTGTGTATATTTGGGTTTTTGGTGGATGACACTTTGATCAAGGAGTTTCGGGGAAGTGTTGTTTATACCGGTGTGGATCGGTGGATCTCGGGGTACCTCGGGTTCTTTCGGGGATCAGCCGTTCGTAACAAGCTTGCCTAGTGCAGGTTTGTTACAAACACAAAATAAATCGTCGCAATCTTGCCCCATTTGTAAAGCAACACCTAAACAAGTGTTACAAATTGATGATTTTCGGGCGGAAGAATTTACACCCAAAGATACAGACAGTTTAAAATATGGGTTCAGTCCACTCCATGCGTGGATACGTTTTTTTGAATGTATTATACATATTTCATACAGGATAAAAATAAAGAAATGGCAAATAAAACAAAACGAAAAAAAGAAATCCAGAATATGTTTTGGGAAAAATTGGCATTAAACGTAGACAAGCCAAAACAAGGGATAGTCCAGTCGGCAGGTCGAAAAAATGAAAAACGTTTTGACACGTCATTTCGGGGTACTCTGGGGTGTCGAATCTGAGTTTTCGATCTCGAGGACCCTGTGCTAACTTGGGGAGGGGGACAAAACCACGATTTTTGTTACCTTGTTTTGGTTTTTCGCCTATTACTCAAAAACTGTGGGTCCTATGAACTTTTGTCTTCCATTTTTGGAAAGAGCATTAAATTTCCTTCAAATTTCACTAGTCAAACGTATTTTTTGATGCAATAGGTACCGAGAAACAGGCGTTCAAAATTAGGAAATGTTTCTCAAAATGTCATTTTGAGCCACACATTGTGACATTTAGCAGGAAATTGCAGGTTTTTGGCTCACAAATTTAGTTTTTCAACATATCTACATATAATCTACATACTGTGTATACCCCTTACATTTTCACACCCCCCTTCGGACATCCCCCCCCCCCACCCGGAAGACGAATTTGAAAAATACGTAAAAAAAGTCTCTCTTTCTCCAAAAACCCTAACATTGTACTCTTATCAATCTGACTTCACATGGTTTGGAGGGGGGGGGGTGTACGCTGACAAGTGCCTAATGTTATAATTGCAGTTTATTCCCTATTTAGGTGCCTGGTCATCACTTTATGACTTTATATTTTCCCATTAATCCGTAATCTCAAAGAGTAGTAAATGTAGATTGGGTAGGTGAAGAGTAAGAATCCATGTCTGATGCTTACAAAATAGAAAATAAAATAAAATATTATAGATTTTTCTTTTTATCTCGAAAAAAGTCGACGTTGGAAAGTTGAAAGAGTGGTTTCTCAAGATAAAAGTCTGCTCTATCGCGTGGTGCAATTCGATTTTCCGCTGGACCCTTAGACCCTTATTATTATTTTTAAATTGAAAAATATCCTCAAAAATGTGTACAAAAGTGATGCGTCTCCGTCTTTAATGATTGTTTAAACATGTTTAACATGTTTAAACAATCATAATGTATTATTATTGAACATCACTGGATTCGGGAAAGTCTAGAGAATCTTTTGCTGTAAAGAATAATATAATATCTTTTATAATAACATCATAATATCTGTTCAAAGTCGAAAAACGTGTTTTTTTTCAAACTCAAATTTCTCAAAAACTGTGCGTGTAGGAGAAAAATTAAGGCCAGATTCGGAATCAGCGCTAAAAACTGTATAAGATACACCCAACAGTTATATGGAAACATTTTTGTTGTTGGACAGTGTAATTTGCTCTGTCTTTCCCTATATTCGTCAGTTGCCACTTAATTTCCTAATTTTGAACGCCTGTCTCTCGGTGCCTATTTGGTCAAAAAAAAGATTGACCAGTGAAATTTGAAGGAAATTTAATGCTCTTTCCAAAAATGTATGACAAAAGTTCATAGGACCCACAGTTTTTGAGTAATAGGCGAAAAACCAAAACAAGGTAATAAAAATCGTAGTTTTTCCCCCTCCCCAAGTTAGCACAGAGTCCTCGAGGTCGAAAACTGAGATTCGACACCCCAGAGTACCCCTAAATGACATGACAAAATTTCATTAAGTTCGGAATACTTTCCTATTAAAAGTACCTGGCGACTGGACTACGAAAGGATAGTCGGAAAAATAATTTTCACGATATATTACATAGGTAGGCATAACTGTTGCTAATTTTAAATCATTATAAGTTGTTTGGTTTTCTTCTTTTTAGTTATTTTTCAGTTATATTTAATTCTTTATTTATTTGAAAATTTTTAACAGAGCCATGGTAACATCGGATCCTCTAATATCAAGCATAAGCTTAAAGAAACGAAGACAAGAATATGCAAAAAAATCAAGTCTACCATCTGAGGTATTGTCCTTATTGTCTCCTTTATGTTTGGAAGCGGAACCAATTAACAACGAAGATTTAGAAGAAGAGGACGAATATGATTTGCCCATGCTTGAATATTTGGAGGATATAGAATTAGAATCAGAATTAGTAATTCAAAAATCATTATATATATATATATATATATATATATATATATATATATATATACACACATTACTCATATTGGTAGCATTACTTGATGCTTAGACATGTTGAAAAATGTTAGTATGTACGTCTTTTTAATGTAAGCCAAGAAAAAACTACTTTCGAGAAGTATTGTTCACAATTTTTCAGTTATATGTGATGATCTGACAAAAAAAAACGGTTTCAACAAAAGTTAATCAGCATTCAGTTTTCTATAAACGTCAATATAAAAAATTTGGAAAACATTTTTTTTCTTCAAATATCAAGGCCACCCCTATTTTTTAGACGTCACTATATATTTTATTTCATAATCATATAGCTGACGTCAAGACAAATTCAACGACCTACAATACTATGATATTAACTCTTGAAATAATGCTAAAATAATATTGGCCACGAAAACAGGGTGTCCAGACCACTGTGGGTCGGTGGCCGAGCGGATTGAGCGAATGTCTACAAACGAGATTGGTCGGGGTTCGTGTCCCGTGTCGGCATTTTTTATTAATTTTTTTTCACTTTCTTTTTTATTTTTCTACGTGCTCTTCAATTTTTCAAATTTCAATTTCAACTCTTCGATTTCAACTTCAATTTTTCAATTTTAACTTCAATTTTTCAATTTCAACTTCAATTTTTCAAATTTCGATTTCAATATTTTCTACTCTTCAATTTCAACTTCGACTTCAATTTCTCAATTTCAAATCTTTAATTTTTCAAATTTCGATTTCAACCAATTTCAAGTTCAATTTCTACTCTTCTATTTCAACTTCAACTTTTCAATTTCAATTTCGACTTCACTTTCCATTTCCACTTCACTTTCAACTTTAATTTGCATTTCAACTACAATTTGCGATTTCAACATCAATTTCAAGTTCAATTTCTATTCTTCTATTTCAACTTCAACTCTTCAATTTCAACTTCAATTTTTCAACTTCAACTCTTCAATTTCAACTTCAATTTTTCAAATTTTGATTTCAACATCAATTCTAAGTTCAATTTCTACTCTTCTATTTCAACTTTCACTTCAATTTCAACTCGTCGATCTCAACTTCAATTTTTCAAATATTTCAAAGTTAAACCTAGCTTTATCAGAAGAACGAATGTGCAATTGACATAAAAAGTGTAATAAAAATAACAATTGCAATTAAATCACTATAAAAATAATAAAAATTGAAGTTGAAATTGAAATTTGAAAAATTGAAGAGCACGTAGAACAATAAAAAGGAAAGTGAAAAAAATTTATAAAAAATGCAGACAATGCTCAAATCGCTCGGCCACCGACCGCTGTGACAAGAGGTTTTCACTCATAGAATATAACCCACATGTCGCATTTCAATATCGATTATCTCGAAAACGGGTTCCTGTTGGCGGCTAAAACCAATTGAATAGTTCATGAGGGTGCGTAAGTTATGTCTACACAAAAATTCGTTGCGATCCGACGTTCTTGTAAGGAAATACTTACAATATGAATCGATGTTACCAGATCGGTGTTCGGATCAGGACTAAACGAGAGCTCGAGCCGTGTCCGTCACGGCTTTTATAGCTCTCAATTGGTGGTGAGGAGTGGTAGTGCGGGATGATTTTACACGGAAGTTCCGGTGACGTCGCGTATACGTTTTAGCCTATTTCGGCTTCCGTTTCCCGTCAACAGTAGTTTCTGGGCGAGGGAAACGCGCGGTGCGGTCGGTTCGGTGACTCGCTAAGCAGCAATGATGCCAGATGCGGGGAGTCACGGTGAAATTATGTACCCACTCTCAGATGACGAGGAATGAGTGGGGCGAATGGAAGACACGTTGCACGTGCGCGATGGGGACCGTGGAGTGTGCGCCTGCGCACGGTGCTGGAATGGAACAGTGGAAGGCGTAAGGAGGAGAGTACATGAGCTCCGTTCGGAGCTCATTCTGGTATCACTGCTACGCAGCGAGTTGACGACGCGGTGCGGTTTCGGTGAACGGTCTGCTAATAACAAGCCTGTTACAACTGTATTATACATAAGCTACTATGTAAAATATTAGACATAAACTTCTTCGTTTGCTCAACAGATACGATCAGGCGCAGAAACATGTTCACAGTCACGAGGGTGCGAAGTGGGGTTGGGGAGACAAGGACATGGAGTCCGAGGAGATCAAGGAAGTAGAGATCATAAACAAATCCAATTAATGTAATCGTATTCAAGGGATTTTGCGAGAATGTTGGGATGAGTTCTCGCTGTAGGGGTCGGGTATCGAAAGAAAAGTGATCAATCGATCACAACGTCGATTAATATTTATATTACACATTTATTAATATTTATTATACACACACCCGTCAGTTGGTCGTTTGATGAATCGTTTAGTAATATCGAATTTGTATCAACAGTTCCCGCGAAGAAAACAAGATTGGAGTCCTCCTCGGACCAGAAAATGTTTTATCGACGGTATTAGAAAATTTCTCGAACCATCGACTAGTTCCTTTGACATGTTCAAGGTCGAGAAAATAAGTGAAAACGTGATGAGAGCGTTACTTGTTTAAGAAAAGAATTAATCGGTGGCCTTTTCAAGTTATTGTTTCGAGCGATACAATTAGATTATCGTTAAAAAACCACAATACGTATGTGCATCGATGCATGCCTGTCAGGTGTATAGTAGGTGTATAGATATAAAATCTGTTTTTAATATTCAAATATATACTATATACACGATATCTATTTTACATTACGTAACAAATTTTTTTTTAAATAAGCAGGAGATATTTATTTCATGTTACGAGAAAAATATTATTTTCTAAATATAAAATGAATGTATATTTAATATAAGAAATAAAATATTTTTTTTAATATGCAGGAAATATTTTATGTTTATCATGGCAAAATATTTGTTCCAGAATATGCTGGAGGACATGCACACCTTTCATATTATGAATGAAATTCGGTCCATTTAATATTGGAAGTTAAATGTTTACTTTTAATGTACTTTGAATTCGTGTGTGTCACACACTTAATCGACATACATTTATATTATACGAACATTAATTAATTAACTAATAAGTATTTTCTTCAATAAAGACAGGTTTTGAAAATATCTCGAGAACTGATCATTTTGTACCTATACATATTTTGTATTCATATTTATACATATTTGGTACTCAAACAATTTTTTACGTAGATTGAACAGAGGAATGGATTAGTGTAACAAAAAATATGCATTTCGATTTGAAGAAATGATGCAACTGTTATAATTGCACATACACAGTTGCACCTAAAAAATCTAAGGGCCCATTTCTCTTATGATAGTGTAACAGACCTGTCATAAGCAAGCCTGTTACTAAGTCCGCGCCCCGAATATAGCCGGGCGAGTCCGACCGAAACCGAATCGAGTCGGCAACACACCGAGTAGCGAACCGCCGGCTCCCCGCTACCGAATAGAGTCGCCCCTCACCGCGGTACCCCGCGCCACCAAACTGCCGAGCCTATACCGACACCTCCGCGCGTTCCCCTCGTCAATAAACCGCATTTGGCGGGAACCGGATACCGAATTACAGTAAATCTGGCGGGAAACGGAAAACATACGTCACTTCGAACACCCTGCCGCACTTCACCTCCTCACCACCCACTTAGACCTATAAAAGGCGCAACGTCCACGAGTCGATCTCTCATTCCGTTCGCAACGCTGATATGAGAAACACCAACCTGCAGACTTATGACTTCGTAAGTATATCCTTGGTGAACACCATCCTAATCCCTGGCCTACGACGACGAGCTTGTATCGCTGCGTGAACTCCTCCTTGTCGAGAGGCACTCCGTTTTCCGCCGGTGACGGCCGCGTTCGCACCGAAGCAGCGGAGGCAAGCTGCCCCGTTGAAATCCCGACCGCGTCGGAGTCGGCTCGACGGAAGAGATGCGCCATCCTTCCCCGCCGCCGAAAGACCTACCCGGGAACCGTAAATGTCCGGTACGCTACCGACATTCCGAACCCCAACAATCTAAACCTGGGTAGAATGATGCATCCTCGCCGAGATCCTAGTCCTAGTCTGTAAGCGTCTGCATGCACCAGGTCCACGCGAAATACCGCGAAACTAAGCCGCGAATAACGTCACCTCGATCTCCGATATTTCCGTCATCGCAATCTCCGATATGCCCGACACCGCGATCTCCGATATTTCCGACACCGCGATCACGGATATTGCCGACACCACGATTCATTAGCTCCGCGGAACAAACACAGTGAGATTTGATTAAAATACACCACGAGTCATTATTTCACCCCGCGCACCACGTCTTCCGATTCCGATCCCGTCCTCGTTCATGATTCGACCCTGGCACGACGAGCTACAACGGCCGAGGACGATACGCCGCGAATTACTCGCGATCCGAACGAGAACCGTTACAATATTTTTTTCGTAAATGCATTGTAACATTCCAACGTAGGGAGAATGTGCCGACTCAATCGGCTGTCCAGGGTTTTTCGGAACCACGAATGAACAACACTGATACGGGTAACACAGATCTCTTTATTATGGGCCGAGGCCCTGTATCACAACATGTGCGTCGAACGGCGACGCGGATCGGTTATAACATGAGTGACACGGGTTTTATCGAAACGCGAATTATACATCGAAAATGAACGTAACGGCGAAATGAACGCAGCGCGAAATGATCGAAGCGAAACGCAAAGTGAATGGAACGCGAAATGAACTGGACGCAACGTGAAATGATTGGAACGCGCAACTTAAGACTATCGACGGCGTAAAACAGAAATACACGCGACGGCGGATTAGGAAACGCGGACTACTACTGACTAGGACTTAGCTTACTAACGATTCGAGAACGATCTCGACACTGGGCGGTGGCCGCAATGACCGTCTTATGGCCGTACTCTGCTTCGCATGGCGCAGGTAGTCGGGAACGAGGTGCTCGCAGTGTATGCCGCCCACGGACCTAAGGACTGATAAAAGTAGATTTATGGGTGAGAGGGGGTGTCCCCAAAGACGGAAGGGGAATCAACTTGTCGGCCATCTTGGTAGGCAGATCTATGGTGCGCTCTATAGGCGACTTTAAATACTAGTGTAGCGTCTGTCCTCGTCCGTGCTACATCTCTAGCATGAAACATAACGCACTTTACTGTGAGTAAATCGGTGGCACATGGATCAGGGAGATACTATTGTGGGATCAGGACCCCCAGATCAAGTATACTGTAGGATATTGGGTAGAATGGGAGGGTTCCGTGGGTGAGCGCGTTAGTCGATCGGTTACCACCAGTGAGGCCGGGGTTCGATTCCCGCGGCGGCGGTGCCCTCATTTTTCCTGAGATCCTACACTATTAAGGGGGTACTATACCCTCGATTTGTAACTAGAAAATAACTATTTATCAATGTTATAAACCTCTGTGCAAAAAAAAAGTTTGGTAACATTGATAAACACGCAACTGCCTAATGAACACGAGATGGAGTTGCTTCCTATTTCTATATTCTATTCAGCTCGTCGCGAATGCCGTTACACAGGGCAGCTCGCACTAATATCAGTGCCACCGATGAGAATATCTAACTCATCTGTGTCAGTTTTGCTATGATTCCACGATGACAGCAGTGCAGCAGTGAAATGTTGCACAATATCACAGCACTGATTGACAGTCCTCCTGACTAGGCGCCATCTCGTCTAAACGAACTGCACTAAAATTGGCTCTAGACTGGCTCTGCATCCGGGAGGACCTCTGTCTTCATGGGGAAATCTATGCTAATGTGAATGAAATCACGCGCCTCGATTTTTTGACCTTATACGAGCATATTTTGAGCTGCACAAAGGTTCATTTGATAGAGGAAGGTTCATTACAAGGCGCTCTTCTCGTCATATCAGTCAAAAAAGTCTCTTTGAGACAGAAAAATACATTGAAATCTGCGGTTATTTTTCTAGATTTTTTCTCTACTTTGGGCACTCATATTATTAGATATAAACATAATCTCGTTAAATCATGAGAAGACCGCCCTGTATTTAACCTTCTTCTACAGAATGAGTCCTCACCCAGCTCACAATATGTTCAAATAACGACAAAAAATCGAGGCGCGCAAACCCATGTTTCGACCAAAAATCTAGTAAGATTCTAGTTATTTTCTAGTTACAATCCGAGGGTATAGTACCCCCTTAAATGATATTAATGTGTATCAACGCACAGAAAACACAAAGCACGACGATTCATCAAGTGTTAAGTATACAGACTACTACACTGACACCCTGTATACGTGTTACAGACGCTACACTAGTATTCAAAATCGCCTATAGAGCGCACCACAGATCTGCCTACCAAGATGGCCGACAAGTTGATTCCCCTTCAGTCTTTGGGGTCACCCCCCCAGGGTTACGCTCAGTCCTTAGGTCCGTGATGCCGCCTGAGCGTTAGGGATTCCTCGTGCCGTGTGACACTTCAGGCGAAGAGTCCCGTGCCGTGTGACAGTTGGGTCTAGGATGCCCGGTGGTGCGTGCCACTTCGGCCAGCGGAGATTTATGTCTCTCGCAGGAAGGGTCTCCCCGTGCCGTGTGACACTTGGGGCCGTGGAGTGGTGCGTAGGAAAAGGTTGGGGACAGCTCGTAGTACAATCATAGCATTCGAGAATTCTCTCTAATCGGCAGACCGTAACTCGAACTGTCTGATGCAGCCTTCGCTGCCCTATTTATCCGTGTATCGCGATCTATTTGAATCCGCGGTGTCGCGGTAGCCACCTCGTAGCGCTTCGCGGTTTCGCGTGGCGCGCTCATGTTCGGTATTCGGGGGAGATGTCTCGCGTCAACTATATTCATTACAGCATTAATAACGGAGTTATGGCTTAAACAATTGCGTGAAACACCCTGTATACTATAACAATACATGTTTTCACAATAAAATGTTTTTGTTTATTTAGCAAATATATTGTATATGTTTATATTAGATATGTATTGTGACGTGGCAGTTTTGACAACGGGGCTGCGAACACGGATCCGTGTACACGGATCCGTATATTACACGCATCCGTTCGTCGGCACGTTCGAGTCCGACAACTGAGGCGTTATTGTTTTTAGATCGAATTCTTTTCTACTGTTGACGTTAGAAGTGAGACAATAATAAAGTTGCGGTAAATTGTTCGACGTTAAATGACCGTATATTAAAATGCATATGTAAAATAAAATTGCGAACACTTGTGAAATTAAAATACACGGGTACCCGTGTACTTAGTATTATATTACGTGCATTAAAATTCGGATTCGTTTATTGCACGTGAAATAGGGACCTCTATTAGATGTGATTCTGGAAGCGGGTAGCGCAGATGGAAAGAGATACTGAATAAACTAGCGCAAATAGCGCACGAAATAAAACAGGTGTTAGAAGAGCGATGCGTTTATTACGAAATAGAGAGCGATACTGACGTGAAAGAGAACAATACAAAGAAAAAGAAAGGATTACATAGACAGACATAAGTATGGATTTAAAGACGGCAGCATTGGTGACGCGTAAATATAAACAGAAAACGTATTTGTGTAACGCCCGCGTTACTTGAGGATTGAGCGTGAACAACGACTGTCCAGAGCTAACACACATTTTGAAAAACAAATTTTTGGATTACAGGTGTTACGTCCCACGTCGGATATGCTCCGACGAAACGAGCCCAGACGGGGCGTGGACGTAACCGACCAATTTTATTTAAGACGATCTTAGATCCACGTGGCGCGTAACGTCCACGTCTGATCAGGGACCCGATACCGGTGTTCGTCGTTGTTGAAAAGGGCGAAGAGGGGAATAAATGCGAACCGAGACGGACGTCGTCCGTCGTGAACACCGCGTAGAACTAACACGCGTCGCGGTAGTAGAGATGGTTCCCAGTGGTCGAAGTGTCACTATGCGGGTGTGTGCAACTCGTCCGAACGCGTGGGTTTGCTCGATTTGTGACAGGAGATTTCGATCGAAGGGAATTAGCGTTCTCTCGGTACCGAGCACCCTCTGGGCTCAGACGTACACGATTGATACACCAATTTTAGGGTTAGAAGAACGGACGTAGGAAGTCTAAGGAATTTGCGGAACAGGTCGGAGTCGAACAACCCGATGAAACACCACGCGCACACTCACTTTCGCGATCACTTTAACCGGTCACCGGGAACGACACTTTAGAAGTGGAAGATATCGAGGAGCAGGATGTTGCTGAATAAAGCTGCGAAGTAATAGGTTTAAACAAACAAAGTATAATGAATCAAAATGGATACAAAGTGATGATTTGCGAGCAGAACTCGTGAAACAAAATATAATGACGGCTTGCGAGCAAGCTCGAACGAAATATATGGCACAGAATAGCAATGCTAATATGAAAGATGGTGCGAGCGAGCTCGTACAAACAAAATAACACAGAAATAGCAATTGTAATATGAATGATAAAGCGAGCGAGCTCGTGTGAACAAAATAGCGCAGAAATAGCAATTGTAATAAGAATTATAAAGCGAGCAAGCTCGTATAAACAAAATAGCACAGAGAAGGCAATTATAATATGAAAGATAACGCGAGCAAGCTCGTATAAACAAAATAGCACAGAGAAAGCAATTATAATACGAAAAGTAATGCGAGCGAGCTCGTGTGAACAAAAATAGCGCAGAAAAGCAATTATAATGTGAAAGATAATGCGAGCAAGCTCGTATAAACAAAATGGCACAGAGAAATATCTGTAAATTTGGTATAAATGTCTACGAGCAAACTCGACGAATAATTTAGAACAATTGAGATATAACTGTAATGAAAATGGTAGAAATTGTAAGATGCAATACGACCTGAGTATCGTGAGCGATTTTGAACAGAGTCCGAAAACGCGAGAAAATGGACTAAACTAGATTAAAGTCCGAAAACGCGATTTGAACTCGACTGACGACGCTAGAGAACTGAACTGTATAAATTCCGAAACTGGAAGAGAGTCTGAACTGTATGAAATTCGGAACTAGAAGAGCGTCTGAACTAGAAGAGTGCCTGAACTAGAAGAGAGTCTGAACTAGAAGAGAGCGATTCGCGCGATTTCGTCTTATTTATAATGAGAGCGCGGACCATAGGGATTCGGTGAACCGTGAAGTCCTTTGTCTAAATCGTTCGAGGTACGGACGAATATGTTGTCGTCAATGTATACTTTTCGCAGTTCGAACGAAACGACGGTTTAGATGTACGTACACCTGTACTCGCGGTTGCCATGCTGGCGTCCGCTTGTACCGGTGACTATCGCGTCTTTTCCGATTCCCTATGTTCACGCTCACGGGGATACGTATATATATATATATATATAAATACGCGTAAGATATATATACATATCGCTGTGTACGGATTTAAACGCGATTTCGGTTTGGATTTTACGAAGGAGGTATAAGCATGTATAAGTATACCATATATATATATATATACATATATATATATGTATATACGGCGAGAATTTGCTCATATGAACAAAACCGACGCAACACGTCGGTACGACGTTACACCTTACCCCTTGGGGGCGCGAACTTTTCCGGCGGCAACGCAGTGAAACGCGGATGCTGCTGACGACGTGTTGGATATGGGGGGGGGGGGGGGGGTCAGCTGAGGAAGCTCCAGAACCAACGTCGGACGACGTCACACCTTCCTCCTCGGGGCGGCGGCCCAACGGGTGGCCCCCCGGTGGTAGTGCCCCACCAGCTGCAGAAGCGGCATTAGGGCGCCGGGTTGTTGGCTCTCAGCGGAAGCTGATATCGCCGGAGTTCCTCGACATGTGGGCTGCTCCTGAATATGGCCCTGGCCATGACGATGTTGAGCCGCATCCCGCATTCGCTGCAGTCCAACGGGGGTTGCGTGTGATACAGAGGCCCCTTGCAGTTCGCACAAGTGTTCCCCATCCACCTGATCGATTGGATGGAGTGGACGTGGAACGCCTCTCCGGGCCCTTGTACGTGCAGGTTGCAACGCTGGCAGATGTCTCGGCCTTTGGTGTCGGAGTAGACAGTTCCCCGGTAGCACTGGTGCCAGTCAAAGGGAGAGCTGAACCTGACTGCCTTCTCTCTGGCAGTGGGTGTTGGTTGTCCCAGAATACGACCTTGGTCATGGCTATTGCCAGCCGGTATGGGCATTCTTGTAGTTTACAGGGTTCCACGAAGGTGGAGGCTGCACGCCTTGCACATCTTCGTTCCATTGGAATCGGAGAATATGGTCCCCTTGTAACCAGGGAACTCGTCGAATCGGCTCGTGTACTGGGCTGCCTTCTCGGCTGAAATAGCACAGCCATGATATGCTCTGCAGAGATTTGGCGTGTTGTGCCTCAAAACGTAGGGCCATCCTGCGTGTCGAGGCAGTTTCCTTTTTCGAAGGGACAGGCTTGTCCGGATTGCAGGTGAATTGGAGGAGTCACCGTATGCGGTTCCAATGCTACGGCCATCGTTTCGGATCTCGCCGGGCAGTATGAGGCTACGGGAGATCGTTGAGCTTGGTTGGGTTTGGGTGATTTGGGCGGGCGGCGTGATGTACGGTGTTCCCACGGAGCGTAGACTGAAGCAGGTTCCGTTGGTAGTTGACAACAGGTATCCTCGGCGTCTGTTGCGAACTACTGGGACGCGCGAATGTCGATCGTTTATATTTCCAGGCTGTACATTTTCCTTGGATAGCCTGTTTAATTTGTCGCGACGCTTCTTCGACTTCCTCCGCACAATCCAAGAGGAAATTCTATGCGCATAGTCTGGAATTTGTGGCGAAGCAGCATCTGGTACTTCTGTGATTATGTCGTTTATGATTTCCTCGTGGGTTGGCGGGGCTTGGTATTGGTGAATGCGCGTAACGGTATCGCTAGTGGCGATGATCTCGCGTTCGCATGCGTGGGCGCTTCCACGTCGATCTTTCTGGAGATAGGAGAGATCGTGGTTGTCTCGTAATATAGATTTTACGTTTTCAATCTTATCTGGATTGAGATGAGTCAGTGGGATTGTTTCGCAGAGTTCTGTCATACTCGGAGTAGCATCTTGTGGGGAGAAATGAACTCTCTTTGTTTCGAGGTCTGGAATTGGCGCGAGGTGATCATTTTTGATCGACTCGCACGGTCGAGTCGTACGAGATGTAGCGAGATGGTCCGAAACAGTTTCGGACTGTGGATTTGAATTAGAAATAGAATTATCCGAAGCCGATTCGGACTTTGGATTAGAATAATCCGAAGCGGATTCGGATTTTGAATTTGAATTAGAATTAGAATGATCCGAAGCGTATTCGGATTTTGAGTTTGAAATAGGAATATAATAATCCGAAGCGGATTCGGATTTTGGAGTTGGCGCGAGGTGATCGATGTCGATCGACTCGCACGACCGGCTCGTGCGAGATGCAAAGTTAGCGAAGTGATCCGAAACTGATCCGGAATCAGAAATGGGTTTGGGGTGGGAATAGAAAGGGTGGGCTTCGATCTCTTCTACCTTCAGTACCGGTAGGTAGGAGGTCGCCGCTTCGGTCAGTGCAACGCTGCACCGTGGGCTGGCCTTTCCGCGATTGTTTGTGACTCGGCAGTCACCTAAAACTACGTTCGGCTTAATATCTAGGCGAGAAATGTGTCCGGCACTTGGATCATTTACATCGACGGTGACGCACGCTACGGTACGGGCCTCAACCGTGTGCTCGCGCGGATTTGAGAACGGAATAGAGACGTTATCGCGCACGACTGGTTGATTTGTGAAAGAGATTTCGGCTCGCTGTCTGTTCCGCGGGGGTTCGTATCTGCGCGGTGGCGGGAGGGGTCGAGACGCGTTTACAGAATATGAAGGATCCGCGGTACGCCAGGGTTCGCGGTACGCGGGCGTGGGTCGGTCAAAACCCGACGTCGTTCGTCGCTCAAAAGTAGGACTACGCGAATCGTATTCGTCGCGGGGAGGGTAGCCGTAGTAGTCGCGACGTTCAGGCGTACGATTGCGGGGTTTGTGAGATTCGCGAAGTTCGCGAGGAGGGGGATGATATTGGTCGCGATTCTCGGGGGTGCGACGTCGAGGCTCGGGGGAATAATAATCGCGGCGATTGGACGTAGAGGAACGTGCCTCTGAAAAATGTGCGCGGCGATAATCGTCGCGAAGGGGTTCCTGGTATCGGAGTTTATCGAGTTGGTATTGTTTATAGGCGGAAATGGCCTCGTCGAAAACGATTCGTAACGGCTCGTTTCGGAACGGGCGGACCTCTGCGCGTAATGTGGGGATGAGGCCGCGAATGAAACTGTCTATAGTGAGGGTGTCGATATCGTCGACATTGGTCCCGTCGCGGTGACAATCGAGGATCGCGGTGCGTAGGTCTTTTACGCGACTGATAAAGTCAAGCACGTGTTCGGTGGGCCGCTGCGAGATGCTTGCCAGTTCGCCTCGGTACTGGTCAACGAAACGATGGGGACCCAGCACGTCTTTAAGACGGCTGCAGAGGTCTGAAATAGTGGAGCAATCTTCGTCCTCCACGGCCGCGTAGGCGCGACCGCGGAGCTTGTTGCAGACGAGTTTGGTCAGCGTGTGTTCTGCGTACGCGGGTATGACCTCGCGTGCGCGTTTGCACGCTCGGATGAATTGTAGGACGGTCATATTACTGCCATCGAAGGTGGGTATGAATTCTACTGCTTGCTTAACAGTGAAATTCACAGGGTCTGGGCGAGGAGTTTCGGAAAAGGGGGTTGAATCGTAGCGGGGGCGGAAGCGTGCAGCGTTCGAGTCAAGGTGGTTCATCCGCATCTCATGAAGGTCGCGACGCATTGCTAATAGTTCATTTTCACGCGCGCGTTGTTCTGACTCGCGTAGGCTCGCCGCGGTTTCAAGGGCGGCGGCGCGCTCTTGAAGGATGGCTTCTTTCCTGGCGAGTTCCAATTGGAACGCGAACAGGTCCGAGGAGGAGAGGGGTGAGGGCACGTTCGAACTCAATTTTGATGCAGCGGAATCCATCGTGAAGAGAAGGGGTCGGGATACATGTATAAGCCGCCTAAGGGGCGAGAAAGAAGAAGAATTCGGATTAAAACTTCGACAACCAACGACCGGTTTTATTCGGCGATCGTCGTGTCCTACCGACTGCGCCAAAAATACCTCCTGTTACGTCCCGCGTCGGATATGCTCCGACGAAACGAGCCCAGACGGGGCGGGGACGTAACCGACCAATTTTATTTAAGACGATCTTAGATCCACGTGGCGCGTAACGTCCACGTCTGATCAGGGACCCGATACCGGTGTTCGTCGTTGTTGAAAAGGGCGAAGAGGGGAATAAATGCGAACCGAGACGGACGTCGTCCGTCGTGAACACCGCGTAGAACTAACACGCGTCGCGGTAGTAGAGATGGTTCCCAGTGGTCGAAGTGTCACTATGCGGGTGTGTGCAACTCGTCCGAACGCGTGGGTTTGCTCGATTTGTGACAGGAGATTTCGATCGAAGGGAATTAGCGTTCTCTCGGTACCGAGCACCCTCTGGGCTCAGACGTACACGATTGATACACCAATTTTAGGGTTAGAAGAACGGACGTAGGAAGTCTAAGGAATTTGCGGAACAGGTCGGAGTCGAACAACCCGATGAAACACCACGCGCACACTCACTTTCGCGATCACTTTAACCGGTCACCGGGAACGACACTTTAGAAGTGGAAGATATCGAGGAGCAGGATGTTGCTGAATAAAGCTGCGAAGTAATAGGTTTAAACAAACAAAGTATAATGAATCAAAATGGATACAAAGTGATGATTTGCGAGCAGAACTCGTGAAACAAAATATAATGACGACTTGCGAGCAAGCTCGAACGAAATATATGGCACAGAATAGCAATGGTAATATGAATTATAAAGCGAGCGAGCTCGTGTGAACAAAATAGCGCAGAAATAGCAATTGTAATAAGAATTATAAAGCGAGCAAGCTCGTATAAACAAAATAGCACAGAGAAGGCAATTATAATATGAAAGATAACGCGAGCAAGCTCGTATAAACAAAATAGCACAGAGAAAGCAATTATAATACGAAAAGTAATGCGAGCGAGCTCGTGTGAACAAAAATAGCGCAGAAAAGCAATTATAATGTGAAAGATAATGCGAGCAAGCTCGTATAAACAAAATGGCACAGAGAAATATCTGTAAATTTGGTATAAATGTCTACGAGCAAACTCGACGAATAATTTAGAACAATTGAGATATAACTGTAATGAAAATGGTAGAAATGGTAAGATGCAATACGACCTGAGTATCGTGAGCGATTTTGAACAGAGTCCGAAAACGCGAGAAAATGGACTAAACTAGATTAAAGTCCGAAAACGCGATTTGAACTCGACTGACGACGCTAGAGAACAGAACTGTATAAATTCCGAAACTGGAAGAGAGTCTGAACTGTATGAAATTCGGAACTAGAAGAGCGTCTGAACTAGAAGAGTGCCTGAACTAGAAGAGAGTCTGAACTAGAAGAGAGAGATTCGCGCGATTTCGTCTTATTTATAATGAGAGCGCGGACCATAGGGATTCGGTGAACCGTGAAGTCCTTTGTCTAAATCGTTCGAGGTACGGACGAATATGTTGTCGTCAATGTATACTTTTCGCAGTTCGAACGAAACGACGGTTTAGATGTACGTACACCTGTACTCGCGGTTGCCATGCTGGCGTCCGCTTGTACCGGTGACTATCGCGTCTTTTCCGATTCCCTATGTTCACGCTCACGGGGATACGTATATATATATATATATAAATACGCGTAAGATATATATACATATCGCTGTGTACGGATTTAAACGCGATTTCGGTTTGGATTTTACGAAGGAGGTATAAGCATGTATAAGTATACCATATATATATATACGGCGAGAATTTGCTCATATGAACAAAACCGACGCAACACGTCGGTACGACGTTACACAGGTAACAAAAAATAATTAACAAAAGTTTACGCAATAAAATTTAATCAATTAATTTTTTATTTTGATATAAAAAACCAAAATGTTTACATTTTCAGGTAAAACGCGTTTTTTTTCGCGTTACAATATTTCCCACAGTTGAAAACAACGTTCGGTACTATATCCGACGTTGCTGGTATCGCCAAATACTTAATTGCAAGTCTTGCAATTGTCGGATATTTGCTTATCCGTGACTTCCACTACTGATACGGACATAAATCAAACCGTAACTGTGGTTCCGCAATATATTTTTCGTATTCTCCGTGTATGTCGGACATGTCAACAATGTCGTCATTATATAAAAATTGTAAGGTAATTATGCATAAAAGGTCCCACCCCACTGTGTGTGGTCCCACCCCACAATATGTATGTATATAAAGTGAGCTTTTAATTTTGAAAAAGGACGCGTTTACTACCTGAGAATGTAAACATTTTGGTTTTTTGTATAATACTAAAATAGAAAATTAATTTAATAAATTGTATTTCGTAAAATTGTGTTAATTATTTTTTGTTACCTGTAGCTCAAAAATTTGTTTTTCAAAATGTGTGTTAGCTCTGGACAGTCATTGTTCACGCTCACGCCTCAAGTAACGCGGGCGTTACACAAATACGTTTTCTGTTTATATTTACGCGTCACCAATGCTGCCGTCTTTAAATCCATACTTATGCCTGTCTATGTAATCCTTTCTTTTTCTTTGTATTGTTCTCTTTCACGTCAGTATCGCTCTCTATTTCGTAATAAACGCATCGCTCTTCTAACACCTGTTTTATTTCGTGCGCTATTTCCGCTAATTTATTCAGTATCTCTTTCCATCTGCGCTACCCGCTTCCAGAATCACATCTAATAGAGGTCCCTATTTCACGTGCAATAAACGAATCCGAATTTTAATGCACGTAATATAATACTAAGTACACGGGTACCCGTGTATTTTAATTTCACAAATGTTCGCAATTTTATTTTACATATGCATTTTAATATACGGTCATTTAACGTCGAACAATTTACCGCAACTTTATTATTGTCTCACTTCTAACGTCAACAGTAGAAAAGAATTTGATCTAAAAACAATAACGCCTCAGTTGTCGGACTCGAACGTGCCGACGAACGGATCCGTGAATACGGATCCGTGTTCGCAGCCCCGTGTTACACGGATCTGTATTCACGTGTTCGTGGATCCGCATTCACGGATCCTTAAATTCGTACTACACGGTTCACGTACCACGTGTACACGTGTATTTTAGTACACGTCCAAAACCGCGATCTCTAGTACCTACTGTCGGGGTCATAGGGCAACCAATGGCAACAATTTCCCCTTTATCCAGGGAATCGGTGAACTGTTGGAAGCCCAAGTTGGCCATCCCGCCTCATAAGGGTACCCGCCGCCGCTCTACCTCCCCTGTTTGGGGGATAGAGTAAGGAAAAGGGGGTGGTCAGCGAACAAATGGTACTACTGTGGAAACTGGGCATGGACCCTACTAAAAAATGGAATCAAGAAACCCAAACGGAATTAAGAAAACCTTTAAGGGAAAGGTCGGGTGGACGGAGCTAATTGCTGAACACCGACCAGAACCGAGGATGATGGTCACATCCAAACAATCAGCCATACTTTCTAGGATGTGTCAAGCCCACCCAAGAAGGAAGATCTCGATGAACCCGATATCAAATCTCTCAGTAGACAGATTTCGGCGAAGTTGGTGAACCCTTCCTTCTCAACCCCAGCGCGAAGTAGACTCGGCAAGAGAAGACCATATGGAATTGATATCTCGGCCCAGCCGTGATTTCGATAAAGTCGCATCGGATCCCAAGTAGCAGTAACTTCCTCCCAATGGTCAAACAATACGCGGTCCCGTGCATCTTGAACTCCCAATAGACTCACAGCACAGGCGGAGGGATTAGCCCTAGGGGAGGGTGTGGGCAGGTTTCTGGACTATCCGGAAACAGAGTAGGGACGGGCTTCAAAAACTTGACACATTCAACATGAAAATTATGGTGAAGTGGGGGGAGTCTGAAAGGGCAGGCCAGACACCCTGCAGGTCTGAATTGCAGCTACCAGCTACAATTACTTGTAAGTCTTGTAACTGCTACTAACAATTACAGTTACAGTTACATGTAATTGGAATTGGAATTGCAATTACTTTCGCTCAACCAGTAATTGTAATTGCGGACCACAATTACAATTACAGTGATTCGTCAAGTAATTGCAATTACCAATTACAATTACATGTAATTGTAATTGTATTTCTGCCATTCCAAATTACAGTAATTGGCAAGTAATTGTAATTGTAATTGAAATTACATTTTGCCCAACTCTGCCTGCAACCCGCAAAAGGGCCGAGTGCCGGCAGCGCCAATTGTGATACTGCTGATGAAAGGCAGTGATGCCAGAATCGGGGACGCGAGGACGCTTCCCCTCCAGCACAGGACCCCCCACTCTGACGGACCGTCCTCGCCGTTGCTTCTGCTGCGCACGCGCGACACACGAACGTACTTCTACCCTGCCCGTGTGAGTGCATGCTCGATTGCACGCGCGCTACACAAACAAGCGTACCTCTACCATGTCCGTGTGACTACCTGCTCGACCGAACGCGTCGGCGACGCGTTCCTTCGATTTTCACCAATTTTCATGTTGCCGAAATTTCGGAAGCACGAGTCGGAAAGTCGGCATCTGGAGACGGCGCGCATTTGAATCCCGGGACGGCGCGGCACGGCGCGGTGCACATTTTGCTATAACTTTTGATCTAAAAAAGATATCGAAGCGAAATTTGGACTAAATTTTTTTTTAAGAAACCGGGTTTAATGGTTCACCCTAAAATATGTTTTGTATTTCTTAAAAAATTTTTCTCGTTGATTTTTAAAGTTAAGGTGGACCAGAAGGCCCCCAACACAAATTGATTTTTAGTCGAACCATGCTCAATAAACACACACAATTACGAACAAATTTTTAAATATTCCACTTAATAGCACACATGATTGAGATTTCTTCAGATTTTTCAAATTATACAGACATGTTTAAAAAAATTGAAAATCTCGAAACATTCGAAGAAAATGCATATTTCGTATTGAACTTTTCGAGATACCAGTTTTATAAAAATTCATTAGTCCGATATTATTGAAACAATTGTCCTTAATTTTTCTCAGAATTTTTTATAAATTTTATCGTTGTTAAAAAATCAAAATCAATTTTTTCGATACTTCTTTGTTGATGTATTATGTAATACTGAATATTTTTATAATCAGAAAAATAATGTACAGACTTGATAATGCAATATAAAATATTTTATTTACGTTATATTTCAATATACATATGTGCATCACTCCTAACAATTTTGGTAATCACATAATTATTGTAACGACATTTTATATATATCAGGTCGTTAAGTATGAAACTAGACAAATAAAACACAAATTTCAAACACATTTGTCAAGTTTCATACATCTCCGGTTACGAAAATCGATTTTAAATGGTCCCTGCCTTTCTGTAACATAACAAAAAAAAACAAAAAATTAGTTAAAGTCATGATTGCAAAGTATAGAATAAAATATTAATGTAACTGAAACAGGTGTGTTTCGTCGTCGTTCGGCTTCCTCGCGTTCGGGCTCCTTGGTGTTGAACAGCTCGCCGACCCAGGGTTCTAAACGACAAGTGGAGTGACGACGCGAGGAACGGAGTCGGTACGGGTGAAATAACTGAGACGAGTCGGTTGCGGGTAAATAGATTATACTCGCTGCCTTTCGGACGCGTAAGCTACGGTGCCTCAGGATACGGTTCCTCAGGATATAGTGCACGGTGATAATGCTACGGTGCCCGTGAGTTTAAAACGTGTGACCGTGAGAGTACTACCTGTAAGAGGCGTAGGGTGCAGGCAGGATGGACAGGAGTAGGATTAGATCGCGACTGTCGTCGTGATCTCCCTACCTAGGCCGGGTTGTAGTGGTCCTTCGATGTCCGTGACGCACGGGTCATCGAAGTTCCTCCGGACAGTCGTTCAGGGAGTACGGTCAAGGTGACGCACCTTGTCTGGCTCGACTGGCTTCGTGGGCGACTCGCCTCACGAGGGTGACTTTCTAGGCGGTTCTTAGGCGACGTCGAAGGGTGACGCACCACTTCTAGTTCAGCCGATTTCGTGGACGACGCGTCTCACGAAATATACCGGTGACGCACCGGGTATGTTCGAGGTGGAGTACAACTCGCACCAGCGGAGCGACAGGATAACTGGACAGGAGGTTCTCCGACGAAGTCAAAGGGTGACGCACCGCTTCTTGTTCGTCGGCTCTCGGAGGCGACGCGCCTGGCGAAAGTGACCGGTGACGCACCGGGTGTTCGAGGTGGAGCACAGCTCGCACCAGCGGAAGTACAGGATAACTGGACAGGAGGTTCTCCAACGAAGTCAAAGGGGTGACGCACCGCTTCTTGTTCGCGGGCTCTCGGAGGCGACGCGCCTGGCGAAAGTGACCGGTGACGCACCGGGTGTTCGAGGTGGAGCACGGCTCGCACCAGCGGACGGGCAGGACGGCAGGGTTCCGACGAGGCCGAAGAGGTGACACACCGCTTCTTGATCGTCGACTCTCGGAGGCGACGCGCCTGGCGAAAGTGACCGGTGACGCACCGGGTGTTCGAGGTAGAGCACGGCTCGTACCAGCGGAACCAGGATGCCGATAACGGCGGAGACGTGGACAACGGTTACAGGTAGAATACTCACAGCACTGGAATATCGCACGATGTTGTCCCTGGATAACTGCTGGCAGACTCAGGTGATTCTAGTCTGTTCGCGACGGCTTTTATAGGGATGGTTTGGTGGTAAGGGATGGTGGTGCGGTGCGGCATTTTGATAATGACGTATACCGTCTTTCGAACAGTATTTTGGAAATTTGATTTGGATTCCCGTTGGAATACGGGCCTGGGTGCGGGGTACGTGCGGTACAGGCGGTGTTGTTGTTGTGACAGGAGGCCGGTGGTACTTTACTAGATTCGCGTCGTCGTGTATAACCGGCGGAGGTTTGCTAGGGGTTTATTCGTAACAGGCCTACGTTATGTAGGTCTGTTACATAACTTTATAGTATAGTTTATACTTATCTTTTCTTTGAAGTCATTCTTGAATCTGCTAATATTGATTTTACGTTACCGCGATTTTAAATGGTCCTCTGTCTTTCTACAACATAAAAAAAAACACATAGTTAAAGTTATAAGTACAAAGTACTTACAGAATGAAATATTAATGTAACGATACACTTCGCTTTCCTTTGAAGTCATTCTTGAATCTGCTATTTCATTACCGCTGACACCCACGCGTTGCTATATTCATAGAAAAAGTAGACATAATTAAAATCGTAATTCTAATTGCAATCTTGTAGGACTCAATATAAATAGTAACGTATACTTATCTTTTTTTATCGATGAATATGGTAACTCACTAAAATAAATTCGTAATAAGATAAAAAAATGTTAAAAACCCATTAAAAAGTATTAAAAACGCGACAGAGAAACTGGAGGCTGTTTACTATAATAATAATAATAATAATAATAATAATAATAATAGTATTTTATTTCCCATTTCGGGGTACAAACGCGGACCTCCGCTCCGCTTACAAACTTCACCTTCCTTATCTCTTCATTCTTAACTTAAATTTTCACTTAAACGCGAGAGAGAGAGCACACCGTTCACTCATTCCTCACACATTCTTCTTCACTCATTCACACACTCTGGACCCCCGGTTCCGCTGCTCATCCTTTCTCTCATCTCTTCCACTCTCTTCATCCATACTGGAGGCTGTTTACTATATGAACTAAACTATCGAACGATTGACGAAGAAAACAGGACCTCACTAGTTCGTAAACGAGTGCAAAGTTAATTGTTTATAACTTTGCGAGGGCGATGAATTTTCATATAAATGCTTTCTGGACAACGTAAAATCTATATTAGCAGATTCAAGAATGACTTCAAAGAAAAGATAAGTATAAACTATACTATAAAGTTACATTAATATTTTATTCTATACTTTGCGATCATGACTTTAACTAATTTTTTGTTTTTTTTTGTTATGTTACAGAAAGGCAGGGACCATTTAAAATCGATTTTCGTAACCGGAGATGTATGAAACTTGACAAATGTGTTTGAAATTTGTGTTTTATTTGTCTAGTTTCATACTTAACGACCTGATATATATAAAATGTCGTTACAATAATTATGTGATTACCAAAATTGTTAGGAGTGATGCACATATGTATATTGAAATATAACGTAAATAAAATATTTTATATTGCATTATCAAGTCTGTACATTATTTTTCTGATTATAAAAATATTCAGTATTAGAATTCAGTTAGAATTCAGTATCGAAAAAATTGATTTTGATTTTTTAACAACGATAAAATTTATAAAAAATTCTGAGAAAAATTAAGGACAATTGTTTCAATAATATCGGACTAATGAATTTTTATAAAACTGGTATCTCGAAAAGTTCAATACGAAATATGCATTTTCTTCGAATGTTTCGAGATTTTCAATTTTTTTAAACATGTCTGCATAATTTGAAAAATCTGAAAAAATCTCAATCATGTGTGCTATTAAGTGGAATATTTATTAATTTTTTCGTAATTGTTTATTGAGCATGGTTCGACTAAAAATCAATTTGTATTGGGGGCCCTCTGGACCACCTTAACTTTAAAAATCAACGAAAAAAATTATTTAAGAAATACAAAACATATTTTCGGATGAACCATTAAACCCGGTTTAAAAAAAAAATTTAGTCCAAATTTAGCTTCGATATCTTTTTTAGATCAAAAGTTATAGCAAAATGTACACCGCGCCGTCCAGGGATTCAAATGCGCGCTGTCTCCAGATGCCGACTTTCCGACTCATGCTTCCGAAACTTCGGCAACGTGAAAATTGGTGAAAATCGAAGGAACGCGTCGGCGTCGTTCGGTCGAGCAGGTAGTCACACGGACATGGTAGATGTACGCTTGTGTGTAGCGCGCGTGCAATCGAGCAGGCACTCACACGGGCAGAGTAGAAGTATGTTCGTGTGTAGCGCGTGCGCAGCAGAAGCAACGGCGAGGAGGTACGTCCACGTTCCGTCAGAGTGGGGGGTCCTGTGCCGGAGGGGAAACGTCCTCGCGTCCTCGATTCTGGCATCACTGACTGGGCCACTGGGTCGAAGGACTACAATTAGTAAAGACGTGCGAACCTTAGACCGCGATTCAAAAAGTATTTTGCGACTGCCGCCATTACAGCGATATTGGTAAGTGCCGGTCAGGCTTTATTTCGAAATATTAAGTGACCAGTTCGTGTTGGTTCGGGGACGTTATTCGAGTTCGCGAAAATTCGTACCGCGGTGTACCGTGTGTTTCCCCGCGTTTACCGTTGACCGGGAGTCGCTCTCCTGAGAGGTTCGCGAGGCCGCGGATCGTGTGTCGCCGAATCCTCGTGCACGAGCTATTCGGGACCCACGATATTCGTCCGGTAATTCTTTGGGCTGCCCTCGGATCGTTCTTCGGGAGGATAAAGGACCCTTTAGTTTGCACCGTCTCCGGCGCGCGGACATGTTGGACCATTTAGTTTGGTGTCCGGTGGGCTGGTCGTAATTCGTGAGGCTCGCACAAAGGCCAAGCGCTGGGGATCGTGTCTAACCCCATGGGTTCGCGGACAAACCCCAGGGGTTCCCTGAATCTTTTACTCCCCTCTACACCTCAGGAGATGCCTATCCTAGAGCCGGTCCGTCGCCGGTCCGTCGCCGGAGAAATTCCAAGCTCTCAGAAATTTTTCCGGCCGCCGCTCCGGCGTGGCACAGGCAGAATATAACATGCTGTATTTATTTAAGAAGCTATTAACTAGAACTTGTCAGAGTTTGTCGTGTCAATAGGTGGCGAATACGTTGTTAAGGAATTTAAACGTTATAACAAAGAGTTTGATTTTTTTGAAAAGTTAGTACAATTATTAATTGATTACATGACGTGGAAAAAGATTTGTGGAAAATGCAATTGGTCGGAATTGCAGAGGAAATACTAACAGTTGTATTTCGCAATTTTTTTGGGGTGGCTCCTTATTGAAAATTTGAAGAGCACGTTGTGTGGATCTATTCCTGGCCAGCGTTTCTCTTGCAAATTATTAGAAAAACATGAAAGAGGAAAAAGTAGTACATACTGTTTTTTATACGCAATGCAACGACATATGTAATTTTTTTGTGTTTATGATATTTTGTTAGATGTAAATCCGTATATTGTACAGCGACCCTCAAGGTCATGTAAGGTCGGAAACGAAAGAAGCATTTTGAATATTTAATACCAATGTGTTTGCATGTATTTCAAAATGTTTCTTTCGTTTCTGACCTTGCATGACCTTGAGGGTCACTGCACAGTATACGAATGAATTCGACTAGACACGCGCTCTCATGTGACATAAGAAATAATAAAGCATTCTATTTAAAAAAATTGAAGGTCACCTTCGTATCTAACAAAATATTATAAACACAGAATAATTACATATGTCGTTGCGTTGTGCGTATAAAAAACAGTATGTACTACTTTTTCCTCTTTCATGTTTTTCTAATAATTTGCAAGAAAAACGCTGGCCAGGAATAGCGTGAAACACCCTGTAGATCCACACAACGTGCTCTTGAAATTTTTAATAAAGGGCCACCCCAAAAAATTGCGAAATACAACTGTTAGTATTTCCTCTGCAATTCCGACCAATTGCAATTTTCTACAAATCTTTTTCACGTCATGTTGTCAATTTATTGTACTAACTTTTCAAAAAAATTAAACTCGCGGGGACCAATGTTAAACAAGCCATCGCTCAGTGGGGTGTTTGGCCCGAAATGTCGGGACAAACTATTTTGGCTTTTGTCGGACGGTGGTCATAAAGTAATTTATGCTCGTCAACGAAACTTATTTTTACGCTACCCTCATTTATACCTGTCTTTACCTGTAATAAAATTTATGGACTTAAGGTAACGGACGAACAGGAGAACACCTTCTATGTGCAGCTGTTTGTAGTTATTGGGGTGTTTCACATTCCATGTGTACCGTATGAAATTTTTAAACGGTGCGTACAAGGTCAATCAAGTTGCAAAGTATCGTAGTGTAAAATGAACAATTTACTTACTACTTTCCTGTGCATACTCCCCTCTACGCCCAGATAGCACACAGATATCCTATGTACGTCCAAAGAACGTCCGTTTCGGATATTCCGTACATTCCGAGGACGTCCCGGCAATATCCAAATGTGCCAGTTATGTCCT
This sequence comes from Lasioglossum baleicum, assembly GCF_051020765.1. Taxonomy (NCBI): domain Eukaryota; kingdom Metazoa; phylum Arthropoda; class Insecta; order Hymenoptera; family Halictidae; genus Lasioglossum; species Lasioglossum baleicum. Next base: position 4,719,626 of record NC_134936.1, on the reverse strand, counting down.
CATTATGTCCTCTGAATGTCATAGGAACGTACCAGTTACAAAGTTGGACATCCCGAGGACGTACTGTGTGGACATTCTCATAACGTTTTTCGGATGTCGGAAGTAACGTTCTCTGGACATTTTGTGAACGTTTTTCGGATGTCGGAAGTAACGTTCTCTGGACATTTTGTAAATGTTTTTCGGATGTCGAAAATAACGTCCTTTGAACTTTTTGTGAATGTTTAAACAAGTTTTAACTTTTACTTAAATCTTCATTTACTTTATAACTTTATTTTCTGTTGGTAAACGTATTAAACAATCTGATAAATTGTACATATTTCAGAAGAACGATTTCTTTGCAACGTTAAAAACATATTCAACAAAAGTGCAATTATACTATTTATTATTATTTTTTTTAAATCTACAAGATTTTATTTATTATATATGAGGTTATTTATTTATATTGTACATGTATAAAGCAGGGCTGCTACGTCTCTACAAGCAAAACTCGGTAGCTGCTTAGGGGGTAATAAAATTGATAAAGAACGTAAAATAAGCATTCAACATATTTTTTAATTAAAAATACAATGTGCAGGTATATAATTGAACTACAAGTCTTTGACTATAACCTTATTGCGCTCCATGGCCCTCCTGAGCCATGACTGAATAGAAATTTCCGTTTCTTTTTTATTTTTTGAAACTCCCGATATTTCTGCTGCATCTAAACAATGGAATTTTAGTTAAATAATATTCAATCGTATACAAATAAATATAATAATAAAATAAACGTGATAATTACCTATTATTATTTTGGCTAATTTTAGAGAATGAAACATTTTTTTGCCTTTTCTTCCTAGCCAACTGTATTCTGTACCAAATTTGTTAGTCATTAAACAGGCCATGACCCGTTTTACAAAATTGTAATTATTTGTGCCTCCTAGTGTTGCTAATTCGTGGACCTGCAAATTAATCATTTTGTTACAACTGAATTGGAATTCTATTCGTATCGTTAACGTTATGTTTTTTTACCGCGTCTCTAAAATTGTTCTCATCTTGCAGATGTGTTTCGAACTTCTGCAATTCTTGTTCACAATTAATTGGAAATAATATATTTAGTTTGAAAATTGATGGTCTTTTTTGTCCTGGCGCAGAATGCTCTTTCAAACTTTTTTCTAATCCTTCTACTCTACTTAAAACATCCGTCATTATACTGCGCAATAGGTGCTGCTGTTCTATTATGGTTTTTAAATATTTTTGTACTGTATTGCTGTTATTGTCCAGTTGAGACGTCTCTTGGTTTTCTGAAAATTTAGATTTGGTAGGTGTCAGGTGCTTAAAAATATTTTTGTATTATTTGTTTATATATAAATCTATTAATATAGTTACCATTAATTACAACAGATTTCGTTGGAATATTTTCTCTGTTGTAAATTTCATTATTGTTCGTGCATACATCTGAAAACAATAATTATTTTTGTTATAGGAATGTGATAATTATAAAAGAAGAAAAATTAAGTAGCTATAAATAGTACAATGTTGCATAGCATAAAACTATTCATTTACAAACCTAATGTTTCATGTATTCGCAACGTAGGAGGCAGTCGCAGAGATATTAACGAATTGGAATCGTCATCGGTGTCGCTGCTTGATACATGCTTGTTTTTTTGTCTTTTTCTCTTTTTTGGGGGTTCAGCTTCTGACTGCAAGTCTGATGTTTCTTCTGCCACTTTGGCCTTTGATCTTGCTTTTGCGTAATCATCTGAAAGTATTTTTAATGATAAGTATTTATTTTAGTTTCATTGTACATAGTACAACATTTTTAACTTACCAAAGGTTCCATTTATAAAACATTTAACTTTGTGTTTCTCCCAACCTGTGTTTATTTCTTCACATTTTTTAATAGCATTTGCTAAACGATTTGGTGGTAATGATGGCCAGTAGCAGTAACCATTTAGCAACCATGCTGATGGTACTGCCTCTACCGTGCCATCTTTCACAAATTGTACGATGCTCCACGAATTCATACTGCAAATAGTTAACAAAATTAATACAATTGAAGAGTAATAAGAAAACTTATTTAAAGAAATGTTGTCTGCAATTATCTGCAACCGTAATATCTAACGATTTCAATCCTACGTTAAGCCTGTACGACGATCATTGGCAGAACCATTTGAAAACTGATAACGAGTAAACTTTTGATGTTATAATATCAATAGTATAGGTAAATTTCCACACCACCCATATGAGGTATTACCCTGGCGCGTTACTGTTTTTTTTTATAACATAGGTAGTTCGCCAATAGCCCTATCGTCCTATGATGTGGTTAAATTTTTTTTATCGGATTGCAAATTAGCGAGATAAAAATATTTTATTAATTTGTGATCCGGTAAGAAAAAATAGACCACGATTTTGCTGGCTTTACATACAATACAACTGCAATAGTTACAGTTGACTGGGACAGATATACTTATTGAGCGTGCTAAAAATTCTGTAACATGAAGGTAGTTTCTAAAATATCTACCCTCAAAAAAAGATATACATGTACGGACTTACGGAGAGCAATCAGAATGTAGCATGGGAAAAACAATAATTTTTTCTTCAAGTTTCAATTTAACATATTTATTAGCAATGTCTGCAATATCGAACATTTCCAAAGGACCTAAATCAGGAGATTCAATTAAAAAAATTCCAAAGCAGGACGATCTACAAGGAGTTTTATAAAAATCTTTCAGATGTAAAAACTTTCTACCAATAATTTTATATGATTCATTCAATAATACTATATTTTTTACAACAATTATATCACTACTACTAAGAGAACAGCAATTATTAGGCTCAGTAGTTTTTAAACAGAAATGCTGAAAATCGACACGTTTGAATTGTTTCGTAATTTTGATATTTGTTATTAAGGGCCCCTCAAAATGTTCTTTTTTAAAAATAGGTAATTTATTTTCATACATCTTTTTCTTCGAGGGAATATTGCATTTTTCCGAATGTCGTTTTACTATTTGTTCCAATACTTTATCGTTTTTCCGAATAGATTTTAAAATGGATTGTAAGAAATTTTCATATTTAAAAGAACTGAAATTGTCAAGAGGCCCGTGATTTCTAACATCTTCTGCAATATGTATAAGATTGTGTATATTGTGAGATATATACTGAGATCCGTATAAAGATTTAAAAGTTTTTACAAAATATTGTAATAGCTCAGATGCATAGTCAATAAAATCAAAATATTTTGAATTGGATAAAATGGTTGTTGCAACATGCAATGAAAGGAAATTCAAATATCTATTATTACTTAAATTATGTAGCAAAACTACTGGGCCAGTATAGAGTAAAAATTGCCTAAATTCTGTTGCTTTCCATCGCTTAAGATCCTTTAAAGTTCGCGGTTTTCTATTAAATTCTAATGGAATATACTTCGCTAAAGAAACTAAAGAATTAGATATATTAAGGGATTGCAAATGTGAGATTTTTGTAGAAGGTTTACCGCAGCACCATAAATTCAAAAGCAACTTTTTCATGACACCCAAACAAATTAAGTGCATATAATCTAAAGTAAAAGAATCGATCATATTTATACCCGGAATATTTTCTAAAATAGATGTACCAATATGGTGGTCATCATCAATTTTTGATCTAAACTCGAAATCATTCCTCAAACGAATATTATTTAAAGCAGGAAAGCATACCCTATTATCAATAAAATCTCCTTCGATACAACACTTTGTACACGAATGATATCCTGTATGTCCTTTCACGTATTTTATTGAAGATTTCGCGGGAGCATCACAAATGAATGATTTTATATGAAGATGAAAGTGTTGTTCATTAATTAAAAATCCATTATTAATAAGGTCTTTAGCCTCCTCAACAAAATCGTATAAAAAATTATTGATATCTTTTGGTTTTTCGTAACCATGGTAGATACCTACCATTTCAACATTTATATATCCTGTGAGACTGCAAAGAATTGGAAACACTTGACTAGTAGAACTTTTCGATAACGGAAGACCGTCAATATTGATATTAATTTCAATAATATTGTTATTAATAAATGAAATGTCTACGAATCGAACGAGGTTTAGAATAGAATTCTTTAAGCCAAAATGATAATAATGCCCTGCTTCAATCGCTTTAGTAACTATTTTCTTTCTACATGTTTTTAAAAGATTTCTAGCATCTATTGGTATGTTATTTGGTATAGGCCTATGTAATATAGGAAGTAAATCATTAATAGCGGCATGAGAAATATTGTGCTTTACAGCCCATTCTGATAAAAGTAGAGGAAAAGTTTCAATATTATTTCTTTCAACCGACTCGTGAGCTGGATGTGCGGAATCCTGCCGTTCTGTAATTTCTTCAATCTGAAAATTTTCTACAGAAACTTCGTTTTCGATAATACTATCTAAAGAAGAATTTAAGTCAACTAAATCATTTGGAGATTTTATATCTAATGAGGTAGAGGCTTCCTGACATAAAGATTTTTTAGCACGCCTATAATATTTCTGTAATTTCCTTTTACCAGGCATGTTTAAATCTATCAAAAATATAAAATACAGACTTACCTGAAATAGTAAAAAATTTCTCCGTCACAAGCTTCTTTCTTTCTTCTTTCACTTGTCACAGAATCCTGATCTATCACCGATGCCAGCTAATGCTCAAATGGCGAGAATGCCTACGCGATCCGCGATTTCTTTCGCGTAGCGCGTCTTTTGTCGCTTGTGCTGACAATTGTTTTTCAAATGCAGTGGTTAAATAAAAGACGGACACAACAATATACAAGCACTTCGTTGTGTGCGTACTGCACTATATTTACCACCTGGAATATCTCGAAAACTAAAGGCTATGCCCGGGTTTGGTAGTGAAATTCGCTTGGACCATTCGATAGCCTACCCAAAAAGACCCTTCTTTGCCAAGTTTTAGCCCCATATATCATCTGTAAGGGTAGTTATATACTGAGAAAAATCGAAAAACCAGTTTTTGGCCGAATTTCCCCATTTATTGACAATTAAAAATTCTGAAAAAAATCTGACACATTTCAGATACTAAGCCACATATTAGGTATCATTTCCAGATTTTTCCGTTGCAAACTCTAGTTGTAAAAAATGATAAACACGAAAAAAAACGGAAAAATGCAGATTTCATATAGAAATCTTAAGTTGACTATCACAGATTTAATTTAGCAATGAGATATTACCGTAAGTATTACACTCAATTTTTTTCAAATTCCTGAGAGTGGTGCGTCTTAGTTAAAAAAATAAAAACCACTTTTTTTGGCATTTTCCTTAAGTTATTCTTATCTTTTCTGAATCTTAAAAATATATGATGTAATATTAAACGTTCCTATGTTCGGAGAAACATCTTCCAGACTTTAAAACTTGCGTAATACAAAAAACGAAAATAATACTATGTAGATATATTCGAATATTTAGAAGACAATTCAAACGGCGCCGATTGGTGCAGCGACTATGGTCTCTGCTTCGGAACCGCTGAAGACTTTTTGGCCAGGTACGAATCCCGGCGAAGTCAATTCTTTTTTTCGTTAATCAGAAGGTTTTTCCTAACCATATGATTGTTGTTAAATCTTTGTAAAACTATTTTTGAACGATGTGCAGGTTATTTTTAATTAATTTTTCGGAAAAATATTTTTTGAGTACTTTCAGTTTTTAGTCATTTACGGACTAATATATTTTAATATAATTATTACTGATTTATTATATACTGAATAAGACATCCAGTAAAGATAAAAGTAATACAGTCACGTATACAATACAGGAACGTTTAATATTACATCATATATTTTTAAGATTCAGAAAAGATAAGTATAATTTAAGGAAAACGCCAAGAAAAGTGGTCTTTATTTTTTTTTAACTATGACGCACCACTCTCAGGAATTTGAAAAAATTGAGCATAATACTTACGGTAATATCTCATTGCTAAATTAAATCTGTGATAGTCAACTTAAGATTTCTATTACGAAATCTGCATTTTTCCGTTTTTTTCGTGTTTTTCATTTTTTACAACTAGGGTTTGCAATGGAAAAATCTGGAAATGATATCTACTATGTGGTTTAGTATCCGAAATGTGTGTCAGATTTTTTCAGAATTTTTAATTGTCAATAAATAGGGAAATTCGGCCAAAAACTGGTTTTTCGATTTTTCTCGATAACTACCCTTACAGATGAAATATCGGGCTGAAACTTGGCAGAGAAGGGTCTTTTTGGGTAGGCTATCGAAAGGTCCAAGCACGATTAAAATCCCGCTGGGGGCTAATTTCACTACCAAACACGCGGGCATAGCCTTTAAGTTCTAACAATATTCGGTAATACTTAAGAAACAGTCATTCCTAAAACATACGAAATTTAAATCCTAAATACATTCGTAAAACCTAAAGAACGGACGTTCCCAGAACATCCAAAATTAAAGTCCTAAGGACATTCGTAAAACCTACAAAACGGATGTTCCGAGAAAGTCCAAAATTGAAGTCCTAAGGACATTCGTAAAACCTAAGGAACGGACGTTCCTAGAACATCCAAAATTTAAATTCTAAAGACGTTCGTAAAACCTAAGAAACGAACGTTCCTAGAACGTCCAAAATTTAAGTCCTAAGGATATTCATAAAATCTAAAAAACGGATGTTCCTAGAACGTCCAAAATTTAAGTCCTAAGGACATTCGTGAAACCTAAAAAACGGACGTCCCGAGAACGTCCAGAATTTAAGACCTAAGGACATCCTCCGAATGTTCAGAATGGATGTAGGACGTGCGGATATAAACTGGACGTAAAACGTACATCCTATGGACGTATGGTGCTATCTGGGCGTGTATTCTCGAAGACTACATACAATGACTCCCACTAATATTTGGACACTCCAAAAAAGACGATAACTTTTCAAATATTGGACTATATGATTTGAGCTTTTTTAGAAAGCCAGATCAATTAGTTTACTACAGGACGCGAAAGGAAATTTTTTCTTTTTTACGTGGGCCTATATTGAAAATTTAAAACATACGTTTTGTAGATCTGTGTCAATTCTGAAAATTCCTTCAAAATCAGTCGATGTTGCAATAAGCTGCAAACGTTCGAAGATGTTGAAAATTTCAATTTTTCACGAATTTTAACCGATTTTGATGAAACTTTCACAATTGACACAGACCTACAAAACGTACTTTTTAAATTTTCAATATAGGCCCACATAAAAAAATTGTAAAATGCAACTTTTAGTATTTTTTCTACAATTCCGATCAATTGCAATTTTTTAAAAAATTTCTTTTCCCATCCTGTAGTAAACTAATTGCTCTAGCGTCTCAAAAAAGTTAAAATCGTATAGTAGAATATTTAAAAAGTCATCGTCTTTTTTTGAGCGTCCGAATATTAGTGGGAGTCGCTCTCTGTATGTAGCATTTTTACATTTATTTTCCTCCGGAGAAGTCGGGGTGCCTACAAATTATTTTACAGTCAACACATGTTGCCCGAGAAAGAGCCGACTTCCAACTCAATAGTAATGAACTGTGATACACCTCTCCATAGAGAACAGCCCCGGGAACGGCACATAAACAAAGCGAGCCTATCGCTAAGTCTTGCTATCATCCCCACCACAGCCCCGCGCCTGTAGCCCCAATGTTTTGACTTTGACGTTGGACGCTACGTAGTATGTGTGGCCGCTGTAGCCAATACAGTAATTTCTCGTTCGTTGCGAAGAATCTACTACGCGCTCGTTGCGACGTGCTTACCCACTCCACTGCCTGTCAACGCCGAGTCGGCCGAGTCGCTCCGCACGGCGGCGACGACTGTCCGCGCGTCTCTTTCTTTCCTATACGCTCTTCTTCGTTGCGTTCGAAACTTTCATCGTCGATTAAACCACTAAATATTGGCCAAATTATATCGTGTTTGGTATCATTTTAATCAGAAAAATGCCAGAAATGAGTTAGTGAAAGTTTCATAAAAGCCTAATGGAAAATGAACAATTCCATCACTGCCATTACATACATTGTAAAAACTCACGGGCCTTTAAATTGTGCCGTCGACGGCGACACGCTTCGGTCACCCGATCCGTATTTCATTCTGTCCTTCTCTATGTTCGGCTCCCTATTGAAGTCTCGCTCGGCGCGGTCGGCGTGTATCTGGACGCAGTCATAAATCACAAAAGGCTTCCCTATTTGCTCGTTGCGAACTCAAACCCCCGGCAGTTTCGCAACGAACGAGAAATTATTGTATTTCGACGACAGCCGAAAGTGCGTGTGAAACGAGGTCTGCCTCCTCCACTCTGATCCAATCGGCCGCGCGTTCGTACATACCTAGATACGCGTCCTGCCTGGGAACCTTCTTCTCAGGCTCGCATCAATACAATGTCAACAGTTCGGACCCATACGAGATGGCACCTTGCCAGCCCCTACAATCGCGTAGTAGTGGGCGGTAGCGGTTTATTATATCTGAACCCACTGCGCTGTTCCCCCATCGCTCGTACTTACGGGGCAGTGTATTGGACTACTTGATGGACATAAACAAATTGAAAATGTTTTTTACTACGTGGAAGGTGTAATGTCTAAAGAATATTCAGCAATTTTATTCACCCGAAACAACAAACAATTCAAACCTAACAGCTGTTTGTAGTTACTGGAGTATTTCACATCACATGTGTATCGTATGAAATTTTTACATGATGCGTACAGTTGCAAAGTATCGTAGTGGGCGAAATGACACTATTGGTTTCCCTAAATTGAACATTTTATTATTTTCCGGTGTATCCGAAATAATTTTTGATATCATATGTGTATTAGGTTGGAAGGAAAGAGTTATGGCGCATTTTAAATAAGCAAGTAATTTTACTTGTATATCGAAAGCACATGTTGCTAATTAGTCATTGAGATACGGGAATTGACAGGTAACCTGAATGATGGCAACAAGTTGTTACGAACAATGAAAAAAGAACGGTATTTCAAAGAGCAAGAATCGTAGAATACGACCATATATTTAAACATTTTTTCACACTAGATCCGGTGGAAAATTTGCAGAACAAAGATATGTCTAATATATTTTTTAGCAATTATTTTAAATCATTATTTAAGAAGAATTCACCAAGCGGTAGGAACGTTTCCGTCTTCCATGATGTTATAAAGGAGACCTACCGATAGTGTTCGGCGTCGACCGACGGTCGGAGGCGCCTGACGCTGGAACCGCTCAGTAATGAGCGCGCGAGGACGGCAATGAAAAGGATCGTGAGAATGAGGGAGGAAAATTACCTTCAGAGTGAAGTTCACACTGCACTTTATTGAAATTGGAGCTATGAACAGTCGTCGACGAATCGCAATTCGGAAATCTTGATCGTGCGAGACGTCTGCCTTTGAATCGCGACGGAAATCTTGTGCGACTCCTTTACGAGGGCCGCCGCGAACGGAGATCTTCACCGCGTTCGGAGGAAAATCTTGACGCGGGCAGACGCACGAATCGCGACGCGAAAGAAGACAGCTCGAAGGCAACTCCAGACGAACTTCGAAGAAGAGTTGCGATATAGAAAGCGCAGTGATTGTCGCAAACGTAAAGAAGAGAGATTGATAAGCTTGATTCGGAGAACTGAGTCGAACAGACGAGGCGCCGTCGAAGGAGGGCCTTTAAATATTCTACGAAACGGCAGGCGGGGTCGCACGCGATTGGTTCCGGATCGATCGCATGATCCGGTAAGACGCAACGTTAGAGATTCAAACTATGGAATTTACCGGCGATGGGCGCTTACAAACACCTCGCGGCCGTACGCAACGGTAACGAGCGATCGCTACGCGACTCTAAACATTATGGAAAACAGCCAGAGCAAGTGTAGCTCGATGGTTGGCGTAACGGCCGGCAAATCCCATAATTCGAATCCCGAACATACCGCCCGCCTCGAAACACTAGTTTCGAAACGCATCGATACCGCATGACAGAAATGAGATGACGGGGGGATCGCGACGACGAGACTTAACGATAAAGGGAATGCGTGTTACAATACCCGCACGCTAGACCCAAATTACGCAAACCGGTGACCGCCTGCCGGAGACAAGTAAACAGAATTGAGAGATGAAGGTAACGAAAATGACGAATGAAGTAAACATGCCGAAACGGGCCGCCCGCCGTGACGACGCGAGGGCATGACGATTTAATAACTTGATTGCGCAAGAGCGACGATCCGCTAAACGAGTACGCAAAACGAATGCCGATTGAACGACGTTTACAGACATTTACATTTATTTATACAGATATCGCAAGAGGTAGGGAACTCACGTACATTTATGGAGATAGAGCGCACAAGTTGCAGGGAACGCTCGAACGAAGCGCGAGATATCTACCGATTTGTAGTTTATCGGAAGATGTGACAAGGGACGCGTTTAGCTTAGTCCTCGGAATTGCAACTGACGGGCAGAGGGCACAATTTAACGATTGGCCTTTTAAAGCACGAGCTCACAGTTCTTACGGTGACTACTCGAATATGATTGTCGTCGCCCGGATGCGTTTGTACGATTCGTCCGAGCTCCCACTTGCACGGAGGTAGTGTCGAGTTCTTTATGAGAACGAGCTGTCCGATCGAGATGGAAGGGCGAGGGCGACGCCACTTTCCGCGTTGTTGGAGCGTATTGAGATAATCCGTGCGCCACATTTTCCAAAATCGCTCTGTCATGTGTCGGACTAATTGCCATCGCGAGAGACGATTTTCGGCGAGTTCCAGCAGAGACGGTTCCGGAGGGGTTGTAAGGGCAGACCCGATGAGGAAATGACCCGGTGTAAGCGGAGCGAACTCGTCGAGAGTATCGGACAGAGGAGCGATGGGTCGTGAATTTAAACATGCCTCGATGGCAAAAAGTAACGTCGTGAATTCCTCGAATGTGAGTGTCCGATCGCCGAGAACTCGTCGAAGATGGTGCTTGACACTTTTAACTCCTGCTTCCCACAGTCCGCCGAAATGCGGAGCAGATGGGGGAATGAAGTGCCAAACGATTCCGTCACCGGCAGTTCGATTCTGAAATTCGGGATCTCGAAGCGCGGCGCGATACGACATTGTCAACTCCTTATTTGCGCCGACGAAAGTGGTTCCGTTATCAGAATACATGCTTTCGGGTAATCCGCGACGGGAACAGAAACGAACATACGCATTGAGAAAGGCTGAGGTGGAATAGTCCGCGACCAATTCCAGATGCACGGCCTTGGTGGCCATGCAGATAAATAGCGCGATGTAGGCTTTTCGGGATGTTATCCCACGACCAGCGGAGGCACGGATGTGGACGGGCCCCGCGTAATCCAGCCCGCAATGCGAAAAGGGTTTTTTCGGCGGGGAAACTCTCGGGGCAGGAAGGTCTCCCATGATCTGAGTCGGGAGGGCGGCCCTTTCTCGGACGCACCTGACACAAGCGTGAATGACGGCCTTTACCTGACTCCGACCTCGGAGAAGCCAGTATTCTTGACGAATAATATGGAGGGTGAGCTGCAACCCGGCATGCAGAGCTCGTGTGTGAGCTTGTTCAATGATAAGGCGAACCAGCGGATGGGGAGGTAACAGAACTGGATGCTTCGATTGCACTGGGAGAGGGGCGTTGCGAAGACGACCCCCAACGCGAAGCAGTCCGTCTTCGTCGAGAAACGGGTTGAGAGATTCAAGAGAATCTCCTCGAGGTAGTGGTTGACCACTGGAGAGAGAGGCGATGGTATCGCCAAACTGGGCGGTTTGAATGCGTCGCAACCAAAAGATTTTGGCAGCGGTGCATTCGGAGGCGGTTAAGGCGCGTCCTTGAGCAGAGTTTGAATTGGGACGGCGAAAGCGACGGGAATTACCGACGAAACGGTTAATATAAGCCGTTACTCGGATGAGTTTGGGCCAATTTGAGAAGCGGGATTCTAAATCCCAATCGGGAGAGGGAACCATGCTGTGAAGCACGACCTTTAACTCGGACGAATCTTCTGCGGGAGGTTGTCGAAGTTGCTGAGGCCATTCCGTGGGATTGCAGCGAAGCCAAGAGGGGCCATGCCACCAAAGGCGAGAATTTATTAATTCGTCGCTTAGAAGTCCGCGCGACGCGCAGTCAGCGGGATTGTCCGCTGTCGGAATATGATGCCATATAGCTTGAGGGAGACGAGATTGTGCATCTGCAACCCGGTTGGCGACGAACGTCTTCCATTTGGAGGGGTGAGACTGCAACCACGCTAGTGCCACTGTCGAATCAGTCCAACAGTAGCATGGAACATCGAGAAGGTCAAGGGAGGATGCAACAAAGTTCATCAGACGAGTCAGAAGGACGGCAGCTTGCAATTCAAGTCGAGGGATGGTCAGAGGTGTCAATGGGGCGACCTTTGACTTGCCAGCAAGCAGAGAGACATTTATGTGTCCGTCGACGGTGGTACAGCGGACGAAAACGACGGCGGCGTAGGCAACCGTCGAAGCGTCTGCGAAACCGTGGAGTTCGATCTGTGAGACATCTGGAACCGACCCGATCCACCGTGCTATTTGGAGTCCGTTTAAAAGAGGAAATTTGGAATAGATGGATTTCCATTGTTCATAGGACTGAGTCGGGATGGGGTCGTCCCATCCGAGACGAAGGCGCCACAATCCTTGAATGAGGATTTTCACTCTAATGATAGCGGGAGTAACCCAACCGAGAGGGTCGTACAGTTTCGCGATGGTCGAGAGAATAGCGCGTTTCGTGGACGGTATCGGCGCGGATAGATTCACGTTAAATTGAAATGAATCACGAGAAGGGTTCCAGCTTATCCCGAGGATTTTGACTCGATCGTCGGGAGCAAGAGTTTTGGAGCAGGCTAGTCCATGATCTTCCTGATCGATGTTGGAAAGAAATTCGACCGAATTACTGGCCCATTTTCGCAATTTCATTTGACCGCATTGGAGGAGATGGACTAATTGATCACGGGACTGACGAATCGCCGATAGATCGTTGCCGCCGTAAAGGACATCGTCGACATAAATATGAGACTGAAGAACGGGAACTGCGAGCGGGAACCGTTTTCCTTCATCCTTAAGGAGTTGTTGCAGAACGCGGAGAGCTAAAAATGGGGCACAGGTCATGCCATACGTCACGGTCAGTAATTGGAATGCCTGTGCATCCTCGGAGAGGGCTGATTTCCAGAGAATACGCTGATAGTCAACGTCGCGTTCGTCAACCAGAATCTGGCGGTACATTTTGGTAATGTCCGCTGTATAAACGAACCGGAATGTTCGCCATCGAAGTATGATGGCAGAGAGATCAAGCTGTAATTTGGGACCGGAAAAGAGGTGGTCATTTAGAGTGGAATCGTTTGAAGTGACGCTGGATGCGTTAAAAACAACACGGAGATGTGTGGTTACGCTGTCAGCGCGCAGCACTGGATGGTGCGGAATGTAAACACACTGAACAGGCGAGGACGAAACGGGCGCAGGACGCATGTGTCCGAGAGACTCATATTCTTTTAGAAACTCTTTATATTCCACTGCTAGGGATGGTTGGAGCAGAAGTTTCCGATGGATGGACTGCAGGACTTTGTCCGCAGCACCGCGAGAATGGCCAATATCAATTGGAGGGCCAGTACGGAACGGGAGACGGACTATGTACCGCCCATCAGAAGCTCGCGATGTGTGCTTTTGAAAATGCTGCTCACACTGTTCGTCCTCCTTGGTAAGTAGGGACTGCGAGGGGATTTCCTCAATCTCCCAGAAACGGCGCAGCTCGCTCGATAGTGTGTCGTCTTGGACACAGTGATGCATCGCAATGCTGGAGCTGGCACAAGGTCGTGGGCCGTCAAGCGACAGAGAAGAGAAAGGGCCAGAGATGACCCAACCAAAAATGGTGTTTTGGGCAATAGGTTGCCCGCTTGAGCCTTTCCGTATACCGTCTAAAATTATTTCAGAATAGACGTCTGCGCCGAGGAGGACATGAATCGCGGCCGAATTTGACGGATCAGAATCGGCCCAATTGAGATCGGATAAATGATCGAGAGTTCGACTATCCTGAATGCGCTTCGGCATGTATGTCGAGAGAGATTTTAAGACGAGCGCGGTGGTCGAAACCGAAGGGCTCGAGGAATTGCGAGGAGCGATCTGGAGGCGCACGGCGTGGCACAACGTACCAACATGGACCCCGCCGACGGCAGATATGGTAGTCGAGACGCGAGTGCGTTTCGCACGTAAGAGGTGCACCATGGCTTCGGTTATGAAACTAGCTTCAGAGCCTTGATCAATCAAGGCTCGGACTGTGATGCAGCGACCTGACGGAACTCGTAGTTGCACCCATGCTGTGGCCAAGAGAATACCTGAGGGCGAGGCCGCGAGGGTGGAAGCGAAATGAGAGTTGACCTCGGTCGGCATCGAGGTGGCTGTAGATGATTCTGGAGGTGACGATGATGCGGAAGAAGTCTCTAAATGCAGCAACGAGTGGTGACGTTTTTGACAGAATCGACAAGAGTATTTGCTGCGACAGTTTCGAATGGAATGACTGTGACTTAAACAATTAAAGCAACGCGAAAACTTTTGAACAAGTTCGCGCCGACCGTTGGGGCTGTGAGCCGTGAATGTCGGGCAAGCGCTGAAACTATGAGAAGCTTGACAGACGGGGCACGAAGGGCGCGAAGGGTTCAAGGGCCGTGAAGCGATCGCAGCATGAACTCGAGATGAACTGGCGGCGGGATGACTTGAGGCTTTAGGACTCTTAGAGGTCGTGGTGTCGGAATCGAGCGCAAATTCCTCCAAACCGCGAGCACGTGAATCAAGAAATTTCGAAAACGTCTTGAACGACGGCGGCGTTACGTCGTCGCCAAGTTTGAGTTTCCACGCCTTCCGCGTCGAAGAATCCAACTTTTGTGACACAATATGGACCAGGAAGTCGTCCCAAAGATCCTCTGGTTTGCGCCCGAGCTTCTTTAGGGATTCGACGGTGACGCAGACACGATCGCGGAGATGCTGGAGGTCCGTGGCTGATTCGCGAGAAAGCGCGGGAAGCGTGATTAACTGCGAAAGATGCGCGGTGATTATGCGCCTCGGATTATTAAACCGCGCCGTAAGCGTATCCCAAGCGATTTTAAAATTATCTTCCGTGATTGACAAAGTCGAAATACACTCAAGCGCGGGACCCTGCAGAACGGACACCAAGTGATGGAAACGCGTTACATCGTGTAGCGTAGAATTTTTAATAATAAGCGCGGTGAATTTATCGCGGAAGGCTTCCCAGATCTCGTACCGGCCGTCGAACTGCGGTACCTTGATCCGGGGAAGCTGCGTATCTGGGACTGACGGACACGCTTGTCCGTCGCCCGCGGAGTTAGGCTGACTTACGGTGGCGGTGGTCAGCGCGTCGAGTTGGTTGTTCATGAAGGCTAAAGCGTCCAAGTACACCTCCTCCGTAGCTGCAAATTGGTCGTCCTTGAAGTAAGGAAGCTTGGCTCGTTCCTCCGATTTGATAGTGGTGAAGAGTCGCGAATGACCGTTCTCGAACCTCCGCCACTGCTCCTGAAGGTGGACAATCCTCGTCCGCAGAGTGGATTTTGTCCAGTTGTTCTTCCCCAGCTTTTTTAAGTTGGTGAGAGCTCGTTCTATAGCTTGCTGGATTTGAACGTGGGCTTCTACGTTGTCTGCCATGATATGACACTCTCGTCCACTCCCTCACTTGCCTGTTCGTCACGATCCGGCTCGAAGGACCAAAATGTTCGGCGTCGACCGACGGTCGGAGGCGCCTGACGCTGGAACCGCTCAGTAATGAGCGCGCGAGGACGGCAATGAAAAGGATCGTGAGAATGAGGGAGGAAAATTACCTTCAGAGTGAAGTTCACACTGCACTTTATTGAAATTGGAGCTATGAACAGTCGTCGACGAATCGCAATTCGGAAATCTTGATCGTGCGAGACGTCTGCCTTTGAATCGCGACGGAAATCTTGTGCGACTCCTTTACGAGGGCCGCCGCGAACGGAGATCTTCACCGCGTTCGGAGGAAAATCTTGACGCGGGCAGACGCACGAATCGCGACGCGAAAGAAGACAGCTCGAAGGCAACTCCAGACGAACTTCGAAGAAGAGTTGCGATATAGAAAGCGCAGTGATTGTCGCAAACGTAAAGAAGAGAGATTGATAAGCTTGATTCGGAGAACTGAGTCGAACAGACGAGGCGCCGTCGAAGGAGGGCCTTTAAATATTCTACGAAACGGCAGGCGGGGTCGCACGCGATTGGTTCCGGATCGATCGCATGATCCGGTAAGACGCAACGTTAGAGATTCAAACTATGGGATTTACCGGCGATGGGCGCTTACAAACACCTCGCGGCCGTACGCAACGGTAACGAGCGATCGCTACGCGACTCTAAACATTATGAAAAACAGCCAGAGCAAGTGTAGCTCGATGGTTGGCGTAACGGCCGGCAAATCCCATAATTCGAATCCCGAACAGATAGTTTACCTAAGGAGTTGTAGAGCACATAAAAACCTTTTTTTGTGCCACGCACAGCAGGCAGCCGCGACCCCCGTCGAGAGTTTATGACCTGACGGCTGCGGCCCGGCGCGAAAAGAAATTTCGGAGAGAAATCGGACCGGTGCCGCCGATGTCCGTCGCCCTATCCTTAAGCATTGGGGCCGGCCGGAGGCTGTGGCAAACTAAAGGGTCCTTAACGCGCCGTATTCGTTTCGTATCGTTCACCGTTCGCACGTTTCGCCCAGTCTCGAATTAGGAACGCGTACGTTACCGGAGCTCGGTCGAATTCGTGCCCTCGTGGCTTGTAAATTCACGCGAAGTCCTGTGACGACCGAGCTCGACGCGATCGAAATTATTCCGCGTGATCGGCCGAACAACCGCCGTCACTTTCGTGTTCGCGCCGGCAAAACTATTGACTGCCGCCGGCATCGGCCGGCGGACTGTATGACCACCTCGTTTTAATAAACGACGATATTTTGCCCGAAAACTATCGAGTAATTTCATTCCTCGTGAGAAACGTTCCCGTCGCGGGGAATGCCCCGTTCCTTTCCTCACGTGGTTCCCTGGACCCGTTCGTGGCCGTCACCGGCCAAAACGATGTTCGCAGATTCGACGTCCTTTTGAAAACCGAGCGAATCGTTCGAGAGTTTCGCGTGGTACGGTATCGGACCTGGCGCCCGTTCACTTCGTGTACAATTTTGTCGTTCCGTTCGAATCTGCGAAGATCTTTTGTCTCGAGAGGACCACGTGTCGCGCGACCGAGCGTGGCCCGGTCGCAAGGCCATAATTTCTCGAAGTCGGTTATCTCTCTGTTCGCAGGGAAATAACCGGCGTGACATATTATATCAAAAATATTTTAACACGTTTTTAATACGTATTTTAACATATTATATAATTATTAGAAGAGATAAACTTCTGTTAAAATATTTTTTAGGTAAAAATCAAACTACTTTTTTTTAAATGGAGCATAGTATTAGTATATTAACGATTAAGAGATACACATATTTTCGTAAGTACTTCAATCGTTTCTGCCGTGAAAACGGCGTCTCCAAAGAGGCGGCTATTACACGTCCATAAATGCATCTTTGCTGGGACGACGTTTTGACGTTTGAATGCAGGTGCCTTTTATGCATCTCATTTCTGACGTGAAAACGGCGTCTCGAAAGAGGCAACTTTTACACGTCCATAAAGGCATCTTTGCTGGGACGTCGTTTTGACATTTGAAGGCAGGTGCCTTTTATGCATCTCATTTCTGATGTGAAAACGGCGTCTCGAAAGAGGCAACTTTTATACGTCCATAAAGGCATCTCTGCGGGGACGTCGTTTTGACGCACGAAGGAAGGTGCCTTTTATGCATCTCATTTCTGACGTGAAAACGACGTCTCGAAAGAGGCAACTTTTACACGCCCATAAAGGCATCTTTGCTGGGACGACGTTTGTACGGCAGAAATGAGATGCATAAAAGGCACCTTCCTTCGTACGTCAAAACGACGTCCCCGCAGAGATGCCTTTATGGACGTCTAAAAAGCGTCTTACTGAGACGTAAGACGTAAAGACGTAGAACGGACGTGAAAACGGCGACTGTAAGTCATCCTGTGCTGGGAAGTGTTACGTCGATGATACGCGTTTTGGGATAAGCCGCTAGCGATCATTAGACTGCATAGTGATTGGACCGATAACGGTATCGATTGTATTAACTTTATCAAAGGAATTCCTACCTCGTTGATACTTACGCGAAAGTATCGATATCTATGTATATTTGCATGCATATCAGGGTTGAGAATATTTTATTTGAAATAATAAACTATTTTAAATACTTTATTATTTGTATTTTACAAATAACAAAAAATGTTAGTTTCATGTGGCGTTTAGTTCAAACAAATGATTTTCAATTATTTCACTAACTTTATTCAAATAAAATAATAAATAATTTCATCTAACCAAGAGGTCATCGAAGTAATTAAATTAATTGTTAAAATTACATATGTAAAAGTTATAATTACTAATTTTTGCAGCTTAATAATTTGAGTTTCGCTGCAGTCGTTTACAACATTGTTCTTCAGTGCATGAAAGATATAATTTCGGAGCATATAAATTATTTGATAAGTAAACTAATCTCTTTCTAACATCTCAAGAAAAACCAAATAAGTCGTTTGGTCCAATTTCTAAAAAGTAATTATACTTTTCGAAGGGTGTCCGCTTATACACTTTTAAATACGTTCGTTTCCACAACAATCATCCTATACTGTCTGACGATTGTTGACACTTGCACGACAGTATACTCAGATGACCTCTTCATTTTTGTGCTAACTTATCTATCACTGATAACTTGTTTTGTCAGTTTTTTTAGTCGTTACGAGTTCGTCTGTTCTTCAAAAGATCAATAAACTGAGTACATTTTAATAAAGATTAACACTAGGCTTATGGAGCTCTAGAAATAACCATTTCACATTATTTTATAAACATAACAAGAATGTGTCGATACAAATTTTTGGCCATTTTTACAACGCTTATATTGACTTGCCGAGTTGTCGTTGTTGTTGTTGTTGTTGTTGTTGTATGCGTCAAATCTTGTAATCGAATTTTACACCACTTCCCGATGAGCTAGAGACTTGAAACTTTAAACATAGCTCAGAGCTGGATGACAATGCAATATTAAAAAACAAATTTTTAAAAAAAACTGTGCGTCTAGGAGAAAAAAAAACTTCTTATATTAACCGCCACACCTCGCCGCGCGACGTACAGTGGGCTGTATGTCCGATTTCAGCGGCCACAGCTAGTTCAAAATTCGCTCAATAATGAAACTACTGTAACTTTGCTAAAATTTATCCAAATTTGATGAAAAAACAACCGTTTTAATGCTTGAGATTTCTACTTTTTGTACTGTATACCGTTTTTGCTGAAACGGATGTTTTGAGTGCAAAATTTGTCCATACATAGGAGCGTTTTAGATTGTAAAGTTTGTAGCTATTTTTCAATCAAGTACTGCGGATTATAATCAATATTTCAACGTTATTCGTATATTTAATGTACACTATCGAAAAGTGTAATCATTTACAATTAAAATATCTTTTTAAAATAGTTATTACAAAGAATAATCTCCGTTATTTATAATAGTTGGAAAAATGTTGAACAAAATTGGCACGGTTCAGAGGGGGACATGTGGTACAAACATTTTCTGCGTGGTTGGAAGCATAGAGGAGATTTCAAGGTCACTTTGATTTTTTTAAACAGAATGTCCTTTTTTTATACCATAGATCTATAGACTATCAAATTCTTAGTATAAAAGTGTTGACCTTCGTATGTTCTAAACCTAATAGTTAACGAGATATTATCAAAGGAAGAAAGAAAATTGTTTCGATAATATCTCGTTAACTATTAGATTTAAGACATACGGAGGTCAATACATTTTTACTCAGAATTCGATAGTCTATCGATTCATGATACAGAAAGTAGGTCTTTCGAATTAAAAAAATCAAGGTGACCTTGAAATCTTCTCTATGCCTCCACTCACGCAGAAAATGTTTATGTCACAACATATCCCCCTCTATACCGCGCAAATTTTGTCCATAACATTTTTTCATATTATTACAAATAAAGGCAATATTCAAAGTGGACATAGTTATTGCCCCACCCTGTATATTATTTAAATTTCATGTGTATACTGTTTTCTTATTTTAGTATATATTGTGTGTTTATTATTATTATTTAGTATTTATTTAAGTTAATACGAAGATATATATAGCGAATGCGAACATGCAGAATGTGAGAAATGCTGCGATTTTCGCGCGCGCGCGATAGCCATTTTTTCGTAGATCAACCATAAAACACGGAGTAGCACGTAGTAGCAGCCATTTTTTCTTGCATCTTAATCAGAAAACTTCAAAGAACACAATGGCACAATAATGAACACCCGGTCGCACCCGGAGGTATAACAAAGTCATTACCAAAGTCTTAGAATCATAAAGAAAGTGACTGAATCGTTGGTTATCTTTAAATATTAATAACTAAAAAAATGTATATAGTACAACAGTGAATTTCTCTTAAAAGTATACCTTACACATATTGTTAGCTAAAAAAAACTTGTATAAAACAAAAATCTGTTAGTGTATGTAAATAAGGAAACAATTACTAATAGGTGAATTCGTTGAGAAATGAAAGCGTTTTAACAGAATTTCAAACTTCCGACAAATTTCAATGCTTTATGGATACATGAATGGGAAAACGAATGAGAGATGGGATATTGTTCCTCAGATATTCAACTAACTCAAGCCTCAAAAATTTTACAATTTATATAAAGTTTTAAAAATTGTCTGAATTTTGACCGCTGAAATCGGGCATACAGCCTACTGGGCGACGATCGGTAGTACGTCATCGCGTCTAGCGATCCCCATTCCGCGCGCCAGTGCTCGTGCTCCCTACTCTACTACGTGTTCCCACTGGTTCCCACTCCACTGGCCCACTTCGCACCGAAGCAGTGATGTGATCAGACCCACCGTAACTCGCGCATGCGCGGCCAAGAGAATAGCGTATCTACAATGACGCAGCCAAGCGGCCAGGGCCCTGACGCCTTGAGGCAGTCTAAGACTAAAAAGTAGAAAATAAATAAAGAAGTATATAAAAAAAACTTTCTAAAAACCACGCTTATATCAAAATGCACTAAAAAGAAGAAAATAATTTTTTTTAGACATTAGTCACTATAAATAAAAGCGTGGAGCGTCCACGAAAATTACGTCAACATAGCTTAGCGCTCTACGCTTTTATTTATAGTGACTAATGTTTAAAAAAATTGTTTTCTCCTTTTTAGTGCATTTTAATATAAGCGTGGTTTTTAAAAAGTTTTTTTACATATTTTTTCCCAATCATATATACCCAAAGAAATAGATTTGGTAAATAATTCCTCGGGGAAGCATCTTTACAATCTTAATAACCGCAAATTAAGAATATTAGAACCCGTCATTTTGACGTGTCCCGTAGACCTAGTGTTAAACAGCAATCTTTTGGCCACTTGGTTAAATGCTTTTCTTGTACTTTCTTAACCATATAATTGTTGCAACAACATTTTAAATATATTTTCAAAGACTCACCCATTAATGACGGAGAGAGGGTAACTGTATTCGTAAATGCTATAACTAATTTTTAATCGATTTGGTTCGTGTATTATTATTTTCAGCAAACAATAAACAGTGAGCCACCATGGTTGACAATCTCCAAATACTCGGTGCCATTGCTTTGGTGCTCATCGCTGTTTATTATTATTTAACATCATCCTTTGACTTTTGGAAGAGCAGAGGTGTACCTGGACCTCAACCAATACCCATATTTGGCACTGCTAAAGATGTTATATTAAGAAGAACTTTAATTGGCGTATATGGCAAAGAAGTATGTGATAAATACAAGAATGAGCCCATTGTTGGGATATTTGTAAAAGGAAGCCCTAGAGCTCTTTTATGTGACCTAAATATCATCAAGGATGTTCTCATCAAGGAGTTTTCTGTTTTCGGTGATCGGGAAAACATTCTGCACGATAGGATCTATAAGGTACATATTACATACACTAATCGTCCATCAAGATATGGCAGTGATTTCGACAGAAAATTTCGGGGACCCGAAGTCGAAATCAGGTCGGGAACCCGAATCCGATAAAATCGGATTCAACTCTTTCTTCAATCGTTATTAGATTCAATAGTAAGGCCGCTATTAGACTAGGCCACTGGTGGCGCAACTCGGCGCCACCAGTGGCTCAGCACGTCGTGGGGCATTGAAACAAATGTAACCTATTAGACTACGGTAACTGGTGGAGCCACCAAAAATAGTTGCCGATCTGGTGGACGGCATCGGCAACCGGCCGGGCAACATTTGGTGGCGCCTCCACCAGCCGGGGTATTGATTTGAATGTAGCCTATTAGACAAAGCCACCAAGTTGCGCCACCAGCATCGCGAAAACATGAACAATTGACGTTCAAATTACCACCACATTTATCGTAAAATACATAAGAACACGACACAGCGTTACATCGACAGCGGGAATGAACGCTTGGTGGTACCACCAGTTACCGATTCATAAAAGCTCTTCAATTCGGTGGCGCCACCAAGTTGCGCCACCAAGTTGCCCACCAGTGGCCTAGTCTAATAACGGCCTTAGACTAGGCCACTGGTGGCGCAACTCGGTTGCTCCACCAGTGGCTCAGCACGTCGTGGGGCATTGAAACAAATGTAACCTATTAGACTACGGTAACTGGTGGAGCCACCAGAAATTGTTGCCGATCTGGTGGACGGCATCGACAACCGGCCGGGCAACATTTGGTGGCGCCGCCACCAGCCGGGGCATTGATTTGAATGTAGCCTATTAGACAAAGCCACCAAGTTGTGCCACCAGCATCGCGAAAACATGAACAATTGACGTTCAAATTACCACCACATTTATCGTAAAATAAATAAGAGTACGACACAGCGTTACATCGACAGCGGGAATGAACGCTTGGTGGTACCACCAGTTACCGATTCATAAAAGCTCTTCAATTCGGTGGCTCCACCAAGTTGCGCCACCAAGTTGCCCACCAGTGGCCTAGTCTAATAGCGGCCTAATTACTATGTTGCAGTTATTGTCGATGACAAAAAATCAAGTGTGATAGGGTATTCAACCCGCATTTAGAAATCTTTCTATTATATGTATAAAATTATTTAAATAAAAATAAATTTTTAAAAAATACCACGTTTTTAAAACGGACTAGAAAGTATAAAATGAATTTTTTAAAAACACCACGTTTAAAAAACGGACTAAAAAGTATAAAATAATTTTTTTTAGCCCCATACAGATTCCTAACCCCGTACAGATAGTCCTGAAAATTTGTGATTGTGAATTTTTAGTAGCTATGAAAATACTTGTAAGATTTAAAACGAAAAATGTGGGGCGCAAGATAATACGTACATAGTAACGAGTGTAGAGTAGCTATACCGCTGAGAAAACTCGCACAACAGTTTATATCATTTGCAGTGCATTAGAATTGTTAGTGATTTAGGTGTTCATGCAGCAATTATCTATTTCATGCGCCCTACGTTTTTCGTTTCAAATCTTACAAGTATTTTCATAGCTACTAAAAATTCACAATCACAAATTTTCAGGACTATCTGTACGGGGTTAGGAATCTGTATGGGGCTAGAAAAAATTATTTTATACTTTTTAGTCCGTTTTTTAAAAATTCATTTTATACTTTTTAGTCCGTTTTAAAAACGTGGTATATTTTTTAAAACTTTATTTTTATTTAAATAATCATTTTCTGCTTTTTAGTCTTGTGTGTATGAAATTTTACAATCGATTTTGAACATTTTGATGAGATTATAACAGAGACATGTAAAAATTTCAGACGGCATTGCGACCTGTCATGTCATATCGAAAACAAACGCCGTGGTAAAATGTCAAAGATAAAGGTTCGACGGAGAATTTCGGTGCAACGGTTATTTCGCTTGATAAACAAACATTGTAGTATAATAATATGTAGTAACTTTGTAAACGTTGCACGGAGCTCGAACACACACTGAGCTCCTTCGGTGCGAAGCGGTTCAGTGGAGTAGGGATGAGTCAGAGTGGGAACACGTAGTAGAGTGAGGACGCTGAACGCGAAAACGTATTACGTTACGCGGCGGGGGGTGCAACGGTTCAATTTATTAATAATTTATAGCTCCTAAACGCACATAAGGGTCATTCCATGCCGAATCGATCACTTTTTGCAGGCACCATCGCCGATTTTGTTCTAACTGAAATATGTTGTAGTCCATGCGAAATTAGGGGGGGGGTTTAAGTCATCATTTTGCCGGTTTCGAATTTTTTTAGAAATGGCAGGCCTTCAAAGTTTTCAATTTTTGCCCATTTCGGCGAAAACGGGCCTCACTTACGAATTTTTATCTCAAGAACGGTTTGTCCGATTGAGCTAAATTTTTTTTTTCTTTTATTTGGAAAGGATTGGGCTATTACAAAATAATTTTTTCAACCTCGACAATCAACTTTATAATGTCGAAAAATTTAAACAAATTCTTCTTTTGCGTTTTTTTCGATGATGGGGCGGAGTGATTTATATTTTGAAAAATATGGTTGTATTCCTTGAAGTTTCCCCTTTAAAATGAGTCCTTGAACAAGATGGTATCTTTAAAATTGGCGTTACAATGAGCTGGTAAAGGACGCCGTGTACCTTAGTCGTATACAGTAGGGTGGTCCAAAGCTATACCTGTGAAAATTTTTTATCGAGATACAAAGCACCGCACCCCCCAGAATTGTTCCTTTAGGTGAGAAAAAAATTTGTGCAAAGTTTGAGATCGATCGAAAAAAAGGATCACGTGCCGCAAAGCGACTGAAAATTTTGAAAATTGTGAAATTCACCTCAACTATGGAACATGGCACATCGTTGGATTTGTCTCTTTTTTCTGAATCGGAATATGGAAAAATTATATGACTTCCTTTAAATAATAATAACAATGACCTTGAAATTTCAAAAATATGATTTCCAAAAATTTTTTTTATTTTGCCATTATATTTACCTTATTGAACAATGCAAATTTCTCCTCTGACATTTTTCTGTACAATCTCAAATAACAGAGATATTTAAACATTTCCATGTATTCCATTTTATTTATACCTGTACTGAAACGAGACTTTAAGAAGCCTAAAGTGACAGTTTAGCTACATTGGCATTGAACAATAAACAAAATCAACTTGTACTTTGCATTACGAAGTACTTTTGTCAACTGTTAAGTAAAATTATTAAGTAAAACTATTTCTGCTACCACAATTTTTTGTCAACTGGCTTTGGTTTGCAAAATATGAGCTGCAAACGACTCTCGTAAGGCAGAAACCAGGTACAGTTCCGTACCTGGCTACCCTCGATGCCTTCCATTAACCCTTTCCGGTCCGCGCGGAATTCGCAATTTCGTACCAGCCGGTCCGCACAGATTTCGCCCCAGTCGCTTATTCACTTGGTACCGTTTACTTTGAAAAGCATTTATAATTATAATATAAGACGAAAATGAAGAATAAAAAAAAAAAAATTTTTCCTTGTCGAGTGACAGTCGGCATAGGACGCGCCAGAACGAAAACCGATGTCGAATCACACTCGACATAGGACGTGCCAGAACGAAAACCGATGTCGAGTCACACTCGACATAGGACGTGCCAGAACGAAATGCGATGTCGAGTCACACTCGACATAGGACGTGCCAGAACGAAATGCGATGTCGAGTCACACTCGACATAGGACCGCAAAGGGTTAACATAAAACGCTATAAAACATTTCACCGGGATTAGGACCCCTTAAATTAGGGTAGCGAGGGGCAGCGGACCCGTTTACAACTCTCCGTACTGAACACTGGAACCACGACGGTCAGGTACGAGGGACGTTTAGTACACGTGCGTCGTGCACCCTCCAGGACAATTTCCCGTTAGTCTACCCCTGTTTTCCTGACACAAGGGCGAGCCAATCAGAGACGCTACATCGCTTCGCGACACGAGGGGCACTCTCCAAGGTCCGCGCTCCTTCACGACTATTAGGCCCTTTCCGGACCCAGACAAAATTGTATAAAAGCCCGTCCGAAAACGGATCATCAGTCATAGCTGATTTAACCACCGAACAGTGCACAGAAGTCCAATGGAGAGTAGAAATCACGGAAAACTGTTCTTATTAGAACATGACGAAAGTCAAATTGTAGGCGCTAAGTTGCCATCGATAGGGCAAGTTTTAAGAGTTTTGTTTTACAATTTACGGAAAGTGAAATTGAACCTTCGATCTAGCTCATATCTTGTTGTGAAAGAAGTGGAAGTGTTGTGGGAGAAGGCAAAAATTCCATTCAGGCAAAGCCATCACAGCATCGAGAAATTGGAGTCCTTATACCAGAAGTGGAGGCTGTTACAAAAGAGTTCTAGACGACGATCGCAGCTACAAGATAACAAGGAACAACAGTTTCTTGATCAATTAGATGATCTTTTCGATATCGCACATGTTGATGCTTTAGAAATGATCACGGGATGTAAACGGGTCCGCTGCCCAACGCTACCCTCATTTAAGGGGTCCTAATCCCAGTGAAATGTTTTATAGCGTTTTATGTTAATGGACGGCATCGAGGGTACCCAGGTACGGAACTGTACCTGGTTTCTGCCTTACGAGAGTCGTATGCAGCTCATATTTTGCAAACCAAAGCCAGTTGACAAAAAATTGTGGTAGCAGAAATAGTTTTACTTAATAATTTTACTTAACAGTTGACAAAAGTACTTCGTAATGCAAAGTACAAGTTGATTTTGTTTATTGTTCAATGCCAATGTAGCTAAACTATCACTTTAGGCTTCTTAAAGTCTCGTTTCAGTACAGGTATAAATAAAATGTAATACATGGAAATGTTTAAATATCTCTGTTATTTGTGATTGTACGAAAAAATGTCAGAGGAGAAATTTGCATTGTTCAATAAGGTAAATATAATGGCAAAATAAAAAAAATTTTTGGAAATCATATTTTTGAAATTTCAAGGTCATTGTTATTATTATTTAAAGGAAGTCATATAATTTTTCCATATTCCTATTCAGAAAAAAGAGACAAATCCAACGATGTGCCATGTTCCATAGTTGAGGTGAATTTCACAATTTTCAAAATTTTCAGTCGCTTTGCGGCACGTGATCCTTTTTTTCGATCGATCTCAAACTTTGCACAAATTTTTTTCTCACCTAAAGGAATAATACTGGGGGGTGCGGTGCATTTAATTTGTTGGTCAAAAAATATGGACCACCCTAGTGTGTATGATATTATAAATAGTGCTAGAGCGTTTATTCCAGGATATTAGGTACGGTGTTATGAGCAATTATAGTGCAGGATAAGGATTTGTGGATATGTGTGAGAAGAATTTAAAAGTGAAAGGGCATTGACCCCTTCTACTCGATAATTCCATAGGGCGGATATTAGAAATGCCCTTGTGGATTTTGACGGGTAGGTAGGTTCAATGTCGTCCACCGATTTTTTAAAACATTTTCACCTCGCTGGGGCCCCAAATGAGAACCAAGGCATGGATGCGTTTGTCACTTGATACGAGACTGTCGCGCGCCTCTCTGATGTACGCAACGTATGCTTTTGTTAGAAGTGTTGCAGCATTTTAGGCGGATTTTTAATTGTTAATAACTAAATAACGAAGCCGAAATCGCAATTTTTTTATTCTTCATTTACGTCTTATATTATCGCCGAGAACCACCCCTTAAATTTTCTCGCACCTGTAGGTAAACGCCCTGTATATTAGAAGAAATAATTTTTCATTAAAATTACGTTTGCACAAAGTTTTCAAGTTTGAGGTCATTTCAAAGTCATAGTATAGTACACTGTTAAATTCGTCTCGACGTCAGAAACAATCCTATGATATCCAAAACATATGGTGCCATTTAAAAAAGTCAAGGTGACCTTTACTTTTTTTATGTAAAAAGCATTTTTTCAGATTTAAGAATATGCGAAAATGTAGCTCACCAAGTACTGATAAACTTTTGTTTAAAATATTTTTTAATTGCACTACCGGAAATGCCTAAAAAATGGTGAAATAACTCAACGCGTAGACCCTGTATACAGGCAACTCATTTGTTGAGGTTGTTTAGAGATATGTAAGCGTTTTCCTTAGAATAAGATATCCTTTGTTTAGTTGCCCGCCTGGCCTATATCTTTCGTCGATGGTTGTCTCGTCATCGGCCAGGCGCCGAAATTCTACACCTAGTTTAGTTCCTGGGGCACCACTTTAGTGCTACATAGTTGCGACTGTTTATGTCACGTCTTCGAGTGCCGGCTTGTCGTCGCCACGGCGCCGAAATTCGAACACTTGTATATTTTTCGGGGTCCACTCGTGGGCCGGTTCCTCGAAGACGCTGATCTCGCGACTCGCCCCTTTTCCCATGGATACCCCCACTTTGTAAAAATGGTAAAGGAGAGGGAAAGGGCGCCCTTTCTTGATTTTTGTACGGCGTGCGCTGAAGCAGATTCTTTCCGACTGTCGACTTATTGTTAGTAACACCGATCTCTAGACAACTTGTAGCGGCAGTCGAGTTCTCACTTAGCTAGTAGCAATAAAGTATATTGTTTTACAGCGCATTTCAACTTAGTTCTTCCCTTTGTGGGGAGTGGTCCTTCGAGAAGAATAAATTTAGTCGGCACACTACGTGCAAGTATACGAGAAGCTCGAACGATCTACTGCTCGACCACGAGTAACCTCAACAGAGGTTAATAGTATTTAATATATTGCATTTAGTAAAATTTAATTTGTTACATTAAAATTTTTTGTTTTTTTTGTCATTATTGGGCTACTACCTAATTGGACACTTGCCATTCGCACGTGTGTATAATAAATATTAATTGACGTTGTGATCGATTGATCACTTTTCTTTCGATACCCGATCCCTAGCACGAGAACTCATCCCAGTATTCTCGCAAAATCCCTTGAATGCAATTACATTAATTGGATTTGTTTATGATCTCCATTTCTTTGATCTCCTCGGAATCCATATCCTTGTCTCCCCAACCCCACTTCGCACCCTCGTGACTGTGAACATGTTTCTGCGCCTGGCCGTATCTGTTGAGCAAACGAAGAAGCTTATGTCAAATATGTTAAATAGAAGCTTATGTACAATACAGTTTACGTTTCTAATGTATAACATTCGAAGAAAAATGAAATTTTCTGAATTCATTGAAATATTTACTTCGACCCATCACCGGTACGACTTGCCCGTTTCTGTACAGCCGCGGAAGGAATGGTTTTCATGTCGTACGCCCAGCCTATTTTGCCGAAGAAATCGATGAAAGCCGTGGTGAAGTTCGTCCTGTAGTTTCCCAATTCGGCTGTTTTATAGTCCCATGGGAACACATGGTGGTAATTGTGCCAGCCCTCGCCGAGCGCAATTATGGCGACGCCGATATTTTCGACTGGCCCGATTGATCTGCAGAATTTTAAGAAAACGCGTCGAATTAGACATTTTTTAACAATAATGATCAATTGAAAAGAAAATGTCATTTGTTTGGTGCTGATTAACACTAAATCTACCACTGCTGGTCAAATCATCGGTTTTTGAAAGGGTTTGCTCGTCCCCGCTCCAGCGCCATCTGTGTGTGCCGCGCGTTTGAGATCGTGTCGCTCGCTTTGCTCTCGTCGTTGTCATACGGCTGTGCCGGTACCATGTGCTCGCACTCGTATTGTAATCACATACTTTAGTTCTATAAGCCAGTTGGCCGCATATATGTATACGTGTAATGTTTAACCAAATATATATATTATATTATGTGTGAGAACGCATCATCGATTTACCCCCAACAAAGGTTATGGGCCCAGGCAACGTAAGTAAATAACATAACCTATAATTTGCCACGTGCACACAAGCACCACGCGTCCAATCTAGTAAGATAGTTAACAGAAATAAAACAAAAATGGCTGATAACACAAGATTAGACTTGAAAATTACAAAGTTGTCAGACAATAACTACCCAGACAACCAACTGCTCCGTTCTGCAGCTGTACTGCGCCGCAGCTATGTCGCGTTTTGGATCCCTGCTGCCGCGCCACTGCACGGAGAACGGGGCTCGATTTTGCCTCGCCGTAAGAGGGCAACACGGTCGCGCCAGGTCGCATTAATGTAGGACGTGCTATGTGGTAGATGTCGCTAAAGTAAATGTCTATTATACAAATGTGTAGCAGCAGCAGTCTTTCTTTTTACTGACAAAATTAATATTTTTATTTAAATTACATACTACATACTATCAGGTCGTTCGGAAAGTAATTTCGTTTATCGTGTAGGGATGGCAATGCTTCCGTTTGTCATTACTAGACTGCGGATCTTTCTGCAAAATAAAAAATGTCAGCGTCGATTACAGGAAATAGAAACTAAATTGAATTGAATTATTTCTTCAGCAAAGGAGAAAACGAAATGACTTTCCGAACGAGCTAATACATTAACATATTACAATAGGAGAGCTGCATAAAGTCTAAATAAAATCAATCTCATCATTTTCATACAAAGAAACATTTACCAGTTACTTTTAAGGTTCGGTAGGTGTAGAGGGTTGAAACGTCTTCGTGCAAAATAAATGTGTCGTAGAAGGGAAAAGAAACTTAATTTATAATTTTCGGCTCGAGCGCGTTTCCAGCTACCCGAGTGCATCGGGCTGCCCGGGAGTGTCTCGATCTCGTCGGGCGGGTTCGGAAAGAATCGGACAAGTTCGGGCGAGCGAGTTTTCGCGCTACTCGAGATTCAATTCTGCGTTCGCACGAACTTGTCCGCTTCTGTCTGACGTCTGAACGCGCTCGACGAAGTCGAGCCACTCTCGGGCCACCGGGCCACCCGATGGTGTGTCACGGATAGACTGCGAATCTTTCTGCAAAATAAAAATTTACTATATCGATTGCAAGAAATAGAAATCAAATTGAATTGAATTGTTTCTTCAGCAAAGGAGAAAACGAAATGACTTTCTGAACGAGCCAATACATTATAACATATTACAAGGAGAGCTGCATAAAGTCTAAATAAAATCAATCTCATCACTTTCATACAAAGAAACATTTACCAGTTACTTTTAAGGTTCGGTAGGTGTAGAGTGTTGAAATTTATAATTTTCGGCTCGAGCGCGTTTCAAGCTACCCGAGTGCATCGGGCTGCCAAGGGGTTTCGAGCTGCCCGGAAGTGTCTCGATCTCGTCGGGCGGGTTCGGAAAGAATCGGACAAGTTCGGGCGAGCGAGTTCTCGCGCTACTCGAGATTCAATTCTGCGTTCGCACGAACTTGTCCGCTTCTGTCTGACGTCTGAACGCGCTCGACGAAGTCGAGCCACTCTCGGGCCACCGGGCCACCTGATAGTGTGTCACGGATAGACTGCGTATCTTTATGCAAAATAAAAAATGTCAGCGTCGATTACAGGAAATAGAAACTAAATTGAATGTCATCTCTTCCCTTAATGATTTTAATAGAGGAGAAATCATATATTGACATCTTCAATTTAAAAAATTTTCCAACAACTAACAATTTCATCTACTCAAGTTTGCTATAAATGCATAAAGATCCGCAGTCTATTCGTGACATATCAAGCGGCCCGAGAGTGGCTCAACTTCATCGAGTGATTTGAAAATTACAGTCAAAACGTGTTGGTCGAGGAAGTGTCGACTTCCAGCTCAATAGTAATGACCTGTCATAAATCTCCCTGTAGAGAATAGCCCCGGGAACGGCACTGAAAGAAATCGAGTCTACCGGGTTGGGTCTGCCTGGGTCTGCCTAGCCCGACCCCAGCCGCGCGCCCGTGGTCTGCCTAGCCCGACCCCAGCCGCGCGCCCGTAGTCTCAATGTGTTGACTTCGATGGCGCACGCTGCGTAGTATGTGTGACCGCTGTAATAAGTATTTCAATA
This sequence comes from Lasioglossum baleicum, assembly GCF_051020765.1. Lineage (NCBI taxonomy): Eukaryota > Metazoa > Arthropoda > Insecta > Hymenoptera > Halictidae > Lasioglossum > Lasioglossum baleicum. Next base: position 4,687,842 of record NC_134936.1, on the reverse strand, counting down.
TAGCCGAAAATGCATGTGAAACGAGTCCTGCCTCCTCCACTCTGATCCAATCGTCCGCGCATTCGCACCTAGACACGTCACCGTAATCCTGCCTGGGAACCTTCTTCTCAGGCTTACACCAAGTACAATGTCACCAGTTCGAATCCATGCGTGTTGGCGTCTTGCCGCCATCCCCTACAATTGCGTAGTATGTAGTGGGCGGTAACGGTATCGTATCCTAACCCACTGCTGTTCCGCTATCGCTCGTACTTACGAGGCAGTGTATTGGATCACTTGTTGGACATAGACAAATCTAAAATGTTTTTTCACTACGTGAATGAAATATGTAATTTCAGGACCGACGCTGTCGATCCTTACGTCAGAAAATGTCTGTTTCAGGGTTGTTACCTTTCACTTAAAAAGGCATCGTTGGTCAAGACTGGTTGCTAATATTATTCTCGAGGTGTAAATGGGGTTATTTAGTCGTATACAGCGTCCGTTGCCAGCTCCTTGTGACGCCAATTTTTATATCTCCATTTCTTTTGAAGGGCTCATTTTACAGTGGAAACTCCAAGGAATATAAACATATTTTGTTCAAAATTTAAATCACTGACGCACAGTGGTCTGGATTGGAAAATCGTGTGCCATTTTGTTATAACTTTTGAACCAGTAGAGATACTGCAATGAAATTTTCACTAAAAATATTTAAAAAATAGTCATTTTTAACTATAGGTAATTAAATATTTTTTGCATTTGTTAAACAATAATTTTTTATAAATTTTCATTGATATTTTTGATTTAAAAAAAAATTTTTGGAATATTATCGTACATACTATTTTTTACTTTCTAAATATGTATTTTTTATATTTATGTTTCAAACATGTGTAACGTTTTATGGAATACGTAAAATATAAATTTGAGAAGTCTTGTTGCAATCAACATACACAAAAAAAATTACCGTAAAGGTAAAAACGCATTACAAGCGTGTCAAAGATATTTTTTATAATAATTTATAATGATTAAAAAACGAAACGAGCCTACTACCTTATATCTTTATTTTACTAGAGGTGAGCGAAATATCAGAACGAAACAGAATTGAAAAACTTCTATTATATTTTAATACTAAAGAATTACCTCGGATGCAATATTTAACACTAAAATCTTACATTTTTCGCTATGTGAAGTCATCTGATAATAATTTGTACCAACAATATACCTCGCAAACATTCTATTACCAACTTTAATGGCTTTAAACAATAATAATTTGAGCGGGCGGAGAGGGGCGGAATTAATTTTTTCATGATTATTTAGAAGGAAGGTGTACTAAAAATATTCCAATTAATTAGAAAGCTAAACTCGGCTAAACTTTAAAGATATACCATCTTAAATGGAAAGGACTTCACAAATTTTTCTTACGGCATTGAGCATTATTATATAAATAGAGTATTTACGTTAATAAATAATAGAAAGATATGATTTTTATCACAAAAGTCTGCTCTTCAATATAAAAAAAAAAGCGAGAGATAATATTAAATAGGAACGTCAGGGCACCGCATCACAGAGAAGCAATTTTTCTCGTGAAAAATCCTCCTCTTAAAATGTCCTATTTTCAATGTTTATTGCAACTATTATATTTATTAAATTGTACTATTTTCTTCATTTCCGAGGTCTGTGAACATTTGGGAAGCAATGTTTATAGATATCGATACGAGAAAGTTCGTTTTTGGGCAGAAAGGCACACGATTTTCCAATCCAGACCACTGTGTGACGGCTCATCGAAAAAGACGTAAAAAACGAATTAGTTTAAATTTTTCGACTCCATACAGTTGATGGTCGAGGTTAAAAAAATAATTTTGCAATAGCCCAATCCTTTCCTAATAAAACCACCAAAAAAAAAAAGTGTAGCTCAATCGGATTTCAACGAAAATATGATTTCATGATGTTTCGTTGACAAAAAATTCGATTTTTTGGAAAATCCTGAGGTGGTAGACAAATTCTAAGACCAGATTTGAAATAAGCGTGGAAGAATGTACGGGAAATGATGTACAGCATGTTGCAAAAAAGTTTTATTGAAATTGTGCAGGTTTAACGAATTTTGTCAAGGTTAAAAAACGTTCGTACCATCATTTCCCTACTTTCCGCATATTCTGCAAAGTTAGAGCTTTAATTTAAAAAAAAATTCATCGTTTTATCTCTTTTCTATCGAAAGTTATTCGACTTTAACACAGAAACTTGCGGCGACCCGTGCAGCGACCCTTGCAGCGACCCAATAGCTGCACGGGTCGCTGCAAGGGTCGCCGCCTGGATCGCGACGGAATGGCCAAAAAAGGTGTGTCACAGCTCTGACCGACCAGTCCTGAACCGCTAGAGGACTCATCAGTAAGACGGGCCCTGCCCGAGACGCTGCGATATCGGAAGGTGGTTTAAGGGTGTGGATCCCCAGTTGACCTTGACGACTTTTCGATGGTCACGCCAAAAACGAAAGAGCGGCCGCTAGTAGAACCTAAGTAATAACATTTTCGTACAGTAGGGGAGCTGGGTACATTGTCTGCCGTCACTGCATCAGTAAATGTTGCCGGTAAGTCAGGAGCAAGCGTGACGTCACACAGTGTCGGTGTGCTCGAGGAGAGTGTGTGGCACACCCTCGACACTTGGGCAGCGTGTACGTGTGCCTAGACGGATCGCAAGGGTTCGGTAACTGACAAACCATTTCTCTATTATATACATTTGGAACCACTACGTAGTCTCAATCGCTAGATAAAAGATCAATCTAATGCGTATGGTGTCTAAGATGGCCAACTTTTGCGTTTTCGAGGCATAATTTTAATTATTCGGCAGCAAGATGTCTGTACCGCGCGGCGCACTTACACACTCGCCGCTCGGGCAGCGTGTACGTGTGCCTAGGCGGATCGCAAGGGTCCGGTTCTAGTAAAAGTACGTCTCGCTAATGCACATTTGGAGCCCCTACGTAGTCTCAATCGCTAGATAAAAGATCAATCAATTGCACATGGTGTCTAAGTTGGCCTAATTTTGCGTTTTCGAAGCGTAATTTTCAATCTTCGGCAGCAAGATGTCTGTACCGCGCGGCGCACTTACACACTCGCCGCTCGGGCAGCGTGTACGTGTGTCTAGGCGGATCGCAAGGTTTCGGGAAGCTTCAAATCATTTTTCGTCCTTCGCCGCCTCCTGCACTAGGTACCTATACTATATCCATATCTATACCATGCAATACCTTCCTATACCTGGTATAGCATAGAGCACTAGGGTCGTTACGGGGAGCTATGGGGAACAATGCTGGCATTGCCGACAACTGCCGCAAACCATTTCTCGTCCTCCGCTGCATCCTCCGCCGTATCTTGGGGTATCATGGGGCCTCGCCGTCTGACGACGTAGGAGGAAAATCAAATAATTTCAATTTTCGTCCGGCGTAGGACGAAACAGCGTTCACTTCAAATAATTGTCATGTCGCCAATTTTGAAGTATCCGTATTTTTAAAAACGGGGCCGTAAAGAGGACACTTGGGGCTATATTATCATAATTTTTTTTTTTCAATTTTCTGGCGGTATGATAGCAATGCGCCTGTTTAAAAAACAATTGCAAAATAAACTATGAAAACAAATATTTTTTCAACTGAAATCATTTTTATTAAATACTCTTATGGTTACACTATGATATAATTTAATGAAAAACTTGTGACTTTGGGTATTCGGATAGTTTTTTCATATTTTCTTAGTTTTAAAAATCTTAATATTAATAAATGTGGATTCGAAATAATCGTTTATCTCGCACTTTCTAAAACCATTGTGACCTTATTTGTGGAAAAGTAACATAAAGTCGCAAATTTTTGGATTATAACCAAATAAAAATCGGTGGCACCATAGGGTCTTAATAATATGTATACAAAAAAAATTAATGATTAGCTTTGCATTTTTTATAATTTAAAGTAATGTACTCACCGCACTGAATAATATCTACACTATGAAACTTTCGAAAATCAAGGAGTGCATATACGCAAAAACAACAAAGAAATGAGACAAAATTTTTTCCTTCAAATGTATGTCACAGTTCTTTCCAATGTCAGTGTTTGGGTTAGGTTCTATTACAATCTATGATCGATGCATTAATACTGTAATGTATTTCAATACACATAGATTTTTAAAAATGACATAATAAACGAATTATTGCCATGTTTTGGGGATTTTGCACCACTGTACGACGTACGATAGCGTAGCGGCTGTAAAACATTGGGCATGCAAATGGTCGGGTCATTATTGGGCGATCGACAGCGAAGCTATTTTCCAGAAAGCTGTTTTTAACGCGTCCTACTAATAATGTTTTACTGTAAAGTACTTTTTAATTTAACACAAGTCAACACGTCATGTCCGATAAAGTGTTGACTTCCAGCTCAATAGTAATGACCTGTCATAAACCTCTCCATAGAGAACAGCCTCGGGAACGGCACATAAACAAATCGAGCCTATCAGTGCTAGGTCTGCCTATCTGCCACCACAGCCGCGCCCGTAGTCCCAATGTTTTGACTTCGACGCTGCACGCTACATGGTATGTGTGGCCGCTGTAGCCAATATTTCGTCGACAGCCGAAAATGCGTGTGAAACGAGGTCTGCCTCCTCCGCTCTGATCCAATCGGCCGCTCATTCGTTCCTAGAGACACGTCACCGTAGTCCTGCCTGGGACGCTTCTTCTCACGCTCGCATCAATACAATGTCACCAGTTCGGACCCATACGAGATGGCGCCTTGCCACCCCGACAATCGCGTAGTAGTGGGCGGTAACGGTGTAATATCTTAACCCACTCAGAGTTTTGCTAATTCAATTACAGAATTGAATTACATTGTATTTCAATTATATAGTAATTCAGGCATTGTATTGGACTACTTGTTGGACATAAACAAATTGAAAATGTTTTTTCACTACATGAAAGGTGTCCCATCTCTACTTGGCCAAAAGTGTCTTCCAAGTGGAAGACAGATAAAAGAGTCACTGCACATGGTGTGCGGGTTTGACGGGAAACCCCAAGATGATTAGCTGCAGCCCAAAACTGACCGTGGAGGTCTGCAAGGTTTATAGCACATAATTGCTATTGAGGTATAGGGAGATGTCCGAGTTTTTCTTCGTGGCTCCGACAATAAAGTAATAACGAAGTAAATGGATTTAAGAGAGGTTTTCTCTCAAAAATTGCAATTTGAATTTTTTTGCTTACGATTAATCTATGTAAATCGCAGTTTCTTCTAATTGTTTTAATTTTTAATTATTTTCGAGTATCCATACTTCCATGAGAGTTAATCTACATATACATATACAATTAGTGCACATGATTCTTTCCTTGCGAGATAGGACTACTGTTTCGAATTTTGTTCAAATTTGAATATGTTGCAGTCTTTAGCAAAATATAAACGTATCTCGAAGAATTCTTTGAAATCTTGAAAACTGTTGGTTTTACGGACGTGTAATATGAGTTGTGTGTCACAAGTTTTTCATTAAATTATAACGGCTAAACTAGCAAATTGATGAAACTTAGTTTTGGTTACTCATAGTGAAACCATCAGAGTATTTAATAAAAATTATTTCAGTTCAGAAAATATTTGTTTTCATAGTTTATTTTGCAATTGTTTTAAACAGGTGCATTGCTATGAAAGCACCAGAAAATAAAAAAAATAAAAATAATGATAATATAGCCCCAAGTGTCCTCTTTACGGCCCCGTTTTTAAAAATACGGATACTTCAAAATTGGCGACATGAAAATTATTTGAAGTGAACGCTGCACCGAAATATTGTATGGTGCAAGGGCCGTCCTGTCGGTTGATGCAGGACGAAACTAGAAGGGCCTCTCACAGACGGGCCTACCTGGGCCTACCCACACATTTGAAATGTCTGCCAGACGGCTCTGACGTCACCATGTCTGTCGGTCGTAGGATGCACTGTAGGCGCACCCTTAGTATTTACTGCAACATTTAAAAGAAAATTAATGATAATAAAAATAACATAAGAGGCCTAGTTGGGACCAGGGATTGAAAACTGTTATGATATCGGTTCCGATTCTCGAAACAGTTATGAAGAATCGAAATGGTGTTGTAACTGTTACACCACGAGAATATCGGTTCTGGCTTACATATGTAAAAATCGGTTACAGTAACGGTTTTGGAGAACCAATATTATTTCGGTTTTATAATTGTTAATTTTCGGTTCTGGATGTCGATTCCCGATTTCGGTTCTGTATTCTGTATTGTGTTCGGCCTTATACATATGTATATTCATTATTCAAGTAGTTCTTTATTGTTATTCATAATTTAATAATTTTTAAATTAGTAAATTTTTATAATTTGTCTCTACATGCATTATTTGAATTATCATCTGAATAACAATTTATTGTTGAAACAATAGTTTAAAGAAATCAATTTTCATAATGTATAGTTTGTTTCTATATTCATTGTTTAAATTACCATTTCCATAATAATGTTTATTTAAACAATTGTTTTAACAACAAATTATTATTGGAATAATAATTCAATTAATGCATGTAGAGACAAATTATAAAAATTTATTCATTTAAAAATTGTTTAAATTATGAATAACAATAAAGAACTACTTGAATAATGAATATATAAGGCCGAACACAATACATAATACAGACCGGAAACCAGAACCGACATCCAGAACCGAAATTTAACAATTATAAAACCGAAATAATATCGGTTCTCCAAAACCGTTACCGTAATCGATATTTACATATGTAAGCCAGAACCGATATACTCGTAACAGTTACAACACCATTTAGATTCTTCATAACTGTTTCGAGAACCGGAACCGATATCATAACAGTGTTCAATCCCAGGTCCCAACTAGGTATCCTATGTTATTTTCATTATCATTAATTTTTATTATATGTTGCAGAAAATACTAAGGAGACAGGCACTGAAGGAAGTCTTCAAAGGGTTGATAGGACGCGGGGCAGCGCGCGGCGCGACGGAGGCCGAAGAGGCGGCCCGTATAATTTTTACTTTTACAATAAATTATAAAATGTGCACTTTGCATTCCCCGGAGATTCACCGGCGCGCGTACAAACCATATATATATATTTAAATATACTATTAATAAATAAATCAATTTTTATAATGTATTTGTTATTCAATGATCCTATGAATACATAAATATCTTAATTTCATCTTTGAATTTTTATTTAAAAACGCTACGAACTTTCGTTCCAATCTAATAATTAATTGTTAAAATAATTGCTTGAATTTTTATAATGTATAGAATAATAATAACAATTTATAATGCGGCGGAAGATACGGCGGAGGATGCAGCGGAGGACGAGAAATGGTTTGCAGCAGTTGTCGGCAACGCCAGCATTGTTCAACCAGTGTTCGTGCTTCCCGCGCGTCTCGCTCTCCGTAACGACCCTTATAGTGCTCTATGATATACCAGGTATAGGAAGGTATTACATGGCATAGATATAGATATAGTATACCTAGTGCAGGAGGCGGCGAAGAACGAAAAATGATTTGAAGCTTCCCGAAACCTGGCGATCCGCCTAGACACACGTACACGCTGCCCGAGCGGTTACTGTGTGAGTGCGCCGCGCGGTATGGCTGGTCAAAGTCAAGCCTGCTTGCAGAGCCTCCCGAACAGACATCTTGCTGCCGAATAATTAAAATTATGCCTCGAAAACGCAAAAGTTGGCCATCTTAGACACCATACGCATTAGATTGATCTTTTATCTAGCGATTGAGACTACGTAGTGGTTCCAAATGTATATAATAGAGAAATGGTTTGTCAGTTACCGAACCCTTGCGATCCGTCTAGGCACACGTACACGCTGCCCGAGTGACGAGTGTGTGAGTGCGCCGCGCGGTACAGCATCTTGCTGCCGAATAATTAAAATTATGCCTCGGAAACGCAAAAGTTGGCCATCTTAGACACCATACGCATTAGATTGATCTTTTATCTAGCGATTGAGACTACGTAGTGGTTCCAAATGTGTATAATAGAGAAATGGTTTGTCAGTTACACACTGACGCTGCATCATCGTGAGCCGTATAGTGACGTCACGTTTACGTATGAAGCCTAACTTACCGGGAATATGCTTTTTCTCGTCCACTGTTTTACCGATACAGCAGAAACAGATATTAGCGCCCCGTAGCGAAAAATGCCGGACCTATACTAGTATCCCACCCTCCGTTTAGGGGTATGTTTCCGTACTTTACAAAGTGTGTGTTTTAACACGTATGGTTTAACATAATAAACGTTGCATTGGCATTGTATGTGACCCCGCAACTTCTGTTGCTGTATGATTTTTCTATAAGAACCCTAAATTTCTCGATATTTAAGAAAATGTATGTGTCTTGACAGTGGCAGCACTGTCGCGCCGCCCAATTTTTGTCGAACTCCGCTACATGCTGCCGAATAATGAAAATTACGCCTCGAAAACGCAAAAGTAGGCCATTTTAGACAGCAACGGCAATTGGTGGGTCTTTTATCTATCGATTGTGACTACGTAGGGGCTCCAAATGTGGATTAGCGAGACGTACTTTGTAAAGTACGAAACCCTTGCAATCCTCGTGTACATATACAGTGTCTAGCGGTGTGTTAGGGTGCCACCACACTCTCGCTCAAGCCGGACCCACACCCTTAAGACTGTATATATAGAGATCGGTGACGGATCAGGTAGCAGCGAGAAAGGTCTTTCTTTGACTATCTGTCCATCTTGTGGCAAATGTAGGAAATTAGCTGCCACAAAAGAGAGCGAGTTATTATTGTCCGCTTCTGTCCGAACGCGCCCGACGAGGTCGACCACGTTCGGGCCACCCGCCCGATGTGTTACGGATAGACAGCGGGTCTTTATGCAAAATAAAAAACGTCAGCGTTGATTACAAGAAATAGAAACTCAAAAGAATGTCATCCCTTTCCTTAATGATTTTAATAAAGGAGAAATCATATATTGACATTTTCAATTTTAAAAATTTTCCAACAACTATCAATTTCATCTGCTCAATTTTGCTATAAATGCATACAGATCCCAAGTCTATCCGTTACACATCGGGCGGCTCGAGAGCGGCTCGACATCGGCGAGTGATTTGAGGAGTTGGTGACAGATGGATAGACCGTATGGCGATTAACTTCATCAATCGATTGAATCAATTCGATCAAATTTGTTGCAGGTCAAATCTGGAGTCGGTGAAATGTCGGCGAAAACCGTGTGCGCCGTCCGGCGCAATGTTCGTCGAAATGTCATAACATCTCCAAAAATTCAAGTCTTTTAGTCTCGAATCTAATGTCGTTAATGCTTCGTACAGAGCTGAACATTTCGCTTTGAAACTTTAATTCACTGTGTGAAATCAGGGACTTAATCTCGGTAAAATATATATACATACCGAACAATACCGGTAACGGTACTATGCCAAGTGGCTGAAATAACACCGAAACCGTTAGTATACTTTTTCGAGCAAAAGCTCCTGAAAAACGAAGTTTGGGCTTTTGTTGTGCCATGGCCGAACTGCAATGTGCCACCAGCCGTACCCTTAGGAGTTAATAGCCGTAATAACCATAAAGACATTAAAGACCAAATCGGTCTAACCAGATTCCTTGGGGTTACCGTGCGCTCGCTACCCCCGCCATATAAAAGATTCTGTAGACTTTTTCAAATACAGTGATATCCAATATTAATACAGTATGATTGTTTAAACATGTTTAAACAACGGTTTTGGAAACAGCGGGACAAACGATTTATTCGAATCCACATTTATTAAGCTTAAGATTTTTAAAACTAAGAAAATGAAAAAACACTATCCGATTACCCGAAATGTCATCGAAAACGGTCAACACATAAACCAGATATACATAGTAGGCATTGAAAGATGTAAAGAAAAGAATCTTTGAATTTTTCTGCTCACGATTGCTCTAAATCGCAGTTTCTTATAATTGTTTTCGAGTATCCATATTTCCATGCGAAATAGAACTACTGTTTCGGATTTTGTTCAAATTTGGATATGTTGCAGTCTTTAGTGAAATATGAGAAAACGTATCTCAAACAATTCCTTGAAGTCTTGAAAATTGTTGGTTTTACGGACGTGTAATATGAGGTGTCACAAGTTTTTCCTTAAATTATAACGGCCAAACTAACTGTTTACCACGACACGAGCACTTCGTTTAAAATCAGGTATGAAGGGTTGGATCAGTCCGGTTGTGGAGAAAGTGTAAGTGGGTGAATTAAAACCACTGGTTTAAACAGGGAAGCCGGGTTTCTGCGACTTCAAGATCACTTTTAATAATAATTTTAAACACGCGGTACAAATAACTGACAATTGAGATGTCGTTTCGGAGGAACGACTCACGGTTCTCGTTTCGGAGGAACAGAGATCTCTCTCAGTCATCAATCTCGACTGTTGCGGATCGGGGTCCTCGCGTAATACGCGGGCATCCCCACCATACTCTCATACTGGGGAGCTCGTTAGAAATCGTTCAAATTGAACGCGAACGGTAAAGACAATAACACGAGACGAGACGGTAGCACAATGCTTTGAACGTATTTACAATCGCGTGTCAAACACTAACTAAACGATGAAAATTAGTTTTTGGTGCTCATATACAGGGTGCTCGACATAATAAAAAGAGACACCTAGCACATATTTTTAAATTTCTTATATTTAAAGGTGGAAAGTGTACACTCCGTTATGAATAAAACCACTAGAAACGGTCCTAATTCCGTCGAGTTTAGGCTTTTCTTAATCGGCAGAACGCCACGAATTGGCTCGTGTGACTTTCGTGAGGGCAGCACGGAAAATAATTAAGTTCAGCATTCGCTCCTTAGCGGTTTCATGCCGAGCTACCTGGCTGGCCGGGGGATTGTCGGGCCGTGTTTATTGCACTACTATTGTGTTCTGGGCTCAGGCCTCAGGGCTCGAACCTCGGGCGTCGGTCGTGTTCATTGTAGCCTCGAGTTGGCCGAAAGTATTCATGGATTTATTCATTTTCGAGAAAATAGAATAAAAATAAAATCACTAACAAGTGTTGGGCAAAAATTCAATCGACGATTGACGACTAAATTTCTACTTCAATCGTTAATCGCGATTAACAATTAATATCCTCGTTTAGTCGTTAATTGTGGTTAACGAATAAATACCGATTGATCGTTATATTTGCGGATAAGATTAAATACTTATTAATCGTTAATTGCGGATAACGATTAAATTTCTACTTTAGTCGTTAATCGCGACTAACGATTATCAATCGTCAATCGGATGACCGATTAAATGCCCAACTCATCTGTCACCAACTCCTCAAATCACTCGCCGATGTCGAGCCGCTCTCGAGCCGCCCGATGTGTAACGGATAGACTTGGTATCTGTATGCATTTATAGCAAAATTGAGCAGATGAAATTGATAGTTGTTGGAAAATTTTTAAAATTGAAAATGTCAATATATGATTTCTCCTTTATTAAAATCATTAAGGAAAGGGATGACATTCTTTTGAGTTTCTATTTCTTGTAATCAACGCTGACGTTTTTTATTTTGCATAAAGACCCGCTGTCTATCCGTAACACATCGGGCGGGTGGCCCGAACGTGGTCGACCTCGTCGGGCGCGTTCGGACAGAAGCGGACAATAATAACTCGCTCTCTTTTGTGGCAGCTAATTTCCTACATTTGCCACAAGATGGACAGATAGTCAAAGAAAGACCTTTCTCGCTGCTACCTGATCCGTCACCGATCTCTATATATACAGTCTTAAACCACCTTCCGATATCGCAGCGTCTCGGGCAGGGCCCGTCTTACTGATGAGTCCTCTAGCGGTTCAGGACTGGTCGGTCAGAGCTGTGACACACCTTTTTTGGCCATTCCGTCGCGATCCAGGCGGCGACCCTTGCAGCGACCCGTGCAGCTATTGGGTCGCTGCAAGGGTCGCTGCACGGGTCGCCGCAAGTTTCTGTGTTAAAGTCGAATAACTTTCGATAGAAAAGAGATAGAACGATGAATTTTTTTTTAAATTAAAGCTCTAACTTTGCAGAATATGCGGAAAGTAGGGAAATGATGGTACGAACGTTTTTTAACCTTGACAAAATTCGTTAAACCTGCACAATTTCAATAAAACTTTTTTGCAACATGCTGTACATCATTTCCCGTACATTCTTCCACGCTTATTTCAAATCTGGTCTTAGAATTTGTCTACCACCTCAGGATTTTCCAAAAAATCGAATTTTTTGTCAACGAAACATCATGAAATCATATTTTCGTTGAAATCCGATTGAGCTACACTTTTTTTTTTGGTGGTTTTATTAGGAAAGGATTGGGCTATTGCAAAATTATTTTTTTAACCTCGACCATCAACTGTATGGAGTCGAAAAATTTAAACTAATTCGTTTTTTACGTCTTTTTCGATGAGCCGTCACACAGTGGTCTGGATTGGAAAATCGTGTGCCTTTCTGCCCAAAAACGAACTTTCTCGTATCGATATCTATAAACATTGCTTCCCAAATGTTCACAGACCTCGGAAATGAAGAAAATAGTACAATTTAATAAATATAATAGTTGCAATAAACATTGAAAATAGGACATTTTAAGAGGAGGATTTTTCACGAGAAAAATTGCTTCTCTGTGATGCGGTGCCCTGACGTTCCTATTTAATATTATCTCTCGCTTTTTTTTTATATTGAAGAGCAGACTTTTGTGATAAAAATCACATCTTTCTATTATTTATTAACGTAAATACTCTATTTATATAATAATGCTCAATGCCGTAAGAAAAATTTGTGAAGTCCTTTCCATTTAAGATGGTATATCTTTAAAGTTTAGCCGAGTTTAGCTTTCTAATTAATTGGAATATTTTTAGTACACCTTCCTTCTAAATAATCATGAAAAAATTAATTCCGCCCCTCTCCGCCCGCTCAAATTATTATTGTTTAAAGCCATTAAAGTTGGTAATAGAATGTTTGCGAGGTATATTGTTGGTACAAATTATTATCAGATGACTTCACATAGCGAAAAATGTAAGATTTTAGTGTTAAATATTGCATCCGAGGTAATTCTTTAGTATTAAAATATAATAGAAGTTTTTCAATTCTGTTTCGTTCTGATATTTCGCTCACCTCTAGTAAAATAAAGATATAAGGTAGTAGGCTCGTTTCGTTTTTTAATCATTATAAATTATTATAAAAAATATCTTTGACACGCTTGTAATGCGTTTTTACCTTTACGGTAATTTTTTTTGTGTATGTTGATTGCAACAAGACTTCTCAAATTTATATTTTACGTATTCCATAAAACGTTACACATGTTTGAAACATAAATATAAAAAATACATATTTAGAAAGTAAAAAATAGTATGTACGATAATATTCCAAAAATTTTTTTTTAAATCAAAAATATCAATGAAAATTTATAAAAAATTATTGTTTAACAAATGCAAAAAATATTTAATTACCTATAGTTAAAAATGACTATTTTTTAAATATTTTTAGTGAAAATTTCATTGCAGTATCTCTACTGGTTCAAAAGTTATAACAAAATGGCACACGATTTTCCAATCCAGACCACTGTGCGTCAGTGATTTAAATTTTGAACAAAATATGTTTATATTCCTTGGAGTTTCCACTGTAAAATGAGCCCTTCAAAAGAAATGGAGATATAAAAATTGGCGTCACAAGGAGCTGGCAACGGACGCTGTATACGACTAAATAACCCCATTTACACCTCGAGAATAATATTAGCAACTAGTCTTGACCAACGATGCCTTTTTAAGTGAAAGGTAACAACCCTGGAACAGACATTTTCTGACGTAAGGATCGACAGCGTCGGTCCTGAAATTACATATTTCATTCACGTAGTGAAAAAACATTTTAGATTTGTCTATGTCCAACAAGTGATCCAATACACTGCCTCGTAAGTACGAGCGATAGCGGAACAGCAGTGGGTTAGGATACGATACCGTTACCGCCCACTACATACTACGCAATCGTAGGGGATGGCGGCAAGACGCCAACACGCATGGATTCGAACTGGTGACATTGTACTTGGTGTAAGCCTGAGAAGAAGGTTCCCAGGCAGGATTACGGTGACGTGTCTAGGTGCGAATGCGCGGACGATTGGATCAGAGTGGAGGAGGCAGGACTCGTTTCACACGCATTTTCGGCTGTATTGAAATACTTATTACAGCGGTCACACATACTACGCAGCGTGCGCCATCGAAGTCAACACATTGAGACTACGGGCGCGCGGCTGGGGTCGGGCTAGGCAGACCACGGGCGCGCGGCTGGGGTCGGGCTAGGCAGACCACGGGCGCGCGGCTGGGGTCGGGCTAGGCAAACCCAGGCAGACCCAACCCGGTAGACTCGATTGCTTTCAGTGCCGTTCCCGGGGCTGTTCTCTACACAGAGATTTATGACAGGTCATTACTATTGAGCTGGAAGTCGACCCTTCCTCGACCAACACGTTTTGACTGTAATTTTCAAATCACTCGACGAAGTCGAGCCACTCTCGGGCCGCTTGATATGTCACGAATAGACTGCGGATCTTTATGCATTTTAAGCAAACTTGAGTAGATGAAATTGATAGTTGTTGGAAAATTTTTTAAATTGAAGATGTCAATATATGATTTCTCCTCTATTAAAATCATTAAGGGAAGAGATGACATTCAATTTAGTTTCTATTTCCTGTAATCGACGCTGACATTTTTTATTTTGCAGAAAGATCCGCAGTCTATCCGTGACACACCATCGGGTGGCCCGGTGGCCCGAGAGTGGCTCGACTTCGTCGAGCGCGTTCAGACGTCAGACAGAAGCGGACAAGTTTGTGCGAACGCAGAATTGAATCTCGAGTAGCGCGAAAACTCGCTCGCCCGAACTTGTCCGATTCTTTCCGAACCCGCCCGACGAGATCGAGACACTCCCGGGCAGCTCGAAACCCCTTGGTAGCCCGATGCACTCGGGTAGCTTGAAACGCGCTCGAGCCGAAAATTATAAATTTCAACACTCTACACCTACCGAACCTTAAAAGTAACTGGTAAATGTTTCTTTGTATGAAAGTGATGAGATTGATTTTATTTAGACTTTATGCAGCTCTCCTTGTAATATGTTATAATGTATTGGTTCGTTCGGAAAGTCATTTCGTTTTCTCCTTTGCTGAAGAAACAATTCAATTCAATTTGATTTCTATTTCTTGCAATCGATATAGTAAATTTTTATTTTGCAGAAAGATCCGCAGACTATCCGTGACACACCATCGGGTGGCCTGGTGGCCCGAGAGTGGCTCGACTTCGTCGAGCGCGTTCAGACGTCAGACAGAAGCGGACAAGTTCGTGCGAACTGGTGCGAACGCAGAATTGAATCTCGAGTAGCGCGAAAACTCGCTCGCCCGAACTTGTCCGATTCTTTCCGAACCCGCCCGACGAGATCGAGACACTCCCGGGCAGCCCGATGCACTCGGGTAGCTGGAAACGCGCTCGAGCCGAAAGTTATAAATTAAGTTTCTTTTCCCTTCTACGACACATTTTTTTTTGCACGAAGACGTTTCAACCCTCTACACCTACCGAACCTTAAAAGTAACTGGTAAATGTTTCTTTGTATGAAAATGATGAGATTGATTTTATTTAGACTTTATGCAGCTCTCCTATTGTAATATGTTAATGTATTAGCTCGTTCGGAAAGTCATTTCGTTTTCTCCTTTGCTGAAGAAATAATTCAATTCAATTTAGTTTCTATTTCCTGTAATCGACGCTGACATTTTTTATTTTGCAGAAAGATCCGCAGTCTAGTAATGACAAACGGAAGCATTGCCATCCCTACACGATAAACAAAATTGCTTTCCGAACGACCTGATAGTATGTAGTATGTAATTTAAATAAAAATATTAATTTTTGTCAGTAAAAAGAAAGACTGCTGCTGCTACACATTTGTACAATAGACATTTACTTTACCGACATCTTAATGTGGAAGATCCACATCAGCGCGACCAGCTCTGTATCACCTTACCGGGGCGAGAGACCCCCTGCTCCCTAGTACAAGGCCTGTACGTGCCTGTATGGCGCTGCGTACGGCATTCGAAACATTGGCGCGACTGTGTTGCCCTCTTACGGTGAGGCAAAATCCCCCACCGTTTTCCGTTTAGCCTCGCGGCAGCAGGGATCCAAAACGCGACATTGCTGCCCGGTGCAGCCCTGGTTGTCTGGGTATATACCCAGACAACCAACTGCTCCGTTCAGCAGCTGTACTGCGCCGCAGCTATGTCGCGTTTTGGATCCCTGCTGCCGCGCCACTGCACGGAGAACGGGGCTCGATTTACCTCGATTTGCCGTAAGAGGGCAACACGGTCGCGCCAGGTCGCATTAATGTAGGACGTGCTATGTGGTAGATGTCGCTAAAGTAAATGTCTATTATACAAATGTGTAGCAGCAGCAGTCTTTCTTTTTACTGACAAAATTAATATTTTTATTTAAATTACATACTACATACTATCAGGTCGTTCGGAAAGTAATTTCGTTTATCGTGTAGGGATGGCAATGCTTCCGTTTGTCATTACTAGACTGCGAATCTTTCTGCAAAGTAGAAATTGACTACATCGATTGCAAGAAATAGAAATCAAATTGAATGTTATTTCTTCAGCAAAGGAGAAAACGAAATGACTTTCCGAACGAGCTAATACATTAACATATTACAATAGCAGAGCTGCATAAAGTCTAAATAAAATCAATCTCATCATTTTCATACAAAGAAACATTTACCAGTTACTTTTAAGGTTCGGTAGGTGTAGAGGGTTGAAACGTCTTCGTGCAAAAAAAATGTGTCGTAGAAGGGAAAAGAAACTTAATTTATAATTTTCGGCTCGAGCGCGTTTCCAGCTACCCGAGTGCATCGGGCTGCCCGGGAGTGTCTCGATCTCGTCGGGCGGGTTCGGAAAGAATCGGACAAGTTCGGGCGAGCGAGTTTTCGCGCTACTCGAGATTCAATTCTGCGTTCGCACCAGTTCGCACGAACTTGTCCGCTTCTGTCTGACGTCTGAACGCGCTCGACGAAGTCGAGCCACTCTCGGGCCACCAGGCCACCCGATGGTGTGTCACGGATAGACTGCGGATCTTTCTGCAAAATAAAAATTTACTATATCGATTGCAAGAAATAGAAATCAAATTGAATTGAATTGTTTCTTCAGCAAAGGAGAAAACGAAATGACTTTCCGAACGAGCTAATACATTAACATATTACAAGGAGAGCTGCATAAAGTCTAAATAAAATCAATCTCATCACTTTCATACAAAGAAACATTTACCAGTTACTTTTAAGGTTCGGTAGGTGTAGAGTGTTGAAATTTATAATTTTCGGCTCGAGCGCGTTTCAAGCTACCCGAGTGCATCGGGCTGCCAAGGGGTTTCGAGCTGCCCGGGAGTGTCTCGATCTCGTCGGGCGGGTTCGGAAAGAATCGGACAAGTTCGGGCGAGCGAGTTTTCGCGCTACTCGAGATTCAATTCTGCGTTCACACGAACTTGTCCGCTTCTGTCTGACGTCTGAACGCGCTCGACGAAGTCGAGCCACTCTCGGGCCACCGGGCCACCTGATAGTGTGTCACGGATAGACTGCGTATCTTTATGCAAAATAAAAAATGTCAGCGTCGATTACAGGAAATAGAAACTAAATTGAATGTCATCTCTTCCCTTAATGATTTTAATAGAGGAGAAATCATATATTGACATCTTCAATTTAAAAAATTTTCCAACAACTATCAATTTCATCTACTCAAGTTTGCTATAAATGCATAAAGATCCGCAGTCTATTCGTGACATATCAAGCGGCCCGAGAGTGGCTCGACTTCGTCGAGTGATTTGAAAATTACAGTCAAAACGTGTTGGTCGAGGAAGTGTCGACTTCCAGCTCAATAGTAATGACCTGTCATAAATCTCCCTGTAGAGAACAGCCCCGGGAACGGCACTGAAAGAAATCGAGTCTACCGGGTTGGGTCTGCCTGGGTCTGCCTAGCCCGACCCCAGCCGCGCGCCCGTAGTCTCAATGTGTTGACTTCGATGGCGCACGCTGCGTAGTATGTGTGACCGCTGTAATAAGTATTTCAATACAGCCGAAAATGCATGTGAAACGAGTCCTGCCTCCTCCACTCTGATCCAATCGTCCGCGCATTCGCACCTAGACACGTCACCGTAATCCTGCCTGGGAACCTTCTTCTCAGGCTTACACCAAGTACAATGTCACCAGTTCGAATCCATGCGTGTTGGCGTCTTGCCGCCATCCCCTACAATTGCGTAGTATGTAGTGGGCGGTAACGGTATCGTATCCTAACCCACTGCTGTTCCGCTATCGCTCGTACTTACGAGGCAGTGTATTGGATCACTTGTTGGACATAGACAAATCTAAAATGTTTTTTCACTACGTGAATGAAATATGTAATTGCAGGACCGACGCTGTCGATCCTTACGTCAGAAAATGTCTGTTCCAGGGTTGTTACCTTTCACTTAAAAAGGCATCGTTGATCAAGACTGGTTGCTAATATTATTCTCGAGGTGTAAATGGGGTTATTTAGTCGTATACAGCGTCCGTTGCCAGCTCCTTGTGACGCCAATTTTTATATCTCCATTTCTTTTGAAGGGCTCATTTTACAGTGGAAACTCCAAGGAATATAAACATATTTTGTTCAAAATTTAAATCACTGACGCACAGTGGTCTGGATTGGAAAATCGTGTGCCATTTTGTTATAACTTTTGAACCAGTAGAGATACTGCAATGAAATTTTCACTAAAAATATTTAAAAAATAGTCATTTTTAACTATAGGTAATTAAATATTTTTTGCATTTGTTAAACAATAATTTTTTATAAATTTTCATTGATATTTTTGATTTAAAAAAAAATTTTTGGAATATAATCGTACATACTATTTTTTACTTTCTAAATATGTATTTTTTATATTTATGTTTCACACATGTGTAACGTTTTATGGAATACGTAAAATATAAATTTGAAAAGTCTTGTTGCAATCAACATACACAAAAAAAATTACCGTAAAGGTAAAAACGCATTACAAGCGTGTCAAAGATATTTTTTATAATAATTTATAATGATTAAAAAACGAAACGAGCCTACTACCTTATATCTTTATTTTACTAGAGGTGAGCGAAATATCAGAACGAAACAGAATTGAAAAACTTCTATTATATTTTAATACTAAAGAATTACCTCGGATGCAATATTTAACACTAAAATCTTACATTTTTCGCTATGTGAAGTCATCTGATAATAATTTGTACCAACAATATACCTCGCAAACATTCTATTACCAACTTTAATGACTTTAAACAATAATAATTTGAGCGGGCGGAGAGGGGCGGAATTAATTTTTTCATGATTATTTAGAAGGAAGGTGTACTAAAAATATTCCAATTAATTAGAAAGCTAAACTCGGCTAAACTTTAAAGATATACCATCTTAAATGGAAAGGACTTCACAAATTTTTCTTACGGCATTGAGCATTATTATATAAATAGAGTATTTACGTTAATAAATAATAGAAAGATATGATTTTTATCACAAAAGTCTGCTCTTCAATATAAAAAAAAAAGCGAGAGATAATATTAAATAGGAACGTCAGGGCACCGCATCACAGAGAAGCAATTTTTCTCGTGAAAAATCCTCCTCTTAAAAGTGTCCTATTTTCAATGTTTATTGCAACTATTATAGTTATTAAATTGTACTATTTTCTTCATTTCCGAGGTCTGTGAACATTTGGGAAGCAATGTTTATAGATATCGATACGAGAAAGTTCGTTTTTGGGCAGAAAGGCACACGATTTTCCAATCCAGACCACTGTGTGACGGCTCATCGAAAAAGACGTAAAAAACGAATTAGTTTAAATTTTTCGACTCCATACAGTTGATGGTCGAGGTTAAAAAAATAATTTTGCAATAGCCCAATCCTTTCCTAATAAAACCACCAAAAAAAAAAGTGTAGCTCAATCGGATTTCAACGAAAATATGATTTCATGATGTTTCGTTGACAAAAAATTCGATTTTTTGGAAAATCCTGAGGTGGTAGACAAATTCTGAGACCAGATTTGAAATAAGCGTGGAAGAATGTACGGGAAATGATGTACAGCATGTTGCAAAAAAGTTTTATTGAAATTGTGCAGGTTTAACGAATTTTGTCAAGGTTAAAAAACGTTCGTACCATCATTTCCCTAC
Organism: Lasioglossum baleicum; assembly: GCF_051020765.1. Classification (NCBI taxonomy): domain Eukaryota; kingdom Metazoa; phylum Arthropoda; class Insecta; order Hymenoptera; family Halictidae; genus Lasioglossum; species Lasioglossum baleicum. The sequence goes on along the minus strand of NC_134936.1, from coordinate 4,667,680 downwards.
TTTCCGCATATTCTGCAAAGTTAGAGCTTTAATTTTAAAAAAAATTCATCGTTCTATCTCTTTTCTATCGAAAGTTATTCGACTTTAACACAGAAACTTGCGGCGACCCGTGCAGCGACCCTTGCAGCGACCCTTGCAGCGACCCAATAGCTGCACGGGTCGCTGCAAGGGTCGCCGCCTGGATCGCGACGGAATGGCCAAAAAAGGTGTGTCACAGCTCTGACCGACCAGTCCTGAACCGCTAGAGGACTCATCAGTAAGGCGGGCCCTGCCCGAGACGCTGCGATATCGGAAGGTGGTTTAAGACTGTATACAGGGTGTCCCAAAATTCGTGAAAATCCCGAAAGGGGGTGGTTCCTGAGACCATTCTAAGAGACATTTTCCTTTGCACCAATGTCAACTGCGGCTTTGTTTAGGAGTTATTAACGAAAAACACGGACCAATCAGAGCGCGCCCTGGCCCGGCGCGCCACGCCGCGCCGGCAAGCGAGTGTCGGTGGTACGCCGCGACATCGCAACGAACAAGAGTTTCTCGATAATGTGAACCCTCTCCGATTTTGATGAGCTTTGGATATGTTGTCAAGACCATGATTCTGAACAACATTTCTCTTTAGACTTTTTGGCGATCGGCTTTAGTTTACGAGATAAGTAACTTGTAATTGTAAATCGATCGATGTACTATCTGAACTATCTCCTCTCCGATTTCGATGCGCTTTGGATACGTTGTCAAGACCATGATTCTGAACCACATTTCTCTTTAGACTTTTTGTCAATTGTTCATGTTTTCGCGATGCTGGTGGTGCAACTTGGTGGCTTTGTCTAATAGGCTACATTCAAATCAATACCCCGGCTGGTGGAGGCGCCACCAAATGTTGCCCGGCCGGTTGCCGATGCCGTCCACCAGATCGGCAACTATTTTTGGTGACTCCACCAGTTACCGTAGTCTAATAGGTTACCAAGTTGCGCCACCAGTGGCCTAGTCTAATAACGGCCTTAATCTCGGTAAAATATATATACATACCGAACAATACCGGTAACGGTACTATGCCAAGTGGCTGAAATAACACCGAAACCGTTAATATACTTTTTCGAGCAAAAGCTCCTGAAAAACGAAGTTTGGGCTTTTGTTGTGCCATGGCCGAACTGCAATGTGCCACCAGCCGTACCCTTAGGAGTTAATAGCCGTAATAACCATAAAGACATTAAAGACCAAATCGGTCTAACCAGATTCCTTGGGGTTACCGTGCGCTCGCTACCCCCGCCATATAAAAGATTCTGTTGACTTTTTCAAATACAGTGATATCCAATATTAATACAGTATGATTGTTTAAACATGTTTAAACAACGGTTTTGGAAACAGCGGGACAAACGATTTTTTCGAATCCATATTTATTAAGCTTAAGATTTTTAAAACTAAGAAAATGAAAAAACACTATCCGATTACCCGAAATGTCATCGAAAACGGTCAACACATAAACCAGATATACATAGTAGGCATTGAAAGATGTAAAGAAAAGAATCTTTGAATTTTTCTGCTCACGATTGATCTAAATCGCAGTTTCTTATAATTGTTTTAATTTTTAATTGTTTTCGAGTATCCATATTTCCATGCGAAATAGAACTACTGTTTCGGATTTTGTTCAAATTTGGATATGTTGCAGTCTTTAGTGAAATATGAGAAAACGTATCTCAAACAATTCCTTGAAGTCTTGAAAATTGTTGGTTTTACGGACGTGTAATATGAGGTGTCACAAGTTTTTCCTTAAATTATAACGGCCAAACTAACTGTTTACCCCGACACGAGCACTTCGTTTAAAATCAGGTATGAAGGGTTGGATCAGTCCGGTAGTGGAGAAAGTGTAAGTGGGTGAATTAAAACCACTGGTTTAAACAGGGAAGCCGGGTTTCTGCGACTTCAAGATCACTTTTAATAATAATTTTAAACACGCGGTACAAATAACTGACAATTGAGATGTCGTTTCGGAGGAACGACTCACGGTTCTCGTTTCGGAGGAACAGAGATCTCTCTCAGTCATCAATCTCGACTGTTGCGGATCGGGGTCCTCGCGTAATACGCGGGCATCCCCACCATACTCTCATACTGGGGAGCTCGTTAGAAATCGTTCAAATTGAACGCGAACGGTAAAGACAATAACACGGGACGAGACGGTAGCACAATGCTTTGAACGTATTTACAATCGCCTGTCAAATACTAACAAAACGATGAAAATTAGTTTTTGGTGCTCATATACAGGATGCTCTACATAATAAAAAGAGACACCTAGCACATATTTTTAAATTTCTTATATTTAAAGGTGGAAAGTGTACACTCCGTTATGAATAAAACCACTAGAAACGGTCCTAATTCCGTCGAGTTTAGGCTTTTCTTAATCGGCAGAACGCCACGAATTGGCTCGTGTGACTTTCGTGAGGGCAGCACGGAAAATAATTAAGTTCAGCATTCGCTCCTTAGCGGTTTCATGCCGAGCTACCTGGCTGGCCGGGGGATTGTCGGGCCGTGTTTATTGCACTACTATTGTGTTCTGGGCTCAGGCCTCAGGGCTCAACCCTCGGGCGTCGGTCGTGTTCATTGTAGCCTCGAGTTGGCCGAAAGTATTCATGGATTTATTCATTTTCGAGAAAATAGAATAAAAATAAAATCACTAACCAGTGTTGGGCAAAAATTCAATCGACGATTGACGACTAAATTTCTACTTCAATCGTTAATCGCGATTAACAATTAATATCCTCGTTTAGTCGTTAATTATGGTTAACGAATAAATACCGATTGATCGTTATATTTGCGGATAAGATTAAATACTTATTAATCGTTAATTGCGGATAACGATTAAATTTCTACTTTAGTCGTTAATCGCGACTAACGATTATCAATCGTCAATCGGATGACCGATTAAATGCCCAACTCATCTGTCACCAACTCCTCAAATCACTCGCCGATGTCGAGCCGCTCTCGAGCCGCCCGATGTGTAACGGATAGACTTGGGATCTGTATGCATTTATAGCAAAATTGAGCAGATGAAATTGATAGTTGTTGGAAAATTTTTAAAATTGAAAATGTCAATATATGATTTCTCCTTTATTAAAATCATTAAGGAAAGGGATGACATTCTTTTGAGTTTCTATTTCTTGTAATCAACGCTGACGTTTTTTATTTTGCATAAAGACCCGCTGTCTATCCGTAACACATCGGGCGGGTGGCCCGAACGTGGTCGACCTCGTCGGGCGCGTTCGGACAGAAGCGGACAATAATAACTCGCTCTCTTTTCTGGCAGCTAATTTCCTACATTTGCCACAAGATGGACAGATAGTCAAAGAAAGACCTTTCTCGCTGCTACCTGATCCGTCACCGATCTGTATATATACAGTCTTAAACCACCTTCCGATATCGAAGCGTCTCGGGCAGGGCCCGCCTTACTGATGAGTCCTCTAGCGGTTCAGGACTGGTCGGTCAGAGCTGTGACACACCTTTTTTGGCCATTCCGTCGCGATCCAGGCGGCGACCCTTGCAGCGACCCGTGCAGCTATTGGGTCGCTGCAAGGGTCGCTGCACGGGTCGCCGCAAGTTTCTGTGTTAAAGTCGAATAACTTTCGATAGAAAAGAGATAGAACGATGAATTTTTTTTAAATTAAAGCTCTAACTTTGCAGAATATGCGGAAAGTAGGGAAATGATGGTACAAACGTTTTTTAACCTTGACAAAATTCGTTAAACCTGCACAATTTCAATAAAACTTTTTTGCAACATGCTGTACATCATTTCCCGTACATTCTTCCACGCTTATTTCAAATCTGGTCTCAGAATTTGTCTACCACCTCAGGATTTTCCAAAAAATCGAATTTTTTGTCAACGAAACATCATGAAATCATATTTTCGTTGAAATCCGATTGAGCTACACTTTTTTTTTGGTGGTTTTATTAGGAAAGGATTGGGCTATTGCAAAATTATTTTTTTAACCTCGACCATCAACTGTATGGAGTCGAAAAATTTAAACTAATTCGTTTTTTACGTCTTTTTCGATGAGCCGTCACACAGTGGTCTGGATTGGAAAATCGTGTGCCTTTCTGCCCAAAAACGAACTTTCTCGTATCGATATCTATAAACATTGCTTCCCAAATGTTCACAGACCTCGGAAATGAAGAAAATAGTACAATTTAATAAATATAATAGTTGCAATAAACATTGAAAATAGGACACTTTTAAGAGGAGGATTTTTCACGAGAAAAATTGCTTCTCTGTGATGCGGTGCCCTGACGTTCCTATTTAATATTATCTCTCGCTTTTTTTTTTATATTGAAGAGCAGACTTTTGTGATAAAAATCATATCTTTCTATTATTTATTAACGTAAATACTCTATTTATATAATAATGCTCAATGCCGTAAGAAAAATTTGTGAAGTCCTTTCCATTTAAGATGGTATATCTTTAAAGTTTAGCCGAGTTTAGCTTTCTAATTAATTGGAATATTTTTAGTACACCTTCCTTCTAAATAATCATGAAAAAATTAATTCCGCCCCTCTCCGCCCGCTCAAATTATTATTGTTTAAAGTCATTAAAGTTGGTAATAGAATGTTTGCGAGGTATATTGTTGGTACAAATTATTATCAGATGACTTCACATAGCGAAAAATGTAAGATTTTAGTGTTAAATATTGCATCCGAGGTAATTCTTTAGTATTAAAATATAATAGAAGTTTTTCAATTCTGTTTCGTTCTGATATTTCGCTCACCTCTAGTAAAATAAAGATATAAGGTAGTAGGCTCGTTTCGTTTTTTAATCATTATAAATTATTATAAAAAATATCTTTGACACGCTTGTAGTGCGTTTTTACCTTTACGGTAATTTTTTTTGTGTATGTTGATTGCAACAAGACTTTTCAAATTTATATTTTACGTATTCCATAAAACGTTACACATGTGTGAAACATAAATATAAAAAATACATATTTAGAAAGTAAAAAATAGTATGTACGATTATATTCCAAAAATTTTTTTTTAAATCAAAAATATCAATGAAAATTTATAAAAAATTATTGTTTAACAAATGCAAAAAATATTTAATTACCTATAGTTAAAAATGACTATTTTTTAAATATTTTTAGTGAAAATTTCATTGCAGTATCTCTACTGGTTCAAAAGTTATAACAAAATGGCACACGATTTTCCAATCCAGACCACTGTGCGTCAGTGATTTAAATTTTGAACAAAATATGTTTATATTCCTTGGAGTTTCCACTGTAAAATGAGCCCTTCAAAAGAAATGGAGATATAAAAATTGGCGTCACAAGGAGCTGGCAACGGACGCTGTATACGACTAAATAACCCCATTTACACCTCGAGAATAATATTAGCAACCAGTCTTGATCAACGATGCCTTTTTAAGTGAAAGGTAACAACCCTGGAACAGACATTTTCTGACGTAAGGATCGACAGCGTCGGTCCTGCAATTACATATTTCATTCACGTAGTGAAAAAACATTTTAGATTTGTCTATGTCCAACAAGTGATCCAATACACTGCCTCGTAAGTACGAGCGATAGCGGAACAGCAGTGGGTTAGGATACGATACCGTTACCGCCCACTACATACTACGCAATTGTAGGGGATGGCGGCAAGACGCCAACACGCATGGATGCGAACTGGTGACATTGTACTTGGTGTAAGCCTGAGAAGAAGGTTCCCAGGCAGGATAAAGGTGAGCGCATACTAGATGGTCGCGGGAAGGCCGCGGGAAGGCCAAAGCCGCCGATGGACGCCCAAAGCCGCCGATGGACGTCCATGCGGCAAGGGAGCAGGGCTACCTGCTGTGCGTGGCAGAAAAAAAGGTCTCCGTGGGCTCCCCACCTCTTTTAGGGAAAGGGACCTTTCTTTCAGGGAGCCCTGCTCCCTGCTGTGGAGCCGTCGGCCCGCTAGAGATTTCTTCCCGCGTGGACGTCCATCGGCGGCTTTGGGCGTCCATCGGCGGCTTTGGCCTTCCCGCGGCCTTCCCGCGACCATCTAGTATGCGCTCACCTTTACGGTGACGTGTCTAGGTGCGAATGCGCGGACGATTGGATCAGAGTGGAGGAGGCAGGACTCGTTTCACATGCATTTTCGGCTGTATTGAAATACTTATTACAGCGGTCACACATACTACGCAGCGTGCGCCATCGAAGTCAACACATTGAGACTACGGGCGCGCGGCTGGGGTCGGGCTAGGCAGACCACGGGCGCGCGGCTGGGGTCGGGCTAGGCAGACCCAGGCAGACCCAACCCGGTAGACTCGATTTCTTTCAGTGCCGTTCCCGGGGCTGTTCTCTACAGGGAGATTTATGACAGGTCATTACTATTGAGCTGGAAGTCGACACTTCCTCGACCAACACGTTTTGACTGTAATTTTCAAATCACTCGACGAAGTCGAGCCACTCTCGGGCCGCTTGATATGTCACGAATAGACTGCGGATCTTTATGCATTTATAGCAAACTTGAGTAGATGAAATTGATAGTTGTTGGAAAATTTTTTAAATTGAAGATGTCAATATATGATTTCTCCTCTATTAAAATCATTAAGGGAAGAGATGACATTCAATTTAGTTTCTATTTCCTGTAATCGACGCTGACATTTTTTATTTTGCATAAAGATACGCAGTCTATCCGTGACACACTATCAGGTGGCCCGGTGGCCCGAGAGTGGCTCGACTTCGTCGAGCGCGTTCAGACGTCAGACAGAAGCGGACAAGTTCGTGTGAACGCAGAATTGAATCTCGAGTAGCGCGAAAACTCGCTCGCCCGAACTTGTCCGATTCTTTCCGAACCCGCCCGACGAGATCGAGACACTCCCGGGCAGCTCGAAACCCCTTGGCAGCCCGATGCACTCGGGTAGCTTGAAACGCGCTCGAGCCGAAAATTATAAATTTCAACACTCTACACCTACCGAACCTTAAAAGTAACTGGTAAATGTTTCTTTGTATGAAAGTGATGAGATTGATTTTATTTAGACTTTATGCAGCTCTCCTTGTAATATGTTAATGTATTAGCTCGTTCGGAAAGTCATTTCGTTTTCTCCTTTGCTGAAGAAACAATTCAATTCAATTTGATTTCTATTTCTTGCAATCGATATAGTAAATTTTTATTTTGCAGAAAGATCCGCAGACTATCCGTGACACACCATCGGGTGGCCTGGTGGCCCGAGAGTGGCTCGACTTCGTCGAGCGCGTTCAGACGTCAGACAGAAGCGGACAAGTTCGTGCGAACTGGTGCGAACGCAGAATTGAATCTCGAGTAGCGCGAAAACTCGCTCGCCCGAACTTGTCCGATTCTTTCCGAACCCGCCCGACGAGATCGAGACACTCCCGGGCAGCCCGATGCACTCGGGTAGCTGGAAACGCGCTCGAGCCGAAAGTTATAAATTAAGTTTCTTTTCCCTTCTACGACACATTTTTTTTTGCACGAAGACGTTTCAACCCTCTACACCTACCGAACCTTAAAAGTAACTGGTAAATGTTTCTTTGTATGAAAATGATGAGATTGATTTTATTTAGACTTTATGCAGCTCTCCTATTGTAATATGTTAATGTATTAGCTCGTTCGGAAAGTCATTTCGTTTTCTCCTTTGCTGAAGAAATAATTCAATTCAATTTAGTTTCTATTTCCTGTAATCGACGCTGACATTTTTTATTTTGCAGAAAGATCCGCAGTCTAGTAATGACAAACGGAAGCATTGCCATCCCTACACGATAAACAAAATTACTTTCCGAACGACCTGATAGTATGTAGTATGTAATTTAAATAAAAATATTAATTTTTGTCAGTAAAAAGAAAGACTGCTGCTGCTGCTGCTACACATTTGTACAATAGACATTTACTTTACCGACATCTTAATGTGGAAGATCCACATCAGCGCGACCAGCTCTGTATCACCTTACCGGGGCGAGAGACCCCCTGCTCCCTAGTACAAGGCCTGTACGTGCCTGTATGGCGCTGCGTACGGCATTCGAAACATTGGCGCGACTGTGTTGCCCTCTTACGGTGAGGCAAAATCCCCCACCGTTTTCCGTGCAGCCTCGCGGCAGCAGGGATCCAAAACGCGACAATGCTGCCCGGTGCAGCCCTGGTTGTCTGGGTATATGTGTACTCTCCTCTTTCGTCTCCTTTTGTACCTCCGTTCATTATTTCCAATCCCTGCTCTCATAGCGTTCTTATTAGCTTGTTCTGTTCTCCATTTATTTTTTTGTCCCTTGACGCCCTACTGCCTTCCCTTTCATCTTCTTCTTGTCTTATTTCGATTCTTCCCAACCTTTCTTTTCACTCTTAATTTCATTTTTCATTCCTATCATCATTCCCCCCTTCGCTCTCCCCAGTATACTATCCCTAAGTGCCCATTGCTTTTTCCATATGTATCCTTGTGGTAATCTTCTTTCCACCTTTTCCCACCCCTTTTCTTCTACCCATGTCTCCACCAGCACCATTACATCCCATCGTTCTAGATCCTTCCAGAATCTTTCATCTTTTCCTATCATTCCTACTACGTTCCAAAATCCAATTTTCATTTTTTCTCGTTCTCCTCTTTTTTCCTTCTTTTCTGCTATCTTCATCTCCTCTTTCTCCCTCTCCTTCATTTCTCTTTCTCTTTCACCTTCTCATTCTCTCCCCATTCGTTTGCCGTGACCCTGCTTTGGCAATGCGTCAATACGTGATAAAGCATTTATGTAAAATAACTATTCAATATGCATATGAATTAACGAATATTTCTGACGTATAAAACGTATCATTCACACAGCATTAGCTTCTTTGATTATTCCTGTCATCCTATCGCATTCAATAATATGCTAATGGCTCTGCTACCTAGTCAACTGCTTAACCTGTTTTTGCACAAAATTTCACGTATCATGCGATATCATACCGATTTGATTATAGCATTGTCTACACAATAGTAGTTACAAGACAACGAGATTCAATTACGTTGAATACAGCTTCATTTATTTAAAAATTTCATTTTTGCTTCGTTTCTTTCTTAATTATATAAATCGTCTGTAAAGCTTCGCTGTCTAATAACACGGTCCAACATATTTCAACTTTTTCATGACGTTTCGATTTTTAATATGCGGTTCTTATAGAGTTTTCTGCGCGGATTCCGAATCTGCATTTAATTTTTCTCCTAGACGCACAGTTTTTGAGAAATTTGAATTTGAACAAAAGACATATATTTCAACTTTAAACAAATATTGTGATGTTATTATTAACTTCCCGATTTTATAGGGAAGATCTTCACGTTTCATGGTCATTGCAGTCATTTTAGACTATTTTCAGCAAAATGTTCGTGTGTGTGTGTGTGTATGTGTGCGCGCGTGCGTGCGTGCGTATGGCCGTTTCTTTGTAATCAAATTTTTCGTTAACGTTTTCAGAAAAAGTAACAACGCGATCAGGATGATGAATGATGCAATCGATGTGCCCCGCTGTAACTTAGAGCTGATTAGATTTTGGTCCATTTTGGTCAAGTAGTTTTTTAGTTTTTTTAGTTTTTTCGAAAGAAGTTCATTCAACAATGTAATTTATACGAGAGAACGGAAAGTTTCCACCGAAGAAACAAACGTAATTACACAAAAAAATTTTTTTCGATTTTTTTAAAATTTAAAAAAAAAAATTTCTTTTACATTTTTTTTTGTACCTTACGATGATGTTTCCGCTTACAATAATCGAAAATTATCCCAATGCAAGAGTGAGTTAATCATCTCTACTCCCGAGAATACTTTTTCAAAGAATATCGATGAAAGTACAAAAAAAAATTTATATTACAATCTTTAAAAAAACAATCAGTTCAAAACGAATTATTAACTGAGATTAAATTGAAAATTAATATAAACTATATGATAATTATTAATAACATTGATGTTGAAAACGGATTGGTTAATGGAGCACACACACATGCGGAATATTAAAATTTATTACTTTTCAAGAAAATACTAAAATTCCGTCTATATTGTGGTTAGATTTTCAATTGGCCAGAGTAGGAGTGAAAGTAAGAACTCGTTATCGTGATTATATGAAAAATGCAAATATTGATCAAAATTTAACACCAATAATAAAAATATCGAATCAAGTAAATATGTCGAGTAAGGAAAAATATCAAATCACACGTAGTCAATTTCCAGTGGTTCCTGCTGAAGCGATTACGATTCATAAAGGTCAGGGACAAACATACGAGAAAGTATGTTTGGATTTTAAAAAATCAGAAAGGCGAACTTTACAAATGTTGTATGTAGCACTGAGCAGAGTTTCAAAATTGAGCGCGGTTTATATATTTTGGGACAATTTAAATTAACAGTATCGAAGAAAACCAAGATCAATACTTCAAACCCGGATAATGAGGAGTTGTATCGTTTGCGAAAAACTAATTAAGACAATTTATTTTGCAACATTAGTATGCTATAACATGAAACCAAGCGAGCAACGAGCCTACGATGTTGGTTTAATGCGACGCCATATAGCAAACATTTTGATAAGTAGAAAACTATTGAATTTCCCTGAAAACGTATAATCTTTTTAAAACGTACACTTAATAATGATAATAATATACTGCAACTAACGAATCGGGAAGTTCTTTGTGTGGCTCGTGGAGAGTCACACACCAAATAAAAAAAAAACATTAATAGCTATAGGTACTACTAGCCATGCGTATCACTAACCCTTTTGCAAGAGCAGTCCTATCCGCGAGCGAGCAAAGCGAGCGAGCAAAAACAACCCTACTCGCGAGCGAGCAACAATAACCCTCTAGTTAAAGATATTGAATTCTTCTACAAGCAAAAATTTTGTAGACTTCCCGAATCCAGTGATATCCAATATTAATACATTATGATTGTTTGAACATGTTTAAACAATCATTAAAGACGGAGAGACACCACTTCTCTACCAATTTTTGAGGATATTTTTCAATTTATCTAAAAAAATATGGGTCCAGCGGAAAATCGAACTATACCACACGATAGAGCAGACTTTTATCTTGAGAAACCACCCTTTCAAGTTTGGAACGTCGACGTTTTTTTCGAACCAGAAAGAAAAATATCTTCGCCCGACATAAGTTGGAAGTGGTGCAAATGGAAATGAGAAATAAAGCAAATGAATCTTACACGTTGAATTTTATTTATTCTATTTTTCTGGGTCGAAGGTAATTTGTAGGTCATATTGTGTTACATGGATGAATTCGTTATTTTGTCAGCCTCAACGTTACGTTAACGAAGATATATCATTCCATTTAAAAAAACATCGATGACCTTGAAATCTTATTAAAAATCACCTTGAAAATTTTTCCCTTACACCGTTACATGGGGCCCTTCAAACAGTGTAACTTTGTCCTAAGACGTTGTTTTGTACAACGATAAGTAACGGAGATATTTAGGTGTTCTGTTTGTGTGTGTGTGTGTGTTCGGACCCACCCTGTATATAAATATAAAGTTTCTTTTCATTTCTACGACATTTTTGGTGATAAAGACGTTTTAATCACTGTGACTGTAAAGACAATGTTACGGCAAGGGGTTCATCTGATTGGAAAAAAATACCGTAGTAAAACGTACACCCGCAGTAATAGGTACATTTATCCTATTATATTTGATATGTAGATTACAAATGAGTCAGATCAACCGTAACAACTGCGCACTGTCATCCGGACTTCTTACTCACGCTTATTCAACAAACATGGAAGACATGTTACATGTTACATGTTGCTTTTCATTGTCAATAGTTTCATGTAGATGGAGCGTCATTGTTAGAATTACCGAATTCACTCTATTATTTCTCCCGGAGCTCTCATAAATCTTCCATTTTTTTAGATAATGAGCGGAAGTCACCCTCCACTGTTGGAATAAACATCGAGCTACAACGTCACGCAAATGCCTTGTGTAAAAGCTTTGCGCGCACTTGGGAAATTATATGTGAATATCTAATATGTCGAGGCATACAGAAAACAGCGGAAAACATCCACCTACAGGGTCTGTCAGGAAAGTTATCGCAACCACATTAAAAAAAAAGTCTATTGAACATCTAGGTGCACGATAGTGCACCAGCCAAGTTCTTGTACTACCTCCTTTTACACGAAACAATTTAGCCGTTTTTTAGAGGCTTATAACTCGGCACTGGAGGCAGATGGAGAGATGTAATTTCGTACAGTTGTTAAATGCTATAATGTCTTAATATTCACAAAACATTAATCTTCCAACATTAGTAGGTTCCGAGATATAGGACCTCAAAAATCGTTAAATTTGTCACTGACTGACTGACTGACTGACAGATCATCAAAACCTTTTGGGTACTTCCCATTGACCTACAAGCTTGAAATTTCGCACACAGGTCTACCATAACAAACCATCGAAGGAATAATTTTCAAAGTTTGAAATTTTACACCTTAAAGGGGTGGTTTGAAAAAAAAAACATTACGAAATAGGTACGTAGGATAGAACATATGGCTTAAAGCCAAAAGGCTTAACCCAAAGCATGTGTTTGTGCAAGAATTTACGTTTTCCTTTGTTCTGTTCGGTACTATGTTCTGTCCTTGTTTAGTGAGCCCGTTTCATATGTCCATTTCTTTTCACCATCCCATGGCCTATGATTTGCCACCCATCGCAGTTCGCTAACTGTCTGAGGTGCTGGGTATGTTGGTATCGGCATCTTATTCTGTTGTGTGATCAGAGTAAGCTTGATTAGTATGTTTGTTTTGGTTGTGTTAGTTTGTTTGTTCGAGAGTTGTTGTGATGAGTGTTGTTTGTGGTTTTGTGTTGCCGTGTTGTGTTGGTAACACAACCAAAACAAACATACTAATCAAGCTTACTCTGATTACACAACAGAATAAGATGCCGATACCAACATACCCAGCACCTCAGACAGTTAGGGTATGCCCAACCAGATGACGTATGTAGCCTTTTGATTTAAAAAAAAAATTTTTTAATGGCTGCATCTCGCGAACGGTGCGTCCTATCGTAAAAATAACGAAATTTTCGAAAGACCTTACGCGGGGCATATCGGGTATGCCCAACCACATGACGTATGTGATAAGTAACGGCCAGGTTTGAATAATTTCGCCCTCCATGTGACTCTTTAAAAATTATATAGCGTTCTTTTTAACTAATTTTTTTAACGTATTTTGGTTGAAAAAATAAAAATAAAAATAGCTCCGTTGCAAAAAGTTGCAACGTCACAAGATATAAAAATAGGCAGTACACGAACATGCATTTATTAATTTACTTACTGTCCACCTTAAAGATAAAAAATGTTTAGGATTTAATGAATCAGAGATAACAGTAATTCAACAAAAAGTGATGAAATCCCAACAAAAACATTCTGTAAACAGGAGCCAAGTTCTTATGGCCGTAAAAAGTTGTGAGATCAAACAAAATACGGCCAAGTTGGTTAGCTTAGAAATACCTCTTGCAATACTGAAAAAAGCGTTTGTAAATATTAGTTTAAAAGAATGCTATTCAATTTTTAATGAATTACATGGAGGGCTAAATTATTCAAACTTGGCCGCCACCTAACACCTTTTATGGTCATTGGTTTAAAAAGTAACGGCCAAGTTGGTTAGCTTAGAAATACCTCTTGCAATACTGAAAAAAAGCGTTTGTAAAAATTAGTTAAAAAGAACGCTATTTAATTTTTACGGAATTACATGGAGGGCTAAATTATTCAAACTTGGCCGTTACTTTTTAAACCAATGACCATAAAAGGTGTTAGGTAGTTACACGACGTTACTTGCAATTCCTCGGAATTAAAACCATATTCATGTTAATGAAAACTTTTAATGAACCTTTAAGGGGGAACTATACCCTCGATTTGTAACTAGAAAATAACTATTTATCAATGTTATAAACATCTGTGCAAAAAAAAGTTTGGTAACATTGATAAACACGCAACTGCCTAATGAACACGAGATGGAGTTGCTTGTTATTTCCATATTCTATTCAGCTCGTCGCGAATAGCCGCTATACAGGGCAGGTGGCACTAATATTAGTGCCACCGATGAGAATATTTACCTCGTCTGTGTCAGTTTTGCTATGATTCCACGTTGACAGCAGTGCAGCAGTGAAATGTTGCACAATATCACAGCACTGATTGACAGTCCTCCTGACTAGGCGCCATCTCGTCTAAGCGAACTGAACTAAAATTGGCTCTAGACTGGCTTTGCATCCGGGAGGACCTCTGTCTTCATGGGGAAATCTATGCTAATGTGAATGAAATCACGCGCCTCGATTTTTTGACCTTATACGAGCATATTTTGAGCTGCATAAAGGTTCATTTGATAGAGGAAGGTTCATTACAAGGCGCTCTTCTCGTCATATCAGTCAAAAAAGTCTCTTTGAAACAGAACAATACATTGAAATCTGCGGTTATTTTTCTAGATTTTTTCTCTACTTTGGGCACTCATATTATTAGATATAAACATAATCTCGTTAAATCATGAGAAGACCGCCCTGTATTTAACCTTCCTCTACAGAATGAGTCCTCACCCAGCTCAAAATATGCTCAAATAACGACAAAAAATCGAGGCGCGCAAACCCATGTTTCGACCAAAAATCTAGTAAGATTCTAGTTATTTTCTAGTTACAATCCGAGGGTATAGTTCCCCCTTAATTACAACGTTTAAGTACAAAGTTTTAATCAAATCTGAGACTCGTCGACCTTGCGCTTTCCTTGTTAGTAGTGATACAGATAGTGATAGTGACAGTGACATGGAGATATTGAAAATGAAACAATAGTCGGTGTTTCGTTCAGATTATCATCCGCTAAATTAATTTTAGATGATTAATTCTAATAGAAAACGCGTTTCGTCCCGAGTCTGTCAGAAGGACTCATCAGCAAGGCTAATTCTGACAGACTCTGCCTTGTACGCTTGGTAATTCGTGACGTTTACCTTTTTTTGTGTCGTGGAAAAGATTATTCGTTCTGTTCGTTATGAATGCTTGATTACGAAAGAGAACACGATTCGTTTTGTTAAATCGATCGTAACTGTTTTTTTTTATGGGGGGAAACATTTGTTATTTGTTTTTGATTTGTGCTGAAACCTTCTTCATCGTGAAGAAGGTTTCTAATCAGTTTATGGCTGATTTTAATGATGTTTCATGAAAATGCAAGGCGATGTGTTGATTGGGCATTGCCGAATGTTTGCAAAATCCATTCAAACACACCCTTGATGACTCGTCATCCTCCACGGCCGACTTGAGCAGCCTTCAGGTGAAAGGAGAGAGTCAAAGAATGAAGTAATCGATATTACTCCAGTAAACGGTCTCTTGTGATCGAGACAGTTGGCCTTGCGAGAAGACATACGGCGTTCCTCTGTCGGGTCGGAAGGGTCAAGATTGTTAAACATACAGACGTCGCAATAACGCCGACCACGAAGTAGTATAAGGAGACCTATCTCGACGAGTTCTATCACCTCCCAAAAGGATGACCAATAATTTTTCCTCACCCTGTACATTGGAAATTCTTGCACCAGATCACACAGTTTTATCCGTTCATCTTGGCCTCCGGAAGATTAAATCCTAAGTGTGCCACTGCTTCATGCAAAACTAGAGGGTTATTGTTGCTCGCTCGCTCGTGAGTAGGGTTGTTTTTGCTCGCTCGCTTTGCGAGCTTGCGGATAGGACTGCTCTTGCGAAAGGGTTAGTGGTACGCGTGGCTAGTAGTACCTATTAATGTTTTTTTTTTATTTGGTGTGTGACTCTCCACGACCCACACAAAGAACTTCCCGATTCGTTAGTTGCAGTATGTTATTATCATTATTAAGTGTACGTTTTAAGAAGATTATACGTTTTCAGGGAAATTCAATAGTTTTCTACTTATCAAAATGTTTGCTATATGGCGTCGCATTAAACCAACATCGTATGCTCGTTGCTCGCTTGGTTCCTTGTTATAGCGTACTAATGTTGCAAAATAAATTGTCTTAATTAGTTTTTCGCAAACGATACAACTCCTCATTATCCGGGTTTGAAGTATTGATCTTGGTTTTCTTCGATACTGTTAATTTAAATTGTCCCAAAATATATAAACCGCGCTCAATTTTGAAACTCTGCTCAGTGCTACATACAACATTTGTAAAGTTCGCCTTTCTGATTTTTTAAAATCCAAACATACTTTCTCGTATGTTTGTCCCTGACCTTTATGAATCGTAATCGCTTCAGCAGGAACCACTGGAAATTGACTACGTGTGATTTGATATTTTTCCTTACTCGACATATTTACTTGATTCGATATTTTTATTATTGGTGTTAAATTTTGATCAATATTTGCATTTTTCATATAATCACGATAACGAGTTCTTACTTTCACTCCTACTCTGGCCAATTGAAAATCTAACCACAATATAGACGGAATTTTAGTATTTTCTTGAAAAGTAATAAATTTTAATATTCCGCATGTGTGTGTGCTCCATTAACCAATCCGTTTTCAACATCAATGTTATTAATAATTATCATATAGTTTATATTAATTTTCAATTTAATCTCAGTTAATAATTCGTTTTGAACTGATTGTTTTTTTAAAGATTGTAATATAAATTTTTTTTTGTACTTTCATCGATATTCTTTGAAAAAGTATTCTCGGGAGTAGAGATGATTAACTCACTCTTGCATTGGGATAATTTTCGATTATTGTAAGCGGAAACATCATCGTAAGGTACAAAAAAAAATGTAAAAGAAATTTTTTTTTTTAAATTTTAAAAAAATCGAAAAAAAATTTTTTGTGTAATTACGTTCGTTTCTTCGGTGGAAACTTTCCGTTCTCTCGTATAAATTACATTGTTGAATGAACTTCTTTCGAAAAAACTAAAAAAACTAAAAAACTACTTGACCAAAATGGACCAAAATCTAATCAGCTCTAAGTTACAGCGGGGCACATCGATTGCATCATTCATCATCCTGATCGCGTTGTTACTTTTTCTGAAAACGTTAACGAAAAATTTGATTACATAGAAACGGCCATACGCACACACACACACACGCACACAAACACACACACACATACGAACATTTTGCTGAAAATAGTCTAAAATGACTGCAATGACCATGAAACGTGAAGATCTGCTAAAAAATCGATTTTCGATTTTCGGGGTCATTACAATAACTTCCCTATAAAATCGGGAAGTTAATAAAATTTAAATCAAAGTCCCACTGTATAGATAAAAATAACTATGCCACTTTGCAAGATTCCCATAATTATAATGACAATGTCGTGACTCATGATTGTTTTCAGCTAGCAGGGGTTAACCAGTTGCCCTATTTTAACGAGTCAGACTCGTCATAAATTTCTACAAAGTCTTACAAATATGAATATTATTGAATATAAGAGTAAATATGCTCACAGAGCACAGTTTCGATCAAAAGAAAAGACAAAAGCCCCGGGCCGTCTCCTAGCAGATGACGGTCGCGCGTGAACACTCACACACCGCTAGAGTACACTCACACACCGCTAGACCACGTATACGTACGCGAGAATAGCTAGGATCAGGGAAATGGGTTCTGATTTCTTGATAATGCAAAGACGGGGGATTTTATTAGTCAAAATCGCTAGATAAAAGATCAATCTAGCGCGCTGTTTGCTTCAACAGTCGTTCTTTTACGTTTCCGAGCAATGATTTTGCAATATTCGGCTGCATGTTGCCCGTCGCATGTTGCCCGTCAGATGGCGCTACAGTCACGCCGGCGTACTAGCCTCTCCGACGGGCAACATGCAGCCGAATATTGCAAAATCATTGCTCGGAAACGTAAAAGAACGACTTTTGAAGCAAACAGCGAGCTAGATTGATCTTTTATCTAGCGATTTTGACTAATAAAAACCCCCGTCTTTGCATTATCGAGAAATCAGAACCCATTTCCCTGATCCTAGCAATTCTCGCGTACGTATACGTGGTCTAGCGGTGTGTGAGTGTACTCTAGCGGTGTGTGAGTGTTCACGCTCGTCCGTCATCTGCTAGGAGACGGCCCCCTTAAGGGTGTGGATCCCCAGTTGACCTTGACGACTTTTCGATGGTCACGCCAAAAACGAAAGAGCGGCCGCTAGTAGAACCTAAGTAATAAGATTTTCGTCCAGTAGGGGAGCTGGGTACATTGTCTGCCGTCACTGCATCAGTAAATGTTGCCGGTAAGTCAGGAGCAAGCGTGACGTCACACAGTGTCGGTGTGCTCGAGGAGAGTGTGTGGCACACCCTCGACACTCGGGCAGCGTGTACGTGTGCCTAGACGGATCGCAAGGGTTCGGTAACTGACAAACCATTTCTCTATTATATACATTTGGAACCACTACGTAGTCTCAATCGCTAGATAAAAGATCAATCTAATGCGTATGGTGTCTAAGATGGCCAACTTTTGCGTTTTCGAGGCATAATTTTAATTATTCGGCAGCAAGATGTCTGTACCGCGCGGCGCACTTACACACTCGCCGCTCGGGCAGCGTGAACGTGTGCCTAGGCGGATCGCAAGGGTCCGGTTCTAGTAAAAGTACGTCTCGCTAATGCACATTTGGAGCCCCTACGTAGTCTCAATCGCTAGATAAAAGATCAATCTATTGCACATGGTGTCTAAGTTGGCCTAATTTTGCGTTTTCGAAGCGTAATTTTCAATCTTCGGCAGCAAGATGTCTGTACCGCGCGGCGCACTTACACACTCGCCGCTCGGGCAGCGTGTACGTGTGCCTAGCCGGATCGCAAGGGTTCGGTAACTGACAAACCATTTCTCTATTATACACATTTGGAACCACTACGTAGTCTCAATCGCTAGATAAAAGATCAATCTATTGCGCACGGTGTCTAAGATGGTCTACTTTTGCGTTTTCGAAGCGTAGTTTTCATTATTCGGCAGCAAGATGTCTATTCGGGAGGCTCTGCAAGCAGGCTTGACTTTGACCAGCCGTACCGCGCGGCGCACTCACACAGTAACCGCTCGGGCAGCGTGTACGTGTGTCTAGGCGGATCGCAAGGTTTCGGGAAGCTTCAAATCATTTTTCGTCCTTCGCCGCCTCCTGCACTAGGTACCTATACTATATCTATATCTATACCATGCAATACCTTCCTATACCTGGTATAGCATAGAGCACTAGGGTCGTTACGGGGAGCTATGGGGAACAATGCTGGCATTGCCGACAACTGCTGCAAACCATTTCTCGTCCTCCGCTGCATCCTCCGCCGTATCTTGGGATATCATGGGGCCTCGCCGTCTGACGACGTAGGAGGAAAATCAAATAATTTCAATTTTCGTCCGGCGTAGGACGAAACAGCGTTCACTTCAAATAATTGTCATGTCGCCAATTTTGAAGTATCCGTATTTTTAAAAACGGGGCCGTAAAGAGGACACTTGGGGCTATATTGTCATAATTTTTTTTTTTCAATTTTCTGGCGGTATGATAGCAATGCGCCTGTTGAAAAAACAATTGCAAAATAAACTATGAAAACAAATATTTTTTCAACTGAAATCATTTTTATTAAATACTCTTATGGTTACACTATGATATAATTTAATGAAAAACTTGTGACTTTGGGTATTCGGATAGTTTTTTCATATTTTCTTAGTTTTAAAAATCTTAATATTAATAAATGTGGATTCGAAATAATCGTTTATCTCGCACTTTCTAAAACCATTGTGACCTTATTTGTGGAAAAGTAACATAAAGTCGCAAATTTTTGGATTATAACCAAATAAAAATTGGTGGCACCATAGGGTCTTAATAATATGTATACAAAAAAAATTAATGATTAGCTTTGCATTTTTTATAATTTAAAGTAATGTACTCACCGCACTGAATAATATCTACACTATGAAACTTTCGAAAATCAAGGAGTGCATATACGCAAAAACAACAAAGAAATGAGACAAAATTTTTTCCTTCAAATGTATGTCACAGTTCTTTCCAATGTCAGTGTTTGGGTTAGGTTCTATTACAATCTATGATCGATGCATTAATACTGTAATGTATTTCAATACACATAGATTTTTAAAAATGACATAATAAACGAATTATTGCCATGTTTTGGGGATTTTGCACCACTGTACGACGTACGATAGCGTAGCGGCTGTAAAACATTGGGCATGCAAATGGTCGGGTCATTATTGGGCGATCGACAGCGAAGCTATTTTCCAGAAAGCTGTTTTTAACGCGTCCTACTCATAATGTTTTACTGTAAAGTACTTTTTAATTTAACACAAGTCAACACGTCATGTCCGATAAAGTGTCGACTTCCAGCTCAATAGTAATGACCTGTCATAAACCTCTCCATAGAGAACAGCCTCGGGAACGGCACATAAACAAATCGAGCCTATCATTGCTAGGTCTGCCTATCTGCCACCACAGCCGCGCCCGTAGTCCCAATGTTTTGACTTCGACGCTGGACGCTACATGGTATGTGTGGCCGCTGTAGCCAATATTTCGTCGACAGCCGAAAATGCGTGTGAAACGAGGTCTGCCTCCTCCGCTCTGATCCAATCGGCCGCTCAATCGTTCCTAGAGACACGTCACCGTAGTCCTGCCTGGGACGCTTCTTCTCACGCTCGCATCAATACAATGTCACCAGTTCGGACCCATACGAGATGGCGCCTTGCCACCCCGACAATCGCGTAGTAGTGGGCGGTAACGGTGTAATATCTTAACCCACTCAGAGTTTTGCTAATTCAATTACAGAATTGAATTACATTGTATTTCAATTATATAGTAATTCGGGCATTGTATTGGACTACTTGTTGGACATAAACAAATTGAAAATGTTTTTTCACTACATGAAAGGTGTCCCATCTCTACTTGGCCAAAAGTGTCTTCCGAGTGGAAGACAGATAAAAGAGTCACTGCACATGGTGTGCGGGTTTGACGGGAAACCCCAAGATGATTAGCTGCAGCCCATAACTGACCGTGGAGGTCTGCAAGGTTTATAGCACATAATTGCTATTGAGGTATAGGGAGATGTCCGAGTTTTTCTTCGTGGCTCCGACAATAAAGTAATAATGAACTAAATGGATTTAAGAGAGGTTTTCTCTCAAAAATTGCAATTTGAATTTTTTTGCTTACGATTGATCTATGTAAATCGCAGTTTCTTCTTCCATGAGTGTTAATCTACATATACATATACAATTAGTGCACATGAATCTTTCCATGCGAGATAGGACTACTGTTTCGAATTTTGTTCAAATTTGAATATGTTGCAGTCTTTAGCAAAATATAGACGTATCTCGAAGAATTCTTTGAAATCTTGAAAACTGTTGGTTTTACGGACATGTAATATGAGTTGTGTGTCACAAGTTTTTCATTAAATTATAACGGCTAAACTAGCAAATTGATGAAACTTAGTTTTGGTTACTCATAGTGAAACCATCAGAGTATTTAATAAAAATTATTTCAGTTCAGAAAATATTTGTTTTCATAGTTTATTTTGCAATTGTTTTAAACAGGTGCATTGCTATGAAAGCACCAGAAAATAAAAAAAATAAAAATAATGATAATATAGCCCCAAGTGTCCTCTTTACGGCCCCGTTTTTAAAAATACGGATACTTCAAAATTGGCGACATGAAAATTATTTGAAGTGAACGCTGCACCGAAATATTGTATGGTGCAAGGGCCGTCCTGTCGGTTGATGCAGGACGAAACTAGAAGGGCCTCTCACAGACGGGCCTACCTGGGCCTACCCACACATTTGAAATGTCTGCCAGACGGCTCTGACGTCACCATGTCTGTCGGTCGTAGGATGCACTGTAGGCGCACCCTTAGTATTTACTGCAACATTTAAAAGAAAATTAATGATAATAAAAATAACATAAGAGGCCTAGTTGGGACCAGGGATTGAAAACTGTTATGATATCGGTTCCGATTCTCGAAACAGTTATGAAGAATCGAAATGGTGTTGTAACTGTTACACCACGAGAATATCGGTTCTGGCTTACATATGTAAAAATCGGTTACAGTAACGGTTTTGGAGAACCGATATTATTTCGGTTTTATAATTGTTAATTTTCGGTTCTGGATGTCGATTCCCGATTTCGGTTCTGTATTCTGTATTGTGTTCGGCCTTATACATATGTATATTCATTATTCAAGTAGTTCTTTATTGTTATTCATAATTTAATAATTTTTAAATTAGTAAATTTTTATAATTTGTCTCTACATGCATTATTTGAATTATCATCTGAATAACAATTTATTGTTGAAACAATAGTTTAAAGAAATCAATTTTCATAATGTATAGTTTGTTTCTATATTCATTGTTTAAATTACCATTTCCATAATAATGTTTATTTAAACAATTGTTTTAACAACAAATTATTATTGGAATAATAATTCAATTAATGCATGTAGAGACAAATTATAAAAATTTATTCATTTAAAAATTGTTTAAATTATGAATAACAATAAAGAACTACTTGAATAATGAATATATAAGGCCGAACACAATACATAATACAGACCGGAAACCAGAACCGACATCCAGAACCGAAATTTAACAATTATAAAACCGAAATAATATCGGTTCTCCAAAACCATTACCGTAATCGATATTTACATATGTAAGCCAGAACCGATATACTCGTAACAGTTACAACACCATTTAGATTCTTCATAACTGTTTCGAGAACCGGAACCGATATCATAACAGTATTCAATCCCAGGTCCCAACTAGGTATCCTATGTTATTTTCATTATCATTAATTTTTATTATATGTTGCAGAAAATACTAAGGAGACAGGCACTGAAGGAAGTCTTCAAAGGGTTGATAGGACGCGGGGCAGCGCGCGGCGCGACGGAGGCCGAAGAGGCGGCCCGTATAATTTTTACTTTTACAATAAATTATAATAAATTATAAATTATAAAATGTGCACTTTGCATTCCCCGGAGATTCACCGGCGCGCGTACAAACCATATATATATATTTAAATATACTATTAATAAATAAATCAATTTTTATAATGTATTTGTTATTCAATGATCCTATGAATACATAAATATCTTAATTTCATCTTTGAATTTTTATTTAAAAACGCTACGAACTTTCGTTCCAATCTAATAATTAATTGTTAAAATAATTGCTTGAATTTTTATAATGTATAGAATAATAATAACAATTTATAATGCGGCGGAAGATACGGCGGAGGATGCAGCGGAGGACAAGAAATGGTTTGCAGCAGTTGTCGGCAACGCCAGCATTGTTCAACCAGTGTTCGTGCTTCCCGCGCGTCTCGCTCCCCGTAACGACCCTTATAGTGCTCTATGATATACCAGGTGTAGGAAGGTATTACATGGCATAGATATAGATATAGTATACCTAGTGCAGGAGGCGGCGAAGAACGAAAAATGATTTGAAGCTTCCCGAAACCTGGCGATCCGCCTAGACACACGTACACGCTGCCCGAGCGGTTACTGTGTGAGTGCGCCGCGCGGTATGGCTGGTCAAAGTCAAGCCTGCTTGCAGAGCCTCCCGAACAGACATCTTGCTGCCGAATAATTAAAATTATGCCTCGAAAACGTAAAAGTAGGCCATCTTAGACAGCATGCGCAGTAGATTGATCTTTTCTCTAGCGATTGAGACTACTTAGGGGCTCCAAATGTGCATTAGCGAGACGTACTTTTACTAGAACCGGACCCTTGCGATCCGCCAAGGCACACGTACACGCTGCCCGAGTGACGAGTGTGTGAGTGCGCCGCGCGGTACAGACATCTTGCTGCCGAATAATTAAAATTATGCCTCGGAAACGCAAAAGTTGGCCATCTTAGACACCATACGCATTAGATTGTTCTTTTATCTAGCGATTGAGACTACGTAGTGGTTCCAAATGTGTATAATAGAGAAATGGTTTGTCAGTTACACACTGACGCTGCATCATCGTGAGCCGTATAGTGACGTCACGTTTACGTATGAAGCCTAACTTACCGGGAACATGCTTTTTCTCGTCCACTGTTTTACCGATACAGCAGAAACAGATATTAGCGCCCCGTAGCGAAAAATGCCGGACCTATACTAGTATCCCACCCTCCGTTTAGGGGTATGTTTCCGTACTTTACAAAGTGTGTGTTTAAACACGTATGGTTTAACATAATAAACGTTGCATTGGCATTGTATGTGACCTCAAAACTTCTGTTGCTGTTTGATTTTTCTATAAGAACCCTAAATTTCTCGATATTTAAGAAAATGTATGTGTCTTGACAGTGGCAGCACTGTCGCGCCGCCCAATTTTTGTCGAACTCCGCTACATGCTGCCGAATAATGAAAATTACGCCTCGAAAACGCAAAAGTAGGCCATTTTAGACAGCAACGGCAATTGGTGGGTCTTTTATCTATCGATTGTGACTACTTAGGGGCTCCAAATGTGGATTAGCGAGACGTACTTTGTAAAGTACGAAACCCTTGCAATCCTCGTGTACATATACAGTGTCTAGCGGTGTGTTAGGGTGCCACCACACACCGCTAGACACTATATACGTACACGAGGATTGCAAGGGGTCCGGTTCTAGTAAAAGTATGTCTCGCTAATGCACATTTGGAGCCCCTACGTAGTCACAATCGCTAGATAAAAGATCGATCTATTGCACTTGCTGTCTAACTAAGATGGCCTACTTTTGCGTTTTCGAAGCGTAATTTTAATTATTCGGCAGCATGTAGCGGAGTTCGACAAAAATTGGGCGGCGCGACGGTGCTGCCACTGTCAAGACACATACATCTTCTTAAATATCGAGAAATTTAGGGTTCTTATAGAAAAAGCATACAGCTAGCGCAATAGCGGGGACACATAGAATGCCAATGCAACGTTTATTATGTTAAACCATACGTGTTTAAACACACACTTTTACTAAAACCGAAACATACCCCTCAACGGAGGGTTAGGATACTAGTATAGGTCCGGCATTTTTCGCTACGGGGCGCTAATATCTGTTTCTGCTGTATCGGTAAAACAGTGGACGAGAAAAAGCATGTTCCCGGTAAGTTAGGGTACGCGCACAGTGGACCCGTTTTCGCCCGACGACCGACTTTTGCCCACACAGACGAGCGTTCGGGAAGCATGTGTTGGTGTCTTTTCGACCGATTTCGACCGACAAGTGCTCACAGTGGAGCCGACATCGGGCAAAATGGTCAAGTTCAGCGGGGAGCCGAACCTTTTCGAGACCTTCGAGAAGGGTAACAATGGACAAACCCCATGGGGTCCCGACGCCGGTGGAGAATCAAATCATTTCGTTTTTCGCCCTACGTCGGACGGTGCAGCGTTCACTTTAAATAATTTTCATGTCGCCAATTTTCAAGTATCAGTATTTTTAAAAATGGGTCAGCACAGAGGACACTTGGGGCTATATTATCATTATTTTTATTTTTCCAATTTCCGGGCGGTATAATAGCAATGCGCCTGTTTAAAAAACAATTGCAAAATAAACTATGAAAATAAATATTTTTTCAACTGAAATAATTTTTATTAAACACTCTTATGGTTTCACTATGGGCACCCAAAACTAAAATTGTCATTGTTTTGTTAGTTTGGCCGTTATAATTTAATGAAAAAGTTGTGACACCTCATATTCCACCTCCGCGTAGAACCATCAATTTTCAAGATTTCAAAGAATTCTCTTTGAGATACGTTCATGACTTTTTCGGATTATAACGTTCATATTAACGTCCAGTTCTAAACGAAAAAAATTAATAATTAGTTTTGTATTTTTTATAATTTAGAGTAATGCACTCACCGCACTGAATAATATCTACACTATAAATGTTTAGAAAATCAAGGAGTGCATATACATTATAACAACAAAGAAAGTAGAAAAAATTTTTTCCTTCAAATGGATGTCGCAGTTGTTTCCAATGTCAGCGTTTGTGCTTAGGCTCTATCTCTTATAATCTACATATGATCGATGTATTAATACTGTAATGTATTAATATTTTAATGTATTTCAGTACATATAGATTTTTGAAAATGACGTTACCATAGTAAACGAATTATTGCCACGTCTTGGGGATTTTGCACCACTGTGCGACGTACGATAGCGTAGCGGCTATCGGCACGTGCAATAAAACATTTGGCGCGTCCAATTCATAATTCTTTACTGTAAAGAAATTTTTAAATTACTTTACAACTGAGTTAAGTAAAGTACAACTCGTGTTGTCCGAGAAAGTGCCGACTTCCAGCTCAATAGTAATGATCTGTCATAAACCTCTTCATTGAGAACAGCCCCGGGAACGGCACATAAACAAATCGAGCCTATCATCTGTAGGTCTGCCTATCCCCCACCACAGCCGCGCCCGTGGTCCCAATGTTTTGACTTCGACGCTGTACGCTAGATAGTATGTGTGGCCGCCGTAGCCAATATTTCGACAACAGCCGAACATGCCTGTGAAACGAGGCCTGCCTCCTCCACTCTAATCCAATCGGGCGCGCATCGTACCTAGAGACACGTCACTGTGGTCCTGCCTGGGAACCTTCTTCTCACGCTCGCAGCAATACAATGTCGCAAAGTCAGACCCATACGAGATGGCGCCTTGCCACCCCCTACAATCGTGTAGTAGTAGGCGGTAACGGTTTAATATCTTAACCCACTCAGAGTTGTGCTAATTCAATTACACTATTAAATTACATTATATTTCAATTATACAATAGTAATTCAACTACGTCATCACTGAATTACATATTACATGAAAATACAGCTCTCCAAATTATAGTCCAGAACTTTGAAGAAGTGCGGATATATTTTTATGTTTTTCTTTCATATGCTTGTTGGCTGTATATGCGGCGTAGTTTCTATTCCTCGTCCTCTCTCCATTTCCTCTGCAAATGGTCGAGCCATTATAGAGCGATGGACAGCGAAGCTGTTTTTAAGAAAGCTGTTTATAGCTCGTCCAATGAATATTGTTGGGAAAAGTATGTTCCGTTCTGAGTTTTCTGCTGTAACTGTAAATCCTGGTACATATCATAAACCCCGAGTTTCCAAAAGGCTTCGCTGAACGTGGTTCGGCGGCCTACACAACTGTTCCGCGAGGGAAACACATCTGTTTCATTTATGATGTCAAGAAGCAAAGGTCTTGATTTATATGTCAAAATTGCGGGCCGGTTCCGAAATCTTTTTAACTGCTTTATGCCCACCGTAGCTCGACAACTGCATTCCAAAACGTCCTATAACCCGGACCTGCAATAGACCAGTGAACGACGACCGGCCATTAATCACGACATCGTCAACACGTGCGAATACGAAAAGTTTTTTATGACATTTTCCCACTGGCGGAAACTCATGTCGTGCGAAGATATTTTGCTTTCTGGTTCGAAAAAAACGTCGATGTCGCAAACTTCAAACGGGGGTTTTTCAAGATAAAAATCTGCTCTATCGCGTGGTATAGTTCGGTTTTCCGCTAGACCCTAATTTTTTGAGATAAATTCGAAACTATCCGCAAAAATTGGTGCAAAAGTGATATCTCTCCGTCTTTAATCATTGTTTAAACATGTTTAAACACTCATAATGTATTAATATTGGATATCACTGTATTCGGGAAAGTCTACAGAATCTTTTGCTGTAAAGAACAATTCAATATCTTTTATAATAACATCACAATATTTGTTTAAAGTTGAAAAATATGTCTTTTTTTTAAACTCCATTTTCTCAAAAACTGGACGTATAGAAAAAAAATGAAAAACAGATTCGGAATCAGCGCGGAAAACTCTATAAGAATCGCATAGTGGGAATCGAAATACTTTTAAAAAGTTGAAATTTGTTGGACAGTGTTATTATCTTGTTCAAAGAGACAAATTCTTCACTACTTCGTCTATGTGTTTTCATTTAGTATATTAATATACCTATCCGCATTTATAATTCCGCCAATTTGTATGTGCTAGCAAATATTGCCCCGTTCCCGGGGCTGTACTCAATGAAGAGGTTTATGACAGATCATTACTATTGAGCTGGAAGTCGGCACTTTCTCGGACAACACGAGTTGTACTTTACTTAACTCAGTTGTAAAGTAATTTAAAAATTTCTTTACAGTAAAGAATTATGAATTGGACGCGCCAAATGTTTTATTGCACGTGCCGATAGCCGCTACGCTATCGTACGTCGCACAGTGGTGCAAAATCCCCAAGACGTGGCAATAATTCGTTTACTATGGTAACGTCATTTTCAAAAATCTATATGTACTGAAATACATTAAAATATTAATACATTACAGTATTAATACATCGATCATATGTAGATTATAAGAGATAGAGCCTAAGCACAAACGCTGACATTGGAAACAACTGCGACATCCATTTGAAGGAAAAAATTTTTTCTACTTTCTTTGTTGTTATAATGTATATGCACTCCTTGATTTTCTAAACATTTATAGTGTAGATAAAATTCAGTGCGGTGAGTGCATTACTCTAAATTATAAAAAATACAAAACTAATTATTAATTTTTTTCGTTTAGAACTGGACCTTAATATGAACGTTATAATCCGAAAAAGTCATGAACGTATCTCAAAGAGAATTCTTTGAAATCTTGAAAATTGATGGTTCTACGCGGAGGTGGAATATGAGGTGTCACAACTTTTTCATTAAATTATAACGGCCAAACTAACAAAACAATGACAATTTTAGTTTTGGGTGCGCATAGTGAAACCATAAGAGTGTTTAATAAAAATTATTTCAGTTGAAAAAATATTTATTTTCATAGTTTATTTTGCAATTGTTTTTTAAACAGGCGCATTGCTATCATACCGCCAGGAAATTGGAAAAATAAAAATAATGATAATATAGCCCCAAGTGTCCTCTTTGCGGACCCGATCTTAAAAATACTGATACTTGAAAATTGGCGACATGAAAATTATTTAAAGTGAACGCTGCACCGAAATACAAGCGCGTGGCGGGGGTCCTGTCGGTCGACGTCGGTCGAAGCTAGAAAGGTCTCACAGACGAGCCTACCCACACATTTGGAAGGTCGGGCCCGATGCCTCTGACGTCATAGTTCCGACCGATGTCGGCTCCACTGTGCCCGTACCCTTAGGCTTCATACGTAAACGTGACGTCACTATACGGCTCACGATGATGCAGCGTCAGTGTGTAACTGACAAACCATTTCTCTATTATACACATTTGGAACCACTACGTAGTCTCAATCGCTAGATAAAAGATCAATCTAATGCGTATGGTGTCTAAGATGGCCAACTTTTGCGTTTTCGAGGCATAATTTTAATTATTCGGCAGCATGATGTCTGTACCGCGCGGCGCACTCGCACACTCGTCACTCGGGCAGCGTGTACGTGTGCCTAGGCGGATCGCAAGGGTCCGGTTCTAGTAAAAGTACGTCTCGCTAATGCACATTTGGAGCCCCTACGTAGTCTCAATCGCTAGATAAAAGATCAATCTACTGCGCATGCTATCTAAGATGGCCTACTTTTACGTTTTCGAGGCATAATTTTAATTATTCGGCAGCAAGATGTCTGTTCGGGAGGCTCTGCAAGCAGGCTTGACTTTGACCAGCCATACCGCGCGGCGCACTCACACAGTAACCGCTCGGGCAGCGTGTACGTTAGGGTGGACCTTAGTTACTCTTGGTGAAAAAATTTTTTCGGAATTTTAATGGTGCGACCCCGTCAATTTGTGCCATTTAGTGAAAAAATAAACCCTGTAAAAAATCAACTCGATCGGGCAATGAGAAGACGTGCCACAACGACTTTGTTTATGTAAAAAAATTAAATTTCACTAAAAATAGGAAAAACAGTTTTTAGCACATTATTTCATTATTAGATGTCATTTTAGACCAATATCTTTAATTGTAATAAAAAAAAGTTATTTATTAACAATTAAATTAATTTGTTTAAACGAAGATTGCAATATTTTTTTGCAATATATTTTGTTATTAATAAATACATACGTTTATAAATATTGGTGGTATTTATTATAAATGTTGACTTAATGTTTTTTTATCGACTGTAGGGTATCGCTGTTTATACTCTGATACAATTTGTAAAATGTCCTGTCTCTCGTTTTCATCTTTGGTAATACAATCGG
Source organism: Lasioglossum baleicum (assembly GCF_051020765.1). Classification (NCBI taxonomy): domain Eukaryota; kingdom Metazoa; phylum Arthropoda; class Insecta; order Hymenoptera; family Halictidae; genus Lasioglossum; species Lasioglossum baleicum. Next base: position 4,637,715 of record NC_134936.1, on the reverse strand, counting down.
AATACTCTTTCATTAATTTTACTGCTCGTTCAGCTACATCATTAACGATTTGTAAATTCCCTACAATTCTTGTCGCCGCTTTATAATTATTATCCGCTTCCCACAATGCTGGGTCCTTAGACATAAAATCTATATTTATATCAAATCTAGAAAAGAATTTCAATGTTTGTGTAGAAACAAAATTGTCCATAGTAATATCTATATATAGTTTAATATCTTTTCTAGGAATGACCAATTTTTTACAATTTTGTTCTTCTTCTTTGTTGAGTGCTTCAACCATCTTTTTTTTAATTTCTACAGAAATGTGTGGATCAAAAAATGACAATCCCACATTTTCTGGTGACAAGTACCATAAGTGATTGCTCAGTTTTTGCAACGTAGCATTACTTATGGTTTCGTCAATCTCTTTATATTTCCATAGATCACTTAATAGTTCTAAATCTAACCGGGGTGCTATCGCAGGTACAGTGGTACGTACCCAAGCGAGTATGTATATATTAATTAAAAAAATACAAATACTTTGTATCCATAACTTTTTCTCACTACTTAAATGAAATTCATTCCTAAAAATATAAATTTTTATGCAATATATAGCCTTAGCCATCCACCTCGCATGGTGGAATGCGCCAGGCATCCTAAATCTAACACCTTTAGGTGGAGTTCCGCCTAGAAAAATTATCATAAGTTCTATCAGTTCCTTGTAATCATCCCTCGGTTGAATTTGTTGCAAATTGTGTATTGCCGCTTCAATCTTTTTATCAATCTCTATTACATTTTGACGTACAAATTCATCTTCTACGCCGGGCTTAAAATTGTCTTTATTTATTGAACTCCAAGAATTTTTAAATTTCTTAAAAAGAGGAACATCTGGACCCGTCGACTTTTTCATTTTTGTATCAAATGCAGCACGTAAAATTAATTCATAAATATGGTGACGGCATGGCAAATACAATAATTCTTTTTCTAATTTTTGTTCCAATAGAACGCAGGCTCCTTGTATTCTGCCGGTGTTGGTTGCGGTCGTATCAAAACAAAGGGCTTCTACTTGCTGTGATAAATTCCATTCTTCTGTCTTAGAGAAGATTGCCGACGCTTGATTGGCCCCACTACCCGATGGTATAACTGGAATTCCCAATAATTTTTTAATTTCCCCGCAACTTATAACTATCGGTAATCGTTCTACATTTTTGTGGCTTATATCTGGTATAAGTGTAGCATCCCAATGAATAGTTATGCCCCTAAGATTAATTTGTCCGAACATTTCTTGCAACTGTGCTGCATGCTCAGACCGATAATTATGTCGATATCTTCGAATAGATGTTCTATTTATTATTAATTCATTTAGGTCATGACCTAAACATTCTGCTGTTGCCATAACAATTCGAATTGCATCACGGTCGCTTATTCTACACGAATCTAAAACAGCTACTAATTTTGGAGTAATAACCTTCTGCTTTCCTCGTCTTTTCTTGGGGTTACTCGGCCCAGGTATATTGTAGTCCTCTGCCTCGGTGTCATCACCGTCAGGTACCTGAGGCTCGTCCGAAAGAATTTCTATGGTTCTTGCTAACGGGACTTCTGTCTCTTCATCACTGGATGTGGACGTTGATTCTAATTGTACTGAATCTATAACGTAAAAATAAATTTGCTATAATTGGAAAATATAAATGTGAAAGCATTAGAAATAACTTCAAAACATTACCATTGATCGATGATTCCTGAGCCCGTTGCCACCGCATCTCTTGTTGTTCCTTCCGCTCTGCTTGTCTTTCTTCTTTCTCTACTAATTTACGATCAATAGATGCCATCGAACCGATTCGTCTCTTTTCCCTCTGCTGCAGGAGGAATATCTTATCTTCCTCTACAGAAATCATTTCTAAGGCATTCGCATGTGCGATATCGAATAAATCCTCTAATGAATCTATAAATTCTTGTTCTCGCTTTCTCTGTAGATCATTTTGGCGATTCGCGGTTTTATTAAGCGTTCGCCATTTGTTGTATAGTTTTTCCACTTTATTAATACTATCCGATGTTTTTTTTATTGGAATTCTCGCCTTTTCCCAGAAAATTTCTACTTCTTTCATCACTAAAGCCGCACTTTCACGTAGATTTAAGTTCACTTTTCGCATATTATAGAACAATACACGTAAAAGTTGTCCGTTGCTTGGTAATTTAGCCCCAACAATTTGTGACTCAAAGTGATTTAATAGGAATAACTGATCACTGCTCCTTGTTTCCATCTTACTCAACTCTCTGTAGTATTTCCAATGCGAGTGCTACGAAGATTCGGCCTAGACTGCAGTGAGAAGTGAGTTCTCTTGTCGATGGACGTACGAAATGAGTTTAGGTATAACCATAAAAGAGGGGAGGCTTCTAAAGGGCCTAACGGAAAGTTTCCGAGGGTCAGTGGAATAGGTAAAAGGTTCTCAGGTAGCTGCAGCAAGCAAAACCTTGCTGACAGGTAACAGTGGTTTTCATTTCATATTGTAGTACTCTTGTACTCTTATACGCTAAAGGTTCAAACTTTCGAATAAATTATTCAAACTTATAAGTAAATATTGTTATTAAATAACCGAGAAATGATACTTTTGGTAAATAATAATAATTTTTTCAGCGGAAATGTTACAATGGAGTTATAGATAGAATTGGAGTAAAACTAGTGAAATTTCCAAACTTCAAGTCAATTGTGGCACCCTTTCCCTTTGTCCTATCGACTTCCGCTTTTGCAGAAATTATTTTATTATCAAATGGAACAAATCTAGAGGGTCGCACATAAAAATTTCGATGGTGGAAATACGGTCCACCCTATTGACCACCTTCAGTCTATGTTTCAGTCAGACTACTTATTATTCATAATAACTTCTTTTTCCGATATTATAACTGTTTTTCTTTTGTAGATTGGAGCGTATTAATGAATTTATTTATATACAGGGTGTCCCAAAATTCGTGTACTTCATTGAAATGGGAGGTTCCTGAGACCATTCTAAGAGACATTTTCCTTTGCACCAATGTCAACTGCGGCTTTGTTTAGGAGTTATTAACGAAAAACACGGACCAATCAGAGCGGGCCCTGGGCCGCCGCTCCGCGCCGCGCCGGCAAGCGACTGTCGGTGGTACGCCGTGACATCGCAACGAACAAGAGTTTCTCGATTATGTGAATGCTCTCCGATTTCAATGAGCTTTGGATATGTGGTCAAGATCATTATTCTGAACAACATTTCTCTTTAGACTTTTTGGCGATCGGCTTTGGTTTACGAGATTATCGCGAGAAACTTTACTTGTAAATCCATGGGATCGATGTACTACTAGCTTCTATCCGATTTCAATGAGCTTTGGATATGTGGTCAAGACCATTATTCTGAATAACATTTCCCTTTAGACTATTTGGCGGTTGGCTTTAGTTTACGAGATTATCGTAAAAAAAGAGAAGAAGCACAGTAACTGATTGTATTAAAAACTCACGTATTCAGCCGTAAATCCATTTGCTGCTTCGAAATGTGTGTCTTGAAATTTCTCCACACTCACAATCATTGTTCACATTTGTCAACACATAGTTATGTACTAATAATAATTGCCATATCCCTCGTACTGCTGCACAAATCACAACAATCAGGTAATGCAATCACTAGACCGCGGATTTCATGTATTTGTAGCAAACATGAGTAGTTGCATTTTAATACAGTAGAGAGATTAAAATAATTTCAAAACACCATAGTATTATTTTCAACTTCTTAAAATGATCACAGTGAGAATCAAATATCTGTCTGGCTCCTGTCCCTTGTAATAGCGGCAGCCAACATTAATGTTGCATAAAGATCCGTAGTCTAGTGATTAGTTTAAATATTACTATCAAAAACACAGCTAATAGCAACCGTTAGCTTTGAATTGACAAGTCTTTGGAGATGTTGTCTCTACCGCGGCTCGTACGATACTGATTTTCCGCAAGATTTTTCTAAAGAATTTAGGGAGGGCATTTAGAGTGTCGAAATTCGAAATGCACGCTGTAGCACGAGAACGACGGGACGGTTGGACGAAAAACAGGATACGAGAAGGACCGCTTTAAGACTTATGGCAATCACATGTTTAGTTTTTCCTGTAGATTGGTACGCAGAGTCGATGGGTAACCGTTCGAAAACGTCGTCTGTCCTTCTTTTAGAAAGTTTCTTAAGGAAGGTATAGGACAATAGGGATGCTCTCTCTCTCTCTCTCTCTCTCTCTCTCTCTCTCTACGCTGACCTGACATTTTTACCCCTTGCTGGGTAAAAGGACGGATGACGTTTTCGAACAGTTACTCATCGACTCTGCGTACCAACCTGCAGGAAAAACTAAACATGTGTTTGCCACAAAGCTTACAGCGGTCCTTCTCGCATTCTGTTTTTCGTCCAACCGTCCCGTCGTTCTCGTGCTACAGCGTGCATTTCGAATTTCGACACTCTAAATGCCCTCCCTAAATTCTTTAGAAAAATCTTGCGGAAAATCAGTATCGTACGAGCCGCGGTAGAGACAACAGCTCCAAAGACTTGTCAATTCAAAGCTAACGGTTGCTATTAGCTGTGTTTTTGATAGTATTATTTAAACTAATCACTAGACTACGGATCTTTATGCAACATTAATGTTGGCTGTCGCTATTACAAGGGACAGGAGCCAGACAGATATTTGATTCTCACTGTGATCATTTTAAGAAGTTGAAAATAATTCTATGGTGTTTTGAAATTATTTTAATCTCTCTACTGTATTAAAATGCAACTACTCATGTTTGCTACAAATACATGAAATCCCCAGTCTAGTGATTGCATTACCTGATTGTTGTGATTTGTGCAGCAGTACAAGGGATATGGCAATTATTATTAGTGCATAACTATGTGTTGACAAATGTGAACAGTGATTGTGAGTGTGGAAAAATTTCAAGGCATCTGTGTGAAATAAACATACGAATTATTTATCGATTCGAAAGTGAAAGTGAAATTCTGGATCGTCGACTTGACCGCGCATCCCTTAGGCCTTCTATCACCGGCTGTGCAGTTCGTCGACCTGGCCGTACGTCCCTTGACTTTCGGTACTGCCGTATACCTGAAGACATCTGTGCAGTTCGTCACCGAGTGACCCAGTGACACACATTTCGAAGCAGCAAATGGATTTACGGCTGAATACGTGAGTTTTTAATTCAATCAGTTTCTGCTTCTTCTCTTTTTTTACGATTATCTCGTAAACTAAAGCCGATCGCCAAAAAGTCTAAAGAGAAATGTTGTTCAGAATCATGGTCTTGACAACGTATCCAAAGCTCATCGAAATCGGAGAGGAGATAGTTCAGATAGTACTGAAGGAGATGGAATAGGTAGTGCACATATATACGTAACTCACTCGTTTATTAACCCGTTAAATATCTTCACACTATAATAGGTCGTACGAAAGAAAGTACTTCGTGGTACGTCACGATAAATGTCGAAGAGCGCGGAACGGAATACAACGAAGTTCACAGCAAGCAATCGGAAAGTCAACCGAGGCCCTCCGACGCTTTCGGAGGGCTATTTATTTAGCCTTTGACAAAAGGCAGCGTGCCCTGCGGAAGGGGAACGACGGCTCGGCCGTGGACACGTTCCGCGCGAAGTCCCTTGTTCGTGCGGGGGTGACTACCAGGTATGTGCGTATACCTCTCTTAGCCGTACCCGTCACGAAACAAGGACTCTACAAAGAATCCCAAAAAACGGGTAATTCCAGCCTGTGCGAATCTGTTCGCCAGATGTATTGCAGGCCTATCCTCGGCCGGCCCGTACCGGGCCTAGGTGGAATATACCGTAGTTCTCGGAACCGGTAGCGATCGAGTCGCTACAGTACATCGATCGATTTACAATTACAAGTTACTTATCTCGTAAACTAAAGCCGATCGCCAAAAAGTCTAAAGAGAAATGTTGTTCAGAATCATGGTCGTGACAACATATCCAAAGCTCATCGAAATCGGAGAGGATTCACATTATCGAGAAACTCTTGTTCGTTGCGATGTCACTGCGTACCATCGACACTCGCTTGCCGGCGTGGCGTGGCGCGCCGGGCCAGGGCGCGCTCTGATTGTTCCGTGTTTTTCGTTAATAACTCCTAAACAAAGCCGCAGTTGACATTGGTGCAAAGGAAAATGTCTCTTAGAATGGTCTCAGGAACCTCCCATTTCAATTAAGTACACGAATTTTGGGACACCCTGTATACATATATAAGGGAGTAGAGACACTTCCAGGATTGCAAGATATTCATTTACTCATTTCTCGATAATACAAACACGGGGTTTTTCACTAGTAAAAAAAAACGCCAGATAAAACATCGATCTAAGGCGCTATCTGCTTCAAAAGTCCTATTTTTTCGTTTACGAAGCGTAATTTGCATTATTCGGCAGCATGTGTAGCTATGAAAATAGCTATATGCGTAGTTGTATGCTTCCGTATCTCTGTCAGTCATGTATATATAAAAAAACCCTTCAAACAAAAGTTGTAGTATATAAGGAGGTGGATATAGTATCCGAGAAAATAATTTTTTCAAAGTCATTATTTCAAGTTTTCAAGGTCACGGATGTTTTTCCTATCAAAAACTGTTTATACTATATATGGATTCTTAAAGAGAAAAAAGACAAATTCAATGATATATCATAACGTCTGTTTATGTCAAGATTTAAAAAATTCAAAATTTTCAAATTTGCTGCGCCTCATTTTCCCATGATCCAATCGGTCCAAAATTTTTCCAGATCATTTTCCCAACATTTGTTACAATTCTGGTTTACGGGGCCAAAAAATTTCATGGTCGAAAAATAAGGTCCACCCTAATGTACATATACGTAAATTACGAGAAACAGTAAAGGGTGCTTAACGTCGAAGAAGAAAATCCTGGTAATTAAAACTTAATATGTACTACATTCCACGTTATTAGAATAATTGTAGTCTAATTATGATACATTTTATATCAACATTTTTTATTTACACCTAGAAACGCCACTGTCTCGGAAGGAAATGGACATTTGAGAGAAGCAATAAAATTAGAGCATCATCGCGAAAAAAGATGAGTTTGCAATAACCACAATATTTTATGAAATTCTATTATAATTATAGTTATGACTGTATTTTTTTATTATAGGAAGACAGAAGATCAAATTGTGTGTATAAAATCAATTTATATATATTATACAATTTATTTTATTATTTGTTTGACAACTAATAAATCTACAAATTGTTTCATAAACTAAAAAATACTTCCTGCATTTTCGTATTCTCCAATCAGTCCAAATAAATACCATCAACGTGTTCTCATATACCAATTTTTATTAATGCAATTATGACAGTAACAAAACGTTTCTATTTAAAATGAATACATATTTTGAACATAGTTTTAACATTTTTAATTTTTTGGAAGGTTAAAAAATGTAATTAAAAAAGTAATGAAAAATAAAAATTAAAAAAATCCCTGCTGCACGGGGACTCGAATGCTAGCTCCAGATTGCGATTCATACGCTCGACGGCTCGACAGCCGAATTTCAGTTTCGTTTCCGTAAGCCGTAAAGCAATACAACATGGCAACATGGCAAGTGCTAAAAATAGATTGTGGCTGGCACAAGCGCACAAGCAGCGCACACGGATATAGTAAAGGCACCGACGAGATACTATTAAAGACTGCCAGCCCCTGTGCTATTCAGCGAGCCCGGTAACCGGGCGCAACGGGCGCGGGGATAACGTGAAAGTTACAGTGATCTGATATAGCACATCGCTAAAAATTCGAAATAGTGCCACAATAATGCCAAAACATCGTCTGAAATATGGCGGAGAATGTAACATTTAATAATAATCGATATAGTTTCGTGATAATTCGCTTTCTCACCGATACATCGCAACGAGAATCTCCTTAGTGGTCTCCTTCACCGACAAAATGCCGTCGTTGGCCTTCTATTTCTCTGGATGGAGCCAGAATATGTCCTAGAGGGCGTAAGAAACACCGAAATATTCGGGCTCGCCAACTCCCATAAGGCTGGCAGTCTTTAACAGTATCTCGTCGGTGGTGTTACGTCGCAGTGTGGTGGGATTAGGGAATTTCCTGGGTTCGGGTGCCCATGGAGCGCTGAAGTACTCTGCTCGTGGAAGGTTTGCAGAAAATAACTTTGATCAATGTAATGTAAAGAAAAATAAATATAGACTTTATTTAATAGTGTACTCGTTGTTGACTCTAAGCTCTGAGAATTCTATCTGCCTCGTATTTGCCTCGTCCTGAAGTTTTATCTTCTTCCAGCATCCTTTTCCTTAGCCAATAGGAAAATTCGGATCTTCCAGCTGAACGTTGATTCGTCGGGTGGCTCGTCTTCGGTTGCTGCTCGATGGTGATTGGTGGTGGAGGTGCCTCAATAGCGCGCGCAAGAGAGTGGGGTACACGCGAGGGTGAAGGCCCGTCAAAGCGAGGGTCGTGGGACCGAGCGAGAGAGAGGTCCGAGGGAGTTCCAAGAGGTCATTGACTGAGATTTACGACTTCCCGTCCTTGACCGATTCTAGACTTCGACTGCCTATTTATGCGAAATTGGAGAAGCTCCTCCAAGAGTTACATGACTTTACCCAAATTCCTCGATTAGTCTCGCCCATCTGGTTTCGTCAAGGATCTCTGTGGAAACCTCTTGTTTCCCTACTTATTCTAAGCGTAAGCTATCGTGCCCCAATAAAGAATATATGTATATGAAATACGCGGCTTTGACCTAAACGTTATGCTTTATATTCAAATTTCCCTCTCAGCGCCATTAATCGAACCTATATTGCGGTACGCTATCGTAACTATGTTCGCGTGATCAACGGGTCACGCTACAGTGGTAAAGGTACGCTGGTGAGTGTAGCGCGCGGGCGCGTTGCTAACACGATACCAATACAGTGTCTTCTACACCGACGAAATGCCGTCGGTGGCCTCCTGTTTCTCACTCCAGTCAGAATATATCCTAGAGGGCGTAAGAGAACACCGAAAAATTCGAGTCCCGCCAACTCCCGTAAGGCTGGCAGTCTTTAAGGGTGTAGATCCGTTTGCGACCCCGAAATTAGTTTGAGCTCCGGCCTGTAGGGGAGCTGGGTACATGTTCTCTCGTTGAATCGTCGAGACTGTCGAGAGCACGGTGCTCCGTGGTCGAGAGGCACAGCAGCGCTATCGAGATACCATCTCGGCGGTGACAGCAGTCACTGCATCAATAAATGTTGCCGGTAAGTCAGGCTTCATCAGCAAGCGTGACGCTTGGGCAGCGTGTACGTGTGCCTAGGCGGATTGCAACTTTGCAAGGGTCCGGCTCCGGACGTTATTTGTCTCGCTAATGCACATTTGAGACCCCTACGTAGTCACAATCGCTAGGTAAAAGATCAATCTAGCGCGTGAGTTCGCCCAAGGTGGCCCACAAGGCTCTGTAAGCAGGCCTCGCGGGCAGACATCGCGCTGCCGTATAATGTAAATTATGCCTCGGAAACGCAAAAGTGGGCCACTTGGGCGAACTCACGCGCTAGATTGATCTTTTACCTAGCGATTGTGACTACGTAGGGGTCTCAAATGTGCATTAGCGAGACGAATAACGTCGGGAGCTGAACCCTTGCTATCCGTCTAGGCACACGCATACGCTTTCCGAGCGGTGATCTGTGCTACACACTCTCACTCGAGCACACCAACGCAGCATCATCGTCAGCCGTATCGTGACGTCACGTTTGCGTATGAAGCCTAACTTACCGGCAACACTTCTCAACCCCCGGTTTATCGATACAGTGATTGAATTGCCTGGTGACCGAATGACAAGAAACAGACTTCAGCGCTCGTAGCAGAAAAATGCCGGAGGTGTAGTTTCAGATGACCGTCCCTTCTGAGTGTATGCTTCGGCCACCGACGTCGGTGCCTCGGCTCTAGACGAACGGTCGGTTTAAATACGTTTGTTTTAACATAATAAACATTGCATTGACATTGTATGTGTCCCCGCTAGCGCGTGAGATTCCCACCGTTTCTATAAGGATCCCACTTCTGTCGATATTTAAGAAAATGTGTGTCTCTTGACAGTGGTAGCACTATCGCGCCGCCCAATGCTTTTCGCGGCTCCGCTACATGCTGCTGAATAATGCAAATTACGCCTCAAAAACGCAAAAGTAGGCCACTTTTACGAGCTCGCGCGCTAGACTGATCTTTTATCTAGCGATTGTGACTACGTAGGGGCCCCAAATGTGCATTAGCGAGACGGATACCATCTAGAGCCGGACCGTTGCAATCTCGTGTACGTATACAGTGTCTAGCGGTGTGTGAGTGTGCCACCACACTCTCGCTCGAGCCGGATCTACACCCTTAACAGTATCTCGTCGGTGGTGTTAGCAACGCGCCCGCGCGCTACACTCACCAGCGTACCTTTACTATATCCGTGTGCGCTGCTTATGCGCTTATGCCAGCCACAATCTATTTTTAGCACTTGCCATGTTGTATTGCTTTACGGCGGAAGCGAAACTGAAATTCGGCTGTCGAGCCGTCGAGCGTATGAATCGCAATCTGGAGCTAGCATTCGAGTCCCCGTGCAGCGGGGATTTTTTTTATTTTTATTTTTCATTACTTTTTTAATTACATTTTTTAACCTTCCAAAAAATTAAAAATGTTAAAACTATGTTCAAAATATGTATTCATTTTAAATAGAAACGTTTTGTTACTGTCATAATTGCATTAATAAAAATTGGTATATGAGAACACGTTGATGGTATTTATTTGGACTGATTGGAGAATACGAAAATGCAGGAAGTATTTTTTAGTTTATGAAACAATTTGTAGATTTATTAGTTGTCAAACAAATAATAAAATAAATTGTATAATATATATAAATTGATTTTATACTAGCATACACAAGTTTATTTATTAAAAAATACAGTCATAACTATAATTATAATAGAATTTCATAAAATATTGAGGTTATTGCAAACTCATCTTTTTTCGCAATGATGCTCAAATTTCATTGCTTCTCTCGAATGTCCATTTCCTTCCAAGACAGTGGCGTTTCTCGGTGTAAATAAAAAATGTTGATATAAAATGTATCATAATTAAACTACAATTATTCTAATAACGTGGAATGTAGTACATAGTACATACGTGATATATCTGTAGAAACAGTTGACGAGCGGTCGCATCATGCTAACGCATACGCACAGCACGAGCGTGCACGTATAGGCAAAATTTAATATAGTAGTATTTGTATTGTATTGTATGTATTTATTTGTTCCCTTACGGGTTACAAAGGGTTCCCGTTCCCTTTACAATATAAATTTAAATTACTAACTTTTCATTCGAACTAACATTCTTTTCTTTTCTCATTCTCTCCCTCACACTTATTCTTCCATTCATTTTTCTTTCTCTTCAATTCTCTCTCACTCCTTCGAATTTTCTGTCCTATATGCATATCTTCTACTGTCTCTCTCTCCTTCGTATCTTCCTTCCTGGATTTCTTTTCTCATCCTATCCAATTCTTCCATCCACTTCTCTCCTCTCCCGACGTCTGCTAATATTTCTTTTACCTTCTCTTGCATGCTGATTTCCATTCCTTCTCTTCCTCTGCACCTTTCAAGCACATGCTCCCATGTCTCTTCTTCATGCCCGCACCTTCTGCAACATCTCTCTTCTTCTTCCTCCCAATACCTCCCACCCCTCATTTCATTCCCTAGCCTGTATCTAGCTATTCTTCTCCATTTCTCTTCCTTCGTTCCTTTTTCTATGTATTCCGGTAGTCCATTCACTCTTATTTCTCGGAACCACTTATTGTATCTCGATTCCCTCGCCATTTCCCAATTCTCTTCTTTCTCTATCTCCATCTCTCTGTTTTCTATCCTTTCCCATTCCTCTTCTCTCCTCTCCTTGTCTCTCTTCTCTAACATTGTTATATTCCCTCTCTCTTCTATATATCTTTTTCTTCCTTTTTCCCAATTGGATAGTTTCTTTCCTCCTCTCGCTCTCTCTTCTATCTCCTTCAGGCATTGTCTTGCCCATTCGCTTCCCTAATATAGTAGTATCTGCAGTGTTTCGCAAATATCTCAAAAACTAAGGCGGAGCGGCGGTTACATGTATAGGAAAAAGTTGTTGAATGTTGAAGAATGTTGAGTTTTACAGCATATTAAAAAATCATCGAAATCGGTGAGGTGGGACCTTTTATGCATCTTTTTGTTACCTGTAAACGTAAACCGAAAATATGTTTTCGCAACATCGTTGAATCGATGATCAAAATGTATTAGCGCACGACAGTCGTTGTTCACGCTCACGCCTCAAGTAACGCAGGCGTTACTCAAATACGTTCTCTGTTTACATATACAGGGTGTCCCAAAAACCCTTCGACTCCGGGAAATGGGAGGTTCCTTAGGTCATTTGAAGCAACATTTTCCTTTGCACCAATGTCAGCCGGGGCTTTGTTTAGGAGTTATTAACGAAAAACACGGACCAATCAGAGCGCGACCTAGACGCGCGATGGCACGTTCAGCCAGGCGCTCCGGGAGACGAGCGTGGTGTAACGCCGCGATGCCGCAACGAACAAGAGTTTCTCGAGATTATGTGAATCTTCCCCGATTTGGATGAGCTTTGGATATGTTGTCAAGACCATGATTCTGAACAACATTTCCCTTTACAGTTTTTGTCGGCCGGCTTTAGTTTACGCGATAAATGCAAAAACTTGTAATTGTAAATCGATCGATTGTACTATCTTTTACCCGATTTGGATGAGCTTTGGATAAGACCATGATTCTGAACAACATTTCCCTTTAGACTTTTTGACGATCGCGGAACAACTTTACTTGTCAATTCATATGGGTGGATCTTTTTACCCGACTTACGGCAACGTTACCCGAACGAGAGAAGAAGCAGAAACTGATTGTATTGAAAACTCACTTATTCAGCCGTAAATCCATTTGCTGCTTCGAAATGTGTGTCACTGGGTCACTCGGTGACGAACTGCACAGATGTCTTCAGGTACACGGCAGTACCGAAAGTCAAGGGACGTACGGCCAGGTCGACGAACTGCACAGCCGGTGGTAGAAGGCCTAAGGGATGCGCGGTCAAGTCGACGATCCAGAATTTCAGTTTCACTTTCGAATCGATAAATAATTCGTATGTTTATTTCAAACAGATGCCTTGAAATTTTTCCACACTCACAATCACTGTTCACATTTGTCAACACATAGTTATGCACTAATAATAATTGCCATATCCCTTGTACTGCTGCACAAATCACAACAATCAGGTAATGCAATCACTAGACTGCGGATTTCATGCGTTTGTAGCAAACATGAGTAGGTGCATTTTAAGACAGTAGAGAGATTAAAATAATGTCAAAACACCAATGTATTATTTTCAAATTCTTAAAATGATCACAGTAAGAACAAATATCTGTCTGGCTCCTGTCCCTTGTAATAGCGGCAGCCAACATTCATTTTGCATAAAGATTCGCAGTCTAGTGATTAGTTTAAATCAGGGACTTAATACCGGTAAAATTTGTATACCGGTATTGCGACAGGGACTTAATACCGGTAAAAATTTTTATACCGGTATTACGAATACCGGTAAAATTTTCATACCGGTATTACGCCCTGTGACGTAATACCGGTATAATCTTGGTAACGGTATTGGGCCAACAGAATATACCGATAACCGATATGATATACCGGTATTTTTCGGTTTGTTGGGGAAGGGGAAATGGGGCAAGTGGGATATTCCGCATGCTTCGCCCGATCCCCACTTTTCGACTCGCGCGTAGCTCCTGCCGTTCATAGGAGTAGGAACAGATGTCGCTACTACATACAATGTATGTATTTCTACGGCGACTACGCCAATGGATTCCCGTTCACCGCATCGCTCGCTCTGTCTCGCTTGGTTTTATATAATAATAAAATATATTTATCAAATGTGTAAGTTTTTATATGAATTTTATAATATGAATTTGGTAACATTTTAGATAATGTTAACGAGATTTCCCGCTTACAGTCACGAAACAATTAAGAATTATATAGCTAACACTGGAAAACTACACATTAACCAATAAACTAGTAATATATTAATTATACATTTACCCGTAATTTTTTCGGTTCCGTATTTCATTATTTACAACTTTTTAGTATTTAATTTATATTTCCAATTGTAAGATATTCTTATTTCCATTATCCAGTGCCGTAACGAGGGTATGAAGCGCCTGTGGCAAGTGTCTAACTTGCGCCCCCCCGTAACCCAATAATGACAAAAAAATAAAAAATTTTAATGTAACAAGTTCAATTTTACTAAATGCAATATTTTAAATACCATTAACCTCATCAAAATGAGTTGCCTGTACAGGGTGTCCCACTGTATCGAGAACGGCAGAATATCTCGGAAGACAGTGTCGTTATCAAAAAAGTGTTCCTACAAAAGTTGTTTGGTATTACGGGCTACGTTACGTGGTATTAATTGTTTTGTTGTGGGTGGAGTGGTGGAGGACATTTCAAGGTCACCTTGATTTTTTAAAATGGAATACTATATTTTTTTCTTTAGAAAATAATAGCGGGTATTGAGACGAATCCAAAGATGTGCTAATTTTTTTTTTGCTATTTTAAAAAAAAAATTTTTTTAATTTTGTTTTTTTGTGCTTTTTCGCGACTGCAATCTGTTTTTTAAACAGATTCCCACAAACCTATCGCAGTCCTATCGCAGCAATTTAATACCGACGTATTCGACGCCACTTAGCAGCGGCTGCTGGCTGTTGGCCGACGACCGATCTAGGATGTAAACACAAGCTTTTTTCACCTTCATCAAAATCAGAATAACATCATGTAGCACATCTTTGGATTCGTCTCACTACCCGCTATTATTTTCTAAAGAAAAAAATATAGTATTCCATTTAAAAAAATCAAGGTGACCTTGAAATGTCCTCCACCACTCCACCCACAACAAAACAATTAATACCACGTAACGTAGCCCGTAATACCAAACAACTTTTGTAGGAACACTTTTTTGATAACGACACTGTCTTCCGAGATATTCTGCCGTTCTCGATACAGTGGGACACCCTGTACAGGCAACTCATTTTGATGAGGTTAATGGTATTTAAAATATTGCATTTAGTAAAATTGAACTTGTTACATTAAAATTTTTTATTTTTTTGTCATTATTGGGTTACGGGGGGGCGCAAGTTAGACACTTGCCACAGGCGCTTCATACCCTCGTTACGGCACTGGATAATGCAAATAAGAATATCTTACAATTGGAAATATAAAATAGATACTAAAAAGTTGTAAATAATGAAATACGGAACCGAAAAAATTACCGGTAAATGTATAATTAATATATTACTAGTTTATTGGTTAATGTGTAGTTTTCCAGTGTCAGCTATATAATTCTTGTTTCGTGACTGTAAGCGGGAAATTTCGTTAACATTATCTAAAATGTTACCAAATTCATATTATAAAATTCATATAAAAACTTACACATTTGATAAATATATTTTATTATTATATAAAACCAAGCGAGACAGAGCGAGCGATGCGGTGAACGGGAATCCATTGGCGTAGTCGCCGTAGAAATACATGCATTGTATGTAGTAGCGACATCTGTTCCTACTCCTATGAACGGCAGGCTACCGCGGCTCGAACGACACTGATTTTCCGCAAGATGTTTCTCAATGTTTCTAAAGAATTTAGGAAGGGCATTTAGAGTGTCGAAATTCGAAATGCACGCTGTAGCACGAGAACGACGGGACGGTTAGACGAAAAACAGAGTGCGAGAAGGACGCTCGCTCTGATTGGTCCGTGTTTTTCGTTAATAACTCCTAAACAAAGCCGCAGTTGGCATTGGTGCTGTTGGAAATCGGCCGTAAGGTGTGATCGTTGCGCCCTCATACAGGCCCACGAGCAGATCGCTTGCGTGTGGGGTATGCGTGTTTCCCTTCTTGGTATCATAGTGTGTGAGTGTGGTACGTGATTCGCTCTCTTCATCATCGACTCTCGTAGCGTGCACACGTGTCTCATGTTTTTGCTCTACAGTGTGTCGCGTATATATATTAAATCTCGTGTGTGTTAAACTGTTAAGCTTTCTTTACCTTTCCGATCCACGCGTCTATATTAACCTCGTATAATCTCATAGGTGCAAAGGAAAATGTCTCTTAGAATGGTCTCAGGAACCACCCCCTTTCGGGATTTTCACGAATTTTGGGACACCCTATATATCGCTGGTCTGAAGAAAATGCCAGCAGACTGTATACGACTAAGGTACACGGCGTCCTTTGCCAGCTCATTGTAACGCCAATTTTAAAGATACCATCTTGTTCAAGGGCTCATTTTAAAGGGGAAACTTCAAGGAATATAACCATATTTTTTCAAAATTTAAATCACTCCGCCCCATCATCGAAAAAAACGCAAAAGAAGAATTTGTTTAAATTTTTCGACATTATAAAGTTGATTGTCGAGGTTGAAAAAATTATTTTGTAATAGCCCAATCCTTTCCGAATAAAGCAAAAAAAAATTTAGCTCAATCAGACAAACCGTTCTTGAGATAAAAATTCGTAAGTGAGGCCCGTTTTCGCCGAAATGGGCAAAAATCGAAAACTTTGAAGGCCTGCCATTTCTAAAAAACTTCGAAACCGGCAAAATGATGACTTAAACACCCCCTAATTTCGCATGGACTACAACATATTTCAGTTAGAACAAAATCGGCGATGGTGCCTGCAAAAAGTGATCGATTCGGCATGGAATGACCCACGGTGTTAACGCAGTGGCAATGCGGGGGTCTCGGAGCAACCTTATCACTACCTAATAGATTTTACACCGAACTCGCGGAATTTATACGGTTAACTTTTGATTCGAAGAGGAACTTTAGCACTATCTCACTGGTAGTTGACTTCCGAGATGCAGCACGACGCGACACGATTCGTGATTACGACAGTACTAGCCCACGAGAGTAGAAATGCAAGGGCTTATATAGCCCTGCAATGACGGGTGGTACTTGTCAGTACCCTTCAAGTGAACATCCGTATTTTATCAACGTCCAGTTGGTCGTGCGTATGTTTGGGCCCTGAACTAAACTAAACAGCTACACATGTAGATTTATCTAGGGTGGCTCTGTTCGTTTATCTAGGACGGTTCCTCCAACACCACCTATACATTGTATAACAAAGCCAAACAGCTTTGCTGTGACGTCATCACTAAGAGGCGCGACGTTCACAATTTACTCGGAATAGTAAAATTCACTCAAATAATATACATATTTATAAGCAATAATTTCATTTAGTTTATAATAACATAAGAAAATATTCAATCCTTTCTAACTATTACAAAAAATAATACAAATCATCTGCTTTTTAATAAAATTATGATATATATTACACATATAAATATCACGCAAGAAGTACACAAGAAACTATAAACCTATATTTCTACTATACGAAACAATGCTAACACAGGCAAGGAGGTCTTTTTAAGATAAATTTTAACATAAAATATAATAGAATACGAAATAATTGGACATGAACATGTAGAACATAAATTTTTGTTTTCACAGAACCTTTCCACGTTTTCACAAAATTTTTCGCTTACAGTAGTTAATTTCCTATTTCTCCTTTTAACAGTTTTATTTTAAAAATTTGCAGCTGTATTATTATTAATAACGTTGCAGTAATTTGTTTAGAATAATATTGACAAAAATCATTTAGAATAATATTTTTTAATATTCTTAAACCACACACATCAACTGCATATTTTTCAATCAATACACAAAAAATAACACAAATAGACATTTTTTTTTTATTTAAGCTTACCGGACCCCTAAATGGGGTCTATACAATTGGACGTAATTTATATTGTATAATATTACAGAGTACAGTTTGAATGTCATTATTACTTAACATATTAATTGTAATATTTTTTATTCTTGCAAACACCGACACAGCTCGACATTCCAACTAGTCTGCATGAATCTCATCTGTAACGTGACAAAAGTAAAAATGAATAAACTGTTGAAAAACATATAATACATTAATTCGTATAATTGTGTATACATACTGGGTCTGAGATGTATTGTCGGATGGTTTGGGACTCAACGTCGATTTGATAAATACAGGCAGCTGTGTCCAAGGAAGATGAATCTGAAAATAAGAAATTTTCGGTTGCTGAAATAATCAGCGATTCCGCACACTGTGCAACAGTGTGCGGCCCGACATCGTGTCGGGACGCTCCAGCGAATCTATTGATTCGCGAGCTGATGGATCTACAATTTGTCAATTTTACAGTTCAATTTTAATTGAACATGAACATGTAGAACATAAATTTTTGTTTTTACAGAACCTTATTCGACGTTTACTTGGTTTTTCGCTTACAGTAGTTAATTTCCTATTTCTCCTTTTAACAGTTTTCTTTTGCAAGTTTGCAGCTGTGTTATTATTAGTAACTTTGCAGTAATTGTTTAGAATAATATTGACACAAATATTAATAATTCGTTTCCACAAATCATCAGAAGAGTGCTGACAGCAGGTATTAACATTCTTTAATGTATCCGTGCAACTTATTTTTTCAAAAATTAATTCAGATGCTGTAGGTCTTTGATTATTCAATTTTTAAACATTTTTGAGTCCAATTTTCATTTATACTCACCAATTTGGCTGCTTGGCATAGTTCTTCAAAAGTTTTGAAGATAAAACGTTTTGTGTGTTCTGCAGCAGTTTTTTGGCTACAGCTTCTCGTCTGGTCTTCTCAGATGGAGATTCCCTGTGACTTCTTCGTTTGCTTAAATACGGGGCAAACCCTGGAAAGATGCAGGGTACTGCACCACTCTTTACTCGAGGCTTGCCCAGAGGAGCGGTTATTATTTTCCCAGTCTTCCAGTCCACTGTCGTTGTAGTATATTCAATGTCCGATTCCTCAAAGTGTCGATGACAAATTACGGAATGCTCTGAGACACAGAAATCTTTCCGATGGATAGCGTTTACCCATTTCTGCTTAACCTTTTCGTCGCGCGGAAATTTAAAAACATGTAATTTTGACTTATCATCGGCAGATAATATTCCACTACACTTGGGTACACAACACTTATTAACCATTTTTAGCTAATAATAACTATTTACGATTGAAACGACTATAGATATCACGAAATATCGTTCCAACCACACGTAATACGCGAAGAGCCGTAAAATATGTATACGTATAACAAATCAAAAGTGACAGCACGAAGCTGGACACCACCAGGTGGTGCTGATGCTAGGCCTCTTGTGTATGACGTCACAGGTTGATTTTTTCGGAGCTGTTTGGCTTTATTATATAGGTGGTGTTGGTTCCTGCCGGCGATGATATTGAACATCTGTTCGTCATCCATAACACCAAAGAAAATTTTTGTGAAAGTTTGTTTTTACATCAGCACAAAATTTTACATCAATAAAAACAAAATAAAAAATTTGAAAGTATACTTTACATTAGTATTTAATAATGTGGCATTAGTATTCTTATGTACAACAATGAGTATAAGGTGTTCTTTCATATTTTTCAACTCCAAGTCCATTAGTTCAAACCATTACTTTTTATACACCCCGTGCATACATACAGTGGGAGTACAAAGTATTCGTACACCTTTCAAAAACGGATAACTTTCTCAAAATTCCACCCAACAGATTGAGCTTTTTTGAAACGTTAGAAGGTTTAGTTTATCAGTTAATGTGTAAACAATCTTTTTTTTAATCGTCACGATTTTTAAATTTGTTATTTACCGCTTGCCTGGTTCCAAGGAGGATCCCCTAATGGCGGCGATAAAATTGTAACTGTTACGGTAGAGACCTTCGCGAAAATTATACGGAGGGTGGACGTTGTGTAAACGTTTAACACTAAACCTACCGAACACTAAAAACGATTAAAATGTTTTAGCTTATAAAACTGACAAAAATATAAAACCGGTGATTTGACCAGCAGTGGTAGGTACAAGTGGTAGTACAGTGGTAGGTTACAAATGACATTTTCATTGGAATCGATCATTGTTGTTCAAAAATGTCTAATTCGACGTGTTTTCTTAAAATTTCGCAGCCCAATCGGGCCAGCCGAAAACATCGGCGTCGCCGTTTGCGCTCTCGGCGAGGGCCGGCACAATTACCACCACGTGTTCCCATGGGACTATAAAGCAGCCGAGTTGGGACACTACAGGACGAACTTCACCACGGCATTCATAGATTTCTTCGGGAAAATAGGCTGGGCATACGACATGAAAGTCGTTCCTTCCGCGGTTGTACAGAAACGGGCAAGTCGTATCGGTGATGGGTCAATGTAAGTATTTCAATGAATTCAGAAAATTTCATTTTTCTTCGGATGTCATACATTAGACATGTAAACTGTATTGTACATAAGCTTCTATGTAAAATATTAGACATAAGCTTGTTCGTTTGCTCAACAGATACGGCCAGGCGCAGAAACATGTTCACAGTCACAAGGGTGCGGTGTGGGGTTGGGGTGACAAGGACATGGATTCCGAGGAGATCAAGGAAGTAGAGATCATAAACAAATCCAATTAATGTAATCGTATTCAAGGGATTTCGCGAGAATGTTGGAATGAGTTCTCGCAGTAGGGGTCGGGTACCGGAAGTAAAGTGATCAATCGATTACAACGTCAATTAATATTTATATTACACAGGTATTATTATTATACATTTAGTATATCAGTTATTATAAACGGGTACTTAGTCATATGGTGCGTCCAATTGGGTTTCTTCGACGAACCAACAAGATTCTGGACACTAGCGGATTATTCATTTGATCTTACGACAGTAAAGGTATTTGAAAACCAGTAATGTCTCGATAAATGTGAAATAGATGTGTACATCATTTGTGATTTTATTTCATGTGAAAAGAAACGCGTAACATATTCATATTTGTTAGACTTCGTAGAAATTCGTGACGAGTCTGACTCGTTAAAATAGGGCAACTGGTTAACCCCTGCTAGCTGAAAATAATCATTGTTATTCACAACAACAAGTCACGACATTGTCATTATAATTATGGGAATCTTGCAAAGTGGCATAGTTATTTTTATCTATACAGTGGGACTTTGATTTAAATTTTATCTTGCATGAAGCAGTGGCACACTTAGGATTTAATCTTCGGGGGGCGGGGGCAAGTTGAACGGATAAAATTCTGTTGCCTGGTGCAAGAATTGCCAATGTACAGTGTGGGGAAAAATTATTGGTCATCCTTTTGGGAGGTGATAGAACTCGTCGAGATAGGTATCCATATACTACTTCATGGTCGGCGTTATTGCGACGTCTATATGTTTAACAATTTTGACCCTTCCGACCCGACAGAGGTACGCCGTATGTCTTCTCGCACGGCCGACTATTGTTTCATTTTCAATATCACCATGTCACTGTCACTATCACTATATCTGTATCACTACTAACAAGGAAAGCGCAAGGTCGACGAGTCTCAGATTTGATTGAAACTTCGTTCTTAAACGTTGTAATTAAAGGTTCATTAAAAGTTTTCATTAGCATGAATATGGTTTCAATTCCGAGGAATTGCAAGTACCGTCGCGTCGCGTCGTGGTTTGGAGTTAGCGTACCGGAATACAACTGGGTTTGCCAGTGTTCGATTGCCTGCCGTTGAGAATTTCTTTAAACAATTAAACTTTCCTTATTTGTTCGTACTACTATAATACTATCATTTATTATAGTGATACTGCTCTTCACATGCAAAAATGAATATTTAATTATAATCAAGCATAACATGAAAATCATGCGTTACACGCATAAAACAACTATAGAGATAAAGTTAATACTCTCAGGTATTATTACTAGACTGCGGATTTTATGCAATTATGGCAAAAATGGGTAGGTACAATTTAAAATGGAATAAAGATTAAGAGAATTTAGAAACATGAATTTACTATGTCCAACGTATCAAAATTATTAAAGGTCGAAAGAATTTTTTACGCGAGCGCAATTCCCCCCTCTTCTTAAAATTAATGCACAAAATTTTTATTTTGCATAAAGATCCGCAGTCTAATTATTACATGCAGCAATGGTATTTATCATAGATGCATAAAAAGCAAGGTACATTTGAAAACACATTTGCTTTTATTTATTTCTTTGTGTGCATTTCTTTATGTGCATTTGCTTTCGTATGTCTTTATATTTATAAATAAAACAAAGATTTATAGACATAATCAAAAAATGATTTTTTGACAATGCCGTTTCCATTCAAAATATGTATCGTAAAATCATAAAAAGACGGAAATTCGTCATGTTGCATCAGGACGTACACGGTACGTCATCGTGAGGACGTACACCGTACGCCGTACGTCCTTCGGGTCCGTCGGAAGAGTTAAACATCTTGAGGTTCCACGATTAACATGCAAACAAACAGAATCTCGCGGAATTCAGGCAAAGCCATTCAGAAATTGCACGCCTATCCATTTAAGGCTTTTACGCCGCAACCTCCAGTTGTCAAAGTGTTAATAGTTCTCTGAAATTCCTCCTTCATCTTGGGATGCATTTTGTACAATACAAACTGCCCGGTTGTGTTACCCGGCAGCAGTGATGCCATAATGAGCTCCAAACGGAGCTCCCGTACTGCCCTACATACCCCTTCCACTATTCCACTCCAGCACCGTACACAGGCGCACACTCCACGGTCCCCATCGCGCACGTGCAACGTGTCTTCCATTCGTCCCACTCATTCCCCGTCATCAGAGAGGGGGTACATCATTTCACCGTGACTCCCCGCATCTGGCATCACTGCCGGGCAGTTTCTAATAAATCTACATATACTCTTCGAAACGAAAGAAGACTTTCAGCCTTAAAAAGTTTTTTTATATTGTAACGTCCTAACGTCCGTCACCGGACTCGCTCCTTATATTTGCGTCACAAACAAACGCATAATTAATTAATATTAAAGTCTGACAAGATTTCATCTGACGTCATCACTTTGGAATGCGATCTCGTCAAGCCTCAATGATTTTGGAAATAACAATTTCAAGGCCTGCTCACTCAGGCATAAGATCTTATTGTTTCCCCCACTGATCCACTGCCTGCTCTCTCAACCACGAAATTCTTCCTATTATCTCCCCACCACAAACCCACCTGGCAACAGTCCTATAAAAAGCCAGGACCGGAGAGCAGAGGCCCCCCTTTTTAGTCGCTCTTAGGCTCTTAGGCTCTTAGTCTCTTAGTCTCTTAGTCTCTTAGTCTCTTAGTCAGTCAGATACAAATTCATTAATTTATTTCGAGCACTTCAAAATCGTCAGTCAGTCGGTCGAGATTGTTTAATCTAGAGTCACGAACGTAGCACAGAATATCTATTCAATATTCGCGTAGCTTTTCTAATCTACGCTTACAACGTTCCGAATTCCATAAACCAGTTCTCATTGATGAACAAATCGGGACGCTATAAAGTATTTATAGTTAACACCCGTGATCTGAGAGAACGCCTCCGTTTACCAAATTCTCCTTACGATTCACGTACGGTTTTACAACAATCTACTCAAAAAGTGACGTGTGTGCGTGCGACAGGAACGAAGTGCGAGTGAAGTGAAAATCGCGTACCTACAAGAACCCGCTATCCTTTTCTCCCTCGAATTAGGCGGACTTGGTCCAGCCGTCCGAGCCAACGATCCAACCCGAATTAGGCGGACTTGGTCCAGCCGTTCGAGCCAACGATCCAACCCGAATTAGGCGGACTTGGTCCAGCCGTTCGGGCGCCCCCCTAAATCCCGAATCAAAACCTCTCTCGAGATCGAATATCAAAATACCGATAAAATTTCACTCGGACCGGGATCTGCGTGGTACTCTCCCACGTCACCGCGAGTCGCGAGCGAGAAATCGAAAGCGCGAATCCGAATCGTTCCCATTTTTCCTTCTAACGCCCGACCTCGGACGTTACATTGGTGACAGCAGCGGTGGGATTTCGAATTGCTCAACGGAGCACCCACAATTGCCACATCCTGCGTAATTTTCAACATACACGATGTCTCGAACGTCGAATCCAAGCAACCCTGCATCGGTACAGTCGGTTCTCAATGAGGCCACAGCGAGGGAGCTCGTTTTACTGGAACAACTCGAAACAATGGGGCGAAGACACCAAGAACTGCTCGACAAATACAACGCACATCAAGGACGTGAGCGAGTCCCTGTCGTAAAATCCGAACCCGCAGCAAACCTCACCGCGGTCGAAGGGTTGGCCGACAAATTAAAGAAACTGCAGGAAATGATCGAGAATCTGGGCAGCCCAGCAAACTCCCACACATCCGAGCGCAGTCCGACACCCGATCGTTCAAGGCCGCTGGACAGGATCGCGCACAGAATTGAGGCCCATTCATCCCGCGAATACGGACGAATTACGTTGAAGGACGCAGTGGAAACCGTCCCTCACTTCGATGGCGAGAATATCACCGTTTTTCAATTCGCACGAGCATGTAAGCGGGCTCGTGAAATGCTGCCTGCGAAAGCTGAGCCAAACCTGGCCAAACTGTTACGTAATCGGTTGAAAGGACACGCAGCTCTGGCCGTCGAAGACCAAATACATCAATCGGTAGACGAATTGATCAACAGACTGAGATACGTCTTCTCACCTTCAAAAACTCCGAATCATTACCGAGGCGAATTGGCCAACATAATTAAAGAGCCCAAGGAACATATCCTCGACTACATTTCGAGAGTCAAGGATCTAAACTCCGCTATTATCGACGGCGAAAAGGAACGATACGGTACGCTGAGTAACAATCACGTCAACGACATCGACGACCTCACTCTGGAGTCCTTCCTGGACGGGCTACCCCCTACCATGAGGACTCGAATACGTCACGAGGGCTGTTACGGTTTAACCGAGACCTTCGACTCCGCCATCCAAATCACGAAAGAAATGGAGAGAGACAGCCGAAGATTTTCAACAGCCCCGCGATCGACGCCAACCACGTGCCAAATGTGCCTCCGACCGGGACATGAAGCCCGTGCCTGTCGCGACCACGGAATATCTCGCGGTCAAGGACCGTCCCGCGATTATGGATCGCCCCGTAACTACGGACCGCCCCGTGATTATGGATCGCCCCGCGACAGTGGACCGCCCCGCGGCCCCATGCACGACCTTCAAGGTCGACCAACTCGATGGCCAGATCCACCACGCCGCGTCGCCAACAACGACGCAACTAACACCCGACCATTCCAAGGCGCAGGAACGAAAATCTGTGCCTATTGCAAAGCGACGGGCCACTTAATTTCGGAGTGTAGGAAACGGGCCTACAATAATCAAAGGTTTCAGGGAAACGAGGATCGCCCACGAGAAACTACGAGCGCGTATCGTGGAGCACCAGCACAACAGACGCGCTCCGCCCTCCCGATAGTCACGAAACAAGAGAACCAGGACGAACACGAGCATGTGCAGTCCAATTGAAATCAGCTCTGGTCGTACCCGCAATAATGCTGCACTCCGCTGATCTCAAAGAAGCAACAGAAACCATGGTCGACACCGGATCAGAGATAAACATCATAAAGCGAGAAGCTTTGAGTAAACCCCAGCTGATTAACGCTCAAGAAAAAGTGAGCATCACGGGCATCACGAGCCATACCATCACCACTCTCGGCACGTTCGAAATTAATATATTCAATCACAAAGTGACGTTTCACGTCGTCGCCGACGACCTACCGATACCTCAAAAGGGCATCATTGGCTCCGAATTCTTCCGAAATCAATCCGTCGACATCGTCTACTCAGAAAATTGTCTCCGTTTCCATGGCACCACTATTCCATTTCTCAATCACAAACAAATTACGCTTCCGGCAAGATCCAAAACGGTCATTCCAGTACACATTCTAAATCCAAACCTTGACGAAGGCTACGTGCCGCGCCAAGATCTCGGCGAAGGGGTCCATTTGGGACACGCCATAATAAAATCGAAACAAGGGAAATCCTACCTCCCCGCAGTCAATACAACAAATCAAAATGTCATGCTGCGAGAACCTAACGTCGAACTCCAGGAGTTCGAGGAATTCAAGGAACCTCTACCGATTCCTTCTTCACAGATCTCTTCTATTCCTATTTCTTCTATTTCTATTTCGTCCACCACAGTACACCCACTCACTGAATCTTTACCAAATCCAGGTGTGCTGTGCGTGAAGTCTCAATCTTCTCCAGAGGCATGCGAACCAAATTCCAATTCTAATTCTACTAATTCTCGCATGTCGGAGCTCTATTCTAAAGAATCCAAGCCGATTCTATCTATCTGTGAAGAAAAATCCTCTGAGGATACGTCGAATCCCGTCTCATTATTCCCTGGCCATCTCACTCACCAAGATACTAAATCTCCAATATCATCCGATACAAACCCGTACGCCAATGACCGAACAACCGAGATCATGAAACATTTAAACACGGAACATTTAAATGCGGAGGAAGAAGCCAGCGTCAGAAACCTTGTGAAAGAATATAACGCCGTATTTCATCTACCCGAAAGTCAACTTGGATGCACCAACGCAATCACCCATCGGATAACAACGACGGACGACCGACCAATAAACGTAAAACAATATCGCTTTCCGCCGATTCACAAAGAAGAAGTGAATAAGCAAGTCAACGAACTCCTCGACAACAATATCATAAGGCCATCGATATCACCATACAATTCCCCCATCTGGATAGTCCCCAAGAAACCGGGGCCGGACGGTCAAAAGAAATGGCGAATGGTAATCGATTACCGACTATTGAACGCCAAAACCATACCCGACGCCTATCCGCTACCCAACATTACGGATATATTAGACCAATTAGGCGGCGCTAAATATTTCTCTGTCTTCGACTTGGCGTCAGGATTCCACCAGATCCCGATGGACGAATCCGACATGCAGAAGACAGCATTTTCCACTCCTCATGGGCACTATGAGTTTAAACGAATGCCATTCGGCCTGAGAAACGCACCCGCCACCTTCCAACGATTGATGGACCATATCCTCTCCGGACTCCAAGGAATAGAGATGTTCATATACTTGGATGACATAGTCATATACGCAAGCTCCATCAGAGAACACGAAATCAAATTCAGGAAATTAGCCGAAAAACTGCTCGAGGCCAATCTCAAACTCCAACCGGGAAAATGCGAGTTTCTACGAAAAGAAGTGGCATACTTGGGACACATCATCACTGAGAATGGAGTTCGACCCGACCCGAAGAAAATCGAGGCAGTAGCACAGTTTCCCGTACCAAACAATCCCAAGAAAATCAAAGGATTCCTTGGACTCGTCGGATACTACAGGAAGTTCATACCGAACTTTTCGAAAATCTCGAAACCTCTCACCAACCTCTTAAAGAAGAAGAACAAGTTCTCCTGGGGCCCTAAAGAACAAGAATCGTTCGAATACCTACGACAACAACTGACCACGGAACCGATCCTGCAATTCCCCGATTTCAGTAAACAATTCCACGTCACAACAGATGCATCCAGCAATGCCATCGGGGGAGTGCTCAGCCAGACCGTCGAAAAAAAGGAATTGCCAATTTCTTACGCCTCAAGAACGTTAAATAACGCGGAGGAAAATTACTCGACGATTGAGAAAGAGCTCTTGGCCATCGTATACTGCGTGGGACACTTCAGGCCCTACCTGTATGGTAAACTCTTCACACTGTTCACCGACCACAAACCACTGGTATGGCTACACAGTGTAAAAGATCCAACGTCTCGTTTAGTCAGATGGAGACTAAAACTAGCAGAATACGACTATGAAATCCGCTATCAACCGGGGAAAACCAACTACATCGCAGATGCGTTGTCACGTATCACCCACGCAAAAATATTACCCATAAGGGCCCGATCAACCAGCAACAGCGATTCCGACGAAGACGTGCCCAATCCAAAGAGGCATAAATACACGCCTCCACGAGAATCGACAACACCATCGAACGAATCAACCAGTACTACGCCAGACACACTGACACCTGAAAGAGTGGGAAATGACGACGATTATATACCAACCCAATCTCCATCTACCGAGGCATCGACGTCTGCAAACGATTCACTGCCAGAAGAAGAAATATCGGATGAACATATACGCAGTACTTATACCGACACGGATTCGGTAACCAGCCAAATCGATCAGTCATTCATCAACCACCGATCAACATGGATCACAACAACAACCGAGCATATAAGAAGACGCACCGAGCGGGCAGAAGAATCCAAATCAGGAAGATGCTACGAGCCTTCCACGCGAAGGATGAGACGGGGGATCCGAGGAACTTTAAATTTCCGGAGATCATCAAGCCGGAAACAAAAGAAGACACCATTGTGTACATTCCATTCCGGATACGAATTCCACCGGAACAACAGGGCCCTACCCGCCAACACCGACTGGAGGACCTGCGAATAGTGGACGTGCGACCGGACAACCCCGACAATTGGTTGCCAAAACCGCGAGGGAAACCCACCATAAGATCGGTGATCGATATTCCAGCAGGCCACTACTGGAATCCAAGGACAAGTACGGTGTGTCCAGGGTCGCCTCCACCACGGCCAGAAATAGAAGTGGTGACCATCGACTAGGCCGTCCCAACTCCAACCTTCTCATATAACTATTTTCTTCTCTTTTCATTTCACCCTCCATAGCTGCAGTTTGCGCTATGTGAGCCCACATTCTCTTTTCTTTTCATTTCATCCTCCATAGCTGCAGTTTGCGCTATGTGAGCCTACATTCTCTTTTCTTTTCATTTCATCCTCCATAGCTGCAGTTTGCGCTATGTGAGCCTACATTTTCATTTCCTTTCTTTCTCCACAACTGCAGTTAGCAGTGTGTGAGTGCCATTTTAGTTCTTACTCCTTGCAATTTCTTGGTATTTTCCACTCCCTTCGCGGGAGTCTATCGCGTTCAGCGAACAAAAAAATCAAATTCGTTTGCTTTGCGAACGAATTCTCTTTTTTTTCTCCGAGGGGTGACGTGTAACGTCCTAACGTCCGTCACCGGACTCGCTCCTTATATTTGCGTCACAAACAAACGCATAATTAATTAATATTAAAGTCTGACAAGATTTCATCTGACGTCATCACTTTGGAATGCGATCTCGTCAAGCCTCAATGATTTTGGAAATAACAATTTCAAGGCCTGCTCACTCAGGCATAAGATCTTATTGTTTCCCCCACTGATCCACTGCCTGCTCTCTCAACCACGAAATTCTTCCTATTATCTCCCCACCACAAACCCACCTGGCAACAGTCCTATAAAAAGCCAGGACCGGAGAGCAGAGGCCCCCCTTTTTAGTCGCTCTTAGGCTCTTAGGCTCTTAGTCTCTTAGTCTCTTAGTCTCTTAGTCTCTTAGTCAGTCAGATACAAATTCATTAATTTATTTCGAGCACTTCAAAATCGTCAGTCAGTCGGTCGAGATTGTTTAATCTAGAGTCACGAACGTAGCACAGAATATCTATTCAATATTCGCGTAGCTTTTCTAATCTACGCTTACAACGTTCCGAATTCCATAAACCAGTTCTCATTGATGAACAAATCGGGACGCTATAAAGTATTTATAGTTAACACCCGTGATCTGAGAGAACGCCTCCGTTTACCAAATTCTCCTTACGATTCACGTACGGTTTTACAACAATCTACTCAAAAAGTGACGTGTGTGCGTGCGACAGGAACGAAGTGCGAGTGAAGTGAAAATCGCGTACCTACAAGAACCCGCTATCCTTTTCTCCCTCGAATTAGGCGGACTTGGTCCAGCCGTCCGAGCCAACGATCCAACCCGAATTAGGCGGACTTGGTCCAGCCGTTCGAGCCAACGATCCAACCCGAATTAGGCGGACTTGGTCCAGCCGTTCGGGCGCCCCCCTAAATCCCGAATCAAAACCTCTCTCGAGATCGAATATCAAAATACCGATAAAATTTCACTCGGACCGGGATCTGCGTGGTACTCTCCCACGTCACCGCGAGTCGCGAGCGAGAAATCGAAAGCGCGAATCCGAATCGTTCCCATTTTTCCTTCTAACGCCCGACCTCGGACGTTACAATATAATATATTTTTTTATTTTCTACTTTTTAGTCTTTACATATCTTGTAATCGATTTTAATTACCACTTGAACCTGTAAATTCAACCATCTTTTGTAAAAGAAAAAATATTGTGTCATGGCGGCTGCAAATCGAAGTTTCCATTCTGTAGAATCAATCGTTCAGGAGCTATTGCAGTGTTGTTGACAGGTAAGGGCGCCGCTATATTGGTTTGTAGTAACGACCGCGAGCCGCTTACCGAGCAGAATCTCCTGTCCTTGTCGCCCTCCACCCCGAACTAATCCTACCCAACTCACAAGGGGAGTCCAGGGTAGTCGGAATCCGGATTTTCCTGAAACTTGCAGTATTTAAAGATGACGTATCCAAATGTAATTTAGCAAAGCAGTAGCGCGCGATACTCAAGATTTCCCGAGAAAATGGCATTTGAAAATTCGATTTACTTACGCGTTCATAAGGAGTTCGCGTTAATCTATGAACATGGAGCGCAGTGGCCGAGGGCGCTGCGAGAAAGACTGGTAATCGCTAGGTCGCTGGTTCGAGTCTTGCTGTCAATATATTTTTTTAAATCTTTTTTTTCAGTTTTAATCCTAAAAGAGGTATAAATAGAAAATAATATTCTATTTGAAAAATAAAAATAACTATTCAATCTCTGCGACACCAGAGAAATTTTTATAAATGTCAATGAAGTGTGTTTTCCAATAGAACTCTTGAAAACGGCGTGCTCCTGTACAAACGCTCCGTTTATAGTGTGTGCTAGATGCCGAAAAAATTATTGTTTCCCATGCTTTTACGATGAGTATCATTCTGGGTCGTGTCATACTAACACGTAATTTTTTTTTTTATTAATAAAGAATGAGCAATAATAAAGTAAATATAACACTGTATTATTTTTGTTAGATTTTTTTCAACAGCCACAAATAAAAAACATGCATTTTCTATTTAAAAAATAATTGTTTAATGGCAGATTTAATAAATTTTAGGATTAAAACTGAAAAAAAAAGATTTTTAAAAAAATATAGACAGCAAGACTCGAACCAGCGACCTACTGATTACCAGTCTTTCTCGCAGCGCCCTCGACCACTGCGCTTCATGTTCATAGATTAACGCGAACTCCTTATGAATGCGTAAACCGAATTTTCAAATGCCATTTTCTCGGGAAATCTTGAGTATCGCGCGCTACTGCTTTGCTAAATTACATTTGGATACGTCATCTTTAAATACTGCAAGTTTCAGGAAAATCCAGATTCCGACTACCCTAGACTCTCCTAGTCAGTAAATAAACTGAGCTCCTTCGATGCGAAGTGGGCCAGTGGAGTGGGAACACGTAGTGGAGTAGGTAAGCGCTGGCGCGCGGAGTGGGGATCGCTGGCTGCGATGACGTACTACCGAGCGTTGCGGGGCGAGGTGTGACGGTTAATATTAAAAATTTTTTTTCACCTAGACGCACAGTTTTTTAAAAATTTGTTTTTTAACTTCCCAATTTTATAGGGAAGTTATTGTAATGATCCCGAAAATCGAAAATCGATTTTTTAGCAGATCTTCACGTTTCATGGTCATATTGCAGTCATTTTAGACTATTTTCATCAAAGTGTTCGTATGTGTGTGTGTGTGCGTACGGTAACAAATTTTTCGATAGCGTTTTCTGAAAAAGTAACAATGCGATCAGAATGATGAATGATGCAATCGATGTGCCCCGCTGTAACTTAGAGCTGATTAGATTTTGGTCCACCTTGGTCCAGTAGTTTTTTAGTTTTTTTCGAAAGAAGTTCATTCAACAATGCAATTTATACGAGAGAACGGAAATTTTCCACCGAAGACACAAACGTAATTACATAAAAATTTAAAACAAAATTTTTTTTTTGCAACTAATGCTAAT
The DNA here is from genome assembly GCF_051020765.1 of Lasioglossum baleicum. Taxonomy (NCBI): domain Eukaryota; kingdom Metazoa; phylum Arthropoda; class Insecta; order Hymenoptera; family Halictidae; genus Lasioglossum; species Lasioglossum baleicum. Next base: position 4,605,879 of record NC_134936.1, on the reverse strand, counting down.
GTTACCGCTTACAATAATCGAAAATTATGCCAATGCAGGAGTGAGCTAATCATTTCTACTCCCGAGAATACATTTTCAAAGAATATCAATGAAAGTACAAAAAAAAATTTATATTAGAATCTTTAAAAAAACAATCAGTTCAAAACGAATTATTAACTGAGATTCAATTGAAAATTAATATAAAATATATGATGATTATTAATAACATTGATGTTGAAGACGGATTGGTTAATGGAGCGCATGAGGAATATTAAAATTTATTACTTTTCAAGAAAATACTAAAATTCCGTCTATATTGTGGTTAGATTTTCAATTGCCCAGAGTGGGAGTGAAAGTAAGAATCGTTATCGTGATTATTGAACAATGCAGATATTGATCAAAATTTAACACCAATTAATTTTTTTTTTTTATTCAAAAGACTACATACGTCATGTGGTTCGGCATACCCTATATGCCTTGGGTTGCGCCTTTTGAAAAATTCGTTATTTCTGCGATAGGACGCACCGTTTCCAGACATTAGCGTTTACTTACTAGTGTAACGTCTTAGTACGATAGTAATGGTGTTTTAGCATTATTTAAATTGAAATATCTTCTGAACCACTAACTTTTCGACATGCATAGGTTAGTACTTTTTTTATAACGAATGTCCAGCTGCATCGATTGATGTATTAAACCAAGCGAGCAACGAGCATACGATATTGGTTTAATGCGACGCTATATAGAAAACATTTACACTTAATAATGATAATAATATACTGCAACTAACGAATCGGGAAGTTCTTTGTGTGGCTCTTGGAGTCACACACCAAATCAAAAACATTAATAGCTATAGGTCCTACTAGTCATGCGTACCACTAACCCTTTCGCAAGAGCAGTCCTACCCGCGAACTCGTGAAGCGAGCGAGCAAAAACAACCCTACTCGCGAGCGAGCGAAGCGAGCGAGCAACAATAACCCTCTAGTTAATATTGCATTGTCACCCAGTTCTGAGCTATATTTAAAGTTTCAAGTCTCTAGCTCATCGGGAAGTAGTTTAAAATTCGATTACAAGATTTGACGCATACAACAACGACAACTCGGCAAGTTAATATAAGCGTGGTAATAATAAGCGTGGTAAAAATGGAAGATTTATGAGAGCTCCGGGAGAAATAATAGAGTGAATTCAGTAATTCTAACAATGACGCTCCTTCTACATGAAACTAATGACAATGCAAAGCAACATGTAACATGTATCATGTCTTCCGTGTTTGTTGAATAAGCGTGAGTAAGAAGTCCGGATGACAGTGCGCAGTCGTTACGATTGATCTGACTCATTTGTAATCTACATATCAAATATAATAGGATAAATGTACCTATTACTGTGGATGTACGTTTTACTGCGGTATTTTTTTCCAATCGGATTAACCCCTTGCCATTGTCTTTACAGTCACAGTGATTAAAACGTCTTTATCCCCAAAAATGTCGTAGAAATGAAAAGAAAATTTATATTTATATTGTATATGAAGTGAAGTGAATATATACAGTAGCGGACACAAGTTTAAGACCGCTCTAAAGAAGATGATAACTTTTTTAGTAGTGTACTATACGACTTGAACTTTTTTGGGAAGCTTGTGCAATTAGTTTACTAAAAGATGTGAAAAGAAATTTTTTCAAAAATTGCAATTGATCGGAATGGTTGAAAAAATCTTTAAACGTTTGTAGCTCATTGCAACGTCGACCGTCTTTGACGAAATTTTCAGAATATGTTTAATTGACACAGATCTACAAAACGTATTTTTTAAATTTTCAATACAGGCGCACATAAAAAAGTTAGAAAAAATCAACTTTTAGTATTTTTTCAACAATTCCGATCAATTGCAATTTTTTTAAACTAATTGCTCTAGCTTCCCAAAAAAGTTCAAATCGTATAGTATAATATTAAAAAAGTTATCGTCTTCTTTAGAGCGGTCTTAAACTTTTGTCCGCTACTGTATGTACATATTCTGCTTTCGTGTCGCCACGTCGGTGAACGGACCGAATATTCCCAAAGAATATTTTCCGGCGGTCTGGCAGATTTTCGGCACAAGATACCTTCGAATAATGACAGATATGTATAAGCGCCGAAAAAACAGCGCCAATTGCCGGACTAGCGCTTATAAACCGGCCTTTATCCGTCGTAGCCCTCGGCTCGTAACACAAATGAAAAATCTATTTTCATTTGGCTTGTTTCAATCAAATAGACTATTTTCAAGTAATATTTCATTCGAATAATGTTTGTCATTTCAACTACATTGTTCAGATAAGCTATTATATAAGAAGAGAATTTAGATTTGCTAATGTTTGTAGTTCAATCATTGAAATCGAGCTACGTTTTAAATTGTTCATCGGTACGAATAATTTGATCAAATGAAAGATGAAATGAAAAGTTATTTGAATTTCAAATGGAATTCAATGTTCTTGACTCAAGTTTACCGATCCGAAATATTAACAAAACGTTATATTTTCGAAACAATTACGGGACCAAGTAGGGGAACGATAGAGATATAATATTGTAACAATCTAGTAACAAACATTCCAAAACAAATTGCATCAAGAGCAATCCAAGATTTTTGAATAAAATACACTATTAAATATATATCTTGGCTAGTATTTTGCAGCAAAATTGAATCAGGAATAAAATATTGTAACTAGCAAATTAAATGTAATAAAATGAAAATATAAATCGTTTCTTAAGTTGAAATGAATATAAAATCATACCTCGATCATTGTCTCGAAAATTACACATTACTTCCTACCTAGAATAATTCCATTGTATAAAATTTTTTTCATTTTATAGATATGAAATTGATATAATACTATATATAATGTCTCTATCGACGCAAAAAGGCTGTAGGCGATAAACGCAAAAAAAATATCTTCTCCACTTTAGTAATCCGATCTCGGCTCGTGTATAGCGGTGTGAATGTTACGGTGAAATAGGAGACTTCGTGAAAATCGACGTATTTCACTTTCGCGAATCACTACTCAGACGTTTCAGGAACACAAAATTACTTTATTTAAAGGTTGAATCGGCTTGACGTGCCGTAGCAGAGGTAACAGTCGACTAACTGGATACAAGAACTTCGAGTGTCTTATATACTAATGTATAATTTTATGGATATAATGGATAATCTTTGAGGGTGCAAGGTTTTGGGATTATTCTATGGTACAAAGTATTGGGCCACTGAGTCAATGATGAACTTGGGCCTGGTGACGTGTTGCGAGGGTTGGCATCTTGGTCTTATCGGGCCGTGACATGAACCACTTGTATACTATGCAATGCGTCGTCGCGGAGAGTCGCAGTCGCTTCGGCCGCGCACAGTCTCTCTTTACACGCGCTGTCCTTCTCTACGTTCGGCTCGCCCTTTGAAGCTCAAAAACACAGCTACCCGTCGTAGATAAACGCAACCGAATCCCCCCGAGGCTTTTGCGTCGATAGAGACATTACCGTATCGATTTAATAATGTAAACAATATTTTTAATGACGGCCAAGCAATTTTTAGTGGCGCCTCAGAGTCGCCACTCGAGTGCTAACGGTTCAGTTTTTGTGATTCCATTTTAATAACCACAGAAATCTGGAAAGACGGTTTGATTTCTGCTCCTCGTTGTAAAAGCAAGACAATCGGATCCCTGCAGGTCCCCACTACGCGCACACAGGACGTGACGGAATCCGTGGCTTCGTCAAAAACATTTGATGCAGCCTATTGGTCACGCGGATGGGTTGTGCGTGGGGGATTTCACTTTGCGCGGTTATATTTAATACTAATACCGGGTCATACGCTCCGTATATAATACTTCGTATTTCGTAGTGAACTCGCCGACAGATCTTATCGCACCTACGCCAAGCTCGCTTCGCTACGTGACAATCAGTGAGCGCTTCACGCAGAACGAGCCCAACGTTTCACGCGATCAAACTAAATTCTGAAAGAAGAACCATCCTGAAGAATCAGAGAATTTAACTGCAAAGTAAGTGACACAACTATTCCTATTCGCAACAGTGCTTTCTATCGATTTTCCCGATCACTTTTCACCATTTCTGAAGAATCCCAAACACTCTGCTAGGGAGATCGACTTGAACAATGTCGACGGCGATGCTCAGTTCGGTTTGACAATTTTCTCAATTTTTGCACAGTGCGTCGAAAAGTTAGTGGTTCAGGAGATATTTCAATTTAAATAACTCTAAAATGCCATTACTGTCGTACTAAGACGTTAGTGTTTATTTACTTGAGTAACCTCTTAGTACACGACAGTAATGGTATTTTAGACTTATTTAAATTGAAATATCTCCTAAACTATTAACTTTTCGTAACTTTTAGTAATTCTTCAGTCGAAGTCCTGGGTCGCCTGTGCGATCGAAGTCTTGCCAACGCTGCACCGCACCGCACAGTGGGCGAGAAACCGATCTTTTTGGACAAAAATCTGTCGACAACTCAGTTTTTCATCGATTCAATTGGAATTTTTTTTTAAATGTTCGTGGAGGACTATACTTTGATGACATGCTGCGCGAAAATCGTTAACTGTTCAAGAAATCAAGAATCCTTATCTACGAAACCCAATAACTCCGATACTTCATCCGCCCATAACATAAATTCGCATGTCCCAGCTGAGTTGCCGACACTTCTTAACCCTAAACCCTAAACCGCAAGATTTCAAACTGTAAATCTGAGAATTACCAATTGAATAGGTTTAGGGTTAAGAAGTGCCGGGAACTCAGCTGGGACATGCAAATTTATGGTATGGTCGGATGAAGTATCGGAGTTATTGGGTTTTGTAGATAAGGATTCTTGATTTCTTGTGACAGTTAACGATTTTCGCGCAGCACCTCATCAAAGTATAGTCCTTCACGAACATTTAAAAAAAAATTCCAATTGAATCGATGAAAAACTGAGTTGTCGGCAGATTTTTGTCCAAAAAGATCGGTTTCTCGCCCACTGTGCGCCGTAGGGCGGCGATGATGGATCTCGGCTCGGGTATATCGGTGTGAACACCACGACATTGACTCGAGTGAATCGAATTCTCAAACTTCTTAATTTTCATTATCGGTTTATGGGACTTTTACTAGCTTATTTCTGGCATTTCTCTGATTAAAATGACTCCAAACACGATATAATTTCAACTGTATTTAGTGGTTTAATCGACGGCGACAGTTTCGGGAGCAAGGAAGGACAGCGACAGCGCGGGCCTTTGAACTGTACCGGCGACGTCGACTGTTCGCGTCTCTTTCTTTCCTATACGTTCTTCTTCGTTGCGTTCGAAACTTTCATCGTCGATTAAATCACTAAAATACTGTTGAAATACATCGTGTTTGGTAAGATTTTGCATTAGAAAAATGCCACGAATATGTTGGTGAAAGTTCCATAAAGAAATAATGGAAAATAAAGAAGAGCTAAGATTTTGGTGTTTCATTGTGATGACGCACGGGCCTTTAAACTTTGCCGGCGATGGCGACACGCTTCGACCGCGCGATCCTATTTCACTCTGTCCTTCTTTATGTTCGGCTCGTCTATTGAAGTCTCGGCGTGGTCTCGCGGTAGACGCAGTCATAAAAAAATAGCCTCCCTACGCTATTGAAGTCCGTTCAAAACACGGGGGTTGGGACTTCGACCGAAGAATTACTGTACTCCCTTCTATATTCTACTCTCCAAAATATGTTATATACAGGGTGTCCCAAGACCCCTTCGACTCCGGGAAATGGGAGGTTCCTTAGGTCATTTGAAGCAACATTTTCCTTTGCACCAACGTCAGCCGGGGCTTTGTTTAGGAGTTATTAACGAAAAGAGCGCGACCTAGACGCGCGATGGCACGTTCAGCCCGGCGCGCCGGGAGACGAGCGTGGTGTAACGCCGCGATGCCGTAACGAACAAGAGTTTCTCGAGATTATGTGAATCCTCCCCGATTTGGATGAGCTTTGGATATGTTGTCAAGACCATGATTCTGAACAACATTTCCCTTTACAGTTTTTGTCGGCCGGCTTTAGTTTACGCGATAAATGTAAAAACTTTTAATTGTAAATCAATCGATTATACTATCTTTTACCCGATTTGGATGAGCTTTGGATATGTTGTTAAGACCATGATTCTGAACAACATTACCCTTTACAGTTTTTGTCGGTCGGAAGAACTTTACTTGTCAATTCATATGGGTGGATCTCTTTACCCGACTTACGGCAACTTTACCCGAACGAGGGAAAAAGCAGAAACTGATTGTATTAAAACCTCACTTATTCAGCCGTAAATCCATTTGCTGCTTCGAAATGTGTGTCACTGGGTCACTCGGTGACGAACTGCACAGATGTCTTCAGGTATACGACAGTACCGAAAGCTAAGGGACGTACGGCCAGGTCGACGAACTGCACAGCCGGTGGTAAAAGGCCTAAGGGATGCGCGGTCAAGTCGACGATCCAGAATTTCAGTTTCACTTTCGAATCGATAAATAATTCGTATGTTTATTTCACACATATGCCTTGAAATTTTTCCACACTCACAATCACTGTTCACATTTGTCAACACATAGTTATGCACTAATAATAATTGCCATATCCCATGTCCTGCTGCACAAATCACAACAATCAGGTAATGCAATCACTAGACTGCGGATTTCATGCATTTGTTGCAAACATGAGTAGGTGCATTTTAAGACACTAGATAGATTAAAGTAATTTCAGAACACCAATGTATTATTTTCAACTACTTAAAATGATCACAGTAAGAATCAAATATCTGTCTGGCTCCTGTCCCTTGTAATAGCGGCAGCCAACTTTCATTTTACATAAAGATCCGCAATCTAGTGATTAGATTAAATAATCGTTTAATTAGTTTAAGCAATTATTATTAGTGCATAACTATGTGTTGACAAATGTGAACAGTGATTGTGAGTGTGGAAAAATTTCAAGGCATATGTGTGAAATAAACATACGAATTATTTATCGATTCGAAAGTGAAACTGAAATTCTGGATCGTCGACTTGACCGCGCATCCCTTAGGCCTTTTACCACCGGCTGTGCAGTTCGTCGACCTGGCCGTACGTCCCTTAGCTTTCGGTACTGTCGTATACCTGAAGACATCTGTGCAGTTCGTCACCGAGTGACCCAGTGACACACATTTCGAAGCAGCAAATGGATTTACGGCTGAATAAGTGAGGTTTTAATACAATCAGTTTCTGCTTTTTCCCTCGTTCGGGTAAAGTTGCCGTAAGTCGGGTAAAGAGATCCACCCATATGAATTGACAAGTAAAGTTCTTCCGACCGACAAAAACTGTAAAGGGTAATGTTGTTCAGAATCATGGTCTTGACAACATATCCAAAGCTCATCGAAATCGGAGAGGAGATAGTTCAGATAGTACATCGATCGATTTACAATTACAAGTTTTTACAATTATGTATCGCGTAAACTAAAGCCGGCCGACAAAAACTGTAAAGGGAAATGTTGTTCAGAATCATGGTCTTGACAACATACCCAAAGCTCATCCAAATCGGGGAAGATTCACATAATCTCGAGAAACTCTTGTTCGTTACGGCATCGCGGCGTTACACCACGCTCGTCTCCCGGCGCGCCGGGCTGAACGTGCCATCGCGCGTCTAGGTCGCGCTCTGATTGGTCCGTGTTTTTCGTTAATAACTCCTAAACAAAGCCCCGGCTGACATTGGTGCAAAGGAAAATGTTGCTTCAAATGACCTAAGGAACCTCCCATTTCCCGGAGTCGAAGGGGTCTTGGGACACCCTGTATAGAGCTGCCGAAACAGCAGCAGTAGATTTATTCTCTTGCGAATTCAAGACTAGAAGAAGTCACTCTTTGTTGTTAGTAGTAGCTTACTACGCTACTATATACCTTTCTTAAATAAAACCTCTTTTCTATTTATAAAAAGTGTTGTACTCAATTTCGGAACATGGAATCCAACAGCATATCGACGACTCCATGACGATCAAGTGTCTTACGAAAATACGAAAATAAACTTTTTAAACTTAATTGCACTGCTCTTCGAACATGAAAACTAACATGGTTATTGGAAATGGGTTATGAATTAAACTGAAACAGCGTATACTGTTAAAACTGTTTTATTCAACCGAGCTTGGAAGGACGTCGTATCGCGCTGAAAGCTATACTAGAAGTGAAGAGAGGCGAAAAGGCAACGTGGAAAAGTCCCTTGTCCACTTGAAATAAAGGACCAGGCCTGTGCTCTGTCCTTTTCCCAGGCAATAGGTATGTAGAGAAGTCGCAGGCCCATGGGTCCGCTGACATCTGGTTACTGTTAAAGCCAGTGATTCTCATACAAAACTAAATTCGTTTTTGCATTTGGACTGCCGGAGTGTTACCGGCAATCCAACACGCCCCCTCAAAAATGAATCGGTTACATTTAAATTCTATTTCCCGTTTAACATCAAATATAATCACAATATCTATTACCACTAAAACAAAAATAATAAATGACTGTCCTTCCTTGCTTTCTCTGGGAAATACATATGGTCCAACATTTGTTGCGTGGATTAGGGAAACCCAGTAAAACCTAATCAGACCGTTAAGTATCCTTACGATTAGACTAACTTAATCAAAATATCTTATTGCTTAAGATTTATTGTAGCCCCATCCTTGTCCTGAACTCCAAGAATTTTACTGCAGGCAATGGTTTCGTAAGTACGTCGGCAACCTGGTTCTCTGTACAGACAAATTCAAGTTTAATCTGATTCTTTTCTATCTGTTCTCTAGAGAAGTGATACTTGATATTGATATGTTTTGATCTCTTGTGATTGCTTGGGTTTTGCGCTATACTTATGCAGCCATTATTGTCCTCATAAATAATAATCGGCTCTGAAATATTTATATTTATACTAATTGCTAAGGATTTCAACCATAATGCTTCTCTTACGGCCTCGAATAGTGCCATATATTCTGCTTCGGTAGATGAAGTTGCTACCGATGCTTGTCGCCGAGTCGACCAGCATATTGTGCATCGATCAAATAATTTAAACAAGTACCCTGATGTACTTCTTGGATCATTTTCATCTTGACCTCCCCAATCCGAATCAGCAAAACCACTTATTATTTTCACGTAATTACCTTTTACATAGGTCAACATGAGGTCACTTGAACCTTTCAGGTATCTCAGCACCCGCTTCAGATTTTGCCAAAGCTCCCTATTCTCTTTATTGGTATATCTGCTTAAAATGTTTATTGCAACACTCAAGTCAGGTCGTGTACATACCATTATGTACATTAGACTACCAATTAAATTTCTACACGGGGCCTCGTATTTTTCATCTGAATTTAACGCTAAATAGTTTAATTTGCTCGGAAGAGGTGTACTAACAGGTTTACAGTCAGTCATATTGAATTTCTCTAACACTGTTTTTAGGTATGCATTTTGATCTAACGTGATTTTACCGTGAGTCCTCTCAACTTTTATCCCCAAGAAAAGTCTAATCTCACCTAAATCTGTCATGCAAAACTGATCCATCAAATACCTTTTAAAGTTTGTCATTGTTTCCTTATTCGCAGTAGCAATCACAAGATCGTCAACATATAATACCACATATATATTTTCATATATATTTCCTTTATCTAATAGATAAATACAGCGATCAACCGAAGAGCTTCGAAAACCCTTTTCTACAAGACATTTTTCGAACATTTCGAACCAACATCTTGCTGCCTGTTTTAAACCATATATAGCTTTATTTAATTTGCAAACTTGATTACTTTTACTGACGACTCCTTCAGGAACTTTCATATAAATTTGCTCCTTTAACGTACCATTTAAAAATGCCGTCTTTACATCCATATGATGTATCATTAAATCAAACTGGTTTGCAAAAGCTATTATAAATCTGAAACTTGCTATTCTGGCAACAGGTGCAAATGTTTCATTGTAATCAACTAAATACTTTTGACTAAAACCGCGAGCAACAAGTCGCGCCTTATATTTTAATGGGTTTCCGAATTCATCACTCTTTATATTAAAGACCCACTTACAATCTACAATGTTTATATTTACCGGTCTTTCTACTAATGTCCATGTTTTATTCATCAAAAGGGAATTTATCTCATCAAGGATGGCTTGTTCCCATTGAATTCTATCAATTCTAGTTTTAACTTCATCAAATGAACTAGGAACTTTGCACATTAACGATTGTGCACACATAAGAAGATCATATTGTAAATCGCATTCTTCATACGATATAGAAGGTCCTTTTTTAATCCTTTCACTCCTTCTCAGCTCAGATTTCTCTTGTACTTCACTTTTATCATTTTTAGAAGTGGAAGACTCATTGTGCATATCTGTTTCTATTACAGATTTATTAGGTTTCTTTCCTAATTTTTCTTCAGAACTTATTTTTACCCTTGACACCGATACATCTGATTTATCAATATCAGATTTATTAGACTCTCCATCTATTTCTACTGATTTTGACCGTATGTCTAATGCATCAGTTTTATCATTACAATAGATGTTCTCACCCTTTTCAAGTCTCAGTATCGGTCGAGTTTTTAAGTAATTTGTCTCATCAACAATTACGTCCCTTACTACAATGAAACTCTCTTTTTCTACATCCCACACTCTATAACCATTTGGTTCATACCCAACTAGTATACCTTTCGACGATTTTTCGTCGAATTTACCTTTCCTAGTTTTATTATGGATATAAACTGTAGAACCGAAAACTTTCAAGTACCTCAACTTGGGCTTCTTACTATGCCACAATTCGTACGGCGTTTTTGACTCTTTTAAAGCCTTGGTTGGGGTTAAATTAATCAGGAATGTAGCAGTAAGCACTGCCTCCCCCCAAAACACCTTATCTAAACTAGCACAACTTACTATTGTGCGACCCTTTTCGGTTATTGTTCTTACCATGCGTTCCGAAACGCCGTTCAATTGTGGGGTTCGTGGGACCGTTAAATGGTAACTGATACCTTTTTGCACACAATAGTCTTTCATTTCCTTCGATAAATACTCTCCTCCATTATCGCAGTACAAGTTAACAATTTTTAAATTGAAATGAGCCTCACTTTTTGCAACATAATCTTTAAATACGTTAAATACGTCTGACTTGTATGTAATCAAATATGTGACGCAATAGTGAGTGAATTGATCAACAAAGAGAACAAAATAATTTTTGTTGTTTATAGTAGGTGGAGTGATAGGACCACAAACGTCCGAATGAATAATGAATAATGGTCGCCTTATGTGACTTTTATCCTTAACCTTTTCAAATGGTAACCTTGCTTGCTTACCATTTATGCAAGCTTCACATAGGTTATCATCCGGTATTACTTTTTCAATATATTGTATGTCTTCGACCATTTGTTTATTTTTCAATTCTAAAAATTTCGATTTTCCCATGTGACCCAATCGTCTATGCCATAGTTCATAATTGCAACTCACCGTACTATTTACCTGCGAGTTATTACCTGCCCTTTTTATATTGACTTTGAAGTCGACAGCTGTTAAATTATTTAAGGGCTTACCAGACATTACGATGTTACCGTCTTTGAAAATATGTACTCCCTCGTTGTCGAATACGATACCCAAACCAGCCTCCTGCATTCTTCGTACGGACAGCAGATTGTACGGAACTTCAGGGCAGTAGAGTACATTTTCCAGCACACCATCTACTCCTTTGTTGCTGGTCACGTAAATCGTCCCCCTCTTCGTTGCTGTAATAAACGCACCGTTCTTCGCCACAGAAATATTCAGCGGCGGTTGTAGTGTTATAAATTGGGTAAACAAATCTTCCTGGTTGACGAGGTGATCAGAGGCACCTGAGTCCAATAAAAATGTCACTCTTTTCCCGGCCTCTGGCTGATAATCCCGGTCACCAGCCATAAACGCAAAGCCCGAAGTATTATTATGCATCTGTTCTGTCATTTGAACCGTTTGAACAGTTCTGTTTCTATCTTCATTGTATTGGCGATTTCTTTTATAATAATAGCAATCTTTAATCTTGTGTCCTCTTCTACCACACTGATGGCATTTCGAAGTTTGCTGACTATTGTTATTTCGAGATTGCTTCCTTGGTTTCCATTTGCCGTGGTTGCTCCTTGATGTCTTTTGTCCTTCAATAATGCCTTTATTGAAGTTCTGCGAGGTATGTGCATGCAGTACCTTTGAGCTTGTATCTCTGCATTCTTCACGCAATTTCACTTCGTGGTCTAAAAGCCTAATCTTTACGAAGGCTAGCGTCAAATTGTCATCTGACAGTGTCTCGATTGCCGTTATGACACCATCGTAAGAATTTGGAAGAGTCAATAGTAGATGAGCCACTTTGTCAGTCTCTTCCAATTTCGATCCCGCCGCCGATAATTCGGTGATCAGATCGTCGAATATCATGAAATGACGCACCAGAGGTTTGTCACCTTGCAATTTAAGAGTTAGTAATTGTCTACGTATAGCTAGTTGAGTAGCAATACTCTTTCTTTGATAAATTGCATCCAGATTCTTGAAAATTTCTCTTGCCGTGCTAGCTGTACTCGCGAACCCAAGGAGGGAGTCCGATAAATATTCGACTATCGTGTTTTTCGCGATCCTTTCCGCTCTCATCCATTCGGCAGTTAATGTTTCTGGAATTTCTCCGTCAATCACATTTATTACGTCCAGTTCACTCATTAAACCGCGCACTCTTAGTTTCCAGACACTGTAACGTTCACCGTCGAAAGGTTTAATGTTTCTTTTCGCTTTTGAATTTTCCATAGTTTTTGTCCTTTTGATAAACTAACACGTAATTACCGATTAAAACTAAATAACGTACACTAGATATAGAGTTATGTATATATATAGTTCAATAACAAGATGTCTAATCACTATACTTAGTCACAGTACTTTCTTAAACACTATCGCACTATAATTCTACGATAACTATATTAATCGTCTATCACTTATAGTTTTAAAACACAGTTAATATTAAAGAAAAACGTTTACTGGGCCCATAACCTATTGGAAATGGGTTATGAATTAAACTGAAACAGCGTATACTGTTAAAACTGTTTTATTCAACCGAGCTTGGAAGGACGTCGTATCGCGCTGAAAGCTATACTAGAAGTGAAGAGAGGCGAAAAGGCAACGTGGAAAAGTCCCTTGTCCACTTGAAATAAAGGACCAGGCCTGTGCTCTGTCCTTTTCCCAGGCAATAGGTATGTAGAGAAGTCGCAGGCCCATGGGTCCGCTGACATCTGGTTACTGTTAAAGCCAGTGATTCTCATACAAAACTAAATTCGTTTTTGCATTTGGACTGCCGGAGTGTTACCGGCAATCCAACAGGTCACACTTAATCATAAACTATAAATATTCACAGTGCTTCATCCTATAAATATTTAATAAATTAGCGGACGATATAATTATTCTAATATAAACCCACTGCACTACATGAGAAGTAAGGTCCCAACAAAAGCAACATTTTAATTTGCCTGGAACAATTGTTCTAGATCCACGAAAATGGCAACGAACCTGCTAAGCAGACCGGCAACACTCTACTTGGAAGCTGCACAGCAATGCGTTCATAAGAAGAAATCAGCGGCAGAAAATGCGAGCCCGCAAAAGTTGACTGTACAGAATTCATCGGCGAGCCCAGCACAAAAGTATAAATGGGACATCGTCTGGAGAAACGTGATCGTCTTCTCGTACCTTCACGTTGCCACGGTGTATGGAATATACCTTGGATTCACCGTAGCTAAACTTTCTACGATATTATGGTGTAAGTTGACTTTCTAAAGTATATTTTTTAAAGGACGTGGCAACGATACAGCAAAGTGAAATATTACGGAGACGTTGACTTGTATTGGGTTGTAACATAAGTTCGTAGAGGTTTTATTTTCGCTTTTCTTCTGAATCAATTTACCTACTTTTTTTAAAAGTTGTGTACACCATTCTGAAGTGCTTTTTCCGATCTATAAGCGTGTTCCAATCGTTATCTTGAATAACGTAGTCTTGAGTAACATAGCATAACCTAAAATGGAATTTCCGGGCGGCAAAAATCACTTCGACATCTATTGTTTTTCGCTTTTCATCGATACCAGAACGCCAGTGAAGCAACTAGAAATATCTGCGCCGTGTATGGAGAGGGCGTCATAGGAGAATCTACTGCACAGAAATGGTTTGCCAATTTAAAAAATGGCAATTTTGGCCTGGAAGACACCACGCACCGGTCGACCTCCCAAGTGCGACGAGGACCGTCTTAAGACACTTTCGAAGGAGGACGGCCGTCAAACGTGCAGGGAGCTGGCCAAGAAGATGGCCAGTACTGCTAAGACTATCTCTCGCCACCTTCAAACAATGGGATTTGCTCAAAAACTTGGAGCATGGGTGAACTCAAAATATTCAATGAAAAGGATTAATAAAAAAACCCTACGAACTTATGTTACAACCGAATATTATTTGGGAGGTATACAGGGTGTCCCACGCAACTGGAACAGGCTGTACCTCCTAAACGGTCAGGAATAGAGGAAAATGTTATAAGAAAAAGTTGAATGGCATCAGACGGTGCATACTACGCAACTAATTTTATGCACCTTTGTGCATCGGTGCATCAGAAAAATGCAACTGCAGTTTTTTTAAAATGGAAACCTACATTTTTGACTGCACCAATCGATGCAGTTTGTTGTGCTCTACGTAAAAGTACTAACATACTTATGCCTTAAACTTATTCGTTAGGAAGTTATCGAAGCTAAAAGTTCACTGAATTATTTCGGTCTCGGCAAGTGTTCCGGCGTACCTACGTTATGTTCCATTATAAATCAGAGAACTTGTAGCTTCGCTAACTTCCTGACGAATAAGTTTAGGGCATAAGTATGTTAGTACTTTTATGTAGAGCACAATAAACTGCATCGATTGGTGCAGTCAAAAATGTAGGTTTCCATTAAAAAAAACTGCAGTTGCATTTTTCTGATGCACGGATGCACAAAAGTGCATAAAATTAGTTGCGTAGTATGCACCGTCTGATGCCATTCAACTTTTTCTTATAACATTTTCCTCTATTCCCGACCGTTTAGGAGGTATAGCCGGTTCCAGTTCCGTGGGACACCCTGTAAAATTTTATTTCAGTTACTAATAGAACGATTACAATATTTTTTTAGTGCTCATTGTAACACCGTTTTCGGCACTTGGAGTGACGGCTGGCGCTCACAGATTGTGGTCTCATCGAGCGTATAAAGCAAAGTGGCCGATGCGATTTATATTAATGATATTTCAAACGATTGCTTTCCAAGTAAGATTTGACCTCCACCATTTTTCTTTCACATCAACGCCACGCGGTATCTTCCATTATAACGAAAATAGTAAAATAAATATCGGTATTTAAAAGAAAATTAAATGTAAAATAAATAACGGTAGCAGTACAACAGTTTCATTCATTGAGATTAGACAGGTTTAAAATTTGTTTAAAACATAAACGATTGTATACAGGGTGTCTCAAAATTCCTTCAACATCCGGAAATGAGAGGTTCCTGAGATCACTTGAGGCAGCATTTTCCTTTGCAAAAATGGCGTCCGCGGCTCTGTTACGGAGTTATTAAGGGAGTCTTTTCCAACAGACGACGCTCGCGCGTGAACACACACACACCGCTAGGGTACACTCACACACCGCTAGACTACATATACATATGCGAGGATTGCGAGGTTCCGGGATTCCATTTCTGATTTCTCGATAATGCAAATACGGGGCTTTTTAGTAGTCCAAACCGCTAGATGAAAGATCAATCTAGGGCGTTGTTTGACTCAAAAGTCCTTCTTTTACGTTTCCGATCATGATTTTGCAATATTCGGCTGCATGTTCCCGTCGGGGAGGCTAGTACACCGGCAACATGCGACGGGCAACGTGCAACCAAATATTGCAAAACTATTGCTCGGAAACGTAAAAGAAGGACTTTTGAGGTAAATAGCGCCCTATACACTGATCTTTCATCGAGTGTTTTTGACTACTAAAACACCCCCCTCTTTGCATTATCGAGAAATAAGAAGTGGACTCCCGGACCCTTGCAATCCTCGCGCACGTATACATGGTCTAGCGGTGTGTGAGTGTCACGCACGAGCGTCGTCTGGTGGAAAAGACCACCTTAACGAAAAACACAGACCAATCATAGCGCTATTCTTGCAGAACCACATCTACGAGTGGGTGAGAGATCACAGAGTGCACCACAAATTTACTGACACGGATGCAGATCCACATAACGCAAAAAGAGGATTCTTCTTCTCGCATATAGGCTGGTTGATGGTCCGCAAGCATCCTGAGGTTATGAAGAAAGGTGCCACCATTGACTTGAGCGATCTGGAAAATGATCCCATCGTGGTCTGGCAGAAAAGGTAAGAGATGACGGAATTTCTTTCAAAATTGTTCTCGGATAAATGTTGTACACACACTGTTTGCGCGAAGAATTCGTAAAGACTCTCGACGGTTGAGCAGTTCGTTTATTCAGCGAAGAATTCGTAAGATTCTCAGCTATTTAGCAATTACGAAAAGTATACGTGTGCGATATTACACGTATGAATATTACTCTCTTTGACATATTATTTGGAAATGTCCTTTCGGCGTAGCAACCGTTAACGCAGAACCGAGCGCCATAATCGTAACTGCCGAACTAGGAAGAGATAATTTTACTCTTTGACAAAAGCACGGAGAACATTTTCGTAAAGGAAAACTTTACCTTTAATGACCTTGGGAAAATTACCCCATTCAAGGAAGCACAACATTTTCGGGACATCCTGTAGAGTTTATTAAAAGTCCTCACTATTTCGATGCCCAGTCGAAGTACAAAACAAAATGAAAAATTTGTTGTACAGTGTGATTTATAGTGGTGGGCGGGTATCCGTAGTCGGGTCGGCTTAGAACCTGAAGATTTATTAGGACCTTGAATAAGTTCTCGCTGTTTCTTCAAAGATGGCAGTAGCAGTACTCCGTTCGTGAAATTTCGAATGGTAACACACATGCAAGGCAGTAGTGTATCTAACCTTAAATTTCAGTGTATGGTAGTTCACTTTAGTGTAAACAAAGTAATTTTTTCTTAGTTCTGAAAATGTGTCTACTTTTGTGCCAAATAAAGTGTATTTGCGGGGAATTTTATTGCACTACTTTATTCAAAAGAAATCTACAGCTGAAGCACATAGAATTCTTGTTGAGACTTATGGTGACAATGTTTTGTCGGATACGACATGCAGAGACTGGTTTCGACGCTTCAAAAATAATGATTTTGAACTTGAGGATAAAGAACGTTCTGGCGCACCGAAAAATTTTGAAGACGAAAAGTTGGAGGAATTACTCGATCAAGACCGATGTCAGACGCTAGCAGAACTTGGAAAAACATTACAAGTAGATGAGTCAACTGTTTCAAAACGTTTAAAAGTTTTAGGAATGATCCAGAAGCAAGGACATTGGGTACCGTATGAATTGAAGCCGAGAGACGTCGAACGGCGTTTTCTCACGTGTGAACTACTGCTTCAACGGCAGAAAGGAAAAGGTTTTTTGCACCGCATCGTGACTGGCGATGAAAAGTGGATACACTAAGATAATCCAAAGCGTAGAAATTCGTGGGGTAAGCCCGGCCATGCATCAACATCGTCTGCAAAACCAAATATCCATGGTTCGAAGCTTCTTCTCTGTATTTGGTGGGATCAGCAGGGTATAATTTATAATGAGCTGCTCAAACCGGATGAGACTATCACGGGGGAGCGCTATCGACTTCAATTGATGCGTTTAAGTCGAGCCTTAAAAGAAAAACGGCCGCTATACGAGCAGAGACACGACAAAGTGATTTTTGCTACATGACAACGCTCGGCCTCATGTTGCAAAACCAGCGAAAACCTACCTGGAAACGCTTCAATGGGAAGTTCTACCCCACCCGCCGTATTCACCTGACATAGCCCCTCCTGATTTTCACCTATTCCGTTTGATGGCACATGGCCTAGCTGACCAGCGCTTTCATTCTTATGAAGAAGCTAAAAAATGGATCGAATCTTGGATAGCCTCAAAAGACATGTCGTTTTTCCGACGCGGAATTCATATACTACCAGAAAGATGGGAGAAAGTGGTCGCTAGTGATGGGCAATACTTTGAATGAAATGTTTTTGTTCCTTATAATTTAAATAAAGCTTTTATTTTGTAAAAGAAACAGCGAGAACTTATTCAAGGTCCTAATATATTGTTTGGAGACTCGAATGTCATAGATTTTCGGGTTCGCGATCCGACTCGGCCATTAATTACCCGACTCAATTTCAATAAATATCCGACCCGAACCCGAATTTCCTGGTCCTCACCCACCCCTATTGCTTTACCACACGAGGCGTTGATTCGGTTCAATAATCCGAATGGTAACTGTTTCTGTTGGAACATTTAGTACCTTTCTCCTCCAATTCCGACAGGTTGTACCTCATATTGATGCCGCTGTTCGCGTTTATCATCCCGATGTGGGTACCTTGCTACTTCTTCGGCGAGAAACCATTAATTTCCTGGCATGCAACCGTTGCGAGATATACTATGGCCATGCACCTAGTCTGGTTGGTGAACTCTGCAGCTCATATATGGGGAATGAGGCCCTACGACAAGTGAGTATACTTTCTTTCGTAATCAAGTATTATATAGTTCAAACACATTACCATCATGTCACGTGAAAACAATTAATTGCACGTGACATTCTTAAAGTGTGAGCCAACAGATTTCCGAATACAGTAGTACTACAGGGTGTATAAAAAGTATAGGTCATTCGTCACAGCGATGACATCTGGGTCGCTGGACATTTGTAAA
Source organism: Lasioglossum baleicum (assembly GCF_051020765.1). Taxonomy (NCBI): domain Eukaryota; kingdom Metazoa; phylum Arthropoda; class Insecta; order Hymenoptera; family Halictidae; genus Lasioglossum; species Lasioglossum baleicum. The sequence goes on along the minus strand of NC_134936.1, from coordinate 4,587,143 downwards.
AGAAACTTGCCGCAAAATTGTTCATACCAAAGAATATTTTCGTTAAAGTTTGTTTTTACATCAGTACAAAATTTTACATCAACAAGAACAAAATTTAACATTTGTGTGTATACTTTACATTATTATTTAATAATGTGGGATTAGTATTCTTACGTATAGCGATGGGTATAAGGTATTCTTTCATATTTTGCAACTTCAAATCCATTAGTTTAACCATTACTTTTTATACACACTGTGCATACATACAGTGGGTGTATAAAGTGTTCGTACACCTTTCAAAAACGAATAACTTTTTCAAAATTCCACCCAACAGCTTGAGTTTTTGTGAGACGTTAGAAGGTTTAGTATATCAACTAATATATAAATAATATTTTTTTAATCGTCACGATTCTTAAATTTATTTTTATTTTTAAATTTAAATAGAGCCAATTTAGATAAATCCACATAGCTGTTTAGTTTAGGGCAGCGGTTTCCAACCTTTATGCTACTATGCGTCCCTAAACAAATTTTTTTTTCCGCGCCTCCCTATCATTTAATCGATATAAGAATATAGACACGTTTTGTATAATAATAACTTTATTACAGAAAAATACTGAAAACTACAATTAAAAGAATAATAACAAGGTTTTACTATAACAATACGAACATGCATATTTATTTTTATATTAAATTACTAATTAAAGTACATCTAATGCATCAAAATTTAATGCGAGTGTTATTCTTGTTTATTGGCACAAAGTTTACCAAATCTTGGGGGCAATGTGGAGGGTGCCACTCGTAACTCTTTTTCGACTAATAATCTGGTTCGATATTTGGTTTTCATTGCAGTCAGTGCCGAAAATCTCGTTTCGCATAAATAAGGCGTTACAAACGGTAGAAGCACATGCATTGCTTTGCAATACAAAGATTCATACTCTCCACTAAGTAAGATTCACCCAAAATTGAATTATGGTTTCATTTTGAAACTTTTGTTTCAGTGAGCTGTCGCATGATTCTATCAATTTTTCCTTTTCGCTGGTTGTCACCTCAAATTCGTCTTCTTGATTGTCGATAAATGGATTCTGTATACACAAAACCTTTGAGAAAACAAGGTCTTTGAAATAATTTGAAAAATGCAGCACTGAACCGTCCAAGTGTTCGATAAAAAGATTTTTGCTCGCTTCAATATTGTCTGTGTCCCAGAAATCTTTTGAAAGTAAAAACATTTCCAACTCATTCTTTTGTAATTTGATTTCTATTACTGCAGCTTTTTAATGAAAGCTTTTACTTTGTCTTTTTGAACAAGGGAATGCATTTGTGATCCCTGCATCGATTTATTTAAATCGCTGAATTTTCCACAAATTTCAACCGAATAGGCAAGTTTAACACTAAAATTATCGTTCGTTCACAAATGTGCCTCTTCATGGTGATTTTCTTCGAGAAAGGTTGCTATTTCTTCTTGGAGCTGAAACACCCTTTGAATCACTTTTGCACGAGATAGAAAGAGAACTTCGCAATAATACAGAAGTGAGGTATAATTAGCTCCCATATCAACATACAGCTTTGCAAACAGGCCAGGTCTCAAAGGATTGTTCTTAATGTAGTTTATAATTTTTATAACTTTCGTAAAAATGTTGTTCAGTTCCTCGCTCATATGTTTTGACACTATAGCTGCTCTGTGAAGCATACAGTGCGTCCAGATAGCATGTGGTGCTTTCTTTTTGACCAATGCTTGAAGACCTGCTTTGTGTCCGGACATTGATTGAGCTCCGTTAGTGCACAGTCCAATGCAATTATTCCACGTTATGTCATTTTCGTAAAAAACACTGTTTATTATCTTAAACATCTGAATGGATGTGGTCTTTCCAGGAATAGGTTTGCAAAATAATATATCTTCTAATATATTATTTTTCGCAACATATCGAACGTATGCTATTAAATAATGGGCATCTTTAGCTATATCAGTTGCCTCATCTACTTGAATTGAGAATGTCGAAGTACGTAACCTAGAAACTAATTGATCGCAAATATCTTTAGATATATCATTGATTCTTCTTCCGACTGTATTATCAGCAAGCGGAATTTGTTGCAACTGTTTTGCATACGATTCGCCGAACAGAAACGAAGCGTTTGCATAGGCGTCATTTTTAAAAACTTCAGCTCCGGATAATTTTTTAATAGGGCTCAAATGAATGTATAAAAATGTAAAAAAAGTAAAAATAAACATTACTTCACTGAATTTGTACTGTTACGTTACGATATGAAGTTTATTTATTTGTAGATATTATGGTATGAACATTTATTTTTTATTAAAAATTTTGGCGCCTCCCAGGTCGGAAACCGCTGGTTTAGGGCGCAACCGTACGCACAATCAACTGGACGTTGACAAAATACGAGTGTTCACTCCAAGGGTACTAACAAATGCCATCTGTTGCAGGGGCATATAAGCCCTTGCATTTCTGTTCTCGCGGGCTAGCCTGGTACTATCGTAAATAGTCACGAATCGTGTCTCGTCGCGCTGCATCTCTGAAAGTCAACTACCGGTGAGATCGGAATAAAGTTCCCCTCCGTATCAGAGTTATTAACTGTATAGATTCCGCGAATCCGGTGTAAAATCTATTAAGCAGTGATAAATGTTGCTCCGAGACCCCCGCATTGCCACTGCGTCAACACCGTGCATCCTTGTTAGGTAATATCTTCTTTCAATTCTTTCTATTCTAAATTCGAAATTTGTGTTCTTTAATAACACTGTCCAACATTAAATTTGTAATTCAATATACTGTTGGGTCCTTCTTATAGAGTTCTTTGCGCTGATTCCGAATATGTCCTTAATTTTTCTCCTATACGCACAGTTTTTGAGAAACATGGCTTTGAAAAAAACATTCTTCAACTTTAAACAAATATTGTGATGTTATTATAAAAGATATTGAATTGTTCTTTATAGCTAAAGATTCTGTAGACTTTCCCGAATACAGTGATATCCAATATTAATACATTATGATTGTTTAAACATGTTTAAATGGCGCTCGGGACGGAATACGGAGCGGCGGCGAACGATCGTTCTAGTGGTGAGCGACAGAACAATTCAATATCTTTTATAATAACATCACAATATTTGTTTAAAGTTGAAGAATGTTTTTTTCAAAGCCATGTTTCTCAAAAACTGTGCGTATAGGAGAAAAATTAAGGACAGATTCTGAATCAGCGCAAAGAACTCTATAAGAAGGACCCAACAATATATTGAAATCATAAAAAATGTTGAAATTTGTTGGACAGTGTAATTCGCAGAAAATTTATTAAACCCATAATTATTGTCCAATATCCTAATCGAGCAATTGAACGTTCCCACACGATAATTATACTTGTTACGAGGCCTACTGACAATCTCATCGACTCCCTGACTTCGCGTCAGGTTCGTCCATGCTGTCTATAATTCTAGCGTAGCTTAACTAATAAATTGAGACCATATTCGTAGGGTGTGTGTGTAACAACCCTTCGTCGGCCACTCGTAGCGCTCGCGGCCCTGGCCCGTAACATGATGCTGGAGCGATCGGAACAGGTGAAAATCCGATGGGGCCAAGTCTGATGAATACGCCGCGCCGGGTGTGGCAAAACTACTCAGCCCAACGAATCTGAAGCACCTACGGTCAATTTTGCTGTGTGGTCTGGCATTTTCATGCAGTAATATGACCGGCCTAGGTCCCTTGCTTGTGTAAGGCCGCTTGCGCTCAATTTCGTCAATTAAACGCTGTAGTTGGAGATTTTTTAAAAGACTGGAAATGTCTTGTTGGATAACTTCTAATGTATTTAGTAGCAAGCTCCGATTGCGTTTGGCAAGGATCTTCGTCCAGCAACTACTCAAAATCCTCGTCTTCAAATGTTTTTGGTCGTCTTGCTCTCTCGCCATCCTCGAGATCGAAATTTCCACTCCGATACCTTTAAAACCACTTCTTCACGGTAATGATGGATACGGCATTCACTCCCGATGCCTGACAAATCATCTCCTTAACCTCGGAACTGTTTTTTCTTCAATTCGAACGAGAAAAGCATACAGTGCCTAATATGAACGTTATTGCAACCCATTTTGCTCAATGTGTTCACAATGTATATTTTAAGGTTATGTTAATTTGATGATTCGGAAAAATAGTCTGCTAGGTTGGTCTTATATGATGCTAGACTTGGAAGGAAAACTTTTTCGTTCAAATATGCAGTACAGTTGTATTTATTCTCAGACCGAGAACTTATTTGTACAGGCTGTCACAAAATTATATGTCGTGGACATCATAGCACGATTCTACACCCCCGATTTAGTTGAAAATGACGTAAGAAACCCCTCGCAAAATTGACCTTGAACGTGAAAAACAAGGTGAAAAAAACAAAATTTAAGGATCTCTGATTGATCTATACCCTACCCTAAGGATCACAGATACTATTAAGGATTAAGATTTTTTAAATTTTTATACCAGTTTTCTTTTAAGATTTAAGACTTTTAATCTTCAAAAAAATTTGTTTTTTTTACCTTGTTTTTCTTGTTCAAGGTCAATTTTTCGGGGGGTTCCTTATGTCATTTTCGACTAAATCGGGGGTGTAGAATCGCGCTATGGTGTCGGCGACATATAATTTTATGACACCCTGTACATCTAATAAAAGCGATGATTTGACCCGCAGTGGTAGATTTAGTGTTAATCAGCACCAAACAAATGACATTTTCATTTGAATTGATCATTGTTATTCAAAAATGTCTAATTCGACGTGTTTTCTTAAAATTTCGCAGCTCAATCGGGCCAGCCGAAAACATCGGCGTCGCCGTTTGCGCTCTCGGCGAGGGCTGGCACAATTACCACCATGTGTTCCCATGGGACTATAAAGCAGCCGAGTTGGGAAACTACAGGATGAACTTCACCACGGCTTTCATAGACTTCTTCGGGAAAATAGGCTGGGCGTACGACATGAAAATCGTTCCTTCCACGGTTGTACAGAAACGGGCAAGTCGTACCGGTGATGGGTCGATGTAAGTATTTCAATGAATTCAGAAAATTTCATTTCTCTTCGAATGTCATACATTAGAAACGTAAACTGTATTGTACATAAGCTTCTATGTAAAATATTTGACATAAGCTTCTTCGTTAACAGATACGGCCAGGCGCAGAAAGATGTTCACAGTCACGACGGTATGTTGTGGGGTTGGGGAGACAAGGACATGGAGTCGGAGGAGATCAAGGAAGTGGAGATCATAAACAAATCCAATTAATGTAATCGTGTTCTAGGGATTTCGCGAGAATGTTGGAATGAGTTGTCGCGGTAGGGGACGGGTACCGATAGAAAAGTGATCAATCGATCACAACGTAAATTGATACTTATTTCACACATTTATTAATATTTATAACACACACGCCCGTCAGTTGATCCTTTGAAGAATATTTCGATTATATCGAATCTGTATCAACAGTTCCCGCGAAGAAAAAATGATTGGGTTCCTCCTCGGACCAGAAAATTTTTTTTATTCAATGGTATTAGAAAATTCCTCGAATCAACGCCTAGTTCCTCTGACACGTTTAAGATCGAGAAAAAAGTGAAAACGTGATTCGAGCGTTATTTGTTTAAGAAAAAAAAAATGGCGATAGATTTATTTGATATTCGGATCGAAGTTGCACTGGGCAGCTTTCAACACGCGGAATTAAATTAATCGGTGGCCTTTTCGAGTTATCGTTTCGAGCGAAAACAATTGTATTATTGTTTAAAAATATAGTAGTATATAAAAGTATAGTAGTTTATTAATTAATTGTCTAATTTTGCTCGGCGAACGACGAGCGTTTACCGAGACCCGATCATAATGCGACTCCGGTGATGTTGAAAGGGGCTTGAAATTACCGCTGATATGTATGTAGGATTTCCCTATTTTATATTATTTCGGTGGCGATCGAGTTAGCTAATCGATCTACGCGGGCGGGGAAGCAATAAAAGGATTGACTCTTACGATAACTGTTTAATAATATAATGAAGAAATAAAAAAGGTAGAACAAAGATTCAATGACAACTTTACAAGGCGACGACCGGCGAGAGACTGCCGTTCTCGCTTCTTCCACGCCTTTTTCAACCGTCTTCGCCTATCGTTTGTTTCGACAAACGGCAGGCGAATTCATCTGTTAAACTTTTTCGTGGAACGCGCGTTCCGCTTGCTTTCGGCGGGACGCGCGTTTCGCCTGTTTCTCGCGGGACGCGCGTTTCGCTTGTTTCTCGCGAGAATTTACACCTCCCACACTCGGCCATCCTGCAAATCTTCGGACCCCGAAGATGTACCCAGATACGGCTTCATATAATCGGCCGCGGTCGACGTTATTCTCGGCCCTTCAGTTTCGCCAATTCGCACGACTTCGTATCGATCATTCCGTTTAACTTTTACAACTTTGTACGGCCCTAAAAATTTCGGTTTAATTTTTAGTCCAGTTCCAAACTGCGTCCTTTGGATCGCTACTAAATCCCCTTCTTTATATTTAATCGCTTCTTTACATTTTCGGTTATGGCCGCGACGATTTTCCTCCTGAATCTTAACAATATTTTCGGTTGCCGCGCGCCTCAAACTATCACGGTTCGCATCGAACATCTCAACTGTTTCTTGTTCGATAAGTGAAAGAATTCTCACATCCTCTTTTTGTCGCATCTTGACACCAAAAAGTATCTCGAATGGAGTCATACCCACCGCGCGCTGAAAACTGCTATTTAAACATCGTTGCAACCGGTCGACGTGTTTGTACCAATGGTCGGGGTTATCTAGCGAGAGTTTTGTCAACACCGGAATAATGGTACGGTTAACGCGCTCAACTTGTCCATTCGCGCGTGGTACACCCGTTGTAGTCGTAAGATGTTCGATGGACTCCGACGCACAATACTCTTTGAAATCTTTCGCAGTAAACGCGGTTCCCTTATCAGAAATAATACGCTTCGGGTTTCCGAAAATTTTTTGTTGCGCGACCAACCTACTTAGTACTTCCGCTGTATTTGTCGTCTTCTGTGAAGTATGGAATACTATTGTCGACGTCTTTAATTGTGAATTTTATCACTTCGTTTCTCGAGGTTGTATTTCTCCTCGGTGTGCGATACTTTTTATCTTCTTCCATTGCACTTTCCATGTTTTCGTCGGAATCGTCGTCTGTTTCCTCGTCTTCGGATTCTTCTTCCTCCTCTTCTGTTCCAAGGCGTAGGTGATTTTTCAGTCTCACACGCATCTCGTTCTTGTTGCCTATATCTGCTAGTTGCAACTCTCTTAATTTTTCTCGCAACTCCTTAACCTTCATTGCGTCTATCGTCTCTTCTGATAATCCTTCGTTCGTCTTATCCTTAATCTTCGTTCCACTTCCGTTCAACGTATCCAAATTGTTCTCTGTACCTCCATTCATCTTGGTGATCTTCTGATTACAACGTAGTGTCGCTCGACGATTGTTAACACTTCTTTCGGCTAGTGGCCAACTTACACACTACCGTACAACTGAATAAATCGCGAATCGACACTTTCCACTTCTCTTTCAACTGCACCTCGTAACCGAATCGTCCCGATCACACTCGCTTTAATTGCCCACGCAACCACCGGACTGGACGAGCCCCCAAATGTAGGATTTCCCTATTTTATATTATTTCGGTGGCGATCGAGTTAGCTAATCGATCTACGCGGGCGGGGAAGCAATAAAAGGATCGACTCTTACGATAACTGTTTAATAATATAATGAAGAAATAAAAAAGGTAGAACAAAGATTCAATGACAACTTTACAAGGCGACGACCGGCGAGAGACTGCCGTTCTCGCTTCTTCCACGCCTTTTTCAACCGTCTTCGCCTATCGTTTGTTTCGACAAACGGCAGGCGAATTCATCTGTTAAACTTTTTCGTGGAACGCGCGTTCCGCTTGCTTTCGGCGGGACGCGCGTTTCGCCTGTTTCTCGCGGGACGCGCGTTTCGCTTGTTTCTCGCGAGAATTTACACCTCCCACATGTATACTATGGATGCGGTATTGCCATAAGCCAGCTGCACAGCCTTTTGTTCCGAATTGATCGTAGAATACAATGCCAGCGCCGCCAAGGAGTGCCCGGTGCACTGTGTTCCCCGTACTCCTCTTCACCTCCGTGATCTTCTATACTTTGCCATGTGTTCGAGTCCCTGTACGTGGCGCTGCTTTCAATCGAGTTGATTGGACGCCATGGACACCATGGTGTTCGAATTCGTCCAATCAATTCGATTGAAAACAGCGCCACCTAAAGGGACGCGAACACATGGCAAAGTATCGAGGATCACGGAGGTGAAGAGGAGTATGCGGGCGATACAGTACACCGGGCACTCCTTGGCGGCGCTAGCATTGTATTCTACGTTCAATTCGGGAACTGGCCAGAACCCGAATACCGCATCCATAGTATACAGGGTGTCCCAAAATTCGTGAAAATCCCGAAAGGGGGTGGTTCCTGAGAGCATTTCAAGCGACATTTTCCTTTGCAAAAATGTTATCCGCGGCTTTGTTTAGGAGTTATTAACGAAAAACACGGACCAATCAGAGCGCGACCTAGACGCGAGTTGCCACAGTCGGCCAATAGACATTTGGGGCGCCGGGCTGACTGTGACAACTCGCATCTAGGTCGCGCTCTGATTGGTCCGTGTTTTTCGTTAATAACTCCTAAACAAAGCCGCGGATAACATTTTTGCAAAGGAAAATGTCGCTTGAAATGGTCTCAGGAATCACCCCCTTTCGGGATTTTCACGAATTTTGGGACACCCTGTATATCAGGCATGGCCAGAAATAGCACATGTTCTAGTGATTCTCAAGGAATACCCCCAGTTCTCCCGGCCGCGCCCCGGTCTTAATCCCCTTGCCGCCGTAGTTGCTCCGAGCCTTATAGCCGCCACGGGGAGCGAGACGCGCGGCCTGGAGAAGTGGGGGTATTCCACGGGTATATATATATATATATATATATATATATATATATATATATATGTATATATATGTATATATATATCAGTGGAAATTACATAATCGCGTCGGTAGTTGCTCCGAGCACTGTGGCCGCCACGGGAAGCGAGACGCGTGGCCGAGAGAAGTGGGGGTATTCCACTGGTATTCCTTGGGAACTCTTCCGAGCGAACACAAAAGTGCGCATGCCTGATGTTGAACCATTGTAACCAAAGCACTATAAACCCTATATCGATTATTCGACTAATCTTTTGAGTATCGAAGGAACCACGTTGCGTTTGTAATCGTTGCAATCGTAAATGTTGACGATAGTCGAGTTGGAATCGTGTGAATGTATCTTGGTCGTTGTTCGGTAAGCAGAATAATACACTTTGTAATCGGAAAATTAATTTCTTCCGGAAAGATGTTAAATGTACGCTGACACTCTCAACAATTGGGCTTGTATAAACACTATTCTTACTTTAGTTTGATTGAATAAATTATTATTGTTGTTATCTACATCTGAGTTACGAAGTTAATTGTGCACCATCAAAAATCTGCATGGAGTGCTCAGAAAAATTCTAGGTATTCAATTAACGTGAGTGATCGGACAGAGAGAGAAATATGTTGTCCAAGATCAATTTAAAATATGACTTTTGATACCCATCATTTATCTACTGTTCAATTGGACTGCAGATTCTTACGCGAATTTGCATCTTTGCAGATAACTCTTATGGTACCCGAGCACCATTTTCCATATTTACTTCAGTAATTTGTAATGTTCCTGTAAAAATATTCCAAAACCGTTCTGGGTCAGTGTTGGGCAATAAATAAATTTACCAGAACGGTTTTGGAATATTTTTACAGGAACATTACAAATTACTGAAGTAAATATGGAAAATGGTGCTCGGGTACCATAAGAGTTATCTGCAAAGATGCAAATTCGCGTAAGAATTTAAATAAATAATTATTTAAATAATGATTTAAATAACAAGTTATTTGTTATTTGGATATTCAAATAAAACGCAAAAATAATTATTTATTATTTGAGCAAGTCTATAAATGAATTTATTTAAAATAATAAAGATAATTGTTACTTACAAATGCAATTTGCAATTATGATTTGTATTGACAAATAATAAATTACATTGTGTATTTTCATTCATTAATCCGCCCTCCGGACGAGCCCGACCACTGGCGGTATAGAAAACCTAGAAAAGGTTGCTGTAGCACACTGATGCCAGAATGAGGTTGAAACCAACCTCATTTCCCCCTCCAGGGTCTCCACCTTTATCCCCTTCCACTATCCTATTCCGCCCGTTCAGTCCCTATCGCGCACGCGCAACGTGTCTTCCATTCGCCTCACTCTAACTCACTCTATTCTCGTCGCGCAGTCGCGCAACGTGTCACATATTACTCTGCTCATCAGAGAGGGGGTACTTGTATTCCCCCCCGATTCTTTTTCGATTACCACTGTCTGGTAACACTGCTATAGCAGAGAAAAAGTGCGCACGGATCAGCTCCGAATCGGTCGATTATCTGTCCAACACCAAATTTGATTTCAATATACTGTTGGGTTCTTCTTATAGAGTTTTTTGCGCTGATTCCGAATCTGGTTTTAATTTTTTTCCTATACGTCCAGTTTTTGAGAAAATGGAGTTTTAAAAAAAGACATATTTTTCAACTTTAAACAAATATTGCGATGTTATTATAAAAGATATTGAATTGTTGTTTACAGCAAACGATTCTGTAGACTTTCCCGAATACAGTGATATCCAATATTAATACATTATGATTGTTTAAACATGTTTAAACAATGATTAAAGACGGAGATGCACCACATTTGCACCAATTTTTGCGAATATTTTCGAATTTATCTCAAAAAATAAGAGTCCAGCGAAAAATTGAACTATACCACGCGAAAGAGCAGACTTTTATCTTGAGAAACCCCCCTGTGAAGTTTGCATGGTCGACGTTTTTACCGAACCAGAAAGCAAAATATCTTCGCCCGACATGCGTTGACGCCAGTGGTGCTCTTCCACTAGCGCGGTCGTTCGTCGGGATACGGCGCGGCGCGCTGCGGTGAAACGGCGCGTGGCTATAAGCGCGCAATTATGTCAGCTTACTTAAATGTAATATTTTATTAAATGTTATATTATTGTTATTTATTATTAACTTCTCGATTTTATAGGGAAGTTATTGTAATGACCCCGAAAATCGAAAATCGATTTTTTAGCAGATCTACACGTTTCAAGGTCATTGCAGACATATTAGACTATTTTCAGCAAAATGTTCGTATGTATGTGTGTGTGTGTGTGTGTGTGCGTGTGTGTGTGTGTGTGTGTGAGTGTGTGTGTGTGTGTGTGCGTGTGCGTGCGTGCGTATGGCCGTTTCTATGTAATCAAATTTTTCGTTAACGTTTTCAGAAAAAGTAACAACGCGATCAGGATTATGAATGATGCAATCGATGTGCCCCGCTGTAACTTAGAGCTGATTAGATTTTGGTCCATTTTGGTCAAGTAGTTTTTTAGTTTTTTTAGTTTTTTTCGAAAGAAGTTCATTCAACAATGTAATTTATACGAGAGAACGGAAAGTTTCCACCGAAGAAACAAACGTAATTACACAAAAAAATTTTTTTCGATTTTTTTAAAATTTAAAAAAAAAAATTTCTTTTACATTTTTTTTTGTACCTTACGATGATGTTTCCGCTTACAATAATCGAAAATTATCCCAATGCAAGAGTGAGTTAATCATCTCTACAGCCGAGAATACATTTTCGAAGAATATCGATGAAAGTACAAAAAAAATGTATATTACACTCTTTAAAAACACAATCAGTTCAAAACGAATTATTAACTGAGATTAAATTGAAAATTAATATAAACTATATGATAATTATTAATAACATTGATGTTGAAAACGGATTGGTTAATGGAGCACACATGCGGAATATTAAAATTTATTACTTTCCAAGAAAATACTAAAATTCCGTCTATATTTTGGTTAGATTTTCAATTGGCCAGAGTAGGAGTGAAAGTACGAACTCGTTATCGTGATTATATAAAAAATGCCAATATTGATCATTTAGCACCAATAATAAAAATATCGAATCAAGTAAATATGTCGAGTAAGGAAAAATATCAAATCACACGTAGTCAATTTCCAGTGGTTCCTGCTGAAGCGATTACGATTCATAAAAGTCAGGGACAAACATACGAGAAAGTATGTTTGGATTTTAAAAAATCAGAAAGGCGAACTTTACAAATTTTGTATGTAGCACTGAGCAGAGTTTCAAAATTGAGCGCGGTTTATATATCTTGGGACAATTTAAATTAACAGTATCGAAGAAAACCAAGATCAATACTGCAAACCCGGATAATGAGGAGTTGTATCGTTTGCGAAAAACTAATTAAGACAATTTATTTTGCAACATTAGTATGCTATAACAAGGAACCAAGCGAGCAACGAGCCTACGATGTTGGTTTAATGCGACGCCATATAGCAAACATTTTGATAAGTAGAAAACTATTGAATTTCCCTGAAAACGTATAATCTTCTTAAAACGTACACTTAATAATGATAATAATATGCTGCAACTAACGAATCGGGAAGTTCTTTGTGTGGCTCGTGGAGAGTCACACACCAAATAACATCCGTACCACTAACCCTCTCGCGAGCTCGCAAAGCGAGCGAGCTACGACAACCCTACTTGCGAAGCTCGCGAAGCGAGCGAGCAACAACACCCCTCTAGTTTATTATTATATTTATTCTGTATAAATTATTTTATGTATTTTTTAATGTTGGTCTCTCGTTTATAGTATATTTAATACAAAAAATACCTTTTGTAACAAAAAAATAATTTATTCACACACTACACTATTACACTATTTACAATGCTAATATATATATGTACACTATTCAGATATAATACACTGTATCGATTTAATATGGAGCAAACTATTTTAATTATGTATTTAAGTCAATAAAAATAGTCCCGTTTATATTGTGTTTGGACTTATTTTACTCGGAAGAATCTCGAGTGTTCATTGGCACTATAATTACAATACATAGATAAGACGATAATTACTGAAAATAAAATTTTTCAGTCACCGCATTGCAGACTTTCCTTACATTGTATGTATTCCGTTGTCCGTGGACCGTCATTTATTTCAAAATATCGTGTTGGTTCTTAAGAAAACTGATGCCAGAGTTCAGTTTCGGCTTTGTGTTTGTTGAAATCAGTCGTGTCAAGCATTTCAAATCTGCATTGCTACGTATAAAACTTCATAAAAAACATTTATAGTTATTTATAGTATTTTAGTTGTTGTGTATATAATATATGTATTTTAGTAGTGTATTATATCTTAATAGTGTACATATATTTTAGCATTGTAAGTAGTGTAATAGTGTAGTGTGTGAATAAATTATCTTTTTGTTACAAAAGGTATTTTTTGTATTAAATATACTATAAACGAGAGACTAACATTAAAAAATACATAAAATAATTTATACAGAATAAATCTACTAATAAATAATAAATAACAATAGTATAACACATTTAATAAAATATTACATTTAAGTAAGCTGACATAATTGCGCGCTTATAGCCACGCGCCGTTTCACCGCAGCGCGCCGCGCCGTATCCCGACGAACGACCGCGCTAGTGGAAGAGCACCACTGGCGTCAACGCATGTCGGGCGAAGATATTTTGCTTTCTGGTTCGGTAAAAACGTCGACCATGCAAACTTCACAGGGGGGTTTCTCAAGATAAAAGTCTGCTCTTTCGCGTGGTATAGTTCAATTTTTCGCTGGACCCTTATTTTTTGAGATAAATTCGAAAATATTCGCAAAAATTGGTGCAAATGTGGTGCATCTCCGTCTTTAATCATTGTGTAAACATGTTTAAACAATCATAATGTATTAATATTGGATATCACTGTATTCGGGAAAGTCTACAGAATCGTTTGCTGTAAACAACAATTCAATATCTTTTATAATAACATCACAATATTTGTTTAAAGTTGAAAAATATGTCTTTTTTTAAAACTCCATTTTCTCAAAAACTGGACGTATAGGAAAAAAATTAAAACCACATTCGGAATCAGCGCAAAAAACTCTATAAGAAGGACCCAACAGTATATTGAAATCACAAAAAAAGTTGAAATTTGTTGGACAGTGTTATTTACAACCACCGCGCGCCGACAACTTCAACTCCGACATATGGACAACACGTACGACAAACCCAAGCAAATTGGTACAAAAAATAGTGGTATTTACGTAAATATTATACATACGGGTAATCAGGATATTAATTTCGCCACGTGTTCATTGTGTAGGGACAAGAACTAAGCGAGACTCACTTATTAAATTAATAACTGGGAATATATTTGAGTAGTATATATAGGCGGGTTCTAAGCCACTTTTCACTTCACGGGAGAGCGGTACCGCCACTTCACGGGAGAGCGGTACCGCCGAGCGGTATTGCACGAGCATATATTACGTCATATTTTTAATGGAATTATTGCATCATGTTTTTGGGGGAGGGGGAGGGGGGGAAATACAGCCCATATCTTGAAAGATGGGGGAGGGGGGGGGCAGTTTCCAGGTATTGCATTCAAGACCAGTTTCCTGGTATTGCCTGGTGAGGGGGAGGGGGAGGGGTGATCCCTGGGAACGTGTCCGAACGTGTTTATGTTTTCACGTCTCTACATGCAAGACTGTTTATGTCTGTCATCGCCATCCAGCTATCGTAAAACATTCATTTGAACGGAGTTCAATGAACGTCTTGTTTAATTTCATAAATATATACAACGGTCCCCTCTGAAAGATTTATGTAAGGGGGCCAGTCAATAATTTTTCTCAACATCGATTTGTCGAGGACCAACGGTTTTTCTCACGTGCGGAGATTTCGATGAACGTATAATCTCAGAAGTTCAATGAACGTCTTGTTTAATTTCATAAATATATACAACGGTCCCCTCTGAAAGATTTATGTAAGGGGACCATACAGCCAGTCAATAATTTTTCTTAACATCGATTTGTCGAGGACCAACGGTTTTTCTCACGTGCGGAGATTTCGATGAACGTATAATCTCAGGAGTTCGTCTTGTTTAATTTCGTAAATATACAACGGTCCCCTCTGAAAGATCTTCTTATGGATGTAATGCAAGATGTAAGAGGACCGTGTCACTGTTTCTGTCTGCCATCGCCATACAGCCAGCTATCGTAAACATTCATTAAAAGTAGCATTTCAAATAATTTCATACATCTTTTTATCGTAGTTGGTTGGGGATGGTAAGAATGAATGAACAGGACGCGATGGAACGCGAAGTCTTCGCAAACGTTCCATTAATGATTAACTGCTGGAGCTTCGAAATGAAATACGGAATCAAAACTGTATGAATACTGAAAAAATGTAAACTGAGTTTCTCTTGAGATATATTTCTGTCAATTCTTCATCTCCGCTCTCTGTCTCTATCTCCCTGGTTATTACAATTTATGGATAGACCGTATGGTGATTATTAACTTCATCAATCGATTGAATCAGTCTTCGATTTTTCGATGATTTCTTCTTTTAATCATACACATTAATCAATCTTGACTAAAATTTTAATCGATTAATGCCCAACTCTGGGGTATTTGGCCGAAAATCTAGAAAGAAGTCAATTTCTAAATTTTTCCGTTTGTCATGGAATTTTTTCTATCCAACGTAGCTAAAGGTCGCTTGTAGTATACTTCATTGAAAGCCAAGAGATTTTACGCCACGCTTTCTGAAACAGCATCCGCTCATTGGCAATTTTCAAGGGTTTTGAGGAAAATTGTGTAAATTCTTGTATTACAGAAGTTTTTCAGTTAGGTGTACAGAGCACTTTCGCACAGATTTCATTTTGTTATCATTTAAATTAGTATAGTTATTAATATTTGTGAACATAATCAATCATGCTGTAAATTTTTTACGATTATAAAGTTTATCGACGATTTTGTTATCGAGCGGAGATTTCGACGAACGTCTAATCTCACGAGTTCGATGAACGTCTTGTTTAATTTCGTAAATATACAACGGTCCCCTCTGAAAGATCTTCTTATCGATGTAATGCAAGATGTAAGAGGACCGTGTCGCTGTTTCTGTCTGCCATCGCCATACAGTCAGCTATCGTAAACGCTCATTAAGAGTAGCATTTCAAATCATTTCTTCCATCTTTTTATTGTAGTTGGTGGGGATGGTAAGAATGAATGAACAGGACGCGATGGAACGCGAAGTCTTCGTGAACGTTCCATCGTTGCAAGCGTTTGTCATGTTGAGATTCAAAGATCAACCATTTTTCCATACGTGACGGTTTTCGCGTACTGCCCGTTGGACTTGTTGCGTGTGTGTGGAATATTATATGGAGATATTTTTTACATTAGTGGGTAGGGGTATCCATTATAAATTGCTCGTAACAGTCGTCGTATGAAGTTATACCATAAGAAAAAACGTCGACAATCAGGATCGCTATACGAAGTTACATCGCGTGTGTGTTTTTATCATCCGACCAGCCAACTTCGCGCATCCCCCTTTCTTCAACGGTAAGTACAATAAAAAAAAATTAATAAACGATGTAAAATCTAGTGGAAAAAATTGTGGAAAAAAAATTTATATGCAAAGAGTTAGCCATGTGATCGATGTTTGTCATGACGGCTCGTTCGAACTCTTCGAATTTCGCTTGGGGAAGAACGTTGTTTATCCGACGCTGACAAAAAGTCTGCATGGTATGTCAGTAATTTCATACACGGGATTCCATTTAAAGATTTCGGCTATGAAAAATATCAACAGCACGATATATTCGAAGTAATTCAAAATTTTGTGCGCGATTATGCGAATCCTGTCGTAGCGTACAAAGGTGGATGTTTCGAGAGAGAGACATCCTTCGAAAAATGAAAATAAACTCGATAAATTTGGAAGATTTCAACTGTCCGAAATACGATGTACTAGTTCGCGATCCCGTGTATGAAATTGCTGATGACGAACCGTGTCGACTTCACTGTTGGCAACCGACAAAAAACGTCACATACCATTGCAGTCTGCGCGAAGTGCGAACATTTCGAGCATGGGTTAACAATTATAAAAACACGTAAAGTATCAGTTATAAAGACGCGACTTTGAATTTTTTCCACGTCAAAACCACAAACACCTCTTTTTACGTTTTTTTTATTTTTTTCACACAGTGTTTCACAATGATTGCAAAATTGGAGATTGATTCTGGGCGAAGCGCGGTATGGACGTCTGAGGATTCGTCAAAGAATCGTCGCTCGAAGGTAAATAAATTTTCAAAGAAAAAATATCCCAAAGTATATAACATGATATATAACTGTCTATCTGTCTGTTCGCAGGAAACAAAAATAATGAAGACAAATGACAAGAAATTCGCTGCAATAATTATATTTTAATTATTTTTTAATACTTGTATATTTGTATAATTAAAGAGTAGATAAGAGTAACTTTTCACTAATGTAAAAAATATCTCGCTGTATAGGGAGGGGGCGATATTATTACTGTAATTGTTTTCTTTTTAATAAATACGAGTTAATTGTATGAGTAGGAGGACGAGGCGGAGGAGGAGGAGGATTCGTTTTAAATAAAAAATAAGATCTTTCTTATAATTTTTTTATTTGATAAATTATGAAACAGCTAACGAATGAACAGTGCGAGGCACTTATCAACGCAGCGCATTGCAACATTTGTGAAAAACCATGTGAGGAAAAGGATATACGGGTGCGCGATCATTGTCATCTAACAGGACGATATAGAGGCCCCACGCATCAAGATTGCAATTTAAATTACAAAAATTCGTTTTGCATTCCCATAGTTTTCCACAATTTATCCGGGTACGATTCACATTTCATTATCGAAGAAATAGCTAATGCGTTTGAAGGTAGTGTCAACGTATTACCAATAACTAAAGAAAAGTATATTTCATTTACAAAAATGTTGAAGATTAGCAATCAGATTCGCGTAATTGTATTAAATTACGATTCATCGATTCGTACAAAAATGTTTGAACACAAGTCTCGACAAATTAGCATCTTTCCTCGACACAAACAAATTGACAATTTTACGCGTTCCGAATTTCAAAATCTTTCCATAGAAAATTTCATGTTGTTGACGCGAAAGGGTGTCTCTTTCCATACGAATATCTCGATTGCGTAGATAAATTAGACGATCTTTGTTTGCGAGTCATTTTACAGTTCGTTGACAGGCGAAACCGTATCCGAACGTGATTATTAGACTGCGGATCTTTATGAAAAATAAAAATTGTCTTCATAAATTGCACAACATAGGAGCCAAATAGAAATATAATTTTTTCTCTAATGATATTAATTAGCTGAAACGAGTACATTGATATTTTTAAATCCTGTTAACCTGTCCACTGCTTTAAATTGCACATACTCATTTTTGCCATAAATGTATAAAATCCGCAGTCTAGTGATTATGTGCATGCCGAGAATGTGTGGAAGCGTTTCAACACAAAAACTTTGGGTGAATACAGCGATCTGTATTTGAAAGCTGATGTTTTGTTACTGGCTGATGTTTTTGAAAATTTTCATAAAAACTTGCATTAAGAGCTACAGTTTAGATCCACCATATTATTACACTTTACCAGGTTTCACGTGGGATGCTATGCTAAAACATATAAAATTAGGTTTGAATTATTAACACAGTGGGCCGGATCGAGAAATTTAGTGACATTTCACGATAGAGTCGACTCTCTCTCTCTCTCTCTCTCTCTCTCTCTCTCTCTCTCTCTCTCTCTCTCTTTCTCATATCGATTTCTAATAAATTTATATTGCCTCCTAAATGTCCATCAACATCGAAGCTGAAAAAATTAATGTTCGTTCACAAAAACTGTAGTTAATATAAATTCACAAAGATAGACATTTTGGGATGCAGTATTTTTCAGCCAAAAAATTGCTTCTTTTCATCGAGGTGTCCTGATTACCCTATTTAATATTTATTCTGGGTCTTTTGTGTAAATGAAAAACAGTCCTTTGCGGTAACAATTAACGCCGTTAGTTGAGGATGGTTGCTCGCAATGTATTAAAAATTAATATTTAATGAAATGAATAAAATCTATATACTTTCTTAGGATTTGCAAGGTGTATTTTTTCATTAGACCTTCCTCTACATTTCCCCACAAAAAAATCATATCCGAACCGATCCGATCTTGGAAATTATGATTGTTTAAAGTTATCGGGGACGTCTCACCTGACGCATAGCAACTCACATACATTAAATACCATCCAAATATGAATATTTTTGCAGTTGCATTAAAAGTTCGTACCTACCTAAAACAAGTATGTAATTTTTAACAATAATATAGTTAATCTATTAATTTTATTGTTAAAAACATAACGAACGGTAATAATATAACTGGACTAAGAGTTTCATAGTTTTCCTTAGTGAGTATCACTGTTTTTGGGTAAGTATATCTGTCAATTTATCTATGCAGATAAAGCAGTATGTTAATTAGATTACATTTTATATCTGACAATATTTGTTGAATATAATAATTTTAATCTCAGTTTTTATGCATGCAGATATCCAGAAGCTGCAGATTTAATAATTAATTAAACTAAACAAATGGACCAAAAGTTTACCTGTGAACATCAATTTAGAAACGTTTTGCTAAGATTAATTGGCTTATCTTTTATATTTGTTATATTTTTGTTCATATTTTCATCTTTTATAAACACATTACACATACATGAAATAATACGAAATAACAAAGGTTGTAATATATAGAATGAACATGATCTTAAAACAATTAAATTGAAAAAATTATTTATAATTATTATAAAAAATATCTTTTGACACGCTTGTGAGGCGTTTTTACCTCCTCGAATTTATATTTTACGTATTCTATAAAACATTACATGTATGAAATGTAAATATAAAATACATGTTTAGTAAGAGTAAAAAATAGTTTGGGAGATTATACTTAAACAATTTTATTTTAATACAAAAAATCAATGAAAATTAATTAACAATTATTGTTTAACAAAATAGAAAAAATTTTATTTGTTAACAGTTAAGATTGACTATTTTTTAAATGAATTTTAGTGCAAATTTCATCCCGATATCTCTTATGGTTCTAGAGTTATAACAAAATGTCACTAAATTTCTCGATCCAGCCCACTGTGAGTCACCATGACTCCGCGAATACATAGGATTAAATACCCTGTTTAGAACAAATGCCACTAACGTTCTTGAAAAGAAATTTTGTACAAATTGATGAACAACGCGGTATTCGGTAAAACTATGGAAAAATGTTCGGAATCATGTAGACGTAAACCTCGTGACACGTTGGGGATGGGCTACATGGTGCAGAGGCAATGATCGCGAAACCAAATTTTCCATAAACGCTATGCATTTTCCGAAAACTTTTTTTCAAGAAACCAATCTATGTGGATATGTGCATATTAGATATATCCAAAACCTGCTTGTACGGATTTGATCATGAGTACATGGTTCCTCGATATGGTAAAACCTGTAAGGTAATGTACACAGACACCGACAGCATAATTTATCATATTATGTGTGAGGTCATTTATGAAACCATGAGACGCGATATTAACTGTTTCGACACAAGTGATTATCGATAGAGAATAAGTATAATTTCCTACTTGTAAATAAAAAGGTTCCCGGCTTGATGAAAGACGAGAACAATGGGATGATAATGATGAAATTTGTCGGACTGAGAGCAAAAATGTACACATTGCGTGTAGATGGAAAATCTGATACAAAAAAAAGCAAAAGGTGTAAAGTCTAACGTTGTAAGGACAACAATATCGTTTGATGATTACATGGGATGTTTGCAAGATGAAATTGCTATGAGTCGTACACAGACATCCATACGATCGAAATTGCACAAAGTGTTCGACGATCGGCTGGAGAACTTCGGAATAAGCTTCCAGGACAATATTAAGAAATTACGTGTAAAAGAAACGCGTCGACCAATCTTGAGAGAGAGATCCATGTATATGATGTTCAACCGTCATATTGCATACTGTACATGCGCTATAGCTGTACCTGTACATGCGCTATACCTGTACCTGTACCTGTCTGTAGCTGTTCCCGTACCTGTCTGTAGCTGTTCCTGTACCTGTTCATACCTGTCTGTAGCTGTTCCTGTACCTGTTCATACCTGTCTGTAGCTGTTCCTGTACCTGTCCATACCTGTCTGTAGCTGTTCATGTACCTGTCCATACCTGTCTGTAGCTGTTCATGTACCTGTCTATACCTGTCTGTAGCTGTTCCTGTACCTGTCTATACCTGTCTGTAGCTGTTCCTGTACCTGTCCATACCTGTCTGTAGCTGTTCATGTACCTGTCCATACCTGTCTGTAGCTGTTCCTGAACCTGTCTGTACCTGTCTATAGCTGTCTGTAACTGTACCTGTATCTGTTCCTGTACCCGTCTGTACCTGTCTGTACTTGTCTGTAGCTGTACCCGTACCTGTTCCTGTACCTGTCTGTACCTGTCTATAGCTGTCTATAGCTGTACCTGTACCTGTACCTGTATTATCGATATAAAGTAGCATCCATCGAGTCATATCAAGTTACCATAAAATCATCAACCTTGAGTCGGTTCCCCTTATCTTTATCTTTTCAAATGCATGTAGGATCGTGTCCGAACGGAAACACGTTCGAACTTCGCTCAACACGTGTGGTCCACAACCGCTTGTGGTGACGTCACTTCCCGCGAGGTGATGTGGAAGTTACATCCTCGTACCCCCCCCCCCCTAAAAATAAAAAAAAAGAAACCAAAAGGGGGGGGGGTACGAGGATGTAACTTCCACATCACCTCGCGGGAAGTGACGTCACCACAAGCGGTTGTGGACCACACGTGTTGAGCGAAGTTCGAACGTGTTTCCGTTCGGACACGATCCTACATGCATTTGAAAAGATAAAGATAAGGGGAACCGACTCAAGGTTGATGATTTTATGGTAACTTGATATGACTCGATGGATGCTACTTTATATCGATAATACAGGTACAGGTACAGGTACAGCTATAGACAGCTATAGACAGGTACAGACAGGTACAGGAACAGGTACGGGTACAGCTACAGACAAGTACAGACAGGTACAAACGGGTACAGGAACAGATACAGGTACAGTTACAGACAGCTATAGACAGGTACAGACAGGTTCAGGAACAGCTACAGACAGGTATGGACAGGTACATGAACAGCTACAGACAGGTATGGACAGGTACAGGAACAGCTACAGACAGGTATAGACAGGTACAGGAACAGCTACAGACAGGTATAGACAGGTACATGAACAGCTACAGACAGGTATGGACAGGTACATGAACAGCTACAGACAGGTATGGACAGGTACAGGAACAGCTACAGACAGGTATGAACAGGTACAGGAACAGCTACAGACAGGTATGAACAGGTACAGGAACAGCTACAGACAGGTACGGGAACAGCTACAGACAGGTACAGGTACAGGTATAGCGCATGTACAGGTACAGCTATAGCGCATGTACAGTATGCAATATGACGGTTGAACATCATATACATGGATCTCTCTCTCAAGATTGGTCGACGCGTTTCTTTTACACGTAATTTCTTAATATTGTCCTGGAAGCTTATTCCGAAGTTCTCCAGCCGATCGTCGAACACTTTGTGCAATTTCGATCGTATGGATGTCTGTGTACGACTCATAGCAATTTCATCTTGCAAACATCCCATGTAATCATCAAACGATATTGTTGTCCTTACAACGTTAGACTTTACACCTTTTGCTTTTTTTTGTATCAGATTTTCCATCTACACGCAATGTGTACATTTTTGCTCTCAGTCCGACAAATTTCATCATTATCATTCCATTGTTCTCGTCTTTCATCAAGCCGGGAACCTTTTTATTTACAAGTAGGAAATTATACCTATTCTCTATCGATAATCACTTGTGTCGAAACAGTTAATATCGCGTCTCATGGTTTCATAAATGACCTCACACATAATATGATAAATTATGCTGTCGGTGTCTGTGTACATTACCTTACAGGTTTTACCATATCGAGGAACCATGTACTCATGATCAAATCCGTACAAGCAGGTTTTGGATATATCTAATATGCACATATCCACATAGATTGGTTTCTTGAAAAAAAGTTTTCGGAAAATGCATAGCGTTTATGGAAAATTTGGTTTCGCGATCATTGCCTCTGCACCATGTAGCCCATCCCCAACGTGTCACGAGGTTTACGTCTACATGATTCCGAACATTTTTCCATAGTTTTACCGAATACCGCGTTGTTCATCAATTTGTACAAAATTTCTTTTCAAGAACGTTAGTGGCATTTGTTCTAAACAGGGTATTTAATCCTATGTATTCGCGGAGTCATGGTGACTCACAGTGGGCTGGATCGAGAAATTTAGTGACATTTTGTTATAACTCTAGAACCATAAGAGATATCGGGATGAAATTTGCACTAAAATTCATTTAAAAAATAGTCAATCTTAACTGTTAACAAATAAAATTTTTTCTATTTTGTTAAACAATAATTGTTAATTAATTTTCATTGATTTTTTGTATTAAAATAAAATTGTTTAAGTATAATCTCCCAAACTATTTTTTACTCTTACTAAACATGTATTTTATATTTACATTTCATACATGTAATGTTTTATAGAATACGTAAAATATAAATTCGAGGAGGTAAAAACGCCTCACAAGCGTGTCAAAAGATATTTTTTATAATAATTATAAATAATTTTTTCAATTTAATTGTTTTAAGATCATGTTCATTCTATATATTACAACCTTTGTTATTTCGTATTATTTCATGTATGTGTAATGTGTTTATAAAAGATGAAAATATGAACAAAAATATAACAAATATAAAAGATAAGCCAATTAATCTTAGCAAAACGTTTCTAAATTGATGTTCACAGGTAAACTTTTGGTCCATTTGTTTAGTTTAATTAATTATTAAATCTGCAGCTTCTGGATATCTGCATGCATAAAAACTGAGATTAAAATTATTATATTCAACAAATATTGTCAGATATAAAATGTAATCTAATTAACATACTGCTTTATCTGCATAGATAAATTGACAGATATACTTACCCAAAAACAGTGATACTCACTAAGGAAAACTATGAAACTCTTAGTCCAGTTATATTATTACCGTTCGTTATGTTTTTAACAATAAAATTAATAGATTAACTATATTATTGTTAAAAATTACATACTTGTTTTAGGTAGGTACGAACTTTTAATGCAATTGCAAAAATATTCATATTTGGATGGTATTTAATGTATGTGAGTTGCTATGCGTCAGGTGAGACGTCCCCGATAACTTTAAACAATCATAATTTCCAAGATCGGATCGGTTCGGATATGATTTTTTTGTGGGGATATGTAGAGGAAGGTCTAATGAAAAAATACACCTTGCAAATTCTAAGAAAGTATATAGATTTTATTCATTTCATTAAATATTAATTTTTAATACATTGCGAGCAACCATCCTCAACTAACGGCGTTAATTGTTACCGCAAAGGACTGTTTTTCATTTACACAAAAGACCCAGAATAAATATTAAATAGGGTAATCAGGACACCTCGATGAAAAGAAGCAATTTTTTGGCTGAAAAATACTGCATCCCAAAATGTCTATCTTTGTGAATTTATATTAACTACAGTTTTTGTGAACGAACATTAATTTTTTCAGCTTCGATGTTGATGGACATTTAGGAGGCAATATAAATTTATTAGAAATCGATATGAGAAAGAGAGAGAGAGAGAGAGAGAGAGAGAGAGAGTCGACTCTTTCGTGAAATGTCACTAAATTTCTCGATCCGGCCCACTGTGTTAATAATTCAAACCTAATTTTATATGTTTTAGCATAGCATCCCACGTGAAACCTGGTAAAGTGTAATAATATGGTGGATCTAAACTGTAGCTCTTAATGCAAGTTTTTATGAAAATTTTCAAAAACATCAGCCAGTAACAAAACATCAGCTTTCAAATACAGATCGCTGTATTCACCCAAAGTTTTTGTGTTGAAACGCTTCCACACATTCTCGGCATGCACATAATCACTAGACTGCGGATTTTATACATTTATGGCAAAAATGAGTATGTGCAATTTAAAGCAGTGGACAGGTTAACAGGATTTAAAAATATCAATGTACTCGTTTCAGCTAATTAATATCATTAGAGAAAAAATTATATTTCTATTTGGCTCCTATGTTGTGCAATTTATGAAGACAATTTTTATTTTTCATAAAGATCCGCAGTCTAATAATCACGTTCGGATACGGTTTCGCCTGTCAACGAACTGTAAAATGACTCGCAAACAAAGATCGTCTAATTTATCTACGCAATCGAGATATTCGTATGGAAAGAGACACCCTTTCGCGTCAACAACATGAAATTTTCTATGGAAAGATTTTGAAATTCGGAACGCGTAAAATTGTCAATTTGTTTGTGTCGAGGAAAGATGCTAATTTGTCGAGACTTGTGTTCAAACATTTTTGTACGAATCGATGAATCGTAATTTAATACAATTACGCGAATCTGATTGCTAATCTTCAACATTTTTGTAAATGAAATATACTTTTCTTTAGTTATTGGTAATACGTTGACACTACCTTCAAACGCATTAGCTATTTCTTCGATAATGAAATGTGAATCGTACCCGGATAAATTGTGGAAAACTATGGGAATGCAAAACGAATTTTTGTAATTTAAATTGCAATCTTGATGCGTGGGGCCTCTATATCGTCCTGTTAGATGACAATGATCGCGCACCCGTATATCCTTTTCCTCACATGGTTTTTCACAAATGTTGCAATGCGCTGCGTTGATAAGTGCCTCGCACTGTTCATTCGTTAGCTGTTTCATAATTTATCAAATAAAAAAATTATAAGAAAGATCTTATTTTTTATTTAAAACGAATCCTCCTCCTCCTCCGCCTCGTCCTCCTACTCATACAATTAACTCGTATTTATTAAAAAGAAAACAATTACAGTAATAATATCGCCCCCTCCCTATACAGCGAGATATTTTTTACATTAGTGAAAAGTTACTCTTATCTACTCTTTAATTATACAAATATACAAGTATTAAAAAATAATTAAAATATAATTATTGCAGCGAATTTCTTGTCATTTGTCTTCATTATTTTTGTTTCCTGCGAACAGACAGATAGACAGTTATATATCATGTTATATACTTTGGGATATTTTTTCTTTGAAAATTTATTTACCTTCGAGCGACGATTCTTTGACGAATCCTCAGACGTCCATACCGCGCTTCGCCCAGAATCAATCTCCAATTTCGCAATCATTGTGAAACACTGTGTGAAAAAAATAAAAAAAACGTAAAAAGAGGTGTTTGTGGTTTTGACGTGGAAAAAATTCAAAGTCGCGTCTTTATAACTGATACTTTACGTGTTTTTATAATTGTTAACCCATGCTCGAAATGTTCGCACTTCGCGCAGACTGCAATGGTATGTGACGTTTTTTGTCGGTTGCCAACAGTGAAGTCGACACGGTTCGTCATCAGCAATTTCATACACGGGATCGCGAACTAGTACATCGTATTTCGGACAGTTGAAATCTTCCAAATTTATCGAGTTTATTTTCATTTTTCGAAGGATGTCTCTCTCTCGAAACATCCACCTTTGTACGCTACGACAGGATTCGCATAATCGCGCACAAAATTTTGAATTACTTCGAATATATCGTGCTGTTGATATTTTTCATAGCCGAAATCTTTAAATGGAATCCCGTGTATGAAATTACTGACATACCATGCAGACTTTTTGTCAGCGTCGGATAAACAACGTTCTTCCCCAAGCGAAATTCGAAGAGTTCGAACGAGCCGTCATGACAAACATCGATCACATGGCTAACTCTTTGCATATAAATTTTTTTTCCACAATTTTTTCCACTAGATTTTACATCGTTTATTAATTTTTTTTTATTGTACTTACCGTTGAAGAAAGGGGGATGCGCGAAGTTGGCTGGTCGGATGATAAAAACACACACGCGATGTAACTTCGTATAGCGATCCTGATTGTCGACGTTTTTTCTTATGGTATAACTTCATACGACGACTGTTACGAGCAATTTATAATGGATACCCCTACCCACTAATGTAAAAAATATCTCCATATAATATTCCACACACACGCAACAAGTCCAACGGGCAGTACGCGAAAACCGTCACGTATGGAAAAATGGTTGATCTTTGAATCTCAACATGACAAACGCTTGCAACGATGGAACGTTCACGAAGACTTCGCGTTCCATCGCGTCCTGTTCATTCATTCTTACCATCCCCACCAACTACAATAAAAAGATGGAAGAAATGATTTGAAATGCTACTCTTAATGAGCGTTTACGATAGCTGACTGTATGGCGATGGCAGACAGAAACAGCGACACGGTCCTCTTACATCTTGCATTACATCGATAAGAAGATCTTTCAGAGGGGACCGTTGTATATTTACGAAATTAAACAAGACGTTCATCGAACTCGTGAGATTAGACGTTCGTCGAAATCTCCGCTCGATAACAAAATCGTCGATAAACTTTATAATCGTAAAAAATTTACAGCATGATTGATTATGTTCACAAATATTAATAACTATACTAATTTAAATGATAACAAAATGAAATCTGTGCGAAAGTGCTCTGTACACCTAACTGAAAAACTTCTGTAATACAAGAATTTACACAATTTTCCTCAAAACCCTTGAAAATTGCCAATGAGCGGATGCTGTTTCAGAAAGCGTGGCGTAAAATCTCTTGGCTTTCAATGAAGTATACTACAAGCGACCTTTAGCTACGTTGGATAGAAAAAATTCCATGACAAACGGAAAAATTTAGAAATTGACTTCTTTCTAGATTTTCGGCCAAATACCCCAGAGTTGGGCATTAATCGATTAAAATTTTAGTCAAGATTGATTAATGTGTATGATTAAAAGAAGAAATCATCGAAAAATCGAAGACTGATTCAATCGATTGATGAAGTTAATAATCACCATACGGTCTATCCATAAATTGTAATAACCAGGGAGATAGAGACAGAGAGCGGAGATGAAGAATTGACAGAAATATATCTCAAGAGAAACTCAGTTTACATTTTTTCAGTATTCATACAGTTTTGATTCCGTATTTCATTTCGAAGCTCCAGCAGTTAATCATTAATGGAACGTTTGCGAAGACTTCGCGTTCCATCGCGTCCTGTTCATTCATTCTTACCATCCCCAACCAACTACGATAAAAAGATGTATGAAATTATTTGAAATGCTACTTTTAATGAATGTTTACGATAGCTGGCTGTATGGCGATGGCAGACAGAAACAGTGACACGGTCCTCTTACATCTTGCATTACATCCATAAGAAGATCTTTCAGAGGGGACCGTTGTATATTTACGAAATTAAACAAGACGAACTCCTGAGATTATACGTTCATCGAAATCTCCGCACGTGAGAAAAACCGTTGGTCCTCGACAAATCGATGTTAAGAAAAATTATTGACTGGCTGTATGGTCCCCTTACATAAATCTTTCAGAGGGGACCGTTGTATATATTTATGAAATTAAACAAGACGTTCATTGAACTTCTGAGATTATACGTTCATCGAAATCTCCGCACGTGAGAAAAACCGTTGGTCCTCGACAAATCGATGTTGAGAAAAATTATTGACTGGCCCCCTTACATAAATCTTTCAGAGGGGACCGTTGTATATATTTATGAAATTAAACAAGACGTTCATTGAACTCCGTTCAAATGAATGTTTTACGATAGCTGGATGGCGATGACAGACATAAACAGTCTTGCATGTAGAGACGTGAAAACATAAACACGTTCGGACACGTTCCCAGGGATCACCCCTCCCCCTCCCCCTCACCAGGCAATACCAGGAAACTGGTCTTGAATGCAATACCTGGAAACTGCCCCCCCCCTCCCCCATCTTTCAAGATATGGGCTGTATTTCCCCCCCTCCCCCTCCCCCAAAAACATGATGCAATAATTCCATTAAAAATATGACGTAATATATGCTCGTGCAATACCGCTCGGCGGTACCGCTCTCCCGTGAAGTGGCGGTACCGCTCTCCCGTGAAGTGAAAAGTGGCTTAGAACCCGCCTATATATACTACTTATTTGTAACGTATGAATTGGAATTACAATGAATTAGAAGCGCGTGATATAACAGGACCGCTCAAAGACGGATGAGAGCGAGGACTCGTCGGAGTCCGGACCGGGACATCCAGGAGGCGACGAGCCTCGCTGGAGTCTTGAACGAATGTGACAGACTGGCTGTCCGAATTGAACTGAATTAACTGAACTCTTTTAGGATCGTGAGGTCGAATACATAGGTGTCTTATCTTCTACGCAATGTCTCGTTAGACATAACGCTACGGATGTTATGAGATGCGCGATTAATGATTACGGTGAATGCTACGTGATATTGCTACGGGGAATACATTAAGATATGATTATTATACAAGGGTTAAGATAAGAATGGGTGTATGGTATGAGGTGAGAATCGGATCTGATGAACGGAGCGAAGTATGACTACTTATAACTAATGAATATTCTTAATAATTACGGTTACAATATCCTACTCTTATTAACTATGCTTATAACCTATGGCAACACGTCAGCAAACGTGATAATAAGTGTGGTTTTAAAAATTTTGTTTTAAATATATATTTTTAAACATTTTTTTACACGTGAACCAGTGGAAACATTTGCAGAACAAAGATATGTCTAATATAGTTTCTAATAATTATTTTAAATCATTATTTATTAAGAAGAATTTACCAAATGGCAGGCACGTTACCTATTTCCATGATGTTGTAAAGGAGAGCTACCGATAGTTTACCTAAGGAGTTGTGGAGCCTATAAAAACCTTTTTCTTCTTGTCTGTCTGTTTGTTTGTTTGTTTGTCTGTTCAGTACTTTTGCAATTGATTTTAAACTAACTTCCCGATGAGCTAGAGACTTGAAATTTTAAACATAGCTCAGAACTGGATGACAATGCAATATTTGAAAATTTTTTTTAAAAAGCCTATGTGTTGAGGAGATATAAACTATTAAATTTAACCGTTACACCTCCCCGCGCGATTGTCGGTAGTACTCTCTACTCCACTACGCGTTCCCACTCTGACTCATCCCCACCGGTGATGGTAGGTAAGGCGCTTTTTTCGCGCATGCGCGAGTTTCGTCGGGACCGTATCTACATCCGAAGTTTGTGGGGAACTGTGGCGGCCTCGGCGGCGTCCTACGGCAGGGGCCAAAAATTAGCGGGGCGGCCAAGGTACCCGATCTTCGTACATGACTGAGGCCGTCTGAGGTTAGAATAGTCGCGCATGTGCGAAAAAAGCGCCTTACCTACCATCACTGATCCCCACTCCACTGACCCGCTTCGCACCGAAAGAGCTCAGTGTGCGATCGAGCTCCGTGCGGTGATTACGAAGTTACTACAGCTTGTCAAATCTAGCTGTGCGGCTGAATGTCCCCCGCAAGGGGAAATCTTTGTATTTGTTTGCCTATTCCTATGTTTTGGTCAACCGCACAGCTAGATTTGACAAGCTGTACGTACTATTATATTGCATATAATGTTTGTTTACCAAGCGAAAGAACCGTTGTACCGAGATTCTCCGTCGAACCTTTATTTTTGACATTTTACCACGGCGCACAGTGGAGTATTTGGCCCGAAAAGCTGGCCAAAAGTCAATTAAAAAATTTTGTCTACAATATACAATTTTTGCATTTTGAGATAGTTAAATATATATAGAATGATATTGCAATACCTTTTTTTAAATTTTATTCCCTCATGAAGTGTTATACTTCATCAAAGATGGAGAGTTTTCGTAGTCCTGTTTCTCTCAACTAGTCTCTGTATTACTGTGCGCTCGTTAATGATTTTTCTACACCGCAAAGAAGTGAATGCCAACTTTTCCCTTTACAGATGTTTTTTAGGAAAGTATGTACTTTACTTTCATTTAAAAATTATGCGCTTTTTTGCTTGCGTTTTTGAGATTAGTGCTGTTAAAAACTGACCAATAATTCAGTGATGTACATTAGAATTCAAATGCAATTTTAGTATGCTTCCAAGTGCGTCCAAGTGCTTGTTTTGGTGTCATTAGACGCGCCAAGGTTTCTAGTTTATTACATGAAAAAATTGGTTGCCCCTTCGCGCCACTGCGAATTTCCAAACGGTTTTTGTGGCAACTCTCGATACAATGTAGACTAAGGATGAGCAACCCAAGTGACGGGCCTCTTCACGTGCGAGCGTCGCGGCCCGCCGCACTTTCTCGTGCGGCCCTTTAAAGATTTTATTACATTTTGACTTTCAAAAATTATATAAATAATAAATAAATTTCAAAATGTTGACATATATAATTTCTATTAAAATTACATGAATTTAGAAAAATTCCTGTGTGAGTTGCTGTGTCGTCTATATCTGCAAATATAAACCAATTGATAGCAAAGAAGCAATGCCAAAATACACATATATAAGTTTACTATAGTTTATGTTGCGTTTTCACCCGAAACATTACAACTTTTAATTTCAGAGCAACAAGAATTTAATACAAGTAGTAGAGACATAGAAGACGATTCAGAAATAGATGAGTCAGAATGAATGTAATATGTTAAAATGAAATAATAAAAACAAAAATATATTTATATAGAATTATAAATTTGTTTGCAAAGTTTCTATCCTACACATTTTTTTGAATTGCAGTATATAATGGCATTATTTTATTCGTAAGAGCTGTTAGCGTATTAAAACCAAATAAAATAATTTTGTTTTAAAAAATGGTTCGAACAAAAGTTGAACAGTGTTCCAACATCTACAAACTTCGATGTATAAAATTTTGAAAATATTTTTTTTATAACAATTAATCAAGGTCACTTTGATTTTTTAAATGTTAAAATGTATTTTTTATTTCATAATGTTGTAGCTGATTTTAAGACGAATTCAACGATATACAGGGTGTCCCAAAACCCCTTCGAATCCGGGAAATGGGAGGTTCCTTAGGTCATTTGAAGCAACATTTTCCTTTGCACCAATGTCAGCCGGGGCTTTGTTTAGGAGTTATTAACGAAAAACACGGACCAATCAGAGCGCGACCTAGACGCGCGATGGCACGTTCAGTCCAGCGCGCCGGGAGACGAGCGTGGTGTAACGCCGCGATGCCGTAACGAACAAGAGTTTCTCGAGATTATGTGAATCCTCCCCGATTTGGATGAGCTTTGGATATGTTGTCAAGACCATGATTCTGAACAACATTTCCTTTAGACTTTTTGACGGTCGGAAGAACTTTACTTGTCAATTCATATGGGTGGATCTCTTTACCCGACTTACGGCAACTTTACCCGAACGAGGGAAGAAGCAGAAACTGATTGTATTAAAAACTCATTTATTCAGCCGTAAATCCATTTGCTGCTTCGAAATGTGTGTCACTGGGTCACTCGGTGACGAACTGCACAGATGTCTTCAGGTATACGACAGTACCGAAAGCTAAGGGACGTACGGCCAGGTCGACGAACTGCACAGCCGGTGGTAAAAGGCCTAAGGGATGCGCGGTCAAGTCGACGATCCAGAATTTCACTTTCACTTTCGAAACGATAAATAATTCGTATGTTTATTTCACACAGATGCCTTGAAATTTTTCCACACTCACATAGTTATGCACTAATAATAATTGCTTAAACTAATTAAACGATTATTTAATCTAATCACTAGACTGCGCATCTTTATGTAAAATGAAAGTTGGCTGCCGCTATTACAAGGGTCAGGAGCCAGACAGATATTTGATTCTTACTGTGATCATTTTAAGAAGTTGAAAATAATACATTGGTGTTTTAAAATTATTTAAATCTCTCTAGTGTCTTAAAATGCACCTACTCATGTTTGCTACAAATGCATGAAATCCGCAGTCTAGTGATTGCATTACCTGATTGTTGTGATTTGTGCAGCAGGACAAGGGATATGGCAATTATTATTAGTGCATAACTATGTGTTGACAAATGTGAACAGTGATTGTGAGTGTGGAAAAATTTCAAGGCATCTGTGTGAAATAAACATACGAATTATTTATCGATTCGAAAGTGAAAGTGAAATTCTGGATCGTCGACTTGACCGCGCATCCCTTAGGCCTTCTACCACCGGCTGTGCAGTTCGTCGACCTGGCCGTACGTCCCTTAGCTTTCGGTACTGTCGTATACCTGAAGACATCTGTACAGTTCGTCACCGAGTGACCCAGTGACACACATTTCGAAGCAGCAAATGGATTTACGGCTGAATAAGTGAGTTTTCAATACAATCAGTTTCTGCTTCTTCTCTCGTTCGGGTAAAGTTGCCGTAAGTCGGGTAAAGAGATTCACCCATATGAATTGACAAGTAAAGTTCTTCCGACCGTCAAA
Source organism: Lasioglossum baleicum (assembly GCF_051020765.1). NCBI lineage: Eukaryota > Metazoa > Arthropoda > Insecta > Hymenoptera > Halictidae > Lasioglossum > Lasioglossum baleicum. Next base: position 4,553,784 of record NC_134936.1, on the reverse strand, counting down.
AAGTCTAAAGGAAATGTTGTTCAGAATCATGGTCTTGACAACATATCCAAAGCTCATCCAAATCGGGTAAAAGATAGTACAATCGATCGATTTACAATTACAAGTTTTTACATTTATCGCGTAAACTAAAGCCGGCCGACAAAAACTGTAAAGGGAAATGTTGTTCAGAATCATGGTCTTGACAACATATCCAAAGCTCATCCAAATCGGTTAAAAGATAGTACAATCGATCGATTTACAATTACAAGTTTTTACATTTACCGCGTAAACTAAAGCCGGTCGACAAAAACTGTAAAGGGAAATGTTGTTCAGAATCATGGTCTTGACAACATATCCAAAGCTCATCCAAATCGGGGAGGATTCACATAATCTCGAGAAACTCTTGTTCGTTACGGCATCGCGGCGTTACACCACGCTCGTCTCCCGGCGCGCTGGACTGAACGTGCCATCGCGCGTCTAGGTCGCGCTCTGATTGGTCCGTGTTTTTCGTTAATAACTCCTAAACAAAGCCCCGGCTGACATTGGTGCAAAGGAAAATGTTGCTTCAAATGACCTAAGGAACCTCCCATTTCCCGGAGTCGAAGGGGTTTTGGGACAGCCTGTATAATATTATGACCATGAGACCATAAATAACGTTGCAATAGTTTTGGCCAGCTTTTCGGGCCAAATACTCCACTGTGCGGCGTTTGTTTTCGATATGACGTGGTCGCAATATATTTTATAATCTCATCAAAATGTTTAAAATCGTATGTAAAATTTCACACACACAAGACTAAAAATCAAAAAATAACTATTAAAACAAAAATAAATTTTTAAAAAATACCACGCTTACAAAACGGACTAAAAAGTATAAATTAATTTGCTATCGGAACGATAGTGTCGCTTAAACCTGTTTTAGAATATTTTGATGGATGTTCGGAACGCAAATGTATGAATCGACCTTCATCCACACCATTTTCCTCTCTTGCACTCGACCTCTTTCACTCACTTTTATACATATGTAGCACACAGGTTGGTTACCTTATTATAATTTATAACACGCGCACTGTTTGCATAATCGCATGGAGAATGATTCGTCCCTCGCGTAAAACCACTACCGGCAAATGCATTTCAAATCTGTGCATAAATTGTATGTAGATTTAATTGTCGAACGATAACCTGTCACACATTCGTCTGCGAGGTACTTTGCATTAATCTGAAGGCAATTGTTCGAGAAAAGAATCAGTTTCCCGATGGGAATCGAAACCAGATATTATTTTAATTTTAGAATCTTTATCAAGAATACAATCTTTTTCAATATTTTAATTAATACAAATAAAATGTGGTATCCTGTCTTTATTATTCACAATGTTAAAGATTTTAAATAGACTCCGGATTCGTCCTTTGCGAGGAACTTTGCATTAACCTGAAGGCAACTGTTCGAGCAAAGAAGTCAGTTTCTCGATGAGAATCGAAACCAGATATTATTTTAATTTTAGAATCTTTATCAAGAATATACAATCTTTTTCAATATTTTAATTAATATAAATAAAATATGGTATCCTGTCTTTATTATTCACATGTTAAAGATTTTAAATAGACTCCGGATTGCATACATTGATGACACCACATACGTTGACATCACTAGCCGCACCTGATGCGGAGGATTTTTTTCCACCTAGAATGGCCATTCGTTCCACTGTGCGCCGGCCGTGCCAGGGGACAGACGGCGTACCTGTCGGGTCGGAAGGGTTAAAATTGTTAAAAATACAGACGTCACAATAACGCTGACCCAGGTCAACGCGGCTAGCAACATAGTAAAAAGAATCTACTCCTTAAAATCTGTTATTGTAGTTGCACTTTCTTATTGAGAAAATATATTGGATAAAGAAATAGTTGTGTAAATAAATTACTACAGTTCACAATTTCATCATTAGACTGCGGATCTTTATGCATTTATAACAAAATTGAGTATTTGAAACTTAAAATTGTTAAGAAATTTTAAAAATTGTAGAGGTCAGTATATAATTTCTCCTGTATTTTTTAAAATCATTACGGGAAGAAATAACATTCAATTTAGTTTCTATTTCTTGCAATCGATGCAGACAATTTTTATTTTGCATAAACATCTGCAGTCTATTCGCCGTTATTCTTAATGAAACGTTTACCATTATTCTCAATAATATTACGCCAATTTTATGGCAGCTTGCAGCATATACATAGTATTGCAATAAAAAGATGAATCAGACAAATGCTCAACTGTGATAATTATAATTAACCTCTTGCTACACGATTCTTTTACACTGTTACATATTTATTGTACACAGTATACTGTACACAGTGTATGTACTTGTCATAGCAGTATTTGTACGCTGTTTTAATTGTGACTTTCGATCACATTTAATCGAGATCTAAAGATTGATAAAGAACGACGACATACAATTAAAATAACACTGACAATGTAAAATACAATCTACATATACATTTATTACTACATAGACTTCATATGTACCTCTTTATTACGAGCATCGCAAGTAGCTGCATCACCTACTTCAAATAAAAAGTGAATATCTCCATAATCAAATATCTATTTCTTGTCATTACAACCTTTTTGCCCGATTTCGACATAGTGAAGCAAATTTTTAAATTCGAAATCTCTAATATATATTATATAATTATGGTAGTTATCTTTGATCGAAAAATAATTGTATGTGTGTGTGCGTGTGTATGTGAATAACTTGATAAAACTCGAAAATTATCTATTATTTATAATTCTATTATAGGCTAAGGAAACATTAAGTACCTGGAAACACATGTACGCGTGTACGTAATATCTTTACCCTACCGTTTTTATTCTAAATAGGGTAAACTGTACAATGATTGGGGCATCCTAAGGCAAAATCGTAGTAAAAATCTTTTTATCTTTTTTTGAAATGTTTAAGCAAGCTTAACTTGCTATTATTATCAGTTAATAGAGATTTTTCAGCGAAATCCAACAGTTTTACGAGCCATAAATCTGTTATTATAAAATGTATTCAGTGAATAACAATCGTAAGACAAATAGTATAGTCATTGGCACAGTGAGAAGTAAACGTTAAACAGGCTATTTGTTTTATAATTAAACATATACGCACTTGTTATATCCGTAGTACAGTTCGAAATGAAGTTACAAAGCGAAAAAGTATACTTATTCGTAACGAAAATTTTAATAAAACACTATTTACACTGCACTGTGGTCATCCATCGGTCTTACTGGATGTACCGGCGTTGCTAACAGTCATATGTGGAACTCTGTTGTGAAAACGTTGCTCCGAAATATAAATAAGAAGCAATATAAAATGATTTTCTATACCAGGGAATTCTTAATATCTGCCGTTTAAATCAAAAGTGCCAATAACTACTGCAGTGCTAGCAATAGTACATTTTACCCTACACATTGCATCTTAAATGCTGTGCCCAATTTACACGCCGATTGAGCAACCAGCGCAAGGAGGCGATAATCAAAGGTGGATGAGGAGTTTCGCAGTTTCCATGGACGTTAACATTTTCGAAACGTAGTTGCAGGTCAATTATGCCGTTCGATCGTTCTCGAATCGATAACAAATAGAATTAACTGCAGGCGCAATTGGTTTGTAATGCGCTACAATACTAATGACGAACGAAGTAGACCGACAACGAATTTGATCGACAACGATTTTGACCGACAACGAATTCGGACCACAACAACTTAAGACGACCACGGTATGCATTATCATACAGTATTATCATATGAGAGCTTCGAGAGAAATAATAAGGGGAATTCGGTAATGCTAACAATGTCGCTCCTTCCACATGAACCCAATGACAATGCAAAGCAGGAGGAACACGCCTAATCGAACACGACCGAATCCTGTAACATGTTCTCCGTGTTTGTTGAATAAGATCGAGTAAGAAGTCCGGACTGCGCAGTTGTTACTGTTGATCTGGCTCATTTGTAATCTACAAATCAAATACAATACGAAAAATGTACCTATTACTGCGGGTGCACGTTTTACTGCGGAATTCTTTTCCCAATATGAGATTAACCCCTCGCTGTATCTTTGTCCTTACAGTCACAGTGAGTAAAACGTCTTTATTCGAACAGAAGTTTCAGGGCCGTAGCCGGACCCCAAGGAGGGGCCTGGATCCTGTTTCCTGCCGTAGGTTTGCGCAGATTCCTTGAGAGGAGGAGCTCGGAGAGCCTACCCCGGACCATAGCTCGTGCCGAAACCAGTGTGCCTAGACGGGATACGTTTTTTCGCGCATGCGCGTCCAAAACAGTAACGTATCTATGATGAAGCGATGATGTAGCAGAGCCATGAGGCAGTTACATATATCGGCGGGAATGTACCGGTATAATTGACGGGGCGCACAGTGGTCCAAATGGACGACTTAGGAGTGCAAAAGTTAAAGAACCAAACATGTAGTAGAGGCTCCATGGAGAATACTAAAATTCTGCATGGCGCTAAAGGTGCCACATTTCCTCGAGAATCGTACTTTACTGAGGCTGAAAACGCCGCGCATGCGCGAAAAAACGTATCCCGTCTGGACACACTGGCCGAAACACCCAGGGGAGGACTAAGCCCGGGTTAGCGAACCTGGAGGCGTCGACGAGGGAATGTGGATGGGAGAAGATCATCCTCTCGATCCCGTCACCGCTTCGCCCGGATAAAGAATTGAAGGTCCACTGCCGGAACGGTTCACGTCAACCCCGTCACGAGAGACAGCGGGGCCAATGAGGATCAGCGCAGGAAAATCTTCGTTTTGCCGGTAACAGGGGATTAGTCCCCGCCGCGAAAACATACCCGATAGGCCCGAGCGTCGCGCCGGAGGAAATAGTTGAGGGAGTAGGGGGATGCCTCGCTTCTGCGTTCCCGAGAGAACCGACTTTGGGTCACTGTGTCGTTGGCTGTAGCCGTAATTAGACGTTATACCATTGCGTAACAACCAAAGTAGTTTTGCAACTGCCGAAACCAAGGATCGCCCATCGTTGCCGTTTGGTAAGTGCTGGTCAGGCCATGATATTTTATTTTGTGACCAATTCGTGTTGTCCGGGAGCGTTTGGCGGGTTCTGTTTTCGCGTCGTGACATAACAAGACCGCGTGCGTTGCCGGAGTACCGCGAACCTCGAGACGTTCCCCCGTGGAACGCCGCGACGCACAGTGGTCCGGATCGAAGAAGTTGGTGTCATTTTGTTATAACTTTTGAACTATTAGAGATATCGTAATGAAATTTTCACCAAAAATATTTAAAAAATAGTAATTCTTAACTAGAGAGAATTAAATATTTTTTGCATTTGTTAAACAATAATTTTTAATAACTTTTCATTGATAGTTTTTATTAAAAAATGAATTATTCAAATATAGTTTTTCAACCTTTTTTTACTTGTTATGAACAATAATTTTTAGTGTTGGTCTTAATCTTTAACACATAAAAGAATGCTTTCCTGTGTAAAAAGAAGGAATATTTTAAATACATATTGCGACTAAAATAGTACTAACATTATATTCAGTCAATATTACCACAAATAAAAAAGTAAGCTAATAAAATAAACATACCATAATTTGTCTTTCGTGATGATGTGTGATGACCGATTGTATTAGTTAATTAATAATCCTACTGCCTCAGGATTCAGTATTTTAGGATTTCTTTTACATGTTATTCTTAATTGTGACATGTACGGGTCAGATGTTAACAATAATTTCAATCTAAATAGAAGTGACTGTCGAAGTCAATTTATACAGGGTGTCCCACCCGATTTCGACATCTTGATTTTCTCGCTATTGTTACTCGTAGCAAAAAATGTTTCGCCAGAAGCTCGAACGGTATCGAGTGGAGCATATTTTCGTAACTGGACGCGTAAAGGTCATATAAAGGTCAACTTTGTTTTTTTTAAATGGAATGAGATATTTTTTAATACATCAATCGATGCAGCTGGACATTCGTTATAAAAAGTACTAACCTATGTATGTCGAAAAGTTAGTAGTTCAGGAGATATTTCAATTCAAATAACTCTAAAATAGCATTACTATCGTACTAACAATAAGACGTTACACAAGTAAGTAAACACTAACGTCTTATTGTTAGTACCACAGTAATGCTATTTTAGAGTTATTTAAATTGAAATATCTCCTGATATTTAGTCTCCTGATGGTTAGTACTTTTTTATAACGAATGTCCAGCTGCATCGATTGATGTATTAAAAAATACCTCATTCCATTAAGAAAAAATGAAGTTGACCTTCATGTGTCCTTTACGCGTCCACCTACAAAAAAGCTACTAACATCAAAATATGCTCCACTCGATACCGTTCGAGCCTCTGCTGAAACATTTTTTGCTACGAGTAACAATAGCGAGAAAATCAAGATGTCGAAATCGGGTGGGACACCCTCTATATGTATATATATATATACTCTATTTATCTCTTATAATGTGTTATTGCAGAAACGTTCATATTTGGAACATTTGATCAGTCATACGAGCCTGTTTTACGCAAGCGAAACGCGTCGCGAAGTAACATTGACAGCTTTGAACGTTGATAACTTGCAAGGTAGGACGAGGTAGGACAAGATTTTTGCACGATTATATACGGGAAAGAATACTGAAAATGATCCAATTTGTTATAAACCGTGACTTTTTGAGACCCTGTAGATATTCCTTGTCAAATGTAAAAAATTTGGCCAATTTTTTTATTTCATTGAGTATTAACTTTTAACATATTGTGAACAATAACTTTTAGTGTCGATGTTAATTTTGTATCACAAAAGAGTGCTCTTCATTGTAAACAAAAAAAAAATAAGAAATATTAAGTGATGTGAACAGGGCACCTCGAAGAAGAGAAGCAATTTTCTTAGTGAAAAGTACTGTCTCTAAATGTCTACGCTTTAAGTATTCGTCCTAATTACAATTCTTGGTAAACCGAATTAATTTTTTCATTTTCAAGGTTGATAGACATTTAGGAAGCAATACAAATTTGTTAGAAATCGATATGAGAAAGTTGACTTTTTAGCTAAATGACACCAACTTCTTCGATCCGGACCACGTCGCGACGTGCCCGTTTCGCTTTTCTTTGTGCCGCTTCGTTCCTTCGACCAGTCAAATGTTAGAATCGCGTATTCCATTGCAGCGCGGCCGACTAGTAGTCCAGTCAATGAATGCTCATAAGGAGGGTGTAGAGGGAAATGGAAGGAACACAATTTTTAACTTTGGGTCTTTGTTTGGACTAGTTAGGAGGTAAACATACTAAAAGTCCCCACTCCTAGTTGAGCCTAGGTGAGCGGGCTGCAGGGGGGCACGTGGAAGGTCTCCTTTTTCGGTTTTCTGCTTATATCTCGGAAACTATGCGTTCTAGCGATAAGACCACTCTATACAAAATTAGAGCTGACAAAATGTGCCACAAGATTGATTTGATTCAGTTTTTCGCTATCTCGCACAGTTTCCGAGATATCCGCGCTCAAAGTTCATTAATTGTGCTGAAGAGTTCTTTTTCACAATTAGTGAACTTTGAGCGCGGATATCTCGGAAACTATGCGTCCTAGCGATAAGACCATTCAATACAAAATTAAAGCTGACAATATGTGCCATAAGATTGATTCTATTCAGTTTGTCGCTATCTCGCACAGTTTCCGAGATATCCGCGCTCAAAGTTCTCTAATTGTGAAAAAGAAATTTTTGCCTCACGTTTTTTGCCTTATTTGACTAGCTAACTCTTCAACACAATTAGTGAAATTTGAGCGCGGATATCTCGGAAACTATGCGAGATAGCGAAAAACTGAGTGGAGTCAATCTTATGGCACATTTTGTCTGCTTTAATTTTATATAGAATGGTCTTATCACTAGGACACATAATTTCCAAGATATAAGCGGAAAACCAAAAAAGGAGACCTTCCACGTGCCCCCCTGCAGCCCGCTCACCTCCTAGGAGTAGGGACTTTTAGTACGTTTACCTCCTAACTAGTCCAAACAAAGACCCAAAGTTAAAAATTCTTTTCCTTCCATTTACCTCTACAACTTTTCGTTGACTGTACTATAGTGCCGTAAAGGCTGTTGTAAATTACGCGACAATCTTGTAACCGCTGGGCTCGTCGCGAACGCTTAGAAATACGAGAAATACCGAATACCTGCTGCCTTGTTATTGTAATCGCCCCGGCTTAAATTTGACTGCTCCCGGTTTCCACGAAGTATGTATTGCCGGTTCTTCTGGTACTATGTTCCTGCCAGAAACCTTCCCGCTGCGCCGCACAGTGGTCCCAAACGCCCAAAAGCTGGCCAAAACCCAAAAAATGAATTATGAGCTAGGACCTTTTTACCCATTGGGATGAGTACTCTAATAGTGACTCCGTAATTGGGTAAACGAGCAAATGCTTGCATTTTTTTGCCTAAGTTGCAGTCGTAATCGAAACGTCGCGTTCGTTAGACAGGCGTTTTTCACGAGCGCGAGCGTAGGTACGAAGTGTAAGTGCAAAGTGTGTAAGCTATATTGGAAGCTAGTGATTTTTATACTACATAATGGATAAAGTTTGTGGAGGTAAGTTCAATCGATTTTACTGCTGAATTGTTAATGTTACCCGGTTAATAGTTACACGGAAGGGGAACGTAAAATTTGACGCATACATTTTATAGACGTAGAGATACAGTCAACGGCAATAATAAGTGGACACTCTTAAAAATCGCATAACTTTTTAGAAATTGGTCCAAAGGACTTGAATTATTTTAAGATTTTAGACCGGCTAGTTCGCTAGAGAATAAGTAAACAAAAATTTATTACGATTGCAATTGGTAGGAATTATACAAAATTTTAAAAAATGATGTTTTGTCAACTTTTTTATCTGGGCCTGTAACGATAATTTGAAAAATGCGTTTTATAGATCTCGGTAACTTATATGCATACTGAAAATTTCATCGAAGTCTCTTAAGCTCTTAAATTTTGTATAATTCCTACCAATTGCAATCGTAATAAATTTTTGTTTACTTATTCTCCAGCGAACTAGCCGGTCTAATATTTTTTAAAAATTCAAACCCTTTGGACCAATTTCTAAAAAGTTATGCGATTTTTAAGGGCGTCCACTTATAATATTATTGCCGCTGACTGTAAGTTGAAACTCCTAATAGTTCCTGTCGTATAACTTGCAGTTTATACTATTATCTTGCAATATCTAGAAAAATTACTGCCCATTCTTTCCCGTTCTCACGTAAAGCCATTTTGTATAGTTTTAAGCATTTTATTAGCTTTCACCAATGTATCTCGGAAAGTATGAATGATACTAAAAAATGTTTCAAATAAAAATTTTATGGTTTGAAGGAACACATTTGACGATGGTATTTGTTTGACCTTATAGTGACCTTGAAATGTCCTGCGGAGGTCACGAGTCAATTTTCGAAAAAAACGTTATTTTTTCATATTCTTGTAGCTCATATTCAGATATTTTCAAAACACTATAATAACATTATTTTTAGTAAATTTGTTACCGAGATATGAACGTCTCAATAAGAGAGCTAAAGAGAAAACGACCTTCAAGGGACAGATATAGCTCTAACAATAAGTAAATTATTTCTTGGAAGTAATTAATTAACTTTTTAACATTAAATTCAACTTTAGACAATATGTTTTAATTATTTATTTCTGTTATTTACTTTCAGGGTCTCGAGATAGCGAAATTCGATTTACGAGGAAACAAATTTTTCAATTTATTAAACATTACTTAAATAATAATGCCAGTGTAATATCTGAACGACTTCAGAATTAGATATTTGAACAGCACGGGAGATTAATTGACATTAATTCTGAAACGAAGACTGCATTAGAGAAATTATTTTCTAAAATGACAAAATGGCAAAGTTCAAACAGAACGGAAGATAATTTTTTTATGAAGTTTGCTACGTGGCTTATTGGTTCTGTTGCATTCCGCATACCTGCAGACAGTGATCAACATAGGAATACAGTTGGCCGTCCTCCTTCAGAATTTGGAAGGAGTGGTGGCACCGGATTTGGTCAATTTTCCCAATCGGTTCTTGTGCTTTGCTGTCACAATACGTACGATACACCTCGCAATGCCAATTTTTGAACAGAACTAACAATTTTTTAACGTATGCGTTCGCCATATAGAATCCGCCATTTCTTTCAAATTTTGAGTTCAGATTTGTAATCAGTGATCCTGAAAACCATGGGATACGAATTTTTGGTGAATTGAAGTACGTTTAGAGGTTTTGGCCAGCTTTTGGGAATTTGGGATCACTGAGCGCCGCACCGCAAAGTGGTCCCAAATCACGAAAAACCGGCCTAAACCTCTAAACGTACTTGAATGCACCGAAAAATTCGTACTCGGGGGTTTTCGGGGTCGCTGATTACGAATATGAAGTTTAAATTCCAAAAAACAAAATGGCGGATCCAATATGGCGGACATATACATTGAAAAATTGTTAGGTCTGCTTGGAAAATGATCTTTTTGGGGTCTTTGGGGTCACTGATTACGAATATGAAGTCGAAAATTTGAAAAACAAAATGGCCGATTAAAATTTAGACAACAATTCGCATTAAATGTGTTTTGAGAGGTTGATAGCTAAAAATGTATAAATGATAAACAAAATTGCACTTTGTATATCAAGAATTAGTATAATTGTAAATTATGTACATAAGATCTAATCATCCGAATCATTTTTCATTACTAAAAGTTGTAAAATCGCATTTTAAAATCCATAGAAATGAAACAAAGTTTACCCTCGTATGAGCAAACAGGAGACTATTGGAGGTTGGTTTTTATAAATTTTGAAAGATAAATGTATTAGCAACAAGCGAGAAAAGGAGTTTTGGTTGGACAACGTGGGACTATTAACTTATGTCTACGTTTCTACAATACGCGCATCAAGTTTTACCTTCTACGTTCTCAAAAGAATATTGCCATCGTGTAACGTAATGACTAACAATTTTTGAAATACAAAAACAGGCAAACATTCTAGTTACTTCTAGGAACAGCATCCATTTTGTAGAATTGAAATTGATGCACTGTTTTGAAAGTTATGCACTTTAGAAGGGGGCGTTCAATTTCCCACTAATGCGCGCGACAAATGCTCATCAAACAAAGGCTAACTTTGAACTGACTGCAGAACTGTACCATAAACTTTTTACCTTCTTCCTTGGTGACATTCAGTGGTCATAACATCACTTTACCCAACCCTAGAATTACAAACTTCTAGGAGGAAGTTCATTTTTGAGGTTTTGGCCGTGTTTTCGGGATTTGGGACCACTGTGCGTGGCGCGCCGCGGGGAATGCCCTGTCCCTTAGCCCACGTAGGACCCTGTACATGTTCGTGAGCTATTTCAGGTTATCGCATGACACCCTACTGTGTTTGGCACCCTCATCTCGTTTGTCGTTCGCGATCATTTCTGAAAACCGAATCCGCGAGCGACCGTTTTATCCCGGGTAGACCACGTGTCGTGCGGCTTAGCGTGGCTCGGCTGTTAGCCCTGTAAATACTTAAGGGGGTACAGACACCTTTTTCCATTATTGCAAGGGTGCGGGACTCGCCTTCTCATTTCTCGATAATACAAACACGGGGGTTTTCATTAGACAAAAATGCTAGATAAAAGATCGATCTAGGGCGCGATCATCCTCAAAAGTCCTATTTTTTTCGTTTACGAGGCGTAATTTGCATTATTCGGAAACATACAACTGAGCATCTAGCTATTTTCATAGGTACATGCTGCCGAATAATGCAAATTACGCCTCGTAAAAAATTATTTAAATAAAAATAAATGTTTAAAAAATACCACGTTTTAAAACGGACTAAAAAGTATAAAATAAATTTTTTTAAAACTCCACGTTTAGAAAACGGAATAATAAGTATAAAATATTATAATTTTTTCTAGCCCCATGCAGATTCCTAACCCCGTAAAGATAGTCCTGAGAATTTGTGATTGTGAATTTTTAATAGCTATGAAAATACATACTACATATTTAATATATTACTGAACATAACAGTAAGGTCCTATAACAAAAGTAACATTTTAATTTGCCTGGAATACTTGTTCTAGATCCACGAAAATGGCGACGAACCTGTTCGGTAGACCGGGAACACTCTACTTGGAAGCTGCACAGCAAGGCGTTTATAAGGAGAAATCAGCGGCAGAAAAAACGAGCTCGCAAAAGTTGACTGTACAGAATTCATCGGCGAGCCCAGCACAAAAGTATAAATGGAACCTCGTCTGGATAAGTGTCATCACTTTCTCGTACCTGCACGCTGCCGCGGTGTACGGAATATACCTTGCGTTCACCGTAATTAAGTTGCCTACGATATTGTGGAGTAAGTTGACATTCTGAAGTATATTTAAAATAAAAAAAAAATAGCAACAGTACAACAAGGTGAAATATTACGGATACGTTGACTTGTATTGTACTTGGGGGGTATATAATTTTATTCCAGTAATTAATAGAACGATTATAATATTTTTTTAGTGTTCATTATAATACAGTTTGCGACATTGGGTGTGACAGCTGGCGCTCACAGATTGTGGTCTCATCGAGCGTATAAAGCAAAGTGGCCGATGCGATTTATATTAATGATTTTTCAAACGATCGCTTTCCAAGTAAGATTTGACCTCCACCACTTTTCTTTCACATCAACGCCACGCGGTATCTTCCATTATAACGAAAATAGTAAAATAAATACCGGTATTTAAAAATAAAATTAACAGTAGAATAAATAACGGTAGCAGTACAACAGTTTCATTCCTTGAGATTCGACAGGTGTAAAACACAAAGGTTTGTATACAGGGTGTCTCAAAATTCCTTCAACATCCGGAAATGCGACGTTCATGAGATCATTTGAAGCAACATTTTTCGTTGCAAAAATGATATCCGCAGCTTTAGTAAGGAGTTATTAACGAAAAACACGGACCAATCATAGCGCCACCTAGACGCGTGTTAGCACAGTAGTTCCGGCGCGTCAACTGTCAATTGACCGTCTGTGCAAATACGCGTCTAGGTCGCGCTCTGATTGGTCCATGTTTTTCGTTAAGAACTCCGTAACAAAGTGCGGACGCCATTTTTGCAACGGAAAATGTTGCTTCAAATGATCTCAGGAACCTCCCATTTCCGGATGTTGAAGGAATTTTGAGACACTTTGTATACACTCAACCCTCTTGTAGCTCAATTGCGGATCGTTATCTAAAATAAACATCATCTGCATCGATTGCAACAATTAGAAGTCACTTGGGATTCTGTTTCTTTTTTTAATAAATTTAGAAGGTATGGTAATGTCCGTGGTTGTCAGGAAAAACGCCACATGTCACAGTTTCAAAAAATTTGAGTTTATGTATTATTTGAACTTGATAGTATAGGGCATAGGAATTACGTATTTACCAGAAACAAGTCACGGAAATAAATTCGGAAGGCTCAAAAAGAAAATGCAATTTAACCGATGTCCTCTGTCAAAGCGATAGTGATTAGAACTTTAAACGGCAATATCTTGAAAGTGAAATTATGTGACATGCGGCGTTCTTCCTTACAACCACAGATGTATCAATAGTCTTAAATTTTTTTCAATCTTTTTACCGTTTCGAATTACAGTTAATTATTTTTGTCATGAATGCATACATTCATATAACACGATGCAAAAATTGCGACAAGCCTCCTATAACACGGTTTGCTTAAAACACGTATTTTCCATACAGCACGACTTAATAAACAATCTTCATACAACCCCTCTAATTAGTACTAGGACTTCTAAGATTTTCTTGACACAGTTTCGACGCGTCGCGGAACGAATTAACCGTGTTATAGGAGGGTCGACTGTATTTCCTAAATGTTTCCTTAGCAGTAATTCCAATGGCTATTTTTGCAGCATTCCATCTACGATTGGGTCAGAGATCACAGAGTACACCACAAATTTACTGACACGGATGCAGATCCGCATAACGCAAAAAGAGGATTCTTCTTCTCGCATATGGGCTGGTTGTTGGTTCGCAAGCATCCTGAGGTATTGAAGAAAGGCGCCACCATTGACATGAGCGATCTGAAAAATGATCCTATCGTGGTCTGGCAGAAAAGGTAAGAGATGATGGAACTTCTTTCAAAATTGTTCTCGGATAAATGTTAAAAATGTTCACAATTCACGCTGTACATACTCTGTTTGCGCGAGGAATTTGTAAGACTCTCGGCGGTTGAACAGTTCGTTTATTCAGCGAAGAATTCGTAAGATTCTCATCTATTTCGCAATTACGAAAAGTATACGTGTGCGATATTACACGTAGTGCTCTCTTCGACGTATTAGACGACACTGTCCTTTCGGCGTAGCAACCGTTAACACAGAACCGAGCGCCATAATCGTTCCCAGCCGAACTGGGAAGAGATAATTTAACTCTTTAACAAAAGCACGGAGAACATTTCGTAAAGGAAAACTTTACCTTTATTGACCTTGGGAAAATGACCACTTTCAAGGAAGTACAACATTTTTGGGACATCCTGTAGAGTTTATTAAAAGGTTCCGTCCTAACTCTTCCGACGCCCAGTCGCAGTACAAAACAAAATGAAAAATTTGTTGTACAGTGTGATTTATAGGGGTGTGCGGGTACCCGAAGTCGGGTCGGCTCGAAACCCGAAAATTTATATTGTTTGCGGACTCGAATGTCAGATTTTCGGGTTCCCGATCAGACTCGACCATTAATTACCAGACTTGATTTCAATAAATATCCGACCCGACCCGGACCCGAATTTCCGGGTACCCGACCACCCCTAGTGATTTACCACACGAGAGATTGATTCGGTTCAATATCCCGAACGGTAACTGGTTCCGTTGACTCGTTCAGTACCTTTCTTTTCCAATTCCGACAGGTTGTACGTCATATTGATTCCGCTGTTCGCCTTTATCATTCCGATGTGGGTACCTTGCTATTTCTTCGACGAGAAACCATTATATTCCTGGTATGCAGCCGTCGTGAGATATACTTTGTCCTTACACCAAGTCGGGTTGGTGAACTCTGTCGCTCATATGTGGGGAATGAGGCCCTACGACATGTGAGTATACATTTTTTCGTAATCCAGTATTATATTGTAGAAACACATCACTATCATGTCACGTGACAACAAGTAATTGCACGTGACATTCTTAGAGTGTGAGCCAACAGATTTCCGATTACAGTAGTACTACAGGGTGTATAAAATGTATATGACATTCGTCATAGGAGTGAATCTACACGTCTCGATCGGTGGACATTTGTAAAAGAAACTTGCCGCAAAATTGTTTATACCGAAGAAAATTTATTGTTGAAGTTTGTTTTTACATCAGTACAAAATTTTACATACACAAAAACAAAATTTTAAATTTGTAAGTATACTTTACATTAGCATTTAATAATGTGGCATTAGTATTATTACGTACAGGGTCTGTCCGGAAAGTGATGCGACCACTTTTTTTTTTCAATCTATTGAACATATGAGTACAAACCTGTAAAATTCTTCAAAGTAGGATCCTTGAGCGTCGACACATTTTTTCCAGCGCGATTTCCATGCTTCGTATGCTCCCTGGAAGGCGTTATCTGGAGCCTCTCGTAGTACTCTCGTTGCAGCCTCGTCGAGCACTTCCAACCAAAACTTTTCCGTAGATTACGGGGAAAACAGTAAACGGTACTTCTTAGTTGGATCACAACACTTCCTTAACCCCCGCGTACAGCCCTGACTTGTCTACTGCCGCCTTCTTCTTGTTTCCAAAAATTAAAAACGTGCTAAAAGAATGCCATTTTGAAAGCGTGGAATGCGTCAAAGAGACTGTGACGAGGGTACTACGAGAGGTTCCAAAAAACACCTTCCAGGGAGCATACGAAGCATGGAAATCGCGCTGGAAATACAGTGGGTGTAGAAAATATTCGTACACTAATAAATTTCAAACAAAACTGTGAAATTGTTGTTTATTAACTATTTTTTCTGTAAACAATGAATACGTACATATTCTGAGAAGTCTATAGAATAGATACAATGCAAAAAACAATTAATTTCTTGATTAACTTGCCAATGTAATAAGGAAAAACAAAAAATCGACTGAAATACACCAGCAAATAGTATTCGTACACTCTTTAATTTGAACTGCGTAGGGAACAGTTCTTAACGCGAACATACCATGTAAACATAAACAAATTGCGGTGTAAGTATGATTGATCTCCTCAGTATATTTAGAAACGTTGTTGCCATCAATAGCATTTCAAAATCCCGAAATATTCAAAGTTATCGTTGATAAATGGGACGGAAACGTGCGGAAACAACGATAGAAGAAAGAAAAATTATTATTAACTTGCACAATCAGTGTAAAAGTTTAGCAGAAATTTCGCGTATTGTAAGTAGACCTCGATCTACTATACAAAGTTTAATTGACAGGTATGGGCTACGAAAAAGACTACAAAATAAATCAAGAAGTGGACGTCCACGAAAAATCAATCAATACACTGGTAGAGTTATTATTAGAATGGTAAAGACAAATCCAAGAATAAGTGCAATAAAAATAGTTGAACACATTAAAAGTAATTTAAACATTGACGTATCTGCTAGTACTGTGCGCAGTTTTATACGAAATTCAGGATGTCGCGGACGGGTGGCCCGTAAAAAATTTTTCGTAAGTGAAACGAATAGGAAGAGAAGACTGGAATTCGAAAATAATAATGTAACTACACCAGTGGAGTACTGGAATAAAGTGATCTTCACAGATGAAAGTAAGTTCAACATTTTTGGGTCTGATGGACACTGTACCGTTTGGAGAAAAAAAAATACAGAATTGAAACCACAAAACTTAAAACCTACAGTCAAACACAGTGGAGGTTCAGTACTTGTTTGAGCTGCATGAGTGCAGCTGGTGTTGGCTCATTAGAATTTATTGACGGAATAATGAACCACAGGGTCTATATTGACATTTTGCGACGCAATCTTGATCCTAGTGCAGAGAAAATGAATATTAAAGATGATTTTGTTTTCATGCACGATAATGATCCGAAGCATACTGCATATAATACCAGAATGTGGATACTACATAACACACCGGCGTATCTAAAAACTCTGCCACAATCTCCCGATATCAATGTTATAGAACACCTGTGGGATTATTTAGAACGACAGATATCAGAAAACATGAAATGTCTTCAAAAGAGAGCTTAAAAAATGCACTGAAGGAAGAGTGGAACAAGATCCCACAACACGAGTAAATTCAATGCCGAGAAGAATTGCAGCGGTTATAAAGGCCAAAGGCTATCCAACCAAATATTAATTAACTATTTTTTAATGTCACATTAATTTATATTACGTTTTTTTTTCTCAAATTGTAAAAAGTTAGAAACTGTACGAATACTTTTTGTTGGTGTATTTCAGTCGATTTTTTGTTTTTCCTTATTATATTCGCAAGTTAATCCAGAAATTGATTTTTATTGCATTGTATCTATTCTATAGACTTCTCAGAATATGTACGTATTCATTGTTTACAAAAAAAGTAGTTAATAAACAACAATTTCACAGTTTTGTTTGAAATTTATCAGTGTACGAATATTTTCTACACCCACTGTATATGTCGACGCCCAAGGATCCTACTTTGATGAAACTTAAAGGTTTGTATTGTCCGTCCGCTGAGAGTTGGCACAGAATCTCGTCAGTGGGGTGCAGGGGGACTCGCCGAGTCCCCACTCTTGACGCAAGGCTGCCGACCCCACTCTTACGCTTCGACGTTGGGCGTGACCGGTTAACATAGACGTAAATAAGTAGAATCCGCGTAAACAACGGGGGGGCATATAATATTCTCTGATTCACTAACCGCGAAGACTGGAGTCTTACTGCATTAATAAAATGTAAATGTCACGTATATTTTATATCATATTCTTAGTCTTTTACCTTATAATAACAAGTCAGACGCGTTATGAGAATATTTTTTTAAAACCAATTTTCAGGAATATTCTGTTTTCTTTGTGTTCTATTACAAAAAAAATTTAGGCTTTTAACTTAACGGCTTAAGCAGTGGCGGCTCAAGTCAAGTGGAGGCCCCAAGCGGTAAACATTTTGGGGCCCTCAAACTCAAGTTAGAAATAAAAGGTGCAAGAAATTCTCACAAACTTATTAGAAAAGAAAAGTAATGAAAAATTTCATACCGTGTGTGTGTTGCACATTAAATGTAATAAATTTATTTATTTAAAATTCGGGGCCCTATGGTATCCCAGGGCCCCACGCGGCCGTTTAGTCCGCTTATCGTTAGATCCGCCACTGGGTTTAAGCCGTTTACCTGATCATAGAAGGAGGGTTACGCCAATGTTCTGAGCTGGCGTCGCCACATCGCTTTGTTGCAGTCACACTCACGACGCTCGTTTGCTGCCTTCGTCAAGCGATTCGGCCAATCGCGGAAGACGTGTAGCGCGTAGTAGGGGCGTCACGTGGTACCTACGAGTTTCTTGTGCCAACTCTCGGCGGTCGGACAATACCCATATGTTTAATAGACATTTTTTTTTAAAATTTGGTCGCATTACTTTCCGGACAGACCCTATACAGGGTGTCCCAAAATTCGTGAAAATCCCGAAAGGGGGTGGTTCCTGAGACCATTCTAAGAGACATTTTCCTCTGCACCAAAGTCAACTGCGGCTTTGTTTAGGAGTTATTAACGAAAAACACGGACCAATCAGAGTGCGCCCTGGCCCGGCGCGCCAAGCCGCGCCGGCAAGCGAGTGTCGCGGTACGCCGTGACATCGCATCGTGACGGCGCTGCGGCCCAGGGCGCGCTCTGATTGGTCCGTGTTTTTCGTTAATAACTCCTAAACAAAGCCGCAGTTGACTTTGGTGCAAAGGAAAATGTCTCTTAGAATGGTCTCAGGAACCACCCTCTTTCGGGATTTTCACGAATTTTGGGACAACCTGTATAACAATGGGTATAAGGTATTCTTTCATATTTTTAAACTTCAAATCTATTAGTTCAAACCATTACTTTTTATACACCCTATGCATACATACAGTGGGTGTATTAAGTATTCATAAACCTTTCAAAAACGAATAACTTTTTCAAAATTCCACCCAACAGCTTGAGTTTTTTTGAGACGTTAGAAGGTTTACTTTATAAGCTAATGTGTAAATAATCTTTTCTTTAATCGTCACGATGTTTAAATTTGTTATTTACCGTTTCACTGGGTCCAAGGAGAATCCCCTAACGGTGGCGATAAAATTGTATCAGCTACGGTAACAGAGGCCTTCGCGAGAACTACGGAGGTGGACGTTGTGTAAACGTTTAACACTAAACTTACCGAACACTAAAAACGATTAAAATGTTGTAGCTTACAAAACTGACAAGATATCATTATATAATGAAAATGAATGGAAAATGAAAATGAAAAATATATTAGGTGTATAAATACGTTCTCGGCCTTTTTTCATGAAAATAATGATTTATTTAGTTACTATAAATCAAGGTATATTTTAATCGGGAAAGTAATCTCCGCTTGCTTCCACATATATCTTCCACCTGTCATTCAGGCAGATTGCGAATTCCTTGGCGGTAAAAAGATGGTGGTTTTGTGTTGATAAAGTCGGTAATGGAATTTTTTACTTCATCTAACGTTTGGAAGTGGCTATCAGCCAAATGATGTTGGAGCGATCGGAACAGGTGAAAATCGATGGAGCCAAGTCTGGTGAATACGCCGGTTGAAACCTTCCCAGCACAACGAATCTAAAACACCTCTGGTCAATTTTGCTGTGTGGTCTGGCATTGTCATGCAGTAATATGACCGGCCTAGGTCCCTTGCTTGTGTAGGCCGCTTGTGCTCAATTTCATCGATTAAACGCTGTAGTTGGAGCTTGTTTAAACGACTGGAAATGTCTTACATATTGGGTAACTTGTATCGTCGAAATCTCTCCAACATGGAGAAATCCCGTATTTCAAAACTAGTGTTAGGATGTAAAAGTGGAAAAGGAATGAATTGTAAATAAACAAAACAGAATTGAGCCGAAATATCTTGGATAGTTTATTGGCTCATTGGGGAAAAGCCTTGCGGCATAAAAACCCCAGAAATATAGAATTCAACATTGATTACAAAAGAAAGAACGATGAAGATGTGAGCGTTAGAGTAGCGATGATAGTGAATTATCATGTGTTGATAACGTTATGTATACGACTCGGAGTACTACTGGATCCCATATGATTCCGCGGGATCCTTCAAGTATATGTATAATGTAGTGTGTGCTGCGGCACGACCTGGCGGAGTATGACTCCGAGGGATCCCTTGGTGTATATCAGTGGTCGGCACGGAGGAGACTCTGCAGGCCGCTCTCGGCTCGCGCCGCCTCCTTTTCCCACCGCACGTCTCGCTCTCCGTAACGGCCCTAGTCCTCAGGCCCGTACATATCCCAGACTGTATGAACTGCGCGTGGCGCATTAGGGCGACACCCGTATCAATAGGTTTCCACATTACCGTTGAGGTACTATTGTCAATGCGTTTTTTTTATGTGGTTTCCCCTGTAGGCCTATTCCACTCTGCTGCATGACAATTTCTGAAACTAACTTTGAACAATAAATGCGGAAGAGAGAGAGAGAGAGAACTACTTCTTAATTCCATTGCCAAAATTTTAAACAGTCATTCACACAAACTTCTTCGTGGACGTTTAGATGTAGTCGGAATATCAGATATATCAAATGAAAGATTAGATGTCGCGGCTCGCATCGCAGACGATAAAGAAGCGTCATTCAACCGGGTGCGCTTTTCCGATTTAATATTCCGCATTTTATAAAACGAACATACGCACAGATATGTCGATCCGAACATTGAAAAAATTCTCAGTGCGAAATTTCTGAGGAGAGGATATCTTGATTCATTTAATATTTTAAAAAATTCGACACTGTTTTCTTCCCTAGTCTTCAGAGGAACTTTTTGATGAAAATCGCGAAGTTCCTCTTGATACTCGGAAGCTTGTTCTTCGATTATGGCCGCGAGGGGGTTCTGAAATAGTCTGAAATCATTTTTAAGGGAATCGAAATCAGTGAAACGGTTATCGAAGTATTTGTCAAAGTTATATATATATATATATATACAGGGTGTCCCAAGACCCCTTCGACTCCGGGAAATGGGAGGTTCCTTAGGTCATTTGAAGCAACATTTTCCTTTGCACCAATGTCAGCCGGGGCTTTGTTTAGGAGTTATTAACGAAAAACACGGACCAATCAGAGCGCGACCTAGACGCGCGATGGCACGTTCAGCCCGGCGCGCCGGGAGACGAGCGCGGTGTAACGCCGCGATGCCGCAACGAACAAGAGTTTCTCGAGATTATGTGAATCTTCCCCGATTTGGATGAGCTTTGGATATGTTGTCAAGACCATGATTCTGAACAACATTTCCCTTTACAGTTTTTGTCGGCCGGCTTTAGTTTACGCGATAAGTAACTTGTAATTGTAAATCGATCGATGTACTATCTGAACTATCTCCTCTCCGATTTCGATGAGCTTTGGATATGTTGTCAAGACCATGATTCTGAACAACATTTCCCTTTACAGTTTTTGTCGGCCGGCTTTAGTTTACGCGATAAGTAACTTGTAATTGTAAATCGATCGATGTACTATCTGAACTATCTCCTCTCCGATTTCGATGAGCTTTGGATATGTTGTCAAGACCATGATTCTGAACAACATTACCCTTTACAGTTTTTGTCGGTCGGAAGAACTTTACTTGTCAATTCATATGGGTGGATCTCTTTACCCGACTTACGGCAACTTTACCCGAACGAGGGAAAAAGCAGAAACTGATTGTATTAAAACCTCACTTATTCAGCCGTAAATCCATTTGCTGCTTCGAAATGTGTGTCACTGGGTCACTCGGTGACGAACTGCACAGATGTCTTCAGGTATACGACAGTACCGAAAGCTAAGGGACGTACGGCCAGGTCGACGAACTGCACAGCCGGTGGTAAAAGGCCTAAGGGATGCGCGGTCAAGTCGACGATCCAGAATTTCACTTTCACTTTCGAATCGATAAATAATTCGTATGTTTATTTCACACAGATGCCTTGAAATTTTTCCACACTCACAATCACTGTTCACATTTGTCAACACATAGTTATGCACTAATAATAATTGCCATATCCCTTGTCCTGCTGCACAAATCACAACAATCAGGTAATGCAATCACTAGACTGCGGATTTCATGCATTTGTAGCAAACATGAGTAGGTGCATTTTAAGACACTAGAGAGATTAAAGTAATGTCAGAACACCAATGTATTATTTTCAACTTCTTAAAATGATCACAGTAAGAATCAAATATCTGTCTGGCTCCTGTCCCTTGTAATAGCGGCAGCCAACTTTCATTTTACATAAAGATCCGCAGTCTAGTGATTAGATTAAATAATCGTTTAATTAGTTTAAGCAATTATTATTAGTGCATAACTATGTGTTGACAAATGTGAACAGTGATTGTGAGTGTGGAAAAATTTCAAGGCATCTGTGTGAAATAAACATACGAATTATTTATCGTTTCGAAAGTGAAAGTGAAATTCTGGATCGTCGACTTGACCGCGCATCCCTTAGGCCTTTTACCACCGGCTGTGCAGTTCGTCGACCTGGCCGTACGTCCCTTAGCTTTCGGTACTGTCGTATACCTGAAGACATCTGTGCAGTTCGTCACCGAGTGACCCAGTGACACACATTTCGAAGCAGCAAATGGATTTACGGCTGAATAAGTGAGGTTTTAATACAATCAGTTTCTGCTTTTTCCCTCGTTCGGGTAAAGTTGCCGTAAGTCGGGTAAAGAGATCCACCCATATGAATTGACAAGTAAAGTTCTTCCGACCGACAAAAACTGTAAAGGGTAATGTTGTTCAGAATCATGGTCTTGACAACATATCCAAAGCTCATCGAAATCGGAGAGGAGATAGTTCAGATAGTACATCGAT
The DNA here is from genome assembly GCF_051020765.1 of Lasioglossum baleicum. NCBI lineage: Eukaryota > Metazoa > Arthropoda > Insecta > Hymenoptera > Halictidae > Lasioglossum > Lasioglossum baleicum. Next base: position 4,530,905 of record NC_134936.1, on the reverse strand, counting down.
CGATTTACAATTACAAGTTACTTATCGCGTAAACTAAAGCCGGCCGACAAAAACTGTAAAGGGAAATGTTGTTCAGAATCATGGTCTTGACAACATATCCAAAGCTCATCCAAATCGGGGAAGATTCACATAATCTCAAGAAACTCTTGTTCGTTGCGGCATCGCGGCGTTACACCGCGCTCGTCTCCCAGCGCGCCGGGCTGAACGTGCCATCGCGCGTCTAGGTCGCGCTCTGATTGGTCCGTGTTTTTCGTTAATAACTCCTAAACAAAGCCCCGGCTGACATTGGTGCAAAGGAAAATGTTGCTTCAAATGACCTAAGGAACCTCCCATTTCCCGGAGTCGAAGGGGTCTTGGGACACCCTGTATATATATATATCTCTTTTCCGTGTTTATTCGTTCAAAGTTAGTTTCAGAAATTGTCATGCAACAGAGTGGAATAGGCCTACAGGGGAAACCACATAAAAAAACGCATTTACAATAGTACCTCAATGGTAATGTGGAAACCTATTGATACGGGTGTCGCCCTAATGCGCCACGCGCAGTTCATACGGTCTGGGATAGGTACGGGCCTGAGCTGCCTCGAGGACTAGGGCCGTTACGGGGAACGGGACGTGCGGTCGGTGAAAAGAGGCGGCGCGAGCCGAAAACGGCCTGCAGAGTCTCCTCCGTGCCGACCACTGGTGTATATGAATAAATGTGTGCTACGGCACGACCTGGTGGAGACACTCCTCCATGGGATCCATACGAGTGTATGTGGAGGTGTGCTCAGGTGTGCTACGGCACGACCTGGCGGAAATCGTGATTCCGCGGGATCCCTCAAGTATGTAGTGTGCGCTGCGGCACGACCTGTTGCAGTACGACTCCGAGAGATCCCTTATGTTGTTATGTATGTATGTTCGTTATGATCATGTTCAAACATGATTTGCAATATCGCGCAATATCGTTCACACTGGACACTACCGCGGTTCAAATCGCACGATCTCTTTTCATATCCTTGTCCGAAGGATCTCGAAGTGACTCTACCGGACGACTTTCTACGACTCGTTTCGTTCGCGCCTTTCCGACTACACTGATCTGGGGCCCAACCGTCTTTTTGTCTTCGCTCGAAGACCCCAGGAAAATTCGGCGCCGCGCAGTCGACCGATGGTTTACGTTGTGGCGCGCACATGTTTATATTGGGGCTGACCCGCACTAAAACCGTGAACAAAGAACATCCTGTCTGGTCTATGTCACGAGACGTAGACCGTTCTCGGTCCTCACTTCGTACCCTTGACTCGAGTACATAAAGAAAGAAGGAGAACCCTCTTCGTCGCGACGAAAATTTATGGTCGCGGTCGAACATAACGTCTACTGTATTTAGTAGCAAGCTCCGATTGCGTTTGGCAAGGATCTTCGTCCAGCAACTGCTCAAAATCCTCGTCCTCAAATTTTTTGGTCGTCCTGCTCTCTCGCCATCCTCGAGATCGAAATTTTCACTCCGAAACCTTTGAAACCACTTCTTCGCGGTAATAATGGATACATCATTCTCTCCCAATTCCTGACAAATCATCTCCTTAGCCTCCGAAGTTTTTTACATCACTCATAAAGTCTCCGGTCTAACTAAGAAAAACAAATTTTTTTTTATAAATTCCACTTTATTCATCAACATACTCTCCTTTAAGAGTGATGCATTCATTCCAACGCTCCTCTAACTTTTCGATGCCCTGTATGTAAAACGATTTGTGTTTGCTCTCAAAATAAGCCTCAGTTTCGGCAATCACTTCTTCATTTGAACCAAATTTCTTTCCCTGGAGCATCTTTTTCATGTCTGCAAAAAGCCCGTAGTCGCTGGGGGCCAAATCTGGAGAGTACGGTGGGTGGGGAAGCAATTCAAAGCGTAATTCGTCCAATTGAACCATTGTTTTCATCGACTTGTGACACGGAGCATTGTCCTGGTGAAACGGCACTTTTTAACTTCCCGATTTTATAGGGAAGTTATTGTAATGACCCCGAAAATCGAAAATCGATTTTTTAGCAGATCTTCACGTTTCATGGTCATTGCAGTCATTTTAGACTATTTTCAGCAAAATGTTCGTATGTGTGTGTGTGCGCGTATTACTGCGTATGTATGTCCGTTCCTATGGTATCAAATTTTTCGTTAACGTTTTCAGAAAAAGTAACAACGCGATCAGGATGATGAATGATGCAATCGATGTGCCCCGCTGTAACTTAGAGCTGATTAGATTTTGGTTCATTTTGGTCAAGTAGTTTTTTAGTTTTTTTAGTTTTTTCGAAAGAAGTTCATTCAACAATGCAATTTATACGAGAGAACGGAAAGTTTCCACCGAAGAAACAAACGTAATTACACAAAAAATTAAAAAAAAAATTATTTTTGTACCTTATGATGATGTTTCCGCTTACAATAATCGAAAATTATCCCAATTCAAGAGTGAGTTAATCATCTCTACTCCCGAGAATACATTTTCAAAGAATATCGCTGAAAGTACAAAAAGAATTTATATTACAATCTTTAAAAAAACAATCAGTTCAAAACGAATTATTAACTGAGATTAAATTGGAAATTCATATAAAACATATGATAATTATTAATAACATTGATGTTGAAAATGGATTGATTAATGGAGCACACATGCGGAATATTAAAATTTATTACTTTTCAAGAAAATACTAAAATTTCGTCTATATTGTGGTTAGATTTTCAATTGGCCAGAGTAGGAGTGAAAGTAAGAACTCGTTATCGTGATTATATGAAAAATCCAAATATTCATCAAAATTTAACACCAATAATAAAAATATCGAATCAAGTAAATATGTCGAGTGAGGAAAAATATCAAATCACACGTAGTCGAATTTCCAGTGGTTCCAGCTGAAGCGATTACGATTCATAAAAGTCAGGGACATACATACGAGAAAGTATGTTTGAATTTTAAAACATCAGAAAAACGAACTTTACAAATGTTGTATGTAGCACTGAGCAGAGTTTCAAAATTGAGCGCGGTTTATATATTTTGGGACAAATTAAATTAACAGTATCGAAGAAAACCAAAATCAATACTGCAAACCCGGATAATGAGGAGTTGTATCGTTTGCGAAAAACTAATTAAGGCAATTTATTTTGCAACATTAGTATGCTATAACAAGGAACCAAGCGAGCAACGAGCATACGATATTGGTTTAATGCGACGCCATATAGCAAACCTTTTTAATAAGTAGAAAACTATTGAATTTCCCTGAAAACGTATAATCTTATTAAAACGTACTAAAAATAATGATAATAATATACTGCAACTAACGAATCGGGAAGTTCTTTGTGTGGCTCTTGGAGAGTCACACACGAAATAAAAAACATTAATAGCTGCAGGCCCTACTAGCCATGCATACCACTAACCCTCTCGCAAGAGCAGTCCTACCCGCGAGCGAGCAAAAACAACCCTACTCGCGAGCGAGCGAAGCGAACGAGCAACAATAACTCTCTAGTTTCTTTTACATGTGAGGCCGTTTTTTCTTGATTCCTGCACTCAATCGATCCAATAATGCCATGTAATATCCACTATTGATAGTTTTGCCTTTCTCAAGATAGTCGATGAACAAAATTCCATGCGCGTCCCAAAATACGGATGCCATAATCTTGCCAGTCGACTTTTGAGTTTTTGGTCGCTTAGAACGACTTTGAGAAGAATCGTCCGTACAAGCTAGCATCCGTATGCACACCAGTGTTGCCAGAATCATGGGTCGTGGGTTTTTTCCCCTCCGCTCGCTCAGCCGACTGGACCCCCAACTCTGACGCACCGTCGCGCGTCGTCGGCGACTCTGCCGAGATGTGTAGCGCGTGCGCAGTAGAAGCAACCTGGCGACGACGGTGCGTCAGAGTGGGGGGTCGAGTCGGCTGAGCGAGCGGAGGGGAAAAAACCCAAGACCCATGATTCTGGCATCACTGATGCACGCTGATTCAAGACAGCTGATGAGGTCGTGCCAGATCGATAAAACAAATGAAGATCTACACCAAACTACCGCCCAAACATCACTAATTGCTATACCAATACATTGTCTATCCTGTTTTCACGAATTTCGCGATACTTTCTCATTCTGTCTGTAACCACGAAATGTCTCATGTGTGTGCTATTGATCACATCAGCTGTCTTGAATCAGTGTGCATACGGATGCTAGCTTGTACTGCCGATTTTGTAACAACAGAATCGTAAATAACAGTAGAGTTGTAGAATTACGATGGTCAACGAATCGCAAGAAGAAGATCAGATCGAAAAGATCGCCCGCGACAAACACGTCTGACTCCAACGATTGGTTATACCTGCGTCCTTACGGCATTTTTTACAAATAAATACGGCTTTTCCTTACAGAAGGAAATTTTTTTCGCTCAAAATATTCAGTACAGTTGTTTTTATTCTCAGGTCAAGAACTTATTTGTACACCTAATGAAACCGATGATTTGACCAGAAGTGGTAGATTTAGTATTAATCAACACCAAACAACACACATTTTCATTTGGATTGATGATTTTAAATTTCGCAGGTCAATCGGGCCAGCCGAAAATATCGGCGTCGCCATAATCACTTTCGGCGAGGGTTGGCACAATTACCACCATGTGTTCCCATGGGACTATAAAACAGCCGAACTGGGAAACTACAGTACGAACTTCACCACGGCTTTCATCGATTTCTTCGGTAAAATAGGCTTGGCGTATGACATGAAAACCATCCCTTCCGCGGTTGTACAGAAACGGGCAAGTCGTACCGGTGATGGGTCGAAGTAAGTATTTCAATGAATCCAGAAAATTTCATTTTTCTTCGAATGTCATACATCAGAAACGTAAACTGTATTGTACATAAGCTTCTATGTAAAATATTTGACATAAGCTTCTTCGTTTGCTCAACAGATACGGCCAGGCGCAGGAACATGTTCACAGTCACGAGGATGCGAAGTGGGGTTGGGGAGACAAGGACATGGAGTCCGAGGAGATCAAGGAAGTAGAGATCATAAACAAATCCAATTAATGTAATCGTATTCAAGAGATTTCGCGGGAATGTTGGGATGAGTTCTCGCGGTAGGGTTCGGGTATCGAAAGAAAAGTGATCAGTCGATCACAACGTCAATTAATATTTATTATACACACGCCGGTGTATCAACAGTTCTCGCGAAGAAAAAAAGATTGGAGTCCTCCTTGGACCAGAAAATGTTTTATCAACGTTATTAAAAAATTCCTTCGAAGCTAAAAGTTCTTTGATTTATAATGGAACATAACGTAGGTACTCCGGAACACTTGCCGAGACCGAAATAATTCAGTGAACTTTTAGCTTCGATAACTTCCTAGCGAATAAGTTTAGCGCATAAGTATATTAGTACTTTATATAGAGCACAACATGCAGTCAAAAATGTAGGTTTCCATTTTTAAAAAAAAGTACAGTTGCATTTTTCTGATGCAACGATGCACAAAAGTGCATTTAGTTACGTAGTATGCACCGTCTGATGCCATTCAACTTTTTCTTATAACATTTTCCTCTATTCCCGACCGTTTAGGAGGTACACCCTGTATAGTACAATCGTGTCCGTCTGTCTGTCTGTATGTTTGAGACGGCATCAATTGAGAACTGCTGAACGTAGAAATCTGGGGTTTGAATCATTAGACGCGGCGTTTCTTCGGGAAGGTTTTAGAGCAAACCGCATTCGAAAAAGACCATTCATTCAAAAGTTGTGACGTCATAAGTGACCGAAGCCGACTTTTGCGGCCTGTTTCGGGCACGTTTCTGCTTATATCTTTTGACTTATAGCACCTATATGTATTTAATTTGAGGTACTCATTGGGAGAGGGAGAGAAAGAGGGAGAGAGAGGGAGAGAGAGAGGGCGAGAGAGAGGGAGATGCAGGGGGAGAAAGAGAGTGGGAGTAAGTGAAGGTGAGAGGGAAAGTGAGGGGGGAGAGGAAGGGAGAGAGGCGAGAGGAGGGGAGGGTAGAGACACAAGGATATGAATGAAAAAAACAGAAATCGCTTACATAGAGAAAATAACTCAGAAAATTGCGTACAGGCGAATTAAATTACATATGTGTGTACAATTTTTTTCATGTTGTCAAAAGTTGTGACGTCATTAGTGCGCCCATTGTGTGCCTCCCGTCAGGGCAACCCGCCCGGAGGGAAGAGCCGAAGGCACGCCACGAGCAGCTAAGGTGAAGTGCCCTAAGTCTGGACAGTCCAAAAGTAATACCTAAATCTGGACAATTGAATTTTCATAGTAAAATCAGTAATTAAGAGATTAAATAATTATATTATATATTCTGAGGCCTCTCTCTCTCTCTCTCTTAGCTACAAGTAGGTGTGAATATTATTTCGTTATGACATCAATTGAAATTTAAAAATAAATTCAAAGTTCATCTGAAAACAGTATACAAAATAGTCTATTTACATGCGAATTATGTGCATTTATATAATTTAAGCCCTCAGACAGAAAATAATTATCACGCATAATAATATTGATATTTTAAAATAAATTGGCAATCAAACTGAACGTAAATAATAATTATTAATCCAAATATTAGATGTCCAAGATTAGGATTGTTTTCAAATATAAGTACTCCATACTGGGACGCGATAACAGTAGCTGTCCCACTCTAAGCTTATACGCAATGTGCTTACGCTTGAAGCCGGACACGCGTTTGTGAATAAAATCAACGCATTGTTTGCAAATTATTTAACTAAATGTACGTATAAGTAGTCTTCTATTAGCTTGTAGAACGAATGTAGAAAATGTGTTCCGGCTGTAAAGTTAATAATACTTAATTTTTATGTCATAAATCTATCAGTATTAATACCTAACCTCAAAAATTAATTATTCATGTCGATATAGTTCTTAAAAAATGTTTTTTCAGATTGTAAACTTGCTTTAAAAATTGAATTTGATAATGGCCATCACTAGAAACAAAATTTTTGATTCCAGTCGAAAAAAGTAATTAATAAGTATCATAAAAAAACAGATTAAAGTCAGAGAAAGCCAAAAGTGTACATAAAATGTAAGGATATTATTAAAAATGACACACAGATTGAAGGAAAATAGAAGATTGAATAAAAATAAAAAATTGAAGAGAAATCAAGAATCTCATTCTGTTGAATCCATCGTACAAGTACAAACTCTCAATACAGTAGGCCAGTTTAAGATTCCAAAAAACACGCATTCTCGAATGAAAATTTTAAGTTCGGTGGATGTTAACAAAGGACCACCAACTATACTGTCGAAGACGGAAGAAAGATCTTGAAAAAAGGAGCAAGAAAAAAATTATAGAAGAAGAACATTTGTCAAAAAAGCAGGAAAAAGAGAGATACAAAATTAAAAAAGAACAGGAACAAGTAATCAATAATAATTTACACGAAAGAAAAAAGATAATTACACAACAAATTAAGGGCAGAATGTAATATACAATAATAATATATTCATATGTGCATCATTAAAGATTTAAAAGATGTTCGATGTTATAGATCAGGGGCATGGGGGCAAATTTTTGCTCGATCGGAGGCATTCTCAAGGATCCCCCCCTTCTCCCGGTCGCGCGTCTCGCTCCCCGCGCGTAGCGGCCGTAGTGCTTGGAGCACTATAGTGTCTGTTGCAGATTATATGTAAATTCCATTTGTCTCGGTGTAGGGTTTACTTCTGTCCAGGTACTAGCTTAGATTGGATTTAATGGGTGCGTTCCGTTTCACGCTTCAACGCATGAATCGCTCAGAATTCCCTAGATCCCCACCACTTCTCGCGCATTAACATCGCATCAGCTACCACAGCTCTGAGGTGAAGCGTTTGATGCGAAGTTAGTAGCGCTAAATTTGAAAGCAGTTTCTGTCAAGCGATTTTGTCACGAAAATGGATACTATTACTGCTATTCCTGAATTAGTACGTGAGGAAATTGAACACCCCAACAAGTCATTCACGTGGCCTGATGGGGCAGTACTTCTTCTAATAGATTTATATAGGGAAAAAGGAAGCCGAATTTAAAAACGGATTGAAGAGGCACAATGTAATTTGGAAGGAGATTGCAGCCCAACTACAGTAATGTAATTATGCTGTAAATGGGCTGCAATGTTCGACAAAATTTGCCGGTCTACGTCGTACTTATCTTAATATATAAAAATGGATGTTTGTATATATTGTGACGTTGCCTCTTTTCGCTCGGCTTTCTGACCGGCGCAAGGGGTCAACCCCGAGAATTTACAGTCGCTGAGGACGGGCCGTGCGCTGCCGCGCGGACACGGTCCTCTCGGGACAAATGCGATTGACGAGAATACTCGAAGGGAACACTAACTGAACAATTGTTCGGGCGCCAGGTACTCGGAAGTACCGCACTAAAGAACACCAAAGTCTCGTGTTCGCGGAAGTCGAACACGAGCTTCGACTCTTCTCGCAATCGCCGACAGAATTCTACGACACGAACGGCCAGGAGTTCGGACACAGTGGATAACGGGGACAGCCCTCGCGGCAGGACGTTTCTCGCAGGTCGGACATAAACTCGAAACGATTATGGCTCGAACTAATTTATTCGGTGTCAAATGATAAATTACAGGTGGGCGGCCACGTGGCCGCAACCCGGGAGCCCGCGCTCCTAATACACTTTTGCGATGGATCTTCGATCGCGGAGCGCGTTAGTCGAGATTTCGCGATTCTAGAAAGTACGGTACGACGGTACAATGCAAGTCTCGCGAGAGACGAGAATTCGCGGGACGCAGATGTACGGCGCAGTTTCGGCGGACTGTCGCGAGATTGACGAGCGCACTGAACGGTACTTTACCGAATTCGCTAATATCGAAACTATCCTTTTCCGACGCGGCTCCTTAAGGAAGACTTCCGACGAATCGAAGGGGAGACTGCTCGAAAAGGCTCACAGCGTTCTCCAAGAGAACGCGAGCACCAAGCACGAGGCCAAATGCCTCGACTATCACCAATTGTTCGAGGACGATACGCACTCGCCTCGTCCTCGCACTAAATATCGAGCCAACACTAAAATACGACCGAGGATCACTTGTCGACTTACCGTGGTAGACGTAGGCTCGCCGGACCTTCTACTTCAGGCCGGTAATTCTGCCTTCGGTTCCTACGCTCGCTCGGAAATAACCACCCGCGTCGCGTGTCCGTTGTACTACGGAATTCGGACCTCGGAAGTTCGATGGATCTATGGAAACGACTCGTCTACTCGATAACCAGCGCGACAGTGATCCGCGGATGTGCCTCGACGGAGCGCTTCGGTTCTCGATCTCCCCACTCCTTTCGCCCTACCGAAATTCCCTAGGGGCGCACCCGCAACGCGACTACGACTAGCCGCAGGATCGAACTATCCGAACAGGTCGTCGGGCCCCCGACCTTTCCAACACCAACTACCGATCGTCTTACGACGACCGGGGAGGATCAATCCTCCGAGGCGCTCCTCCGCACCACCCTGCCGGAGCCGTCTGTAGCCAGGTGAGACGACGGCGGGACCACCAAATAGCTGCTGACCTGCAGTGGCGGCTCCTTTGTCCCAGATCGTCGCCTCCGAGTTTATTAGCTCGTGTGCAGCGGTGCCCCTTGCTACTTCTCCGGATCCGGAATGTTTTTGATTATGGCCAATAGTTCGTCGTCGGCTGATCCTATGATGCGGGGCGCATTGTCGGTATTTGTCGCTCCCTAGGCACGTTCCTGAAAGTGGCCACTCTCGGCGCGTGTAACAGATGGCATTAGGAGCGATCTTCGATCTTAATAACTTCCTTAAGGGGCTAGTCTACCCTCGATTTGTAACTAGAAAGGAACTAGAATCTTACTAGATTTTGGGTCGAAAATATGGGTTTGCGGCCAGACGTTGATTGACCTTATTAGAACAAATTGTGGGCTGTGTGAGGGCTCATTCGAAAGAGGAAGGTTAGACGCAGCGCGCTTTTCTCACGAGGTTAACGAGATTATGTTTATATCTAATAATATGATGGCCCAAAGTCGAGAAAAAATCTAGGAAAAAATCCCGCAGATTTCAATGCATTTTCTGTCTCTAATAGACTTTTTTGGCTTATGAGATGAGAAAGGCGCGCTGCGTTGAACCTTCCTCTTTCGAATGAGCCCTCACACAGCCCACAATTTGTTCTAATAGGGTCAATCAACGTCTGGGCGCAAACCCATATTTTCGACCCAAAATCTAGTAAGATTCTAGTAAATAGCAAATATCTAGCAAATAACTAGAATCTTACTAGAAAAATGGGTCGAAACATGGATCTGCGCCCAGACGTTGATTGACCCTATTAGAACAAATTGTGGGCTGTGTGAGGGCTCATTCGAAAGAGGAAGGTTCAACGCAGCGCGCCTTTCTCATCTCATAAGCCAAAAAAGTCTATTAGAGACAGAAAATGCATTGAAATCTGCGGGATTTTTTCCTAGATTTTTTCTCGACTTTGGGCCATCATATTATTAGATATAAACATAATCTCGTTAACCTCGTGAGAAAAGCGCGCTGCGTCTAACCTTCCTCTTTCGAATGAGCCCTCACATAGCCCACAATTTGTTCTAATAAGGTCAATCAACGTCTGGAGGCAAACCCATATTTTCGACCCAAAATCTAGTAAGATTCTAGTTCCTTTCTAGTTACAAATCGAGGGTAGACTACCCCCTTAAGGGGGTAGTATAGGCTCTATTTGTAACTAGAAAATACCTAGAATATTACTAGAAAAAGGGGTCGAAACATGGGTTTGCGCGCTGTCGGTTTTCGTCCTTATTTCAGAAAATTTTGGGCTGAGTGAGGGCTTATTCTAAAGAGGAAGGTTAAACCAGGGGGCTTAAGCTGTAATGGAAATAGCTTGACCACTATTTTTCGGCCTCGGGATACCAGAGGCGCTGGTGTAGCTGCAGTCATTCTTTGCGATACATATACCAAAATTTTCGATGGTTTTATAAGATCGTCGGTGGGCCAATCGGCAAAAGAGTTGGACTACCAAGCGGTAGACCGAGGTTCGAATCCCGTCGGGGTAAACAGTTTTTTTCCAACCGTCTACCGCTTTTTATCTATATATACTGTCATTAGTTCGGCCTCGGGACACTAGGAGCGCTAAAATACTAGGCCACAGTTTTAACACGGCAGCTTAAGCCCCCTGGGTTAAACACACTGCGCCCTGGTTACGAGGTTAACGAGATTATGTTTATAACTAATAATATTAGTGTCCAAAGTAGAGAAAAAATCTAGGAAAATAACCAGCAGATTTCAATGCACTTTTCTGTCTCCAAAAGACTTTTTGACTGCTATGATGACCAGGGCGCAGTGCGTTGAACCTTCCTCTTTAGAATGAGCCCTCACCCAGCCCAAACTTTGCTCAAATAAGGACAAAAACCGACAGCGAGCAGACCCATGTTTCGGACCCAAAATCTAGTAAGATCCTAGTAAATAGCAAATATCTAGCAAAGAATCTTACCAGATTTTCGATCGAAAAAGTGGGTCTGCGCGCTGTCGGTTTTTGTCCTTATTTGAGCAAAGTTTGGGCTGGGTGAGGGCTCATTTTAAAGAGGAAGGTTCAACGCACTGCGCCCTGGTCATCTCATAAGTCATAAAATCTTTTGGAGACAGAAAAATGCATTGAAATGTGCTGGTTTTTTTCCTAGATTTTTTCTCTACTTTGGGCCCTCATATTATTAGTTATAAACATAATCTCGTTAACCTCGTAACCAGGGCGCAGGCTTGCAACGTCACAATATATATATATATATATATATATATATGTATATAATTAATAGACTTCGAAACTGTTTGACCGATCAACATGAAACTTGGCACATATATGTATTTTTTCATGGAGAAGGTTTTTACGCTATTCAATTTGTTGTAACTCGCCGCTGTAGATGGCGCTGCAATACATCAACTGTAGGGATTATGGCGCTCGTGTTGCCATTCCCCTAGGTCGCGCCTAGGGAGATCACCGATAGGGAGTTGGCAGTCCTACTCCCAACCGTCTCTCGTAGCGACCGTTACGCTAGGCATCCCTAGCAGTTCAAAATAGTCACTTCTTAGAGTCAGACGTATTGAACACCAATATCCAGTCGTACTGTGTTTTGAGGCTTACCTCTTTTTGTAATATATTCTCCGTCGTACGGTTACGACGGTCGTCACTACCGGGTGAATAAAATATTATTAAATGGTTCTCGTTGAACTACAAATTCTGCAGTGAATTTTATCTCCAAGTCCTAACCACGTGTTGCAAGTAAAACGTAGAGTAGGCTACGTTCTTCGGTACCTTCCCCGAAGCTTCTGATTCTCTCCGAGAGTATCCATCTACATCCATCCTACAATTGGTGACCCCGACGTGATCTGAATCCGTCGGCCGTCGTGATCTCGCCGATCACCAGAAGGAAGGACGTCAGCACGCGGTCTTGGGGACATCCCGTGCCTGCAGCTATTCTGGCTGGCACGCACCTTCATCGAGGAGCGTCGAGGATCCAGCCAAGCAGAGTGCAGCGTCACGCCGACGCCACGATCTCTCGAGGAGGACGCACTCGAGTACCGGTTTGCTGTTTTGCCAGGCCACGCGGTCGGAAGGACGTTTCCTGTCCGCCATCTTTGCTGCTGCACGAGGCACGCCGCTGGGAAGCCGCCATCTTGGTCCTCGAAGGAGCTGTTCCACAGGTGGATTCCGGCGTGCATAGAAGATTGCGAGCGACTTCCGTAAGTGCGAGCGTCTAATTTAGCCGTTAACATTCGTTATCGCGATTCCGGTAGAATCCATGGCACATTGCATCTCCGACGCGCGTTCAGTTCCGTCGTGATAGCGTAAGACCCATCGCCGCGGGTCCTGTGAATTAGCATCGCGTGCGCGCGCAGATAATCAAAATGACCGCGCCGGCACCACTTCCAGGTACTGAGGGAATCTTGAAATCGCTTCTCGAGAAGCACGTCGATTCATATCGCGTACCAAAGGTACCTTCGTTCTTTCGGGAGGATCCTTCACTATGGTTCATGCAAGTTGAATCGTCCCTCTCCGCAGCCCGCATAACCACACAAAAGACGATGGCTGACATTGTTATATCCGCGTTAACGTTTGAAGAAATAGCCGCGATAAAAGATATTCTCTCTTTGTCACCGCAGCCTCAGAATCTCTACGATCAGGTAAAAGCGCGTATAATTTCAAACTTCTCTACGTCGGCGGAAGCGCGTTTACGCCGACTTCTAAAGGGCGAGGTGCTAACGGAAGGAAAACCTTCACAAATATTGATGCGACTTCGCAACTTAAACGACGGGTCGTGTTCGGATGACATAATTCGCACGATTTTCATGGAGCAGCTTCCTGCTCAAATCAGGACAGTCTTGGCCATGTCCAAGATTACCGACCCGCAAGAATTCGCTGAATTGGCCGACAAAGTTGTCGAAGCATCGGGTTCCGTCGCGATTTCATCAATTTCGCCGCGAGACTCTTCTAGACGCGATGTCGAGGCATCGGATGCCGTCGCATCCGCAGTTTCTTCTCGAGGTTCTTCAAACCGCGAGCTTGAAGCAAAAGTCGACCGTCTCGCGAATCAATTGGCCGAACTGACCAGTATCGTGAGACGCAGTTCCCGCGACGGGCGCCGTAGAACTACTTCCCGTGGGAGACAAAGTTCGCGTTCCAAGTCGCGCGGTTCCGCATTGTGCCGTCTGCACCGGAAATACGGAAGCGATGCACGTCATTGCATAAAACCCTGCTCGTGGCAAGCGGGAAACTAATATGCACTAGCCGCGTGGAGGCGAGCGCGCTGAGTGCTACATCACATCGTCTCCATGTCCGTGACCGCGACCTCGGTCTTACGTTTCTGATCGACACGGGAGCGGATATCTCTCTGTTACCGGCTGATGAGGCCGCGAAAAAACGTGCGACCGGTTTAAAATTGTTCGCGGCAAACGAGACAACGATCAATACATACGGAGAGAAGCGACTCAATTTGAATCTAGGCCTTCGCCGTGCCTTCTCTTGGAACTTCTGCGTCGCCGCGGTACCGTACCCGATTCTAGGCGCGGATTTTCTAAATCATTTTAGCTTGTTGGTCGATCTGCGTCATCGTAAATTGATCGATCCGTTGACGCGAATTTCCACTGTCTGCACCTATTCCCGAAAAAGTCAAGGCCATTCAGGACTTTCCGAAGCCCAAAACAGTCTCTGACCTACGCAGATTTCTGGGTATGGTCAACTTTTACCGACGCAGTCTTCGTCGCGCCGCTGACGTGCAAGCACCCTTGCACGAATATCTTTGCGAGTCGAAGAAAAATGACAAACGTGAGATAGTCTGGACTTCTCAAGCCGAGGAAGCGTTTGCACGAGTCAAATCTGACCTCGCCAACGCGACCTTGCTAAATCACCCTGCTCCTGATGCAGTAACGCGTCTCGTTACCGATGCGTCCGATTTTGGAATGGGAGCGTCGTTAGAACAAAAATTCCAAAATTCGTGGAAACCTTTGGCATTCTTTTCTCGCAAGTTTACTCCATCTCAAAGAAACTACAGTGCGTATGATCGCGAGTTAACCGCTGTTCACGAAGCGCTCAAATATTTCAGGCATTTCCTCGAAGGTAGAAATTTCGTAATTGTGACTGATCACAAACCACTCGTGTACGCGTTGCGGCAACGCGCCGATAAAGCATCGCCTCGCCAACTTCGGCAATTATCATTCATATCACAGTTTACTACTCATATCGAGCATCTCCCTGGCTCCGAAAACGTCGTCGCCGACTCGCTGTCGCGTGTAGATACCTTGCACCTTGCCGCAGATATCTCCTTGGAGGAGCTCGCGAGATTGCAGGAATCCGACGACGAATTGAAAAGTTTATTGGCCTCTACCGATCACTCGTTAGCTTTACGGCGAATTCGGTGGGGACCCTCTCACATTGCGATTGTATGCGATTTAGAAGGAGAAGTATTGCGTCCATACATTCCGGGCCCGTCACGCAAGGCCATTTTTGATAAATTTCACAAACCCGCGCACCCGAGCGCGAAAGTTACCGATCGCGTGATCCGAAAGCGGTATGTTTGGCCGCGAATGCATCATGACATCGCGAAATGGTCGAAAGAGTGTCTGGATTGTCAACAATCTAAGATAACGCGCCATAACCATGTAAAACCAGCGGAATTTGTTGCTCCCGATGAGCGGTTTAGTCATGTCCACATGGACATTATCGGCCCGTTGCCGATATCGGAAGGCTATCGTTACTGCCTGACCATGATAGATCGTTTCTCGAGATGGCCAGAGGCGGTTCCGCTCGCGAATATTGAAGCTACTACCGTATGTAGAGCGTTCGTAGATCACTGGATCTCACGTTTCGGCGCCCCTGAAACTCTCACGACCGATCAGGGCAGTCAATTCGAATCGAGACTTTTCACCGCGCTGCTACAATTATCCGGATGCCACCGTATTCGGACGACCGCTTTTCATCCAGCGTCGAATGGAATGATCGAACGATGGCACCGATGCCTCAAAACTGCGATTATGTGTCACGCGAACCCTACGTGGTCACGCGTGTTATCTACCGTAATGCTTGGTCTTCGAAATAACGTTATGGATTCGGGCTCGTCGCCCGCCGAATATCTATACGGCACCTCGTTGCGAATTCCGGGCGAGTTCGTACTCCCCGATGACGGTCCCGCGGATCCGCAAATGTTTATTGAAGAATTTCGAGACCACATGCGCAGTGTTAAACCTGTTCCCGTAGGACAGCGTCATAAAAAGCGTGTTTTCTTATTTAAAGATATAGACACCTGTTCACATGTATTCTTGCGCGCCGGTACGAATAAAAAGGCGCTCGAACGGCCATACTCAGGCCCGTACAAAGTAATAAGCCGCCCTACCGACCGCGTTCTAGAGATCGATGTCAACGGAAAACCGCGTTCCGTCTCGATAGAAAATGTGAAACCAGCGTATCACTTCCGAGAGGAATTAGCAACCTCGTCTAGCGAACCCTCCGACTCGAATCAACGGAATGCGCTGCGAACATATTCACGGGCGAAAACTGTGCAAACAGTCCCGCCGAGTTAATATCGCCGATTTAGTTGTAAGCCTGTTGTATACATGTAAATAGCAATCGCGTAGTTTGTAAGAACAACTTGTATAGTAGAAGTAGTGCGCACTCATTGTAAATAGTTTATAGTTATAATATTGTTATATTGTTGCTGTATCCCCAGCGTGGCGAACTTGTATATCGTTGTGTAGCGTCATAAGTTTGCACGTACACACTCGGGGGGGAGTGTGTAGGGATTATGGCGCTCGTGTCGCCATTCCCCTAGGTCGCGCCTAGGGAGATCACCGATAGGGAGTTGGCAGTCCTACTCCCAACCGTCTCTCGTAGCGACCGTTACGCTAGGCATCCCTAGCAGTTCAAAATAGTCACTTCTTAGAGTCAGACGTATTGAACACCAATATCCAGTCGTACTGTGTTTTGAGGCTTACCTCTTTTTGTAATATATTCTCCGTCGTACGGTTACGACGGACGTCACTACCGGGTGAATAAAATATTATTAAATGGTTCTCGTTGAACTACAAATTCTGCAGTGAATTTTATCTCCAAGTCCTAACCACGTGTTGCAAGTAAAACGTAGAGTAGGCTACGTTCTTCGGTACCTTCCCCGAAGCTTCTGATTCTCTCCGAGAGTATCCATCTACATCCATCCTACACAACTTCTATACCGTTGAACCTATCGCTATGAAAATTGGTATATGTACATAGGTATTTGAGAACGAGGAATCTTCTATATAAATAATCTCTATCTCTATCTCTATATATATATATAATAAAATCGTGTCTGTCTGTATGTTTGTAACGGCAACACTTGAGAACGGCTCAACGTAGAAAGCTGGGGTTTGGACCGTTAAACGCGGCGTTTCTTCGGGAAGGTTTAGGAACAAACCGCATTCAAAAAAGTCTATTGGTTCAAAAGTTGTGACGTCATTAGTGAAAAAAGTCAACTTTTTCGCTCTCTTTTCGGCACATTTCTGCTTATAACTTTTGATCGAATGGACTTTTTCGAACGCGGTTTGCTCTAAAACCTTCCAGAGAGAGAGAGAGAGAGAGGGAGAGAGAGAGAGAGAGAGAGGGAGAGAGAGAGAGAGACCACGCGGCGCCAGCTACCGCGGCCACCGCCAGATGGCCGAGTTTCTCGCAAGCAAAGTGTTGCATTGGGTGGTATTAATATGGGTAGCTTGGAAGATTAAAAACAAATTTTCTTCTGCGCATTTCGTGAAGAAAAGTCTGCCTTTTTGGAATACCGCTTTGCCCATTGACTGTATTCAACTGCATTCAATATTTAATCTTTATTTCTTACCCCTTTTTGCCCCTTTTACTTTTTTTACCCTTATTACCCTTTTTAATCCTTTTCTACCCTTTTTTCCCATTCTACCCATTCTTTACCTCTTTTTTATTTCTTTATTACATCTTTTTTCCTTTTTTATCCTTTTTTATCTTTTTTTATCTTTAATCGTTTGCACTATGCCATCTCGCAAGCGACCGAATCTTGGAAGGAGATCGCACAATGCCGCTAAAGTCAGGTGTGTTCGAGAAAACGAGACCGATCTCGAACGTCAACAACGCCGGAGAGATACGAGAGAAATACAATCTACTCTCAGGTTCCGAGAATCAGAAACTCAACGTAACGAACGCATGCCATCTCGCAAGCGACCGAATCTTGGAAGGAGATCGCACAATGCCGCTAAAGTCAGGTGTGTTCGAGAAAACGAGACCGATCTCGAACGTCAACAACGCCGGAGAGATACGAGAGAAATACAATCTACTCTCAGGTTCCGAGAATCAGAAACTCAACGTAACGAACGCTTAGCTTCTAATAGAGCTCGACTTTCAAGATCGCGAGCTACTGAATCGGAGGCTGAGCGTGAGCTACGTTTCACCTCTGATAGAGCGCGGCATTCGGCTTCACGGAGTAGAGAAAGTTCTACACAAAGGGAAGTTCGTCTGGAGTTAGACCGCCTCAGACATACGACTCGAAGAAGTGATGAGGCAGTGTTGGTGCAAGAAAGAAGACCAAATGAAGGACACCAACCTGGTCTATTGGGCGCTGGACAACAACCGGAGGGACTTGCTCTGCTGCCGTGGATAAGAAAAGACATGGGTGGATTTCAATATAATCCATTAATTAATTATCACGTGGAGTCTGATATTGGACGAATGGAACGCGTGTGTGTCTTTTGCAATGCTTTGAAGTGGAAGGGAGAGACTGTTGGAATGTGTTGTAGTTCTGGCAAGGTCAGATTGCCCCTAATTCAGTCGCCTCCAGAGCCACTTAATTCTTTATTGACCGGTGATAGGCCTGAATCGCGTCATTTCTTCAAAAAAGTACATTCATATAACTCTGCATTTCAAATGACCTCATTTGGAGCAAATGTTATATCCGAGGGTAACTTCATGCCTACTTTTAAAGTCCAAGGGCAAGTTTATCATTTAATCGGCTCCCTCTTGCCTTCCGAAAATGAAATTCAACCGAAATTTCTGCAATTGTACTTCATTGCAGATTATCTCTCTCAGGCTGAGCAACGAGCAGGTAATTTTACCAATATGAACATTGCCTTGCTCAGGGAACTTCAAGAAATGCTACACAACAGCAATTCTTATGTTCAGAGTTTTAAGTCCGCCGTTGATACCCTCCCTGCCGGAGCAATTCCGGATTTGCAATTAGTTATTCAAGCTGATAGACGTCCTCGGGGGGAACACAGGGGTCGGTATAACGAACCCACTACTAACGAGGTAGCGGTGTTGCTGGTCAACCAGGAGTGTAGCTGTCGTGATATTATCATCAGTGGCAGGGGTGGCGAGCTGAGGAGAATATCAGAGACCCACCGCTCCTATGACGCTCTCCAGTACCCTCTTATGTTTCCCAGAGGGGAGGACGGCTACAACTTCTTGATTTTCCAAGTTGACCCCACCACTGGCGAGGAAAACGACCGCAAGAAAACATCGGCCCTCCAATTTTATGCGTATAGGATGATGATCCGTCAAAATGAGTTTAATCCCCTAATCTATTATAGGCAACTCACTAATCAGTTTTGGGTAGATATGTATGCCAAGATAGAGACCGAGCGACTGACGTATCTTAGAACTAATCAGACAAGACTGAGGATGGAAAGTTATATTCACCTCCGAGATGCCTTGGGCACGGATGAGGACCCGCAAAATATGGGCCAGTTGGTAATCTTGCCTTCTACCTTCACAGGAGGCCCTAGGTACATGCACCAACGTACCCAGGACGCCTTCTGCTACGTGCGAAAATACGGGAGACCTGATCTATTTATTACTTTTACTACCAATCCACGGTGGGGTGAAATAGTAAGGGAACTTCTGCCAGGTCAAGGCCCCCAAGATCGACATGATGTAGTATCTCGGGTCTTTAACCTGAAACTCAAAGTCCCGATTAATTTACTAACAAAAAATCAGTTATTTGGAGCTGCTTCCTGCTACATGTACTCGGTTGAGTGGCAGAAGAGAGGCCTCCCCCATGCCCACATCCTTCTCTGGCTGAGAGAAAAGATCAGGCCAGCTCAGATCGATGACGTGATCCGAGCTGAGTTTCCCGACCCTGCACAGGACCCAGAACTCTACAGTGTTGTTAAAAACCACATGGTTCATGGGCCCTGTGGTTTTCTCAACTTGCTGTCACCGTGTATGAGAGAAGGTCGGTGTAGCAAGAAGTACCCCAGAGCATTCGTGAGGGAAACCATCACTGGAGATGATGGCTATCCTACCTACAAGCGAAGGTCTCCCGCTCAGGGCGGGTTTACTGCGACACTTAGGTACGGTGGCCGTGATATTATTGTAGACAATTCCTGGGTAGTTCCCTATTCCCCTGTCCTTTCGAGAACTTTAAAAGCCCATATTAATGTAGAGTTTTGTAGCAGCGTCCAGTCCATAAAATACATTTGCAAATATGTGAACAAAGGTAGTGACCAGGCTACCTTTGGTGTTAGGAACAATAGGGACGAGATCACGACTTATCAGAGCGGAAGATACATTAGCACCTCCGAGGCTGTGTGACGTATTCTCTCATTTCACATCCACGAGAGATTTCCTCCAGTGATCCGCTTGGATATTCACTTGGAGAATGGCCAGAGGGTTTACTTCCAGCCTGAAAACCTTCAGGAAAGGCTGGAAACCCCTAAAAACACCACATTGCTGGCCTTCTTTAAGTTGTGTACAAAGGACGCCTTTGCCAGTACACTCCTGTACGAGGAAGTTCCTTCGTACTACACTTTCAACCGACAAAGAGGAGAGTTCTGTCGTAGAAAGCAGGGCACACCCGTGGAAGGACATCCAGGAGTAAAGAAAGAGCATGTTACTGGGCGAGTTTTCACCATCCACCCCAATAACACAGAGTGTTTCCACCTTAGGATGCTATTGTACAATATCCGAGGCCCCACTTCATTCGCCAGCCTAAAGACAATTAATGGCGTGGTCCAGCCAATCTATCAGGCTGCCTGTCGAAGTCTAGGCCTGTTAGAGGATGATGAGCAATGGCATCAAACTCTGACAGAGGCAGCAGTCTCTGATAGCCCCAGAAAGCTGAGAGAACTGTTTGCCATCATTTTAATTTTCTGTAGTCCCTCAGACCCTCTTGAACTCTGGCACCAATTTAAAAGAAGTCTTTGTGAGGATGTGTTTAGGGACTGGCGAAGGAGGTCTATAGACACGTCTTCCCATGATGTTGAGGAACAGTGCTATGATAGGGGCTTAGCACTGTTAGAAGAGGCTGTCCAATCCAATGGAGGCCAGCCTCTCTCTCATTACTCCATGCCATCTCCTCAAAATTTAAGTATCGAACCAAACCTTCAATACTATAGAGAGGCCAACCACGACCCTGTAGAACTGGCAAGTGACCTGACCCGTGAAAACCAACTCACTGTCGACCAGAAAACAATATTCAATTTTGTTTGTGATAGTGTAGATAATTCTCGCGGCAAAATAATTTTCCTGGATGCTCCAGGAGGTACCGGGAAATCATTTTTGATTCGTGTCCTCCTGGCTAAAGTTAGGAGTTCAGGAAAGATAGCATTAGCTGTAGCATCCTCTGGGATTGCAGCTACTCTACTTCCTGGAGGTCGGACAGCCCACTCGACTTTTAAAATCCCTATAGACTTAGATAGGAGCGAGACCCCAATCTGTAATATCTCCAGAAACAGTGACCTGGCTAAGGTGATTCAAGACTGCCATCTAATTGTCTGGGACGAGTGTACCATGGCCAATAAGAAGGCAATCGAGGCTGTGGACCGCACTATTAGGGACATTAGATCTACGAATACTGTCATGGGAAGTATCACCACTTTGTTTTCTGGAGATTTCCGACAAATCTTGCCAGTCGTTTACCGAGGTACCCGCGCCGACGAAGTTAATGCATGTTTGAAACAGTCCACCCTTTGGACTGCCATCGAAAAAGTAACTCTCACCACCAACATGAGAGTTCAACTTGGCGGCAGCGAGGAGAGTGCCAGCTTCTCTTCTCTCCTACTCAGAATAGGAGATGGCACTATCGGCAGCGATGACAATGTGACACTGTCACCCCAGCTCTGTAATGTTGTGTCAACAATTGAAGACCTGATCTCCCGAGTGTACCCTGATGCTGCTAACACATCTAATCAGTCTGAGCAGTGGCTCTGTAACAGAGCCATCCTAACACTAACGAATGATCAGGCTACCTCGATCAACTCGGCAGTGCTCGATATGTTTGAAGCTGAAGAAATGCACTACAGGTCTTTGAACAGTACAGTAACTGCAGATGAGTCTGTTCAATACCCTACAGAGTTCCTAGAGTCAATAGCTGTTCCCGGGCTTCCCGCTCATATTCTTAAAGTTAAAATTGGTGTCCCTGTAATGTTGATGAGGAACTTGAACCCCCCCAAGCTTTGTAACGGCACGAGATTGTTAATTAAGGCCCTTCACCGCCATGTCATTCATGCTATGATCCTGACAGGTAGTGGCAAGGGTGAAATGGTCTTTATTCCTAGGATCCCAATCATCCCAACCAACTTCCCCTTTCAATTTAAAAGAATTCAGTTTCCGATTAGCGTTTGCTTCGCAATGACCATTAATAAAGCTCAGGGACAGACGTTGCAGATTGCCGGGATAGATCTTAGGTCGGATTGTTTCTCTCACAGACAATTTTACGTCGCCTATTCTCGAGTTAGCAGCCCTTCTCACCTATTCATTTGCACTTCCAATAGGACCGTCAAGAATGTCGTGTATCAAGAAGCATTGCAGTAGGTTAAGGCTTTAATTAAATTTTATGACATGTATATCAACCTTTCAAACTATTACTTTCATAAGATCGTGTCTGTCTGTATGTTTGTAAAAGGATCAATTGAGAACAACTAAACATAGAAAGCTAAAACCGTGTATAATAGTAGCCAGATAATAAACCAAATAATAAAAGCCAGACGCAAAGAAAGAAAACAGGAAAGAGAAAGAATGCATTCGGAAAATATTGAAATTCAAAAATCTTTATTAAAAGTATTACAAACACTAGCAAATAAATAATAATATATATTACAACTTATATTCTCTATTGTGTATATATTACTTGTTGGCGATGTCACGGCGTACCGCCAACGCTCTGATGCGAGCGACAATGTCACAATGTGCTTTACTTGCATCTGATTTTTTCAAATCTACCGCTAATGCATCGGCTTCGCATCAAACGCTTCACCTCAGAGCTGTGGTAGTTGATGCGATGTTAATGCGCGAGAAGTGGTGGGGATCTAGGGAATTCTGAGCGTTCTGATGTACGCATTGAATGCAACGGAACGCTTCTCTATGCGATTCATGCGCTTGAAGCGTGAAACGGAACAGACCACTTTGTCTGGGACACCCTGTATATTAGTGGTTGGTATATGTAAATAAATAGGCTTTATTTTATTTTATTTTTTATTTTTGTTAAATAAAAACATTGAACAAGTAGAATTGAACAATTGTAGTAGTGATTCGAGTGATACTACGGATATGAGTGACAGCGAAGATGAATTCAGCGAAGATGAATTAGAAGATACTTTTTTAATGACTTCTTCTCATTCGTAGCGCATTCATAATTGTTATTCGTTTCTCTTTTCCCAATTCTACTGCACTACTGCGTACAAGGCTAGCTTCCTCGTCAAATATGAACTGTATTTCTGCGGGCATTTCATCATTTTGAAGCAGACAAATATTGTGTAATACACAGCATGCTAAAGTGAATTCTGGAATATTTATGGCGTCTGTTAATGACAAACAATCCAAAAGTGCCCTAAAGCGCATTTTCAGGGACCCTATAGCACGTTGAACTGCCATCCTCGTGGATGACAAACAATAGTTAAAATTTATTTGCCGGTTTGTCAGATGTCCATTATTCCGAAAAGGCACCATTACGTGGGGATGAATGGAATATGCAGCATCTCCGATAATATGAGAATTATTCGGAAAATACTCTGCAGGTAATTCAAGAAAACGGGCTACTGGAGAGTTCCGAAAAACTCTAGAGTCGTGGACCGATCCAACCTGTCCAGCATATACGTGTGTAAATTGACCAAGAGAATTACATATTACTTGCACGTTGATGGAATGAAAGCCTTTTCGATTAATGTATGAGTTTGCATCTTCAGAGGGAGCTCGGATTTTAATATGCGTCCCATCAATAGCTCCAATAACATTGGGAAAACCGCATGATTTTTCAAATTCTTGCATTACATTAACAGCAACTTGACCTCTTGGCCATGTAATAAATCGAGGAGCAATACAATGGAGAACAAATGTAACACGTCTTAATGCTCGAAAAGCAGTTGCTTTGCCAACTCCAAATTTTGTCGATACAGATCTGAAACAATGATATATTTATCATATAGATTAAATAACGTGACAGTCTGTAATATATTAATGTATATTGCTTCATGTAAATACCTATAAGAATCGGGAGTAGCCATGAACGAAATAGCAATAAGAAGTTGCTTTTGTGCTGGTATTGGTTTTCTACCAGAGGATTTATTAGTTTCACATAACGCTGGACCAATTATTCTTAGTACCATTTCAAAAGTTTCAGGAAAAATTCTAAAATAACGTGATATAAAATTTATTAAAAAATGTAATCATTTTAGTAACCAATTATCAAAAAGTATTTTTATTTTTAAAACAAATTATGTTACTTACCGAAAATGTTCTTTGAATACTGTTCTAGAGTAACCAGGGATAACTCGCTCGATATAATCTTCTATTTTTTCGGTTAAAACCATCTCTCCTCGCGTTTCGCCAACCATTAATATTGTATTAATTAACTCCAAATCAAAATTTAAAAAAGTATCTTCTAATTCATCTTCGCTGAATTCATCTTTGCTGTCACTCATATCCGTAGTATCACTCGAATCACTACTACAATTGTTCAATTCTACTTGTTCAATGTTTTTATTTAACAAAAATAACGTTAAAGCAGATAACGTTTTGTCATCCATGGCAGCAGCCATTTTTGATTTCAAATTTAGCGCTACTAACTTCGCATCAAACGCTTCACCTCAGAGCTGTGGTAGCTGATGCGATGTTAATGCGCGAGAAGTGGTGAGGATCTAGGGGATTTGGAGCGATTCATGCGCTTGAAGCGTGAAACGGAACGCACCCAATATGTCCAACTACGGTTTGAATTATTCTTGTTAATACAATTAAGATATTAATACACAACCGGACGATTTGGGAGCGGAAGAGCTCGACTCGGCTTGCGAGCCGGGTCAGAGCTGGCTGGCACATTGGTAATTCTCGGGGCCAGATTTACAGTTTAAAATTTTCCGGTTTAGGGTTTAGGGTTAAGAAGTGTCGGCAACCAGTGATGGTAAGTAAGGCGCTTTTTTCGCGCATGCGCGAGTTTCGTCAGGACCGTATCTACGTCCGAAGTTTGTGAGGAACTGTGGCGGCCTCGGCGGCGCCCTACGTCGCGCCGCGCCGCTGTCACACCCCAAGTAGCCACGTACCTCCCCAAAACGTACGTTTCAGGTCCAGTTCACGTCCAAACGTCCTGCGTCCATTCAGTACTTTCCAAGAATGTATCTAGGAATTAAATTTTGGACGCTTTAGGAATGGCCGTTTCTTAGGTTTTACCAAAGGTCCCTAGGGCTTGAATTCTGGACAATCCAGGACAATCCTGACAATCCTGACTGCAATTCTTTTACCTTGGACCTTGCGTATGCGCCGGAGCGGAAATAGTAACTTCAACAGCGCCACTCGACAATGACAGAGAATATGAAACAGCTTGATTTTTTCGATCACGCGGGTAAGCTGCATTTCGCGAAGAAGCAATATTTTTTTATGCTCTTTGTGTTGAAATATTCTCTGCATTATTGCCTACTCCCGCACAAAGCCCTTTTTTGCAATTTGGCTCTTGGAACTTTGTAAACAATAAAAGTGTACGTTTTTATGGAAGAACTTTTTTTTTGTGCACTTTTTCCAAATGCTCTTTGCGTTGAAATACTTTCTGTATTATTGCGGATTAGCATGCAGAGCTCTTTTTTGGAAAAAGTGTACAGAAAAAATTTCTTCTATAAAAACGTACACTTTTGTTGTTTATAAAGTTCCAAGAGTCAAATTGCAAAAAAGGGCTTTGTGCGGGAGTAGGCAATAATGCAGAGAATATTTCAACACAAAGAGCATAGAAAAATATTGCTTCTTCGCGAAATGCAGCTTACCCGCGTGATTGAAAAAATCAAGCTGTTTCATATTCTCTGTCAGTGTCTTTTCTACGAGAAACAAATCTGCTCTCTGTCTTCGTAGATCACCTCGAGTGGCGCTGTTGAAGTTACTATTTTCGCTCCGGCGCACTGCGGGGTGTTCGAGGTACCCCATCTGACGCCATCTCATCGACTACTGAAGCTGAAATCGCCGCCATTGCGCGATCAAAAAATGAAGGTACTATTTATACGTATTGCTGTGAGCTGACGAGAAGATCCCTGGCAGAAATGCGGTGACGTAGGCAAGAATGCGCACCCGATTGGTTGGCTCGGAGGGGGGGCGCCTAGGCTCACACGCAGTTTCGACTAGAGCGTTCTATTGGCCGACGCAGTCACCCCCACTACTCGAGTCGCGTGACGAAGAGAAGGAATCAGACGTACCCTAGGGTACTCAGTGAGGGTACTCAACGGCGTAGGCACAAAATTCAGAATACTGCTGAAAAATTGTCATGACGTAAAACTTTCTTATTTTCCTATTCTTATTATAAAATGTTCAAATCAGTATTGACATTAACATTCTACAGCACATATTAATAATCGTATATATATTATAATCCTATCTTTAATTAACACCATAAATTAAAATCTTTCTATTATATTTATATATTTTTCTATTATATAAAATAGTTTTTGAGAGAGAGAGAGCGGGAGAGAGAGATCTCTCTCCCGCTCTCTCTCTCCCTCTCTCTCTCTCTCTCTCCGGCTCTCCCTCTCTCCGGCTCTAATGTAAAAAGCTAAAAAAAAAAGTATAAAAAAAGTTACTACGACGGGACTCGAACCCGAGTCCACGGCATAGCAGTTCAGCTCGCTGCCGCCGCTACACCACACCATTACTTAGTAAAAGAGTGAACTATGTAAACTGACATGTTGCGTCCACAAAACTTTAATTTGCAAATATCTTGAAAATTACTGAATAGTTGCCTCTATAATGGGGTATATTCGTAATCAGGGGAACGAGATCTGTAACTCTGTAAAGTCTCAAGTAAATCTGTGACGCGAAGGCTTTGCATTCTCCTTGTGTAAATTGTCACTTTTCATGACTGCAATAGGATCCTCGTATTCACGGCATTGAATATTGGCTGTACATAAGTCGTGAAACATTGTAGCCCTCTGTAAATACGGGAATCCTACTACTATGCGTCGTGTGACGTAGCAGCTGAAAGGGCGTGGTCAAGCTGCGAGTACGGGACCGTCAGAGGTGGGGGTAGGCGGCGAGTACGGACCGTCAGAGGTGGGGGTAGGCGGCGCTAGCTGGAGACCCCTCTTGCCTCTGTGCCCCCCGGGGATCATCTCGTCAGCTCACAGCAATATGTGGTCATACATGGGGTATAGTGGATTGTGGGGCGACGAGCGACTGGGCATGCGCGCTCTGGTGGGCGAGTAGAAAGCATGGTGCGATGTACGCGTGGGTTTCAAGTTCTGTAATATTAATACATATTTATATCTTGTTAAATACATATATATACATACGGTAACGAACCAGAGTTATTCACCATATCAAACGATCCTAACAATTGGTAGCAGAGCGTGGTTCTTGTAAAATGGGAAAACGACCGTATAAGGTTATGGACAAACACGTGGTGTAATAGAGGTTAGAGAGAACACGTGGCGCGAACATAGAAAATAGATAGTGCCTACATATTAAGAATCAATTGTCGTGAGTGAATAAGTGGCGGAAAAAAATGGCTGAATCAACGGGAATACCACTGAGCAGAATTGAATTGCTAACCGGCAAAAATTACCACGTGTGGGCATTGAAGGTGGCGGCGATACTCAGAACGCGGAAGCTGTTCCGAGAAATTATAGAAAGCGTAGAACCACCGAGAGTTGCTGACGCTGAATCACAGGCAGCCAAGGTAAGAAAGATATGGGAATCCAAAAATGATGAGGCCTTTGGCATTATAATCACGACCTTTTGTCAGACAGTCAGGCAGGTCAGTTTTTAGTAGAGAACAGGGCAGAGAAAGTCTGGGAAGAGCTCCGACAAATGTATGCTGGGGATGCTGAGGATAAGCGCATAGACATTGGCCTAGAACTGAAAAATGTCAGCATGAAGGGCGAAGAGACGGTGAGTGAATACATCAGCAGGGCAAAAAATATAGCATCCAGGAGTGCCGCGTTGGGGTATCCGATACCAGAGAGAGAAATAGTATACCACATAGTGCGAGGCACCCACCACAGATTAGAAAAGGCAGCGATGGTGCTGAGGCCACAGCGGAGTGCCACGTTGAACGAGGTACAACACGCACTGAAGGAGGAGGAAGAAAGGATCAGTCAAGCTCAAGGTAATAGCGTGAATAACCCACAAGTGTGGAAAAGTGAAAAAGCATATAGGGCAACCAACGATGGAAGGTTCCGGCAAAATAGAGATAGCGGATGCTTCATATGTGGAAAGAAGAACCACCTGGCAAGGGAATGTTTTCACCGTCAAAATAATAGATGTCAAGGGGTATATAATAGAGGCGAAACATCATATAATAGAGGTGAATCGTCATACAACAGAGGAAATACAAGGAGGTATACGAGTGGTCCAAGCAGACCACAGACAACAAGGAGAGAACGAAGCAGCATGGCGGTAACAAATAGAGACGAATTTACATTTCAGATAACTGAACAGTACAGTCACACAGAACTGAAAAATAGAAACAACAGGACACAGATATGGACTCTGGATTCCGGTTCGACATCCCACATGACACCGGAAATAGAGGATATGAGAAATGTAATACCGTATCAAACAAAGGTAAATTTAGCTGAGGATGGAAGGAGCGTAGAGGCAAAAGCTAAGGGTGATATAAAGATAGCCATCCGAACATATAAAGGTAAAAATACAGTTAATATTAAAGATGTACTGTTTGTGCCAAAGTTGCGTGCTAACTTGCTGTCAATAAGCCAATTAAATAGGAATGGACACACTGTAACATTTGAAAATGGTATTGCCAAAATAATGGGACCAGCAAACACAGTAATTGCAGAGGCCGAAGAGAGTAATGGCATATTCATTTTAAAAGGAGAACCGATAGAACAGGCAAACATTGTGGAAGAACGAAGCTTCCAAGGAGAACAAGAACCAGAAGAGGAGAATCTGGGGAAACAAACCGAGGGTAAGATGTTAGAAAAAATGCTATGGCACAAGCGGTTGGGGCATGTGTGCGAAGAATACCTGGAACAAATGATCAAAACAGATGCAGTTAGAGACATGAAGTCAACCAGGGAGAAATTAGGTGTATGCGAGTCATGCATCATGGGGAAACTGGCACAAAAACCACACCGGGCAAAAGGTCCCACGTCTACACAACCATTGCAACTGATACACATGGATTTATGTGGGCCAATGGCAACACCCTCAATTGATGGAAATGTGTATTGTCACGTTGATCCTTTTTGCGAAGCTGAGAGGCCCGTGAAAAGCTGAGAGGCCCGGCGAGGTTTAAACGTGCGAGCGTACCGTGAGCCAGCGCGACAGTGTCTCATCGATTCTCGATCGCGCGGCGACTCGATCCTCGTTCCCCCTCCCGACTCGTTGCCGAATTTTCCCGATTGGCGCGTGGCGCGTATGCAACATCCTAGCGACCAGGATCGTCCCTAATAAGGTCCTTGGGCCCCAGACCATAACGCGAATAATCGTATCGGAGGTTCTCCTCCCTTTTGGCTGCGATCGCACCACCCACGCCGGAGCTTTGGCGCGAGGAGGCGACTTCGGGATCACGAAAGGTCATGATAACCAGCTGTTCGATGTAAGCTCCTGTCCTTCCGACGCCTCCGGGTTGATTTCCCGTGTGCTCTCGGTCCAAATCGTAATTGCCCGTGCACGGGGCTTCCTCAATATCGGCCAGTTCTTTTTTTGTAGGGTCGTCTGGTACTGTATCTGCTCCTCGTGCAACTTCGGTCGGTCGGGGTACGTTTCTCGTGCCCGTACTACGGCCCTGTAACTTGGCCGTTCTCGGCGCGTACGACAGATGTCAATCATCGGCGATCGATAAATATGGGATTTCCTCGGGGAACGCTCTCGAATCCTGTGATTCCGTATCTTGTCTCGTGAAAGGGCGGCTCAGTCCCGTTTTTCGGTTACTTTGGTAACCGTAATTCACGGAGAAGTGACGTCGCACGATTTGCAACGTCACAGTATATATGTATTTGTGTTAGTCGATGACTATAGCAGATATACGACCACATTCCTACTAAAAAGCAAGGATCAGGCATATGAGTATTTTCTAAGATACATGAATAAGTGGGAAAATCAAATGGGAAAAAGGATCAAAGGCGTTAGGTCGGACAACGGAAGAGAGTTTGTTAACACAAAACTCGAGGAGTTATTCAAAAACAAAGGCATCCATCACCAGAGAACAGTGGCCTACAACCCACAGAGTAATAGTATCGCGGAGAGAACGAATAGAACACTCCTAGACAAGATGCGTACCATCCTGATGGATGCAAATCTGCCGGAACGATTCTGGGGAGAAGCCTTGATGACGGCGACGTATTTGAAGAATCTGACGACCACAAAATCAGATCCGAAGAAAACGCCACAAGAGAAGTGGAGTGGATGGAAACCAAGTGTTTCATATTTAAAGGTGTTTGGATGTATGGCATACTATTATATACCGAAACAGATGAGGAACAAGCTGCAACCTCGAGCAAGATCTGGAATTTTTGTTGGATATTCCTTAGAAACCAGAGGATATAGGATATACAGGGTGTCCCAAAACCCCTTCGACTCCGGGCAATGGGAGGTTCCTTAGGTCATTTGAAGCAACATTTTCCTTTGCACCAATGTCAGCCGGGGCTTTGTTTAGGAGTTATTAACGAAAAACACGGACCAATCAGAGCGCGACCTAGACGCGCGATGGCACGTTCAGCCCGGCGCGCCGGGAGACGAGCGTGGTGTAACGCCGCGATGCCGTAACGAACAAGAGTTTCTCGAGATTATGTGAATCCTCCCCGATTTGGATGAGCTTTGGATATGTTGTCAAGACCATGATTCTGAACAACATTTCCCTTTACAGTTTTTGTCGGCCGGCTTTAGTTTACGACATACATAATTGTAAAAACTTGTAATTCTAAATCGATCGATGTACTATCTTTTACCCGATTTGGATGAGCTTTGGATATGTTGTCAAGACCATGATTCTGAACAACATTACCCTTTACAGTTTTTGTCGGTCGGAAGAACTTTACTTGTCAATTCATATGGGTGGATCTCTTTACCCGACTTACGGCAACGTTACCCGAACGAGGGAAGAAGCAGAAACTGATTGTATTAAAAACTCACTTATTCAGCCGTAAATCCATTTGCTGCTTCGAAATGTGTGTCGCTGGGTCACTCGGTGACGAACTGCACAGATATCTTCAGGTATACGACAGTACCGAAAGCTAAGGGACGTACGGCCAGGTCGACGAAGTGCACAGCCGGTGGTAGAAGGCCTAAGGGATGCGCGGTCAAGTCGACGATCCAGAATTTCACTTTCATTTTCGAATCGATAAATAATTCGTATGTTTATTTCACACAGATGCCTTGAAATTTTTCCACACTCACAATCACTGTTCACATTTGTCAACACATAGTTATGCACTAATAATAATTGCTTAAACTAATTAAACGATTATTTAATCTAATCACTAGACTGCGGATCTTTATGTAAAATGAAAGTTGGCTGCCGCTATTACAAGGGACAGGAGCCAGACAGATATTTGATTGTGATCATTTTAAGAAGTTGAAAATAATACATTGGTGTTTTGAAATTATTTTAATCTCTCTAGTGTCTTAAAATGCACCTACTCATGTTTGCTACAAATGCATGAAATCCGCAGTCTAGTGATTGCATTACCTGATTGTTGTAATTTGTGCAGCAGGACAAGGGATATGCCAATTATTATTAGTGCATAACTATGTGTTGACAAATGTAAACAGTGATTGTGAGTGTGGAAAAATTTCAAGGCATCTGTGTGAAATAAACATACGAATTATTTATGGAATCGAAAGTGAAAGTGAAATTCTGGATCGTCGACTTGACCGCGCATCCCTTAGGCCTTCTACCACCGGCTGTGCAGTTCGTCGACCTGGCCGTACGTCCCTTAGCTTTCGGTACTGTCGTATACCTGAAGACATCTGTACAGTTCGTCACCGAGTGACCCAGTGACACACATTTCGAAGCAGCAAATGGATTTACGGCTGAATAAGTGAGTTTTCAATACAATCAGTTTCTGCTTCTTCTCTCGTTCGGGTAACGTTGCCGTAAGTCGGGTAAAAAGATCCACCCATATGAATTGACAAGTAAAGTTCTTCCGCGACCGCCAAAAAGTCTAAAGGAAATGTTGTTCAGAATCATGGTCTTGACAACATATCCAAAGCTCATCCAAATCGGGTAGAAGATAGTACAATCGATCGATTTACAATTACAAGTTTTTACATTTATCGCGTAAACTAAAGCCGGCTGACAAAAACTGTAAAGGGAAATGTTGTTCAGAATCATGGTCTTGACAACATATCCAAAGCTCATCCAAATCGGGGAGGATTCACATAATCTCGAGAAACTCTTGTTCGTTACGGCATCGCGGCGTTACACCACGCTCGTCTCCCGGCGCGCCGGGCTGAACGTGCCATCGCGCGTCTAGATCGCGCTCTGATTGGTCCTTGTTTTTCGTTAATAACTCCTAAACAAAGCCCCGGCTGACATTGGTGCAAAGGAAAATGTTGCTTCAAATGACCTAAGGAACCTCCCATTTCCCGGAGTCGAAGGGGTTTTGGGACACCCTGTATAATGCCGAGGAGAACCGGGTATATAGTGCCAGGACAGTCAAGTTCAATGAACAAGAGAAAGGATCCAGACTGCTAATAGAAAAGCAAACGCCAGAACGAGATGGTGGTGATGAAATATCACACATAGATGAGAGTTACATAATTCCTTGCACTACGGGTGAAGACGTGAAGAATGAGGAAATACAAAATAATCCACAGAGAGAAGAAACGACGCCTAGGAACCCGGAAGGCGTGGACAGCGAAGAAACAAACCCGATTGAAGATACAAATCCCATTGAAGGGGAGAAAGGAGGAAGAAAAAAAGGGAAGAGCAACCAGAAGATACAAGAAGAGCACAAGAGAAAACTGCTAGAAAAGGAAGAGAAACTCAGACTAGACGGAGCAAGAAGATCTGACAGAATAAAAAAGATGCAAGAGCAAGCATATAGCATAGAAAGCGAAGATGGACCCATACCAAACAATTACAAGGAAGCAGTAGAATCAGAAGACAAAAAATGGTGGGAAAAGGCCATGGAAGAAGAACTCCAATCAATGAGGACACATCAAGTATGGGACCTTGTGACAAGAGAAGAAAAAATGAAAGTTCAGAAGAGTAAATGGGTATACAGTAAAAAGAAGGATGCAGATGGGAAAACCACACGTTACAAAGCCAGGCTAGTGGCAGTAGGATGCCAGCAAAAAATTGGCATACACTATGAAGAGTCATTTGCGCCTGTAATAAAATTGGAGACTGTACGGGCAATGCTGGCAATGGCGAGTATCTACAACTTAGCAATTAGGCAGTATGACGTAAAATCGGCATACTTGTATGGGACTTTGCAAGAACTAGCATACATGGAGCAACCTCCAGGCTACGATAACGACAAACATATGGTATGCAAATTAAATAAAAGTATTTGTGGGTTGCCACAGTCAGGTCATTGTTGGAACGAGAAACTAGATAAAGACTTAAAGGTAATATGACTCATAAGACTGAAAGAAGATCCGTGCGTATACAGATTTGAAAAGAACGGACAATTTCTATTGCTTGGCATATACGTAGATGATTTCTTGGTAGTAGGGTCAAGTAATGAGATAATAGAAAATGTAATGTCAATAGTTAAACAAGGGTTAGAGATAGTTGAAAATAAGGAGAAGTTTTTCTTAAATATAAAAATAAAGGAGTCCAAGGGGGGAATAGAACTATCACAGGGGGCACATGTTGACAAAATTTTAGCCAAGTACAGGTTGGAAGAGTGCAATACCGCTAGAACACCCATGGATGTAAACCAGAACTTGAACGAACACCAGGACTCACCCGAGGTAGATAAAACATTGTTTCAAGAAATGATGGGTTCTTTAATGTATTTGGCGGTAGGTACAAGGCCTGACATAGCCTTTAGCGTAAGTTACTTATCACAGTATTGTCAAAAACCAAAGCAAATTCATTTAGTAGCCTTAAAGAGAGTGTATAGATATTTAAACAGAACGAAAGATTATAAGTTATGTTTCAGCAGAGCAAGTGGAAAACTGTCCATAAGCACAGATGCCAGCTGGGATAGTACACCAGATGCCAAGTCCTACAGTGGCTACGTGGTTAAAATAGGTGATAGCGTAATCGGCTGGAGGAGTAAGAAACAGAATCTCGTGGCACTTTTCACTTGTGAAGCCGAACTAATCGCAATATGCGAAGGAGTGCAAGAAGTGAAATGGATGCAAGGGTTAATAAGTAATTTAGGCAATAATAATATAATCGAATTACCAATATAATTAAGAACAGATAGTAAGGCGGCCATGGATTGGATAAAAAAGGAAAAGGTCACAAACAGGACAAAACATATCAACAGGAAATATTACTTTGTGAAGGATGAGGTCAAGAATGGAACCGTTAAAATGACACATGTCGCGTCAGCTGAAATGGAGGCTGACCTATTGACCAAGCCACTGAGCGAAGAGAAATTAAATATAGGGATTACAGGGTTAAAATTATATGCATAAGAGTTTATAATATTATATTCTATCATATGTTAATTATGTTGTATGAAAGGGGAAGAAAGTGTGTATGACCAAAGGGGGGAATTGATGTATGTGGTCATACATGGGGTATAGTGGATTGTGGGGCGACGAGCGACTGGGCATGCGCGCTCTGGTGGGCGAGTAGAAAGCATGGTGCGATGTACGCGTGGGTTTCAAGTTCTGTAATATTAATACATATTTATATCTTGTTAAATACATATATATACATGCGGTAACGAACCAGAGTTATTCACCATATCAAACGATCCTAACAGCAAGCTTAAGTGCTTGGTATTGACATTTGATACGAGTATTACTAAAATGAACACTGGCTGGTATTGGTATCATAAGCATCGAAACAATAATAAATACATACTGTAGGTATCGAGAAGTGTCGATTCCCAAATGATTCCTCTAAAAGTCTCGATGCTTTAAATATGACTGTGAGTCGAACTTGACACGGACATCGAGCTTCGAACGTCAAAGATCCAGCGACTGACAGACGGCATACAATGTAAGTAGGTGGAGAATCAAGCATTATTGACACTTTACACTTTTGTATTTTTAATACGGATATTATTTTTAATGCGAATCAGTTGTAGAGATTATCCCGATGAAAATGAGTCCAAACACGACATCATATTTGGACTATCTTCTTCAATAAGATTATAATTTTTATCATAACATTACGTATGAATAAAAATTGTTCGATTACACTCGAGTTTCGACTAATCTTCATCAGGAAAAGCACCTCAATTCACTCGTAATAATTTTATGAAGGTATATCGTAAAATCTAAAAGTTTAAACTTTCATTCATGCATGATTCCCCATCTGCTTGCATTGTATTGATTCTATGCCGTTTGTCAATCGCTGGGTCTTTGACGTTCGGAGCTCGACGCTCGGTAACGCGTTTATTCGAGTTGGAAAAAGTTATTCGAAGAATTATTCTAAGCCGTCGAATAAAAGATAAAGATAAAAAATGAAAAAATTATTTGAAGTTCGAATAAAAAAATTATCTTTATTCGTCGGGTAAATTCTCGTCGAATAAAATTATTTATTCGATACTTGTCGAATAAAGATAATTTTTTTATTCGAACCTTTGAATAACGATTACAAACTTATTGATCTTTTATTCGGTATCCGAATTTTTAGTTAGATAAACATTTTACCCAACTCTGACTGGAATATTTCGACAAGTGAAAAGAATGTATACATAGAACAAAAGTAAACAAAATAGACATAGTAAACGAATTATTTTTTATTGATTTATTAAATAGTATTTAAAAACAATATTTTATTCACTACATTGTCTTTTAATCGATTTCTCTTTTTACTAATTATTTCGCCAGTTTTTGAGAATACTCTTTCGGAAGGAACAGATGTTGCCATTACACACAGATACTCCTTTGCAAGCTTTGATAGTATTGGATACTTCAATGCATTAACCTTCCAAAACGTCAATGGATTTTCATGTCTGGGCAAATATGGTTCTTTCATGTAGTTCTCTAATTCTGCAGATACACCACTTTTACATGCGACTGTATTTTTTGAAGTACTTGTACATCAAATATTGACCAAAATGAAGGGTCTTCTCCCGTTACTGTTTCTTGGAATTCGTCTCGATTTGCAGTTGATTCCGTAGTCGATGTTTCCAAGGGAGATGCTATATTAATTAATTTATTACATGTTTGTGTAATAAGTGCTTCATTTTGGAAAGACAATTCTCGAAATCGCGGATCCAGTAATGCTGGAATTGAGTATTTTTCATTCGTTTCATAATTATGAAGGTACTTATCTAATTGCAGTCTTAATTCCATACAAAGTCTTCCTGTAATACTCCCTTCGTTTTGTAAAGAATCGATGAAAATATATAATTGTTTTTTAATTAATATGAGTTTGGAAATACTAACATATTTTTCAGAACTCAGTTCTTTTGTTATAAAAAAGAATGGCTGCAATATCTTTACAATATTTGGCAAAGCGTCCCACTCTCTATCCGTTAACTTTTCAAAATTAATTTTTAATGATGACAGAGCTGTTACAATTGATGATTTTAATTTAATTAATCTGTCAAACATTTCATATGTTGCATTCCATCGTGTCGGTACTTCTGACTTTAATTTGTATTGAGGTAGACCTAACTTAATTTGTATTTCATTTCATTTATCTGTTGCTACGCAACTTGATTTAAAAAACGAAACTAATCGACGACACTTTTCTCGTAGAACTTGAATTTCAATAATATTATTCAAACAATGTTTAATGATCAGGTTCAATGTGTGTGCAAAACAAAAAACGTGATCGCTAGGAACGCGCAGTTGTTTCATAGCAGCTCTCATATTTGCAGCATTATCGGTTACCACTGCAGTTACTTTCTTCTGTATATCCCACGTAATTAATATCTCATCTAAATGATTTGCAATTGTAGAGCTGTATGACTTCCTGTAAATTTCTTTGTTTCTAAAACATATGTCTTCAATTCGAAATTATGGTTTATAAAATGACAGGTAACTGTGAGAAAACTCTCAGTATTGATACTGGTCCATATATCTGTCGTAAGGCAAACTTTATCAACATTTTGAAGTTCTTCTCGTACTCGCAATGTTTCTTT
Source organism: Lasioglossum baleicum (assembly GCF_051020765.1). Taxonomy (NCBI): domain Eukaryota; kingdom Metazoa; phylum Arthropoda; class Insecta; order Hymenoptera; family Halictidae; genus Lasioglossum; species Lasioglossum baleicum. The sequence goes on along the minus strand of NC_134936.1, from coordinate 4,493,847 downwards.
GACATATCTTTCATGCAGTAATGTCTTTAAGGTTTTTCTACTAGGTACTATATATTTACAATCGAGATGTTTTAATAAATTTTGAAATGCTGTATCTTCGACAATCGAAAACGGTTGCAGATCTACAGTTATTAAATTTAAAATAAGTTCATCGATCTTTTGCTTTCTAACATCATTTTCTGAAAAATGAACGAATGGTGATTGTTGTGTCTATTGTCATAGTATTGATATGTAGACGGTAAGAAAGAGTACCATTTATTACCTGCATATGGAGTATGTTCGTCAGTAGTATCTCCTGCAACTACTTGTTTAAATATACTATGAGTCTTTGCATGTTTAATCATGTTAGTTGTACATTTGCTAAATTTCAATCGTTTCGCACACACATTACATTCCACTTCACTATCTTCATCGTTATGTTTGAAATAATTCCAATCCCATGATCTTTTATGAGACATTCTCTTTTCAATATTTGTTTGCAAATTTTATGTGAATTAGCCGAGTTCTATGTACTACGGTGTCGAATCGAAACTGATGGTTGTTGGAGAAATGAAAAATGAATGTAGGAATCGAAGCGGCTCAACGCGTCACGAAAACAAACGAAACTCGAGAACGAACCGTATATTATTGAAAGTATCGATACCAATTCCATCCAAGATGTATTTACAAAGGATCGACATTTCTGAGTATGTATCATTGAGGTACCGATACCTTTTGATACCTACGTATTTATACATGCTTATGATACCTTGATACTTTGGAACCAGGTATCGACATCAAAGGATCGACACTTCTGAGTAGGTATCATTGAGGTACCGATACCTTTTGATACCTACCTATTTATACATGCTTATGATATCTTGATACTTTGGAACCAGGTATCGATATCGCTTGAGTAGTATCATAACCCATCACTAGTACTCAGTGAGGGTACTCAACAGCGTAGGCACAAAATTCAGAATACTGCTGAAAAATTGTCATGACGTACAACTTTCTTATTTTCCTATTCTTATTATAAAATGTTCAAATCAGTATTGACATTAACAACAACTCTCTCCCGCTCTCTCTCTCTCCCGCTCTCTCTCTCTCTCCCGCTCTCTCCCGCTCTCTCTGTCTCTCTCTCTCTCGCTCTCTCCCGCTCTCTCTCGCTCTCTTTCTCCCGCTCTCTCTCTCTCGCTCTCTCTCGCTCTCTCTCGCTCTCTCTCTCCCGCTCTCTCTCCCGCTCTCTCTCTCTCTCTCTGTCTCTAATGTAAAAAGCTAAAAAAAAGTATAAAAAAGGCTCGGGGAACACATGTTGCTGCTTCTCCTCTTGGCTTGGTCGGCAAGTAAGTCCCCACCACGGCCGCTCCGACTCTTCCCTTAGCCTTAGCCTTAGCCTTAGCACGAGCACCCCCGCGATGCTGCACCGGCAGGTTACTCACCACTACTATGTAAACATGTACACGCACATAAGACCCTTGCCCGAAGCTGTGGAACTAGCGGCATTTACCAATTCCTTTAATTTTTATGATAGGGATGATTCACAGGTACAGGTGAACTCAGGTAAAAAATTCGCAGAGCCGAAAGAATTTGAAGAAAAGTTTGTAGCTGCGACTAGTAAGTCGCTTGCTATCGTACGCTACACACCGTCTCTTCATCGCTGTTTTTTGTTGTTTTCGTTAATTTTGGTTATTGTGTTATCTCATTTTTTGTTATTGTTGTTGTGTTGTTATTCATTTTTTTTTATTGTGTGGTGTTATTGTCCATATTTTTGTTGTGTTGATACACACCATGGCCAGTGAAAGCAGAAATCGTAATGCAGATGGAGAGGTGCGCTCATTTCAAGAAAGCTGGGAGAAAGAATTCTTTGTTGTTGATTGGAACGGTCAGCCCCGATGCTTAATATGCAACAAGAGTTTGTCTATGAAGAGAAGCAATCTTTCCAGACATTATGATACGCACCATGCGGAATTTTACAAGACATTCCCTGCATCGTACCGAGCAGAACTATTGAAAAAAATGAAAGAGCGACGTGGATATGTGGAAAAAGAAATACGAACGCACCAACAGCAATCTGTCGCAGCATCGTTTGCAATCGCCTTAGAAATTGCACGTAGCAAAAAAAGTTACACGGATGGTGAATTTGTTAAAAGATGTGCCATTGAAATGGCACAGGCATTTGGCGATGAAATAGCTGCCAAGAAATATGAAGCGGTGCCATTATCGTGCCGTACAATTACCTCGCGTATTGAGAGCATAAACGTACATATTTCTAAAAAATTAAAAGCGATGTTAAGTGATTGCAAATATTTTTCCTTGTGCTTAGACGAGAGCACTGATGTCGTCGACATAAGTCAATTGTGTATTTTTGTGCGGTCGATAGACGATAAATTCCAAATTACGGAAGAGCTGCTAGAAGTAGTGCCGCTGCTTGAAACGACACAAGGAAAAGACATATTTGCAGCATTCTACAAGACGGTAGAAGAGTATGGAGGATTTTCAAAATGCACCGCAATTGTTACGGACGGCGCAAGGGCAATGGTAGGACAGGAAAAAGGGTTGAGAGGCCTATTACGGAAGCATGGAATCAATTGCCCGACGTTCCACTGCATTATACATCAAGAGGCATTATGTGGAAAAATTATCAGTGTGGGCCCCACTATGAAGATTGTGACAAAAATTGTAAACACAATTAGGGGTGGAAATAAATCTTTATCCTACAGGAAGTTTAGATTATTTCTCGAAAGCGTTGATGCTATTTACAATGACCTCTCATTGTATTGCGAAGTCCGCTGGCTCAGCGCAGGAAAAACTTTAGAAAGATTCTTCGCTTTGAGGAAGGAGATTTTGGAATTTCTCCAAACAAATTCGAAGTTAGATGAAGACATCATCAAAAAAATGGATGATATTGAATTTTTATGCAATTTAGCATTTATCACAGATATAACCAAGCACCTAAATTGCTTAAACAGTAGATTGCAAACGCAGAATCAAACAATTTCTGATTTGATATGTAACATTTATGGATTTAGGAACCAAATCGACTTATTCATAGCAGAAATTAAATCGTCCAAGCTGCACAATTTTCCAGCATACAAGCAGATTGCTGATGAATACAGAACAGCAAATTTTGACAAAATAGTGGCAATTTTAGAGGAAATAGCAAAAGAATTCAAATCAAGGTTTCAAGACTTCAATACATTGGATCAGGATCTTCAATTATTTAATAATCCGCAAGGATGTGAAATCAGGAACCAGAAACAAGAATACCGTCTGGAATTGTGTAATTTGCAAGCAGATCCATTTGCAATGAGCAGAAGAGAGCATGGCCAAGAATTTTTTAAACTACTTCCTATGGAGAAATATCCGAAATTAATAGATTTCGGCCTGAGAATATGCTCGATGTTTGGAACGACATACAAATGCGAAGCGGCATTTTCAACGATGAAATTTGTTAAATCCAAATATCGCTCCAGCTTGTCAAGTTGGTCATTGTCATCTTTGATGAGAGTGGCAACCTCAAGGATTTCAGTGGATATTGATGCACTGGTCAATGATGTGATGCGCTAGGAATAAATAAAAAATCAAGTAAGTATATAAATATTAATTTGCATGAATTATTATATGTACGTCCATGGCCGCGACTTACTAGTCGTAGCTACAAACTTTCCTTCAAATTCTTTCGGCTCTGCGAATTTTTTACCTGAGTTCGCCTGTACCTGTGAATCATCCCTATCATAAAAATTAAAGGAATTGGTAAATGCCGCTAGTTCCACAGCTTCGGGCAAGGGTCTTATGTGCGTGTATATGTTTTCTTAGTAGTGGTGAGTAACCTGCCGGTGCAGCATCACGGGGGTGCTCGTGCTAAGGCTAAGGCTAAGGCTAAGGGAAGAGTCGAAGCGGCCGTGGTGGGGACTTACTTGCCGACCAAGCCAAGAGGAGAAGCAGCAACATGTGTTCCCCGAGCCAACCGCGCCCAGGCCTGACTTAGTAAAAGAGTGAACTATGTAAACTGACATGTTGCGTCCACAAAACTTTAATTTGCAAATATCTTGAAAATTACTGAATAGTTGCCTCTATAATGGGGTATATTCGTAATCAGGGGAACGAGATCTGTAACTCTGTAAAGTCTCAACTAAATCTGTGACGCGAAGGCTTTGCATTCTCCTTGTGTAAATTGTCACTTTTCATGACTGCAATAGGATCCTCGTATTCACGGCATTGAATATTGGCTGTAAGTCGTGAAACATCGTAGCCCTTTGTAAATACGGGAATCCTACTACTATGCGTCGTGTGACGTAGCAGCTGAAAGGGCGTGGTCACGCGACGAGTACGGGACCGTCAGAGGTGGGGGTAGGCGGCGCTAGCTGGAGACCCCTCTTGCCTCTGTGCCCCCCCGGGGATCTTCTCGTCAGCTCACAACAATACACGGCGCGCAGAATATCGACAAAGTAGACGATGAATCCTGGAAATCCAAGATGAGGAGTGTTCTCGTCTGTAACGAGTTGTGACCATACGCAAGCGGCGAAGAAGTCAAAACGAAGGAAAACCGTATTGTGTGGGACAGAAAAGACAATTTTACCCACTCCCCTAAGATTGGAGAAGAAAACCAACATTGGTATGTAGATACAAAAAAGAATCGCTCTGTAACAGACCTGTACCGTACAGGCCTGTTACTATACAGAACGTAAACCGGATCAATCCGGTTATAACCAAACCGAGATCAACCGTCGTTCATTTCTCGGAACAAACCGCCGTACCCCCGTCGTTGCGCCGAGACGGACCGCGTCGCGCCATCCCCGCGCCTAGAAGCAATCCGGGAATCACCGCACCGCGCTACCACTCCCACCACTATTCGCGAGCTATAAAAGCCGCCACGGCCAGAGCCTAGGACGGCATTCATGGTACAGATGTTGACCAGCACAAACCGTGTAAGGAACGTTCCAGTTAACATCTCCATTGTAAGTGTATGCAAATGACATACTTAGGTTTCCCACGCTGTCGATGACGAGCTAACTTCGCCTAGCGAACACCTCGAAGCCGGCCGTGAGAATTCGCCTCCTAGAGCACGGCGGGTCGCCACTCTTCCAGATATACGGTATGTCACTTGTCATATCCTGGATCCTGATCCTGAGAGCACGGCGTGTCGCCACTCTCTTTCGCAGCCACGGTGTGTCACCAGCTCAATCCTGAATCCGAGAGCACGGCGCACTGTGGGGTATTTTACCCGAAAAAGTGGAAAAAATTCGATTTCTAAATTTTTGCGTATGGCATAAAATTTTTGTTGTTCGTTGTAGTTAAAGGTCTGAAGAATAAGGCTGCAATATTATTTTTTCTATTTGTACACCCGTGAAGTAGTAAACTTCATCGAAAGTCGAGAGATTTTAAGGCGCGCTTGGCGTTCTTAAACTCTCTAAGCCAGCGTCTGTTCATTGGCTATTTTCAAGTGTTTGAAGGAAAATTCTGTAAATTCTTGTATTACAAAAGTTGTTCAGGTAGGTATACAGAGCACTTTTGCATAGATTTTATTTTTTATCATCTAAATTAGTATAGTTATTAATATTTGAATATTACCAATCATTCTGTTAGCTTTTCAAAAATTACAAAACTTTATTGACAATTTTGTTATAGTATAAAGCTTTATTAACTTCCCGATTTTATAGGGAAGTTATTGTAATGACCCCGAAAATCGAAAATCGATTTTTTAGCAGATCTTCACGTTTCATGGTCATTGCAGTCATTTTAGACTATTTTAAGCAAAATGTTCGTATGTGTGTGTGTGTGTGTGCGTATGTCTGTTTCTATGGTATCAAATTTTTCGTTAACGTTTTCTGAAAAAGTAACAACGCGATCAGAATGATGAATGATGCAATCGATGTGCCCCGTCGTAACTTAGAGCTGATTAGATTTTGGTCCATATTGGTCAAGTAGTTTTTTAGATTTTTAGTTTTTTTCGAAAGGAGTTGATTCTACAATGCAATTTATACGAGAGAACGGAAAGTTTCCACCGAAGAAACAAACGTAATTATACAAAAAAATTTTTTTTCATTTTTTTTAAATTTAAAAAAATTTTTTTAATTAAAAAAAAATTTTTTTTTTGTACCTTACGCTAATGTTTCCGCTTACAATAATCGAAAATTATCCCATTGCAAGAGTGAGTTAATCATCTCTACTCCCGAGAATACATTTTCAAAGAATATCGATGAAAGTACAAAAAAAATTTATATTACAATCTTTAAAAAAACAATCAGTTCAAAACGAATTATTAACTGAGATTAAATTGAAAATTAATATAAAATATATGATAATTATTAATAACATTGATGTTGAAAACGGATTGGTTAATGGAGCACAGACACATGCGGAATATTAAAATTTATTACTTTTCAAGAAAATACTATAATTTCGTCTATATTGTGGTTAGATTTTCAATTGGCCAGAGTAGGAGTGAAAGTAAGAACTCGTTATCGTGATTATATGAAAAATGCAAATATTGATCAAAATTTTACACCAATAATAAAAAAATATCGAATCAAGTAAATATGTCGAGTGAGGAAAAATATCAAATCACACGTAGTCAATTTCCAGTGGTTCCTGCTGAAGCGATTACGATTCATAAAAGTTGTATGTAGCACTGAGCAGAGTTTCAAAATTGAGCGCGGTTTATATATTTTGGGACAATTTAAATTAACAGTATCGAAGAAAACCAAGACCAATACTGCAAACCCGGATAATGAGGAGTTGTATCGTTTGCGAAAAACTAATTAAGACAATTTATTTTGCAACATTAGTATGCTATAACAAGGAACCAAGCGAGCAATGAGACTGCGATGTTCGTTTAATGCGACACCATATAGCAAACATTTTGATAAGTAGAAAACTATTGAATTTCCCTCAAAACGTATAATCTTCTTAAAACGTACACTTAATAATGAAAATAATATACTGCAACTAACGAATCGGGAAGTTCTTTGTGTGGCTCGTGGAGAGCCACACACCAAATCAAAAAAAACATTAATAGCTATAGGTACTACTAGCCATGCGTACCATTAACCCTTTCGGAAGAGCAGTCCTATCCGCGAGCTCGCGAAGCGAGCGAGCAAAAACAACCCTACTCGCGAGCGAGCGAAGCGAGCGAGCAACAATAACCCTCTAGTTGAGTGCTCTTTTTGGTGTCATTACATTCGGTAAAGATTTGTGATTATAAGCCAACAAATTTTGATTCCGGATATGTCCGGATTCAAATTTTATAGCTAATTTAGTATTAAGCGTTTAGCAGCGTTTCGCGTACGCCTGCATGTTCGGCTACGATTGCTACGGCTGGTCTGGATTGGAAAATCGTGACCCATTTTGTTATAACTTTAGAACCAGTAGAGATATTGCAATGAAATTTTCACTAAAATTATTTAAAAAATAGCAATTTTTAACTATAGGTAAATAAAATTTTTTTAGCATTTGTTAAACAATAATTATTTACTAAAAAGTTTCGAGATTCACATATTTTGCATAAAATATAATAATTTACATCATTTCAATATAATTTATGTGTAAAAATAATTCTTTTCAGCTTTTCGGTGCAAATATTCCACTATCGCCACGGTCTTTCATGGGTTCTCGATAATCTGAGGAAAAAATGTTTCGAACAAAAGAGGAACAGTATTTAGTCGTCTACAAATTTCAATATGTAAAAGTTAAAAAAAATTTTTTTTTTCAAAAAATTGAGGTAAATTTTATTTTTTAAATACTAAAATGTATTTTGGATTTCATAATGTCGTAGCTGATCTTAAGACGAATCCAACGATATATAATATTATAACCTTGAACCTATAAATAACGCTACAATAGTTTTTTCCACTTTTTCGGGTCAAATGCCCCACAGTGCGGCGCGAGGAACGAAATCGGAACGGGTGAAATAACTGATGAGTCGATTGCGGGCAAATATATTTATGCTCGCTGCCTTTCAGACGCGTAAGATACGGTGCCCCAGGATACGGTGCCTCAGGATACAGTGCGCGATGTTAATGCTACGGTGCCCGTGATTTTAGAACGTGTGACCGTGAGAGTGCTACCTGAACCTGTAAGTGGTGTAGGACGCATGCAGAATGGACAGGAGTAGAGTTAGATCACGACTGTCGTCGTGATCTCCCTACCTACGCCGGGTTTTCGTGGTCCTTCGATGTCCGTGACGCACGGGTCATCGAAGTACCTCCGGACAGTCGTTCAGGGAGTTCGGTCAAGGTGACGCACCTTGTCTTGCTCGACTGGCCTCGTGGGCGACTCGCCTCACGAGGGTGACTTTCTAGGCGGTCCTTAGGCGACGTCGAAGGGTGACGCACCACTTCTAGTTCGGCCGATTTCGTGGACGACGCGTCTCACGGAATTTACCGGTGACTCACCGGGTATGTTCGAGGTGGAGTACAACTCGCACCAGCGGAGAGACAGGATAACTGGACAGGCGGTTCTCCGACGAAGTCAAAGGGTGACGCACCACTCTTGTTTGTCGGCTCTCGGAGGCGACGCGCCTAGCGAAAGTGACCGGTGACGCACCGGGTGTTCGAGGTGGAGCACGGCTCGTACCAGCGGAACCAGGATGCCGATAACCAGAAGGTACGTTCGACGAACGGCTCGAAGTCGGCGGCGGAGACGTGGACAACGGTTACAGGTAGTACACTCACAGCACTGCAATATCGCACGTGGTTGTTCCTAGATGACTGCTGGCAGACTCAGGTGGTTCTGATGTGTTCGCGACGGCTTTTATAGGGATGGTTTGGTGGTAAGGGATGGTGGTGCGGTGCGGTATTTTGATGGTGACGTATACCTTCTTCGGAACGTTTTGGAAATTTGATTTTGGATTCCGTTGGACTCCGGGTCTAGGTACGGGGAGTGTGCGGTACAGGCGGTGTTGTGTTGACAGGAGGCCGGCGCACAGTGGGCCGGATTGGGGTAAAGTGTGACATTTACCCCTAAAACGAACTTTCTCGTATTGATATCTAATATATGAACATTGCATCCCAAATGTCCATAGACCTCGGAAATGAAGAACATAGTACAATTTAATAAATATTATAGTTGTAATAAGCATTGAAAGTTGGACGTTTTAAGAGGCGTATTTTTCACGAGAAAAATTGCTTCTCTTTGATGCGATGCCCTGACGTTGCTATTTAATATTTTCTCTCGCTTTTTTTTTTAAATTGAAGAGCAGATTTTTGAGATAAGAAATCATATGTTACATTATTAATTAGTCGGCATAATATATTAAAAGTCAATGCTGAAGTAAAAGTAGAAAATCATAAAAATGCCTTATATTCGGTAAGGGAGATCTTTAAAGTCCCAGGATGTCCCAGGGTCTAACAAATTGGAATATTTTTAGTACACCTTCCTCTAAGTAACCGTGTATGAATTAATTCCCTAGTCGAACCTATTCTCAAATTATTACTGTTTAAAGCTATCAATGTTCGAATAGCGAGCAGAGTCGGAGCGGAGCGAAGCATAGTTTGTAGACGGGCGACGTGAGGTAGCGACGTAAGAGGAGCGCGCGAAAAGTCGAATCGCGCATAACGACCGTTGTTTATTTCACGTTCGCGGATAGTAACGAATTATTATAAATAGAGGGTTCACGGAGGGACTCGGCCTTTATTCCCTAACTTATGGCTACAGGTGTTTATATATATATATATATATATTTATATATATATATATTATTATTATTATTTATATATATATTATATATGTGATATAATTGTAACACTAATGGCAATAATAATAATAATAATAATAACATTGATGTATTTTTTCTTAACTAATCATTAATGTTTCATTACTACATTGTCCAGTCCAAGTTTCGCATCCATACCTTTTACGAATCAAAAGTTACGAGGCAATGTCACACTTTACCCCAATCCAGCCCACTGTGCGGCGGTACGTTCCTCGATTCGCGTCGTCGTGTCTAACCGGTGGAGGTTTGCCAGGGGTTTGTTCGTAACAGGCCTACGTTATGTAGGTCTGTTACAACCCAAAGGACTGTTTTTCGTTTAAAAAAAAGAGGCAGAAGAAATATTAAATATTGTGGTGTATGCATGAGTGAGTGAGTGAGAAAGGACGTTGGTGAGTGAGAGTGAGCGAATGAGTAAACAGAACGAACGATAGGTCGAATAAGGAAAGAATGTGTGAGAGAATGAAAGAGAGAGAGAGAGAGAGAAAGAGAGTTTGCGAAGCGAATTCGGTGACAGGCGCGTCGCAGTAGATATCGATCGATAGTCAAAGTGAGCAGACGTACTCTTGAGCATATTGTAAACTTGTGTGGATCGTGTAAAAGACTAGAGATATTCAATAAAAGTTACAACAATAGGGTAACCAGGACACCTCGAAGAAAACAAGCAATTTTTTAAGAATACTGCATCCCAAATGTCTATGTTTATGGCTTCGTATTAATTATAGTTATAATGGGCAAACATTAGTTTTTTCAACTTCGATGTTGATGGACATTTAGCAAACAATACAAATTTATTAGAAATCGATACGAGAAAGTCGACCTTTTTGCCAAATGTCACTAAATTCTTCAATCCGGCCCACTGTGCGGTGTGAAAATCAATCATCCATCACGGAGAGACTTACGTTGTACTGTTTATCTAAGGTTACGAGCACAGTGGATCCCACGTTTTTTCCACGTTCGAAAATAGCGACAGATGCGTCGAACGTCGGCCAAATTGAACGAAAGCGGATCCTCTGTGCTCGTACCCTTCGACGCCCGACTCGATGGCTTGCTTCATGTAATCCTCGAAGTTCTTCACTGTCAACGGCGAGCTATTATTTTCCTTTTAGTTAGACTGATCGTGGCTAACAATCAACCAACAATCGCCGGGTTGCGTGTCGACGGGCGATAGACATTCTCTGGGAGATGCTATAGACGTAATGGTAGAATCCTGATACGGGCCGAGGGCAATTTCCTCCTGGACATCATCGTCCGTCGGTCGTTTCACTCTTTTCCTAAAAAATTACAAAAGTTCGCAGATTCGAACTCCTCTTTGCAGCCAAACTGGTATTACCTTTGGTAGAGGCAGAAAGCTACGACTGCTAAGATAATACCCAGCATGATAGGGGGAAACCACTGCACGATGATAGGGAGAAGCCAGTCCACGGTTAATTGCTCAGGGGCACATTCTGCAAAACGATTCTATTGTCATGTGTTGGCCACGGATAATAACACTGTCCAATAAATTTTAATAGTTTTTAAAATAGTCCATTGAATTATCGAAACAACAAACTGGTTTTAGACAGTGTAATTATTTATACAGGGTGTCCCAAGACCCCTTCGACTCCGGGAAATGGGAGGTTCCTTAGGTCATTTGAAGCAACATTTTCCTTTGCACCAATGTCAGCCGGGGCTTTGTTTAGGAGTTATTAACGAAAAACACGGACCAATCAGAGCGCGACCTAGACGCGCGATGGCACGTTCAGCCCGGCGCGCCGGGAGACGAGCGCGGTGTAACGCCGCGATACCGCAACGAACAAGAGTTTCTCGAGATTATGTGAATCTTCCCCGATTTGGATGAGCTTTGGATATGTTGTCAAGACCATGATTCTGAACAACATTTCCCTTTACAGTTTTTGTCGGCCGGCTTTAGTTTACGCGATAAGTAACTTGTAATTGTAAATCGATCGATGTACTATCTGAACTATCTCCTCTCCGATTTCGATGAGCTTTGGATATGTTGTCAAGACCATGATTCTGAACAACATTTCCCTTTACAGTTTTTGTCGGCCGGCTTTAGTTTACGCGATAAGTAACTTGTAATTGTAAATCGATCGATGTACTATCTGAACTATCTCCTCTCCGATTTCGATGAGCTTTGGATATGTTGTCAAGACCATGATTCTGAACAACATTACCCTTTACAGTTTTTGTTGGTCGAAAGAACTTTACTTGTCAATTCATATGGGTGTATCTCTTTACCCGACTTACGGCAACTTTACCCGAACGAGGGAAAAAGCAGAAACTGATTGTATTAAAACCTCACTTATTCAGCCGTAAATCCATTTGCTGCTTCGAAATGTGTGTCACTGGGTCACTCGGTGACGAACTGCACAGATGTCTTCAGGTATACGACAGTACCGAAAGCTAAGGGACGTACGGCCAGGTCGACGAACTGCACAGCCGGTGGTAAAAGGCCTAAGGGATGCGCGGTCAAGTCGACGATCCAGAATTTCACTTTCACTTTCGAATCGATAAATAATTCGTATGTTTATTTCACACAGGTGCCTTGAAATTTTTCCACACTCACAATCACTGTTCACATTTGTCAACACATAGTTATGCACTAATAATAATTGCCATATCCCTTGTCCTGCTACACAAATCACAACAATCAGGTAATGCAATCACTAGACTGCGGATTTCATGCATTTGTAGCAAACATGAGTAGGTGCATTTTAAGACACTAGAGAGATTAAAGTAATTTCAGAACACCAATGTATTATTTTCAACTTCTTAAAATGATCACAGTAAGAATCAAATATCTGTCTGGCTCCTGTCCCTTGTAATAGCGGCAGCCAACTTTCATTTTACATAAAGATCCGCAGTCTAGTGATTAGATTAAATAATCGTTTAATTAGTTTAAGCAATTATTATTAGTGCATAACTATGTGTTGACAAATGTGAACAGTGATTGTGAGTGTGGAAAAATTTCAAGGCATCTGTGTGAAATAAACATACGAATTATTTATCGATTCGAAAGTGAAAGTGAAATTCTGGATCGTCGACTTGACCGCGCATCCCTTAGGCCTTTTACCACCGGCTGTGCAGTTCGTCGACCTGGCCGTACGTCCCTTAGCTTTCGGTACTGTCGTATACCTGAAGACATCTGTGCAGTTCGTCACCGAGTGACCCAGTGACACACATTTCGAAGCAGCAAATGGATTTACGGCTGAATAAGTGAGTTTTTAATACAATCAGTTTCTGCTTTTTCCCTCGTTCGGGTAAAGTTGCCGTAAGTCGGGTAAAGAGATCCACCCATATGAATTGACAAGTAAAGTTCTTCCGCGACCGTCAAAAAGTCTAAAGGAAATGTTGTTCAGAATCATGGTCTTGACAACATATCCAAAGCTCATCGAAATCGGAGAGGAGATAGTTCAGATAGTACATCGATCGATTTACAATTACAAGTTACTTATCGCGTAAACTAAAGCCGGCCGACAAAAACTGTAACGGGAAATGTTGTTCAGAATCATGGTCTTGACAACATATCCAAAGCTCATCGAAATCGGAGAGGAGATAGTTCAGATAGTACATCGATCGATTTACAATTACAAGTTACTTATCGCGTAAACTAAAGCCGGCCGACAAAAACTGTAAAGGGAAATGTTGTTCAGAATCATGGTCTTGAAAACATATCCAAAGCTCATCCAAATCGGGGAAGATTCACATAATCTCGAGAAACTCTTGTTCGTTGCGGCATCGCGGCGTTACACCGCGCTCGTCTCCCGGCGCGCCGGGCTGAACGTGCCATCGCGCGTCTAGGTCGCGCTCTGATTGGTCCGTGTTTTTCGTTAATAACTCCTAAACAAAGCCCCGGCTGACATTGGTGCAAAGGAAAATGTTGCTTCAAATGACCTAAGGAACCTCCCATTTCCTGGAGTCGAAGGGGTCTTGGGACACCCTGTATTTCAATTATATATATATACAGGGTGTCCCAAAATTCGTGAAAATCCCGAAAGGGGGTGGTTCCGGAGACCATTCTAAGAGACATTTTCCTTTGCACCAATGTCAACTGCGGCTTTGTTTAGGAGTTATTAACGAAAAACACGGACCAATCAGAGCGCGCCCTGGCCCGGCGCGCCACGCCGCGCCGGCAAGCGAGTGTCGGTGGTACGCCGCGACATCGCAACGAACAAGAGTTTCTCGATAATGTGAACTCTCTCCGATTTTGATGAGCTTTGGATATGTTGTCAAGACCATAATTCTGAACAACATTTCTCTTTAGACTTTTTGGCGATCGGCTTTAGTTTACGAGATAAGTAACTTGTAATTGTAAATCGATCGATGTACTATCTGAACTATCTCCTCTCCGATTTCGATGCGCTTTGGATACGTTGTCAAGACCATGATTCTGAACAACATTTCTCTTTAGACTTTTTGGCAATCGGCTTTAGTTTACGAGATAATCGTAAAAAAAGAGAAGAAGCAGAAACTGATTGAATTAAAAACTCACGTATTCAGCCGTAAATCCATTTGCTGCTTCGAAATGTGTGTCACTGGGTCACTCGGTGACGAACTGCACAGATGTCTTCAGGTACACGGCAGTACCGAAAGCCAAGGGACGTACGGCCAGGTCGACGAACTGCACAGCCGGTGGTAAAAGGCCTAAGGGATGCGCGGTCAAGTCGACGATCCAGAATTTAACTTTCACTTTCGAATCGATAAATAATTCGTATGTTTATTTTACACAGATGCCTTGAAATTTTTCCACACTCACAATCACTGTTCACATTTGTCAACACATAGTTATGCACTAATAATAATTGCCATATCCCTTGTACTGCTGCACAAATCACAACAATCAGGTAATGCAATCACTAGACTGCGGATTTCATGCATTTGTAGCAAATATGAGTAGGTGCATTTTAATACAGTAGAGAGATTAAAATAATTTCAAACCACCATAGTATTATTTTCAACTTCTTAAAATGATCACAGTAAGAATCAAATATCTATCTGGCTCCCCTGTCCCTTGTAATAGCGGCAGCCAACATTCATTTTGCATAAAGATTCGCAGTCTAGTGATTAGTTTAAATATCACTATCAAAAACACAGCTAATAGCAACCGTTAGCTTTGAATTGACAAGTCTTTGGAGATGTTCTCTCTACCGCGGCTCGAACGACACTAATTTTCCTCAAGATTTTTCTAAAGAATTTAGGAAGGGCATTTAGAGTGTCGAAATTCGAAATGCACGCTGTAGCACGAGAACGACGGGACGGTTAGACGAAAAACAGAATGCGAGAAGGACCGCTGTAAGCTTTGTGGCAAACACATGTTTAGTTTTTCCTGCAGGTTGGTACGTAGAGTCGATGGGTAACTGTTCGAAAACGTCATCCGTCCTTTTACCCAGCAGGGGGTAAAAATGTCAGGTCAGCGTAGCATCCCTATTGTCCTATACCTTCCTTAAGAAACTTTCTAAAAGAAGGACAGACGACGTTTTCGAACGGTTACCCATCGACTCTGCGTACCAATCTACAGGAAAACCTAAACATGTGATTGCCATAAGTCTTAAAGCGGTCCTTCTCGTATCCTGTTTTTCGTCCAACCGTCCCGTCGTTCTCGTGCTACAGCGTGCATTTCGAATTTCGACACTCTAAATGCCCTTCCTAAATTCTTTAGAAAAATCTTGCGGAAAATCAGTGTCGTTCGAGCCGCGGTAGAGAGAACATCTCCAAAGACTTGTAAATTCAAAGCTAACGGTTGCTATGTATTAGCTGTTTTTTTGACTGTGATATTTAAACTAATCACTAGACTGCGAATCTTTATGCAAAATGAATGTTGGCTGCCGCTATTACAAGGGGCAGGAGCCAGACAGATATTTGATTCTTACTGTGATCATTTTAAGAATTTGAAAATAATACATTGGTGTTTTGAAATTATTTTAATCTCTCTACTGTATTAAAATGCACCTACTCATGTTTGCTACTAATGCATGAAATCCGCAGTTTAGTGATTGCATTACCTGATTGTTGTGATTTGTGCAGCAGTACAAGGGATATGGCAATTATTATTAGTGCATAACTATGTGTTGACAAATGTGAACAGTGATTGTGAGTGTGGAAAAATTTCAAGGCATCTGTGTAAAATAAACATACGAATTATTTATCGATTCGAAAGTGAAAGTTAAATTCTGGATCGTCGACTTGACCGCGCATCCCTTAGGCCTTCTACCACCGGCTGTGCAGTTCGTCGACCTGGCCGTACGTCCCTTGGCTTTCGGTACTGCCGTGTACCTGAAGACATCTGTGCAGTTCGTCACCGAGTGACCCAGTGACACACATTTCGAAGCAGCAAATGGATTTACGGCTGAATACGTGAGTTTTTAATTCAATCAGTTTCTGCTTCTTCTCTTTTTTTACGATTATCTCGTAAACTAAAGCCGATCGCCAAAAAGTCTAAAGAGAAATGTTGTTCAGAATCATGGTCTGGACAACGTATCCAAAGCTCATCGAAATCGGAGAGGATTCACATTATCGAGAAACTCTTGTTCGTTGCGATGTCACGGCGTACCACCGACACTCGCTTGCCGGCGCGGCGCGGCGCGGCGGGCCAGGACGCGCTCTGATTGGTCCGTGTTTTTCGTTAATAACTCCTAAACAAAGCCGCAGTTGACATTGGTGCAAAGGAAAATGTCTCTTAGAATGGTCTCAGGGACCACCCCCTTTCGGGATTTTCACGAATTTTGGGACACCCTGTATACATATATATATATATATATATATATATATATATATATTTTCACCGAGCAAGCATTTTATGTAAAGATTGCTATTGCCCAAGACCTGTTCATTTCTATTCACCTGCTTCGAGAGTTCGAACTTCGCGCGAGAAGTACTCCTTTGCTCCTTTCGTGATCTCGATTTTATAGACAGTGAATGGTGTCAGGTGTTCAAATTCGTGCGGCAGGCTGCTCAGAGGTCCACTATGGGTTCGTTCACCTGTGTCTCTGTTCTCGAAAACGATATCGTACCATTTAGCTGGACAGGATGTCGAATCCTGCGACACCGAACTCAGTATCAGGCTCGTGTTCTTCAGTTCCACGTCGAAGCTGGTGCTCGCTGAAACGTTAATTTAACAGTAACACCGTACATTAAAGAGTCATCCCCTGAAAAAACTTACGATTGCAGCGTGTCGTGAAGTTATTCCATTGTCCCGGAATGTCCGGGGAATATAAATCCGTCTGCAAAATGCATCTAATACTATAGGAAACACCAGGTTGCAATGTGTTCCTGTACGCAATTAGTTTGGTGTCGTTGTGCTTCATCGTAACGTCCTCGAAATTGCGTTCATTCCGTTCTCCTTCTTTCTAACGAATACAGAAATTCGATCAGTGTGATTGGTTACGAGTAACATCATTGAATTCGGTTCGGCTTACCAGTATCTGGAACCTGTAAATCGGGTGTACCAATTTATATTCTTCCTTCACTGGAAGAGAAACGTGAACCGTCGTCTCGTTGATGAAATCGATGGTCACAGGTGGAGGAGGATCGATACCTTCGGAGAACACGAAAATTATTATTTTTCGATTATGTTCGGTTACTATTCTTCTGCTAAGTTACCTATTTTGCAAAGGGGTGGTACTTTGTAACCTCTCGACTGGTCGCAACCAGATGTGCACTCTCCAGTGCGAAAATTGCACTTGTTATGTAAGCAAAAGTCGCAAGTCTGATTGCAATGGCGGCCATACTGCGGTGGGGCACATCCTGCAAAACGACTCTATTGACAAGTGTCGGCCGCGAATAATAACACTGTCCAATAAATTTTAATAGTTTTTTTTGTAGTCCAATATACAGGGTGAGTCCGAAGAAACAGAACACCTAAATATCACCGTTACTTTTCGTTGTACAAAAAAAACTTCTTAGGACAAAGTTACACTGTTTGAAGGGCCACATCTAACGGTATAAGGGAAACAATTTTCAAGGTCATTTTTTTACAAGATTTCAAGGTCATCGATATTTTTTTAAATGGAATGAAGTATTTTTGAATGCATCAATCGAGGGAGCCGGACATTCGTTATAAAAGAGTACTAATCTATGTATGTAGAAAAGTTAGTAGTTCACGAGATATTTCGATTTAAATAACTCTAAAACACCATTACTGCCGTACTAAGACGTTAGCGTTTACTTGCTAGTGTAAATTGAAGAGTTGAAATTGAAATTGAAAAATTGACGTTGAAATTGTAAAATTGAAATTGACGAGTTGAAATTGAAATTGAAGTTGAAGGGTTGATATTGAAATTGAAGTTGAAATAGAATATTTGATGTTGAAATTGAAATTGAAGAGTTGAAATTAACGAATTGAAATTGAAAAAGTGAAGTTGAAATTGAAAAATTGACGTTGAGATTGTAAAATTGAAATTGACGAGTTGAAATCGAAATTGAAGTTGAAGGGTTGATATTTAAATTGAAATATCTCGTGAACTACTAACTTTTCGACATACATGGGTTAGTACTTTTTTATAACGAATGCTCAGTTGCATCGATTGATCTATTAAAAAATACCTCATTCCACTTAAAAAAATATCGATGACCGTGAAATCTCATTAAAAAATGACCTCGAAAATTTTTTCCCTTACACCGTTACATGTGGCCCTTCAAACAGTAACTTTGTCCTAAGAAGTTTTTTTGTACAACGAAAAGTAACGGAGATATTTAAGTGTTCTGTTTCTTCGGACTCACCCTGTATTATCGAAACGCGAAAGTGCTGTTGGACAGTGTAATTATTTTTGCATCGAGGTAGCATTTTATGTAAAGATTGCTACTTTCGTCACAACGTGGCCCAGTATAGCCAGGTGAACAGGTGCAGCCAGATTCCTCGCAGATCTTTGCATTCTTGCAGTCCTCCTCGAGCTGCAGATCCTTAGTGCAGTCAACAGAGCAGTACGGTCCCACTTTGCCCAATTGGCAATCTGAATCAGCTATTGGGCAAGAGCAGAAATTAGAGCGATCATTCGATGATTCTTGGCGCAAAGTTTTCCCTCGTTAGCGACGTTATCGAAGGAAACTGGGGAGAACTCTATCCAGCGTGTCTTGAAAATATTGTGTATGTTTACTTTGATAATTCTACAATTAATCAATACACAAACTATCTATACACTGGAACAGTCGTAGAAAGTTTTTGGAATTGACAGAAGGGTGAAACATTACCAAATTCCATGTTCAACGTGGCAGGAGGCAAACTGCTCACGACGGTGTTGTCGTTGTAGAACAGTTTCTGACAGGTAATGTTTGGCCAATAGTATTCCGAATCATAGTCCTGGATCGCCTTCATGCTCACCTTTCGTATAGAATCTGAACAAAGACCGTGATCAATTTTCCAGGTGATTTGTAATAAAATCGAACAGCTTGGTTACTACAAGTTAGACTCGAAAAGTAATTTTTATAAATTTCATACCTGCCAGTGGACACGAGCGAACATTTGCCACCGCCCACAATGGATTAGGTGTCTCCTGTCTCTGTATAGTAACCATTCTCAGTTTCACCTTCGAATTTTCCAAAGAGATGGACTTGTTGATCCGCACGTACCGCCATGCTGGCAAACCGTGAATAGTGGGACGTCCTACTATCACTTCCAAAGTGTGTTCGACCTTTTTGGTGACAGCATCCACCAGCGTCAATTCCAGCTGACACTCTGCACACAATCCGATTGCCATTTCCACGCAGAAGTTGGTGGTGGTTACGTTCAGCACGGGGCTCGCGAGGACCGCGTCTCGGTCCGTCGTGTTAAGGAAATTGTCTGAAACAGACGTACACAGTGACACTGTTCCCGATACAAATGTTTACACGTTGATCACGGCCAGCGCTTAACAAATATTAATCAATGTTAATGCGTGGTGGGTTTAGTGTTAAATAATTGTACACAAAAATTCAGTGAATCATATGATAATGTCTGGTAGTGGCAGGATCAGTGGCGAATGTAGAGAATTGCCTTATTTTTTTATCAACGTGTTAATAGCATCTTAAAGGCTCACAGTTGTGCAACCGATACGTCGTCTTTGTGTTGCTGTACATCAATAGTTCAGCATAGTGTTCAGCATCCTGTTTCGACAAGCGTTTCTCGCTGTCAACGAAAGTTAGGATCATCCTCTCGCTGTCGTAAACCGAAATGATCCCCGTGCTTTTATTCCACGTTACGACGAACGTTTTCCACTCGAACGGGGAGAGTGCCCTGTGCTGTATCACAGTAGACAATTAACTATTAGAATCCCCAGAATCAAGATATTCAAATGGAATCGAATTAGTCAATGAAATCACCGCGATAACATCTCTGACCGGGTTGCAAGACATCTCTTCAATTGAAGATGTAGAGTGTAGGTCATTTTGCTTGCATTTTCGTATCACCGATCTGTTGTCAAAGATTCGAGGCTTCGAAATTATTCAAGACATTATGTATCGAAGCTTAAAATTAAAACGGTTCCGAAGATGACTGTTTAGGACTGTTTTACAAATGATCTGACTAACACTGTTTGTCCCGAACAACTATTATCAATAGATTGCGGATATGATGCATATAAATGAGCATTGTGTATATCGAATGCGAAACAGTGAATTTATTTCCGGCTCGTTAAAATGATTACGAAAAGAAATAAGTGTTCATGTAGCTTGCGATTATTGCAGATAATTTCTATGTCTATATAAATATTATTTTATAACGGTTCTTCACAGCCATTTCAAGAACCAACAAATTTACTAGATAAATAATACTGACTTTGTGTTCCTGATGTAACCAATGATTATCCAGTAGCAAAACTCATTGTGCTCGCAAAGAAATATGTTAGCATCTGCCGTTCCTCGAATGGAGACCGCGAACGATTGTATCCTCCATGCTTTGTAATGTGATGTGGACGTCATCCATACCTCTTCAAACTCTATGAAACGTAAACTTTGAACCGTCTGATTAAATTGCATGTTGATCTATTAAGTCTAACCTTCCCATCGTCGATCGAGCACAGGTCCCATAGGTGTCTTGAAGGAACTTGTTCGGCCCCAGCCTTCTGTACTCCAGGATGAGGTGCAGTTATCATTCCAGTTCAAGTCACAGTCCAGTAGACTCCTTGAGCGGGGCTGATTTGGATTTTGGAAAGCTGCAATTTGTGCACAGTGTCACCCACAAAAATCGCTGCTTCGAGACAGATCCTTCAATATGTATTCATCAGACTGTGGACCTTTACGCGTTTGTAGCAATAATACAAGAAAACATGACATTAAGGACATCTTTACTGCATGCATATCGCAAGGAATTTTTTGGTTGACAAATTGAATCTGATCCTTATCTTAGCTTTTATCAAATAAATCATGAAAGATAGAATTTGCCTAAAGATACGCGGTCCAGTACTCTGCAGTAGTCGAGTTATTCCTACTAGTGATCACCAGAGCAGGTAATTAGTTTCTTGCAAGATTATTTCGTCGAATCTTTGAAGAACATCCTAGGACTTAAGTTGGGATTGATATCGATCGCATGATTTTTAATTATAAATATAATAATATTTTTCTCGGCGCTCTGGTTCGATCAGTTTTTTTACATTAAATAGCTATTGTAACGAAAAGAAAGGTGGTGTGTTTCGTCCTGGACCCGCTAGAGGACTCATCAGTAAGGCTATCTAGCCGGTCTTGCCTTAGACTTAGACCCTAAGGCAAGATAGAAAAATATTATTTATAATCCTAGGACTTACGAGTGACTTCTTCTAGATTAGTAGGCACTCCTCTAAACTCTCTAATCCCTTCAGCATGTTCCCACTGCAAATATCTGTTCCACGTCAATCCTGCGCCATCGTCGTCCGAAACGCAGACCAATTCTCTGCTTTTGCGATTTGTCCAGTCGGTATCCTCTCTGCCCGTGAGGATAGTCAATCTTCCAGAAACGACAGCGAACTGTACCACGAGAATTAGCACCTCCGTCACATGCATTGTTCAGAGAATCCAAGAATAATCGTATACCACTATCGCCCTCATGAACCTCGTAAGGTTCGTTCTCGACGAAGTCGCGTTTCCCGTCGAAGACAATCTGTTGAGAACCCGCGATAAGGATCGTTTCCGATAGCTACCAACGAGGCAACACAGATAGCACACTACGTGATAAAGACGTCCTTTTTACGTACTTTTTAGGTCTGGACGACTTACGACTTAAACTGGACGTCTTTTAAGGGGTTAGACTCGTTTCCAGGATTGCAGTGATGCGAGATGCGCCTTCTCATTTCTCGATAATGCAAAGATGGGGTCTTTCACTAGACAAAAGCATATAAAAGGTCAATCTAGGCCGTGATCGCCCTCAAAAGTCCTATTTTTACGTTTACAAGGCGTCATTGGCATTACTCGGCAGTATGTAGCTGTCGCCTCTTTATGAAAACATCTAAATGCGCATCTGTGTGCTTCCGAATAATGCAACTTACGCTGCCGAATTATGGAAATTACTACTCGTAAACGTAAAATTAGGACTATTCACGGCGATCGCGGCCTTGATTGATTTTTTATCTAGCGCTTTTCGCTACGGAAAAATCCCATCTTTGCATTATCGAGAAATCAGAAGGCGCATGCCGCACCCATGCAATCCTGGAAACGCGAGTCTACTATCTTCAGACGCCTTCAAGTTGTGCAGATGTGCTATCTGGGGACATACCAAAAAATTATAAATCTGAAAGAACGGTTCGCTGAATCAAACGCAGGCTTCACTTTGCGTTGCTGCTTGAATATCCAAATCAGTACAAAATACAGTGTCTCGCTGCTTAGGTACATTTAGGGTGTGGCACTAACTGTTGCCACCTAAAACAACTTCGAAAGCATGATAATAGTAGAAAAGTTTCCGAATTAAAAGTTGCATCAGACAACGGGGGCCGTAGTGTGGTGTTAATCTTGTGTTGCTAGGTGGAGTCGCATCAGTGATGTGAATGTCACCTTTGCTTTTTCAATAAAATGCTACGTTGTTGTACCTGTTTTCTGATAGCAGCTACTGAGATGAATCCGATGAGGTGCACATTAAGGTCTGTGATGGCTAGCAAAGGTTATTTATGAAAAAAAGACGAAATAAACTTGCACTTAAAGAAGTTGTTGAAAGTGATTGCTATCGGTATCATTGCAATGCTGCAATCTTCTTATCATGAATTTAGTAGTATTTCCTATCTCTTCAGCACATATCGAATCACATATATAACGTTGAATTAGTTTTTCCATGCTCTATAACTGTATGCAAATAAAGTGTACGTTCATTGTAAAATAAAATTCGCAACTTTGAAATATCGAAAAATCGATTTTAAAAAAACTTTTTCTTTAGAATAACAAAGGTATTTACAGAATTTACAAAGATATTTACAAAGATCTGTTTACAATTATGTACGTATACAATATACTGTATGTATATTTGTTTAAAAAATTCTGTTTTAGAATCGAAAAGAAATATTTAGACAAGAAAATAATGAAAGCATCTTCATGATTTTAAAACATCGTTTCCAAAGGTTCGTTAAAATATATTATGTATCTTCTGGTAATAATTGTATTTCATTTTTTACATCAGTAATGTGTTTCCTATCATCGGCGACAAATTGTAATATGTATAACTATTTTTCCTCATCTTTTGTTAATACGTGATTATATTCTTGTATATGTTTCACACCACGTTCAGCTATGTCGTTTACGACTTTTAAATTTTGGACGGTGCTTAACCCATATTCAAATCGTTTTCATCTTCCCATAAATCGGTATCTTGTGTAAAAAATTCTGTGGGAACTGAAAATCTTTCAAAGAATTTTGTTGTATGTTGGGAAAAATAAAATAATGAATATTTCTGTTACTGTAAACTTCTACATCATACTTTCGCAAGGTTCTGGTCAGTATTTTGCGCTTGTACTATTCGCAATTTTGTGCTCTTTCCCACACTTTTATCAAGAAATGCCAGCTGGTATCTTATTGATACGGTTATTGATACAATGATTATTTTGTTCATCAGTATTGCGATATAGGGTGTGGTCGGGCAGGTGGTACAACCGAGCAGGGAGTGATACTGCATGTAAAAATAAGTCGAATAAATAAAATTTTAACTAGAGGGTTATTGTTGCTCGCTCGCTTCGCTCGCTCGCGAGTAGGGTTGTTTTTGCTCGCTCGCATTGCGAGCTCGCGGATAGGACTGCTCTTGCGAAAGGGTTAGTGGTACGCATGGCTAGTAGTACCTATAGCTATTAATGTATTCTTTTGATTTGGTGTGTGACTCTCCACGAGCCACACAAAGAACTTCCCGATTCGTTAGTTGCAGTATATTATTATCATTATTAAGTGTACGTTTTAAGAAGATTATACGTTTTCAGGGAAATTCAATAGTTTTCTACTTATCATAATGTTTGCTATATGGCGTCGCATTAAACCAACATCGTATGCTCGTTGCTCGCTTGGTTCCTTGTTATAGCATACTAATGTTGCAAAATAAATTGTCTTAATTAGTTTTTCGCAAACGATACAACTCCTCATTATCCGGGTTTGCAGTATTGATCTTGGTTTTCTTCGATACTGTTAATTTAAATTGTCCCAAAATATATAAACCGCGCTCAATTTTGAAACTCTGCTCAGTGCTACATACAACATTTGTAAAGTTCGCCTTTCTGATTTTTTAAAATCCAAACATACTTTCTCGTATGTTTGTCCCTGACTTTTATGAATCGTAATCGCTTCAGCAGGAACCACTGGAAATTGACTACGTGTGATTTGATATTTTTCCTCACTCGACATATTTACTTGATTCGATATTTTTATTATTGGTGTTAAATTTTGATCAATATTTGCATTTTTCATATAATCACGATAACGAGTTCTTACTTTCACTCCTACTCTGGCCAATTGAAAATCTAACCACAATATAGACGAAATTATAGTATTTTCTTGAAAAGTAATAAATTTTAATATTCCGCATGTGTCTGTGCTCCATTAACCAATCCGTTTTCAACATCAATGTTATTAATAATTATCATATAGTTTATATTAATTTTCAATTTAATCTCAGTTAATAATTCGTTTTGAACTGATTGTTTTTTTAAAGATTGTAATATAAATTTTTCTTTGTACTTTCATCGATATTCTTTGAAAATGTTTTCTCGGGAGTAGAGATGATTAACTCACTCTTGCATTGGGATAATTTTCGATTATTGTAAGCGGAAACATCATCGTAAGGTACAAAAAAAAATTTTTTTTAAATTTTTTTTTTGAATTTTAAAAAAATCGAAAAATTTTTTTTTTGTGTAATTACGCTTGTTTCTTCGGTGGAAACTTTCCGTTCTCTCGTATAAATTGCATTGTTGAATGAACTTCTTTCGAAAAAAAATAAAAAAACTAAAAAACTACTGGACCAAAATGGACCAAAATCTAATCAGCTCTAAGTTACGACGGGGCACATCGATTGCATCATTCATCATTCTGATCGCGTTGTTACTTTTTCAGAAAACGTTAACGAAAAATTTGATACCATAGAAACAGACATACGCACACATACACACACACACACACACACACACATACGAACATTTTGATAAAAATAGTCTAAAGTGACTCCAATGACCATGAAACGTGAAGATCTGCTAAAAAATCGATTTTCGATTTTCGGGGTCATTACAATAACTTCCCTATAAAATCGGGAAGTTAAAAAATACCACGTTTTTAAAACGGGATATAAAGTATGAAATAATTTTTCCTAGTCCCACAGAAGTTACTAACACCATACAGATAGTCCTGATAATTTGTGATTGTGAATTTTTAATAGCTACGAAAATACATGCAAGATTTAAAACGAAAACCGTGGGGCGCATGCAATACATAGATAACTGATGCATAAATCGTTCACCTAAGTCACTAACAATTTTATTGCACTGCAAATGATATGAACTGTTGTGCGAGTTTTCTCAATGGCAGCTACTCTCTATACTCCTTACTATTATCTTGCGCCCCACGTTTTTCGTTTTAAATCTTCCAAGTATTTTCATAGCTATTAAAAATTCACAATCACAAATTTTCAGGACTATCTGTATGGGGTTAGGAACCTGTATGGGGCTAGGAAAAATTATTTTATACTTTTTAGACCGTTTTAGAAGCGTGGTATTTTTAAAAATTTATTTTTATTTAAAATTTATTTTCTGCTTTTTAGTCTTGTGTGTGTGAAATATTTCAATCCATTTTGAACATTTTGATGAGATTATAACAGAGACATGTAGTAAATTTCAGACTGTATTGCGACCGCGTCATATCGAAAACAAATGCCGTGGTAAAATGTCATAGATAAAGGTCCGACGGAGAATCTCGGTGTAACTGTTCTTTCGCTTGATAAACAAACTTTATAGTATAATAATACGTAGTGTAAACACTGCACGGTGCTCGAACGCACACTGAACCAGTGATGGGATATTGACGAGTATTTACATTTTCAAGGTCTGGCTGGTAGACATTAAGACAAAAAAGAGGAATAAAATAGGTATTGACCTACTGAATTCCATGTGTGTGGTGCGCACATCACTCAAAGCTAGACAAGAGTCTAGCCGCACCATGTCTATCGATGATAGACATTTGTCTTTAATGTCGTCGAGCAATTTGTATGCAAGTTCGTCGCGTACGCAAAATTTCAAGCAATTGACTTTGCATGCGTTTACGAACTTGTAGGTCGTATATTTCTTCGAAATTGTAGTCTTCATTTCTTATTTTGGCGAGTGCACTATTTCTATAACAACCACAGATGTATAACTATTCTCTGCAACTTTTCTCCGTGGCGTTTTTATCGACTTTAATATAATATAAGGCATTTATTTTGCTCAAAAATTAATTTCATCGATGAATAAAGATAAGTATACGTTAATTTTAATATTGTGTCCTATAATATTGCAATTAGAATTATGATTTTAATTCTGTTTGTTTCTTCTTTGAATATAGGAACGCAGAGGACCAGCTGTTACGGAATTTTCGAATACCTCGAAACAACTACCAAAAGCATAAAGGATAATTTAGAAGAAACAGATAAGTTTGTGGTTACATTACTATTTTATTCTGTACTCCGCAATTATAACTTCAACTGTGTTTCTTTTTTCTTAATTACAGGCAAAAATTTCTTAATTAAGTGGCAAAAATTTAAGTTGAAAATAAATGTAGACAAGTAAAAAATGTTTTTGATTAAACTTTTCATTAAAACTCAAAGCAATAAGTATTTAATGAAAAAAAAATGATTAGATGCGGGATTCGATTCGGGGCCAGAAGATTCCCGGCCGTATAGTTATTCTTTTAACGACTATGCAATCTCTAAATACTTATAAAAAAATTAAGAACAATTGCTTCAATAATATCCAAGTACTGAATTTTTATAAAACTGGTGTATCTAAAACTTCAATACAAAATATGCATTTTCTCCGAATGTTTGGAGGTTTCCAATTTTTTAAAACATGTTTCCATAATCTGAAAAATCTGAAAAAAATACACATTAATAATCAAGATGAGACACAACTAACATAATAATATAAATGTGGTCAACTGTGAAGACTTTTATATATATAAAATCGGCAATTTTATGTTCTCCGAGTTATTTAAAAATCGATTTTGCAACCAAAAATTTTGAAAAAAATCTCAGTCGCGTATGCTATTAGGTAGAATATTCATGAATTTTTTCATAATTTTCTGTTGAACATGACGTGACTAAAAATCAATTTGGATGGATACTTTTGACCATCTTATCCGGCTATACCTTAAGAATCGACGAAAACATTATTTAAAAAATACAAAATATATTATTCTCTTTACATCATAAAAACCCAATTTTTCAAAAAAAATTTAGTCCAAATTTCTCTTCGATATCTCTTTTAGATCAAATGTTATAGCAAAATGTGCGACGCGTCGCGCCGCGCTGTGCCGGGATACAAATGCGCGCCGTCTCCAGATTCCGACTTTTCGCCTCATGCTTTCGAAACTTCGGTAACGTGAAAACCGAAGGAACGCGTCAGCGTCGATCAGTCGAGCAGGTCGTTCACACGGACAGAGTAGAGGTAACCAGGTGTGTGTATCGCGCGTGCAATCGAGCAGGCACCAACGCGGGCATGCGCGGTCGACACGGATACGACGGTACGTCAGGGAAGGGGAAACCAGCGACTCAGGGGAACGGCCCAGTGATGCCAGAATCACAGGTCGTGGGTTTTTTCCCCTCCTCTCGCTGAGCCGACTCGACCCCCCGTCCCCACTCTAACGCACCGTCGTCGTCGCCACGTTGCTTCTACTGCGCACGCGCTACACACGAACGTATCTCCATCAATCAGAGTATCTCGGCAAAGTAGACGACGCGCGGTATTGGACCTGAAAAGCTGGCCAAAAATCAATATTGTAAATATTTACATAGAATGTTGTAATTACGCCCCAATATAGATAAATAAACATGCCATTACGTGGTGCACTCCTTTTTTTTGTTTATCCAAACAGTCACCCGTGTCTCCAATTAAAACATAGCACTTGTTCGATACACACGCCTTTGATCGTAGCATTCCATTCATACGCATCTCTTTCTTGTTATAATTTTTATGTTGAAAGTGATTTTTGTGACGAAATTTGGAGTAGATGTTGTTACAAGAAGGTATGTACATTATATTAAGCATATCTGTGTCAATGTTAAAATTTTTTTAAACGTAGTTTTACCGATTTCCAATCCTGGTTAAGAGCTCTTATTGTTAGATTTTCATGACGGTTTTTTGCATAAATTAGTGTTTTTAAACATATGCAACTCATCGCAACGGCATAAAAGTTATGTGGTGTTAAACTACAGGATATCTAGAATTAGTATACCGCAAAAAAGTTTTCACAAGTTTTCACATTAAAAAAATAAAGCTCCAAATATAGCCCCTTTTTATTGCCATGGTTTTAGTAACTCGCTTAAGAAAATTTATTAAGAAAATAAAATAATTATTAAATAATAATAATAATAATAATACCAATTATTATTATTATTATTAATTTAATAATTGTTCCTAATTTGGAATCAGATTTTCTAAAAGAAGCGAAATGGACCTACTTCAAGGTCTGAAGAGCTTCAAATAAAAAAAAAAAGAAAGATTTTCTAAAATCTGAAAATCATAAATACATTTTATGTATATGTATAACAAAATATAGCAAAATTTGTACCGAACAGACACAAGAAAGCGAGTTACTAAAACCATGGTAATAAAAAGGGGCTATATTTGGAGCTTTATTTTTTTTTAATGTGAAAACTTGTGAAAACTTTTTTGCGGTATACTAATTCTAGATATCCTGTAGTTTAACACCACATAACTTTTATGCCGTTGCGATGAGTTGCATATGTTTAAAAACACTAATTTATACAAAAAACTGTCAAGAAAATCTAAGAGCTCTTAACCAGGATTGGAAATCGGTAAAAATACGTATAAAAAAATTTTAACATTGACACAGATATGCTGAATATAATGTACATACCTTCTTGTAACAACATCTACTCCAAATTTCGTCACAAAAATCACTTTCAACATAAAAATTATAACAAGAAAGAGATGCGTATGAATGGAATGCTACGATCAAAGGCGTGTGTATCGAACAAGTGCTATGTTTTAATTGGAGACACGGGTGACTGTTTGGATAAACAAAAAAAGGAGTGCACCACGTAATGGCATGTTTATTTATCTATATTGGGACGTAATTACAACATTCTATGTAAATATTTACAATATTGATTTTTGGCCAGCTTTTCAGGTCCAATACCGCACTGTGCGACGGTGCGTGGCGACGACGGTGCGTCAGGGTGGGGGGTCGAGTCGGCTGAGCGAGCGGAGGGGAAAAAACCCACGACCCGTGATTCTGGCATCACTGGAACGGCCCACGGCCCACGAATATCCCACCACTGCACTGAACTCCTTCGGTGCTAAGCGGGTCAGTGGAGTGGAAATGGAGTCAGAGTGGGAACGCGTAGTGGAGAAAGGAGCGCTGTCGCGCGGAGTGGAGACCGCTGTACGCGATCACGTACTACCGAGCGTCGCACGGGGAGGTGTAACGGTTAAATTTGATAGTTTATATCTCCTAAACGCATAGGCTTTTGTAAAATTTTTTAAAAATATTGCATTGTCATCCAGTTCTGGGCTATGTTTAAAATTTCAAGTCTCTAGCTCATCGGGAAGTTACAATAGTTTAAAATCAATTGCAAAATTTGTACCGAACAGACCGACAAACAAACAGACAGACAAGAAAGCGAGCTAATAAAAACGTGGTAAAAAGGGAATATCATTTTTTTGTTTCGAGAAAATCGAGTTTGAAAATGCAGCGAATACTCCTGCTATTGCGTAGGAATCGTCTAACGCGTCTGACCATGATCAACCAATTCTACTTTGTGCATGTATACTAAAGCACGCGAATCTGACGGAACTTTAAACTCGATTTTCTCGAAAACGAAGCGTCAAACGAAAAACTGTTATTCCTCTTTTTGACTTATTCTTGAATGTAGTATCACCCCCTGCTCGGTTATACCCCATGCAGTGGATTTTCCATTGCTATTGGGCGTATCCACACCAGAGTTGGGCAGGAATTAATTACATCTTCAATTACAATTACATGTAATTGTAATTGTAATTGTTAGTTGCAATTACAAGTAATTGTAGCTGGTAGCTGCAATTCCTTCCCAAACAGACGACGCTCGCGCGTTGCGCGTGAACATTCACACACCGCTAAGGTACTCTCACACACCGCTAGACCACGTATACGTACGCGAGGATTGTAAGGGTCCGAGATTCCACTTCTGATTTCTCGATAATGCAAAGTCGGGGTTTTTTAGTAGTCAAAATAGCTAGATGAAAGATCAATCTAGGCCATTGTTTGCCTCAAAAGTCCTTCTTTTACGTTTCCGAGAAATGGTTTTTCAATATTTGGCTGCATGTTGCCCGTCGCATGTTGCCCGTTAGATGACGCTGCAGTCACGCCGACGTAGTAGCCTCTCCGAAGGAATATATGTTAGTAGGATACTCGACGGAATCTAAAGCTTACCGTTTATGGGAACACAGGACAAAGACGGTAATAAATGAGAGAGATGTACGATTCATTGAAGAACAGAACATTATCGTAGATGAGAAGGAGCAACAAAACCAACTATGTCCAATACAACTAAAAGAAGAATCACAGGAAGATTCTCCTGAACAGGAAGAAGAGCTGCAAACAAATAGAGAAGAAACCGAACAAGAAGAAAAGTTGACACCAAACAGGGAAGAAGTTGACCGGAAAACTTCATTGAGGGGAAGAGGTCGCCCACGATTCGAAAGGACAGGAAGACCGGGCAGACCTAGGAAAATATATCAGTGCAGACCATGCTCTAGTCCAGAAGGAAGAGATGATCCAATGCATGTGCAGGAGGCTTTAAATAGATCAGACGGAGAACAATGACTAGAGGCTATGGAATTAGAATACAAATCATTAATAGACAACAATACTTGGGAACTGGTAAGTAGACCAAAAGACAAAAAGGTATTAAAAAATAAATGGGTTTTTAAGGTAAAAAGGAAACAAGATGGATCAATTGAAAAATATAAGGCAAGGCTAGTAGCAAGAGACGACCAACAAAGGGAAGGTATAGATTTTGATGAGGTATTCTCGCCTGTAACCAGAATGGAGACCATACATACACTGTTTGCGGTCAGTGTGATGAAGGGAATGCATCTTCACCAAATGGACGTAATAACTGCATATGTGCAAGGAAATCTAAATGATGAAATCTTCATGGAACAACCAAAGATGTTTGAAAGATTTGATGCTCAAAATACAGTATGTAAACTAAAGAAGCCTTTATATGGTCTAAAGCAAGCGGGTCGCGAATGGTATCACAAATTGGATAATTTTTTAGTTAGCTTAGATTTTAAAAAGACCGCGATAGATCCATGTGTATACGTTAGTAACGATAAGAATAGCGATGCAATAATTACTGTTTATGTTGACGACTTGTTGATAGCGTCTGCAGATTTAAAAGAAATAGAAAAAATTAAAAACTTGTTAAAACGTGAATTTAAAATAAAGGACTTAGGCAAGGTAAAGGATATTTTAGGTATGCACGTAGAAAGGGCAGGTAGCTTAGGAAGTATTAAAGTGTCTCAAGAAAAATATGTTAAAGATTTGTTAGAAAGGTTCGATATGACAGAATGCAATACCATAAGTGTGCCCATGGAAAATAATATCAATATAGAGACCATCAAATCGGAAACTGATAGGGACGACATTGTAAACAAACCATATAGAGAACTGGTAGGAAGTTTAAATTATCTAGCGAATACGACTAGGCCGGATATAGCTTTCGCGGCGAACGTGTTAAGTCGATTCAATGCATGTCCGAAAGAAACACATTGGAAAATGGCGAAACGCGTGCTTCGTTATTTAAAAGGTACGATAAAATATAGCATGAAATATGAAGACAAAATAGTCCATTACTAGCATACGTAGATTCCGATTGGGCCGGCGATGCAAACGATAGAGAATCGTGTACTGGGTATGTTTTAAAATTAGCGGGTGGTCCAATTAACTGGAAAAGTAAAAAGCAAAGACCGAATACATGGCACTGTTGGAGGTAACCAAAGAAATCATATATACGAGAAATTTGTTAAAACACATGAAAATTTATTCACTGTTAAACAATCTAACTACAGTTCACTGCGATAATTTAAGTGCGGTAGAGTTAAGTAAAAACAGCGTGTACCCCAGGGTCGAAGCAAACATATACATATAAGATACCATTTTTCTCGGGAAGCGCAAGAACAAGGAGAAATCATTGTAAAACACTTGCGTACGAGTGAAATGACCGCGGACATTCTTACGAAACCATTAGGTAGGATTAAGCACGAGACATGCGTTCGATTGTTAAATTAAGAGTATTAAGGGGGTAGTATAGGCTCGATTTGGAACTAGAAAATTACTAGAATCTTACTAGAAAAAGGGGTCGAAAAATGGGTTTCGTACTGAACGTTGTTTGACCTTATTAGAACAAATTGTGGGCTGTGTGAGGGCTCATTCGAAAGAGGAAGGTTAGACGCAGCGCGCTTTTCTCACGAGGTTAACGAGATTATGTTTATATCTAATAATATGATGGCCCAAAGTAGAGAAAAAATCTAGGAAAAAATCCCGCAGATTTCAATGCATTTTCTGTCTCTAATAGACTTTTTTGACTTATGAGATGAGAAAAGCGCGCTGCGTTGAACCTTCCTCTTTAGAATGAGCCCTCATCCAGCCCACAATTTGTTCTAATAGGGTCAATCAACGTCTGGGCGCAGATCCATGTTTCGACCCATTTTTCTAGTAAGATTCTAGTAAATAGCAAATATCTAGCAAATAACTAGAATCTTACTAGAAAAATGGGTCGAAACATGGATTTGCGCCCAGACGTTGATTGACCCTATTAGAACAAATTGTGGGCTGTGTGAGGGCTCATTCGAAAGAGGAAGGTTCAACGCAGCGCGCTTTTCTCATCTCATAAGTCAAAAAAGTCTTTTAGAGACAGAAAATGCATTGAAATCTGCGGGTTTTTTTCCTAGATTTTTTCTCTACTTTGGACCCTCATATTATTAATTATTAACATAATCTCGTTAACCTCGTGAGAAAAGCGCGCTGCGTCTAACCTTCCTCTTTCGAATGAGCCCTCACACAGCCCACAATTTGTTCTAATAAGGTCAAACAACGTTCAGTACGAAACCCATATTTTCGACCCAAAATCTAGTAAGATTCTAGTTCCTTTCTAGTTACAAATCGAGGGTATACTACCCCCTTAAAAGGGTTGTAAGACGTGCAGTTGAGGGGGAGTGTAGGAATGGTAAAGACCATACAACAGCACGTCTTCCGTGCCTAAGCTCGGGTAGACTAGGGATCTTTGGCGCGAGTCGGTTGCCGCGTGCGAATGCGTTGGCGCGGTAAACAAGCGAGTCGTCTGTCGATCGTCGTTATACAAAACATGTCAAATGTCTTCTTGTCTATTGATTGATTTCATTGAAACTGTTTCCTGTTGTTAACCTTTATATGCTGTGTGTTATTTGTGAGGCATCATAAATTCTACATTTCTAATTGCTCATTTGTTACTTATTTAGTAGTTTTCCAGATAATTTAAATCACCGATATCTTTGGTTATAAATTTCGTGCAGCGTTCACTTCCAATAATTTTAATTTCGTCAATTTTCAAAGGTCCACTTTTTTTAAAAGAGGTCCGTAAAGGGGACAATTTTTTAAAAAGTAGCCCGTTGTGAAAACACGGCATATGTTTAAAACAATTGCAAAATAAATGGTGAAAAATATTTTTTTTTCAAATAACATTTTGAGTGGATACTCTTATGTTTCCATTATAAGCTCTTAAAAACTCATTTTCCTCGGTTTGCTAGTTCAGCTATTATAATTTAATGGAAAAATGTTGACGCTTTATTTTATTACACGTATGTGAAACCAAGAATTTTTAAGATTTTGAAAAATTCTTTGAGATACGTTCATATGTCACTAAAGACTACAACATATTTAAATTTGAACAAAATCCGAAATTTTACTTCAAAAAGTGTCCGCTTTCGCGTAGAATGACCCTATTATAAGGGATTTGCGTCACCCGGTACACGTTTGGGAGGCCACGATTGACAAAACATTATCGTGGAACATTCTACTAGAATATTCCTCGAAAGGATGATGCGATATTTTTTCTTGGCGTAGACGCAGTGCCTCACGCCTAGACGCAGGACGCAGTTCTGATGAAGTATGACGAATGGAGTATAAATGGCGCTGGAATAACAAAACGCTGCGTCGAGACGCGCAAAGGAGATCCCATCTTTAAGTATTCTTGGAAACGGCAGGCGGGGTCGTACGCGATTGGTTCCGGATCGATCGCATGATCCAGGGAGACGACTGTTCGAGATTCGAATCGTGGAGATTTAACGGTGATGGTCGCAGACAAACACACCGTGACCTCGCGCAACGGTTCCGCGTGATCGCTACGCGACTCTAAACATGATTGAAAAAGATCAGAGCGAACGGAGCTCGACGGTTGGCGTAACGACCGGCAAATTCACAATTCGAATCCCGAACAAATATCTTGAGGACAAAGTTGAATGGTAAAATGGGGCTCATACGATACCAAAACAATTTTTGTTTTTATGTAATTTTTTTAGATATATGGAGGTCACCTACATTTTTTTAAATGGAACGATCCTTTCTTAAACATCTACAATGATAATCCCTTTCATTACGAATTCAGTGACTATAATAACTCAAGGTCATTCAAGGTGACGGACAGAAAAAGCGTACAAGATATAATACAGGTATTCATCAATTTCAAGAAAAAAAAATATATTGGAAGCTCCATGCGAACTAGCAACCTACCGATTACTAGTACTTTTCGCGCTCTACGCCCTCGGCTATTCATCTTCTTGTTAACCTCTGAACGCGAACTCCTTATCAACGTGTGCGCGTGTAAACCGATTTGGAAATGCAATTTTCACGGAAAATCTTGAGAAATGCGCGCTAAATTATATTTGGAGATGACATCTTCAAATTATCGCAAGTTTCAGAAAAATCCGTGACCATTCAACCGTGGCAGACTGGTTATCAGAGAGGGGGTACATCACCTCACCACGATTCCCCTCATTCAGCATCACTGCCCCCGGTCCACGATTCCTGGCATCACTGGACACTGGACCACTGCTTCGTTGGCTTGTGTCGCGATTAGACGTTTTGACTTGCTTAAGACCCAAGTACTTTTGTGAACGTAGACGGACGAGAGGGACAACTAGCGAGAAGATATCCGCTGTCGACGACCTGTTGCCTTTGGTAAGCCCTAGTCAGATCTCCCTTTAATATTGCCCCCTCGGATAGCGTTTAGCGGGTCCGCGGTCGCGTTGCGGATATTATCACCGTGGCTTCGAGAGTGCCGGCACTCGCGAGAACGTAGAGTCGCGAGGGGTATGAAATAGTATGAATCCGTTGCACAGTGGTTCGAGAAGGCGATTTTACTGGCCAAAAGTCAATTTTATACATATACAATATACATATATTAGTAGGCGTGGTTTCATTATTTAATTAGGTTCCCAACATTATTTAATCCATGTGCGAATACTGCAATATTATTGGCAATTTAAACTTTGGGAAGGTTTTTAAAAAAATGTATAAAAGTGTTAGACATCAGAATTCATTTATATACTGTGTAATTTAGTTTAAGAGTTGAAAATAATTTTGAATTACAATGTCGGAAAGTATGTTCCACTTAGTGTTCCTGATTTCTCAACATTTTTCATTTCTCGAGAAATGAGAAATGAGGCTATATTTCTCGAGAATTCTCGAGAATTCTCGAGAATTTTTAATAAAATAAAAATATATTGGAAAACTTATGATATTTGGAATATCGTTGATAATATTTATCGAAAGCGCAAAAAACTTTAACTGAATGTTTATTCCTGTCCAATATGTACATAACTTTAAAAACAAGGAAAAAATAGACGCTTAATATAGCCGATATTTATTTATTTAAAACCAAACTTTTATAAAGTGAAACATTACGCTTTTGTTTTGAAATGACTTCTTAAGAAGCATAATGCGTCTAATGTAGAATCAGACAATCTACTCCTTTTTTTTTGTTATAAAATCCGTAGCCGTAGAAAAATTTCTTTCATTTTGTGTAGATGTTGGCTTTATTGTATGTAGAACATCCAAAGGTTGCTGCAGATTGGGTGTCCTTTTTCCAGTGGACTGAAAAATCGGCTCTAATGTTGCTAATAAAATTTCGGCAATTTTAATATATTTATCGTTCCACATGTAGTCTACATTTATTTCAGATAGTGCTCTTTTAATAGGATTCCGTACTCTCAAAAATCGTCTAATCATAGCCTCTATAGTGTTCCACCTGGTTTTACAATCCAAAATGAGTTTTAATTTTGTATTTTGTTCTTCCTCTATATATTTCTGCAGAATATCATTCTTTACCGGCGAATTTTTAAATATTTTTACCATTTTTCGAATTGCTGTGACTGTTTCTCTGATTGTTGGTCGTAATTGAACGTTTGAGGTTTCTATTGTTTCGACATCGGAATCTGAATGATCTGAATCGGCTGAATCTTTATTTTCGTTTTCTAAAAATCTATTGTTTTCGTCCGAATCACCAGATTGGGTATCATCAGTATTTTTTTTACATAAAATATTTTTAAAACAGCTAAATGTATCCCATGATTATAACACAGCTGTTGGTATGCCGGAGAGAGTCGTCCTTTGCATAACAGACGCCCCATCACTCATAACAGCTAGAACGTCTTCTTGTAGTGAAAGTCTAAAAGAATTTAGTTTTACAGTAAGTAATTCTAAAGCTTTTTCAGCTGTACAGCTTCCATGAATTGGTATTAACCCTAGATTGGTAGATTCCTTGCTACTGTAATACATATGTACATCCAATATCCATATATCTTTTATTGTTTACACTCGTCCATTCATCAATAGATATGCTGAATTTTTTGTTGTTTAATTTTAGTGTTTTTATTTTTTTAATTAATTCTTCTTTCTTCTGCGTATAATACTCCATCATTAATTGCATTACATCTGATGAATTACGGTGGAGACTAAATCCTTTGATCGATAAACTGTGTCTTATAAATTCACTTTTAGTGATTTGATTAATTGAAAATCGATCAACAGTTGCCAATTTCGATATTATTTCTGACAAAATTGGTCGTGTAATAAATTTATTAATTGTTTCATTGTCATCTGAATACCGAAATCGTTTGACGGATTTAAAACTAAAACTACTGGTACTTGGTTCATCCATACTTTCCACTCGTTTAAAACTGTGAGCACCTTCAAGATGCCTACGAAGACCTATGGTTGCCGATCCTTTGCAAGAAAGCTGTTTTTCACAAATATTGCAGGTAGCAGACTCTTTGTTTTTATTTTTTTGAAAATATTCCCAGCAATCTTTGTATGTCTTATTCATATTGACAGGCTAAAATATTATGAATAACCAGATTATATAAATAATAAATACATAAAAATTACAACAAATAAATTATAGTAACAATAACTAACTTGACACCAACTATGCACGAACGGACACAAGAACTAAACCTTCGTTTTTGGAATTCAACCGTAGACTGCCTGTTTGTTCACGCAGAACAGAGAATCACGATTAACGCGATCGTCACTTTTTCCGAAGTTTCATCGCTGCCGCCTAGACATTGTATCACAGTGTGTCGTGCAGCGAACATCAAAGCACCAAGTGCATTACCTGACATCGACACGCATTCCCAACAATTATTATAAATTATCACATTGCAAACATGCATACGTAGGCATCGATATTCTGCTTGTAGATATGCTTATGCCTACGCGATTGATTAGTATAATATGCAATTTGAGTTAACTAAAAATTCATTTCCGAAAATATGTTATGAAATAAATGAGATTGATAAGAATTTTCCTTGAGTTAAATTTCTCGAGAAATGTGAGAAATAACCAATTATAGAGAAATTCTCGACAAAGAACTCTCGAGAAGGAACACTAGTTCCACTTTAACCTTCCCATCATACTGTCTTGACATCACAAAAGGTTAATTATTTTTATATATTTGTAGATAAATATAACTTTAAAAGTGGGAACTTTTTTGAAGGTGATCCGAGCAGGAAAATAATTACTGTGTCTGATGTTATTGAAGTGACTTGTGACGAAACTAGAAAGTCCATTAAAGAAAAAGTACGTCTTTTTTGCAACAATTTATCCCAGAAATGAAAAAATTGTCATCGGTCACTAAAGCGGTTTAAAGCGAATTACGATAAATGGTTACAACAACATCTAATCTTTGATCGAAACGTAAATGAAGATCAATTGATGATGCAGAAGATTTAGATGGAGAGGAATTCGAATTAGCCATGTTGAAATATTTGAATAATTTAGTATTAACATCGCACGCGGAAATATAATTATATACAAATTTATTGCGTTGAAAAATGTCGAAATGTGTGTGTCTCTTTAATTTTGGCCACAAAAACCAAATTTCCAGACTATGTGCATAGTATTGAATTCACCATTTTGAATTTTTCATTTTTGATGTCAAATTCGTTATCAGTGACCTGAAAACATCTGATTATCAACTTTTATAAAGATCCAATGACACTTTCACTTTTGGCCAGTAAAATCGCGTTCTCGGACCACTGTGCGTTGGTCGGCGAGCACACGTGGAAGGATATTATGTATTTAGCGATTGTATTTAGCGAAAGACCCGTGTGCCGTCGTTTATTTCACATAAGCCTCGTTCCGTTCCACGGTGGGACGCCACCACGTACCCGATTCGCATAGCCGTAACTAGTTCAGAGTTCAGACGACAGCAGCCATTTAGAGATCGCGTATTCCGTCGGAATTCGGGCGTAGATATGCCGTTCTGGCCTACGGAGACGCGAACACCTTGTTCCTGCCAAATTCGCCGCGTAGTTAGAGACGTCCTTGAGACAGAGCGCGTGCAGTTAACATCCGTCGCAAAATAATTTGTAACGCGCCGCACAGTGTCGCAAACCATGGACAAAAATCGAAAAAGTCACATCTTCATATCGATTCAAAACTATGTTCATACTATGTTAAAATGTCCAAATAATCATTTTTTGAAAACAAAAATTTTAAAAATGCAGTAGAAAATTAGTTGCAGGCAATCTTGTAAGCGAATATTAGGAAGATCAAATAGTACATCAATTCTCAACGTAACTTGTTTACGTTGTGATATGAACAAAACACGTTTCTAGGAAATAATTTTTTTAGGAAATAATGGCTAGGTGTTGGCTAATTGTAATTCAACTTTAAAAATTTTGTAATACTTATATGCAACATAATAATTGACCTGAAATGAAACAATAAAATTTTATAGGTTTCCCTAACCTTTACCAGAGGATAAAAAAAAAACGTATCCGAACGTATCGGTGATTTTGGTTGTGTCTATTCCTAAGATAGTATATTTTGATATTATATAAGTCTAATTTGCGACTTCCGGCGAACATCAGAGTTATTTAACAAAATATGTAGCAAGAACCGGTCAGCAGCCGAGTACGCGGATATCCTCTTGTAGATATATGAGATTTGACTACGATTGTTGAATAAATAAAAGAATGTTTATATTACATAAATTAAAAATTAATGTTCTAATATCATTGATAATTATTTATAAAAAGGTAACACCCTCCGATCACGCTGATTTTTTAATATCTTGTCCAGGTCAGCACCCCGAATAATGTTGTAATGGAGTTACTCGCTGGTCATTGTTTATAAAAAAAGTTATTAACAAAAAAAATTAATCTACTTTTTATATATTTTAAAAACACGTTTCACATTTTCTCCTAGGCAGATAACGTGTGTAAATTTTCCCGCAGTAAAATGAATGTATTATACGAATTCTGGTATCAGGTATTTCGTTCACTTGTAGAAAGCGGAGATTCAGATTCTGATAATTATGAATAATTTATAATTTATAATTGTAAAAATAAATATAAATATAGTTTATAATTTATATGAATAATTTATAATAAAATGAATAATTTAAGGGAAACAGTTGTTTTTTTAATATCTATATTTTCTATTATACTTATATTTCTATTATACTTACATATTAATTATGTTACTTAAAAATTGTAAATATCACGTACTAATAACGCGCAAAAAAATTAAATTTTGTTTATTAAAATCGTTTTTTATTGTTTAAATAAATTACTATATTTATAATAATATCATGTTCAGATTGCTTTCAATATAAAGAAGAAAACCCATTTTGTTTCATGTCTCTATCATGAACAGAACGAAAGTTATTGATTTTTGTCCAAAAAACAGGCATTTCGCGACACTGTGCGCCGGCTTAATTTTTGAACGCTGCCGGCGCACACCGTTCGTTCAACAAACGATTGTTAATGTCGATATCTTGAGTACGCTTTTCTTGTGAGAAACCTTCCCGCCGCGCCGCGGGGAACGCCTCGTGTTCTTCCCACATAGAACCCTGCACCCGTTCGTAAGCTATTCAGAGCAAGTCCCGGTCAACGCAGTATCGCGTTATGAATTGGTACTCCGGGGCGAAGTATTTTGCGTTACACTTAAAAGTGTCCGGCGCCCGAATATTTAAGAACTTCGTGTGAAACGCCGAGCCTGCGATTGCCTTTTTGTCCAGGATGGACCTCATGTCGTGTGGCCCGGCCTTGGGAAGCTAGAGCAATTTGTTTACTACAGGATGTGAAAAAAATTTGTTTCAGAAATAGCAATTTATCGGAATTGTAGAAAAAATACTAAAAGTTGCATTTTACAACTTTTTTATGTGGGCCTTAATTGAAAATTTAAAAAGTACGTTTTGTAGGTCTGTGTCAATTATGTATACACTATGAAAGTTTCATTGAAATCGGTTGATGCAGGATAAAACGACAGGCATCGAAAGATGTGAGAATTCTTAGATATAGACCGAAAAACGTGAAAATCTGCAATTTTTACCCTCTTTAAACGTTTGTAGCTTATTGTAATGTCGACCGATTTTGACGAAATTTTCAGAATATATTGAATTTACGCAGATCTCTCTACAAAACGTATTTTTTCAACTTTCAATATAGGCCCACATAAAAAAGTTGTAAATTTTTCTACAATTCCGATCAATTTTCCAAAAATTTCTTTTCACATCCTGTAGTAAACTAATTGCTCTAGCTCCCCAAAAAAGTTAAAATCGTATAGTACAATATTAAAACGGTTATCCTCTTTTTTAGAGCGACTGAATATTAATTCGTGTAACTGTAAATACATAGATTAAATCTGATAAGTAGACAGCGTAAGTTTATGCATGAAAAATATGCAAAATGCTCGAAACATATGCAAATTTTTCCGATATTAAATATATGGTACATTAAGTGTTAGGTACAATTAATTAGCAGACATTTATTTCACAGTTATACTGGAGTATCGTAATTCGAATCACAATAAATTACAATCATTTTTTCTAAATTTGATTGCTGGCATTAGTGGTTTCATCTACGGAAATCCATATGTAGTGGTTTGCTATGTCTTCCTTAATGTTTTCAAGTACAGAATTGTGACAATCGTATAAATAATTTTTACGCAGCGTCAAAAGTCAATATTTTTAGTTTGTTCAAAATGACTAAAACTTTTTTCTCATAAACCTGAATATATGTATATGCGAGTAATCTACAATAATATTTTTCCATAGAGAGTACTATTTAGTAACATTCAGATACTTGAAAGTAACATTTCTCGTGACCAAGAGAAGTGTCGACAAACTTGTGTTAAAGAAATTATTTGTTTCACAAGTTTAGTGTATAAAATCGAGATAGGGCCAAATCTAGGATGTAAAGAAAGGTGTATAGATTAATTTCATGGCTTTTTTTTTATTCTCTTCGGTGGTTTTGATGGAATAAACAATCGAAAGTGATATATTTTTTTCAGAAAATCAATATATATGATGTAATAACTTTTTTCTCAGCATAACTCCTCTTTAATTTTTTGTGAGGTTAATCAGTAGACATTGCTTTATATAATCCATAAAAGTTTAGGTGCCAACAAGTGCCAATACAAAAGATATTTAGCTTTTTGTGCGATACATATCACTCTACAATACATATCAAATCGCAGCAACCACAGAAATGCGTAAAATTTGTTTGCAATAGTAATTTCTCTTAATCTGACGAGAAAATGTTTGAAATAAAAGTTTAACTGTATTAACATAGGTATAAACTTCAATATATAAAATTTCGAAAAAATTTGGTTTAAAACAAAAAAACAAGGTCGCTTCGATTTTTTAAACATTAAGTTGTATTTTTGATTTGATAGTGTTGTAGCTGGTGTTAAGACGAATTCAACGATATACAGAGTGTCCATTTTATCTGAAGACATTGAAATATCTTGAGAACTATGCATCGGATCAAACAAGTTTATAATGAAAGTTGTTCGTCGCGAAGGGGGACATCCAATGATACCAAACTCGACCCCCCACCCCACCCCCTGAGGATTGATAAACAAACCAATGAATTTTTCCAACTGCTTTCGCTTGCAGCGACATCTGTGAAAGAAATTACACCAATAATATCAAATCAATAGAGAACCAAGATTTGCTATAAAAAAGGTTTTCCCATTGAAGATTTTGAAATAGTTCCCTCTCCCACCCTCAGGAGGTGGGGGTGGGGGGGGGGGGGGTCAATTATGGTGTTATTGCATAGCATTCTTAAAAATATCACATACGTCTACTTTTATTTTTCTGATCTGATGTGTATTCCTCGGACATGCCCAATTTTCAACGACTTTTTCCATTTTGATTTTTGTCCATTACAGCGCCATCTGTGAACTAAAATGCAAAAACTCCTAGATCAAATTTGTGTATTTTTTCTGGAGAATCCAAATCTGCAATGAAAAATGGGGGTTCCCTTTTAAGTTTTTTATCTTCCCCCACCCCCACCCCTAAGGGGTAAGGGTGGGGGTCGAGTTTGATGTCATTGATGTCCCTCTTCGCGACGAACAACTTTCATTACAAGCATGTTTGATCCGATGCAGAGTTCTCGGGATATTTCAATGTCTTCAAATAAAATGGACACCCTGTATAATAGTATGACCTTCACACTACATATTAATAACGTCGCAATAGTTTTGGCGCG
The DNA here is from genome assembly GCF_051020765.1 of Lasioglossum baleicum. Lineage (NCBI taxonomy): Eukaryota > Metazoa > Arthropoda > Insecta > Hymenoptera > Halictidae > Lasioglossum > Lasioglossum baleicum. The sequence continues at coordinate 4,450,524 of NC_134936.1, read as the reverse complement.
CTAAACTGGCCAAATACCCCACTGTGCGTCGATTCATCTGGAATGGGTTGGTCTATATATTTTGTCAGAAAATTCCTCGACATATCATTATTTGAAGCACGCCACGGAATATTACAGCAACCAACGCTTTCGTTATCTGTATAAAATTCACTTTTTTTTTAACTTGTTGCTCGGTTCTCGGAATTTTCTGCTGCGGTCGTAATATCTGCTTGATTACTATGTTTTCTGTGCATGGAAGTATTAATATGTTGAATGAATTGCGATTTTCTATCGCACTTTACACTTTTATTGCACATTTCACAGTAAATACTACTTTCATTATTTTCGTCAACAATGAAATTGGTATCGACTTCGATACAGCTTTTCATCAGTGAAACCCTACTTTCCCGAACTTTCGGCATTTTAAAAATGTTGGCACGCACTCCCACAAAATTCGCCTTATCACTTCGAGTTTCAAACTGGACTGTTCGAATTCTTAATACATACAGCCATATGTGATGACATTCAGTAAGCAATATAAGGTCGTAATAATAGGTTGGGGAAAAAGTAATCCATTATTTTTACCTTTATTTCAAGACTTTATTTAACATGGTTCGGATTGTCCGATTTGGGTCAAATATGCGCCGTTTTGTTTGATAATTTGTTGCCATTTTAAAGGTAATTTCATAATGCTTCTCTGTCTAGAATTGTCTAGACATTGTGCCTGGGCCTGTGCTACGACCGAGTGGAACATTGTCAGTTTCGAGTTATTTATTGGCGTGCTCTTAGAATTAGTTACGGACTTGGGTACGGTTGAAAGTTAAGTGTCTTCTTTCGTTTCGGGAAAGCATACCAACCGTACCCAAGTCAATGACAATTGACGCATCGCAGGCCCACACTCAGCGGAAAGGTGACACCAGTTTGGGGACAAATACCTGAACAAGGAATCCTTGTGCATAGGCTTGTCTTATTTACGAGGCTTGCGTGAGAAACAAAATCACGGATTTAGTAGGCGTACCGCATAATTTGGATTACGCCCCGAACTGGTGATTGGTCCCTTGGTTATCCCTACCAAAGAAATTATCTCTTCCCGAGCTTTGGTAGGGAATTGCAGCAGAAATAGCGGTTAGAACTTTACGATCTTTCGAGAGAATCGTACGAACCTTGTACCTTGGCATATTAATTCGTGGAACGTTACGAAACATCTTATTAGAAAGTATTAATTCGGATTCGAACTTGAATTGTGAACGGGAGTTGCGAAGTTAACTGTGAAGTGAATTGTGAACTTTCTTCTGAACTTTTCTATGAACTTTCATTCGATCTTTCTTATGAACTTTTCTTACGAACCGTCTCATGAACTTTTCTTACGATCGTCTTATGAACTTTACTATGAACTTTGATACGAATCGTCAATATGAACTTTATCATGAACTTTGACACGAAACATCATTACGAACTGTAGCACGAACTTTGTTACGAAACATTGTTACGAACCATATTATGAACTTTTTATGAAATTTTCTTTATGAACTCATGAACTTTATGTGAACTTTTTCTTATGAATTCATGCACCTTTTTTATGAACTTTTCATTATAAATCTTATCATGAACCTTTGTTATGGACTTTTTTATCAACTTGTATTCTGAACTTCGAACTGTTGAATCTTGGTCGTTCCAAGATTTTATGACAAGTGTGTGATCCGTGTACGCATTCTTGTGCAACCCAGAGCGTATTGATTGCTCTTGAACCAGCAGCAATCTTGGACTGAACAACGCTCTAAACACTCTCTTATAAAAGCCCTGGTCCCTATTGGCGAAAAACTCGACTAAGCGATTTCCACAATCTTCTCTTGATGCCAATTTCTTATCACTAAGGAAGTTTTGCAAGGATAAAAACGATGGTAATCGCTTGGTGCCAGGTCCGGACTATAAGGTGGAATGTGGTCACTGTCATACTCGTATGTGTTTAGTCTACCGGGGGCGGGAAGTCTGTGGAAATTCAGTCTATCGTCAGTCAGGCAGATATCAATGAATGAACCGCTAGCTGGGAAGGATGGTTCTGCGGAGTTTAGGAGGGTAACTCTGTATTGGATTTCGTTATTGTGCAGCCAGTTTTTCAGGGTGGTACCTCTATTGTTATTGTTGTGGTTGTGCCAGTCCGTGTGTTTCGCGTTTAGGTCACCGGCTATTATGTAATAATTGCTAGTTTTATGTAGGTCTAGTTTACTGAAAATTGCTGTTAGGTCTGGGGTGAAATCTTTATGTTTGCTGCCTGGCGCGTATGCTGCTATTAAGTAGAGATTTTTTTGGTTTATTTTGAGCTGAACTATAGTTGTTTCTAGTGCTGTGTTGTGGGCACAGTTTGGCTGGATGCTCTTGAATTTCATGGTTCGTTTTAATAAAATCCCAGTTCCCCCACCCTGTTTAGAGTTTGGTCTGTCGGACCTTATAAAATTGTAATTTTTAAAACTAACGTTGTGCCTATGGTTTAACTTTGTTTCGCAAAGGAGGACCGCATCCGGGTTGTGCTCTTCCAGAAATTCGGTTAGTGCTGCTCGTTTGTCGTTTGAAATGAGTGAATTTGCGTTTATTTCTAAGATCTTTAAGCTTTGTTGTGGTGTTGTGCCTGTGATGTGTGTGTTTGTAGGACTATTGATTGAGGAGTTGTTAAATGTGTATGGATTCATTTAAATGTTTATGTTATATGATTGTGCTATTTTGTTGATGTTATTGCTATTTAGTTGTATCAGTGATAATAAGTGTTCGTTTTGTGTTTTTATTGATGATTCTATTTGTTTTAATTGTGTTAATAACGTGTTTTGAGTTTGTGTTTGCTCGTTTGTATGGATTTGTGGTGTGTTTTTTTGGTTTGTGTGTATTTGAGTGTTGTTTTCTATATTTGCTGTGTTATTTGATAATATTTGACTGAATGAAATGCCTGCCTTTGTGAAATTTGAATTAAATTTGTGTTTTAAGTCTTTTTTTTCTTGAGTTTCTATTTTTCTAGCTTCTATTAGCTCTTTGAACTCTTTGAGTTTTGGGCAGCCTCTATATGAAGCCGGGTGCCCGTGGTTTTTGCAATTTACGCAATATGGTTGTGTCTTTTCTATCTCGGATGCGGACGCGGTGGATCTAGGACATTCGCCCGGGTTGTGATCATTTTCACATTTGACGCATCTGTACTTTAAATTGCAGTTTACTGCTACATGGCCTATTCTTTGACATCTCACACACTGGATGCGGTCTCTCTTTGTTATTTTTTCTCATTTCACAATCGTATGTAAAATAGATTTTACCTGACTCAGATTCTTAATAATACTACACGCCGATAATTGCACTAAAAATATAGGTAGAATTCTGCCTTCATCCGTTGCTCTTTTCGTCGTGAATCTCTTTACCGACATGAAAGTTAAACCTTCTGTATTTGACTTTCTCAAAGCATCAAGGATTTCTTCCGGTTCATAGTTACCTTCTATGTTTTTTAGAATTACTGTAATATTTTTTTCGGTTTTAGGTGTGTAGGTGAAAAATTGGACTTGAAGGTGTTTTAGTGTGTCATATGCTGTCTTGTAATCGTCTAAAGAGTGTGTTTGTAGTATCTGTTTGTTGGAGTTTATCTGTTTAATGTTGAAATCGCTTATTGACTTAGAGAGTTGTGCTACAATGTTTTTTGTTGTGTTTGTGTGGAGTGTTATTGGGGGCGGTTTTGAATTTTTCGCGGATGAAGGCAGACTCTGAGTATTTTTATTTATGAGTAACGGTTGGTGAGGATTACCTGGTCCCTTGTTCTGAGGGAGCATTGGGTATGCGTGGGAGCTGCTGGGTCCTGCTATGTGTTGGGGTGTGAGGTTTCCTTGCTCGTCCTTTGAGTTGATGCTTGCTGTATTATTCTGTGTCGGGTGTTTTTCGAGGTTGGTCTTAGCTGTATTTGTTTCCGATGTGTCCTGCTTTTTTATTGGGGTTTGACTGTCCTTGCTTGGACAGGGTCTCTTTTGACCTGCTATTGTGAAGTCCTTTGGTTTATTACGGTCTTTGGCTGTTGATGGTGATGTCGTTGGCTGCGGGGCTGGATCTTCCATGTCCGTGTCCAGCACTGCGAATCTGTTTTTCGTGTAAATTATGCTTGGAGTGTTGGTGCGGTTTTTTTTTCTTTCCTCTTCCAGTTCTTGGGTGAGTTTTAATATTATTTTGTTTAATTCATCAATTGTTTCTAAGAGCTTATCTAATTTCTTCTCGTTCTCCATATTTTTTTTTGCTTCCTCTGATGTTTGTGCGTCGTTTGATTGTTTTTTTTTTATTTTACCCATCTCTTGGGCATTTGTGTTAATTAGAGCTTAATGTACCCCCACGGTAAAACCTGCAAGTCTAGCTTTCCTTCTAGCAGCAAAAACGTCGAAGCAGTTTGGTTTTTATTGTTTTTGACAATGTTCTCCCACAACAAAAAATCTGGAAAAAATCGAGGACACTGCTTTTGATGGTAGCTTATTAGGGCACTAAACCGTAAAATATCATGTTTTCATATTTTTGAGAAATCTTCATTTTTCCGACGTTTTGAGTGTTTTTCATTTTTCACGACCATAGTTTGCAACCAAAAAATCAGAAAAAATTCTATAAAATGCGTCTTAAGACCCGACACGTGCCACATTTTTTTAGAATTTTAGAAAACATCCGAGAGCGGAAAATGAGCGGAAAAGCGCGAAATCTAATTTACCCTGTAACTACCCTCACGGGCAAGCTAGAGGGCTGAAATTTTACTCAGATGGGTTTTTATTGGTCAGCTTTCGAATAGTTCAGGAGCCATTGAAAAACCTCTAAGGGCAGTTTCGGCCATCTTAATCGGCTAGGCCCAAATTCATCAAAATCGGAGGACGCAGACCTGTTCGCAATAATTACCCATAACACTTCTTTAGCACTTTTATTTGTGTTTACTAAACTAAGTAATGAGTCCGACAAATATTCTATGATAACAGTTTTGGCGGTATTCTCAGCCCGAATCCATTCCGTATTTATAGCTTTTGCGGAGTGTTGCCAATGGGGAATTCTGAACTTCCACACACTATATTTTTTGCCGTCGAATGGTTTGACATTCCTTTTCTTTTCCTTTGTCTTATTTGAGTTTCTTAAATTCACTGTGTCTATGCACGATATTTAACACACGGCCAATTATCTCACAACGTAATTTTTCTTTTTTCAGAAAATAAATCTTGCACACGATGTAACTAGGTACACGACGTAATACGGTATGCAACGTAACCTGGGTACATAACTTGTTGGAATATCGGTATACAATAAACCACACTCTATTATAATATCAAATAGAATTTATTATAATATATCTCTGAAGTCACGTTGTGACGCACGTCTTTACTGTTCGACAAACTCGACACGAGTGAGGATCGCTCTAGAAAAACGGACGACGCTCGAAAGATTATTTTGCCAATTTGTTTCTTAAATAAATTCCAACAAGGGGGATATAATGGCACTATTTACTGATGCTGACTGTAGAAATGAGAAAAAAATAGATGGTTTAGGTCTTGAAAAAATTGATAAATCAAGATTAAAACTCTTTTCTACAATGATGTTAACAGGATTGCAACTATATTGTATAGGCAAACTTATACAAAATGGAGATACTTCATTTCCACTTCAAAGAAGGCAGAAGCTAGCTGAAAAGATAAAAAATAATATTAAACAAATGAGAAAATCTCTACTCAGAAAGGATGCTAAGACGTTTAATATTCTCGGGCTTGCATTACTTGATTACGAGTCAACACTAAATAGCGGAGAAGGTCAATTTAAGCTAGAGTTTAATAAGTCTTTAGCAAAGGCTATTATTTACTATTATAGGGATCTAGCATCAAAAGACCTAAAAAAGCTTGATGAAAAATATAGCGTAGATAGTCAGTATAAGGAAATAACTAAGATAACATCAGTAGATGCACTAGGTGATTACTTTCAAATAAGGAAAAGTTCAAATTCTCTTTATAGTATATCTGAAGGAATTGAATCGATTTTAGAAAGTATAAAAGGAGCAGAGACAACTACTGATGAAAAAAGATTAGCTGTACAAGAAGCTCTTCGTCTTACTGGCGAATATCTGAAGGGTACAGATCAAACTCCGAACTTAGACGATAAGCTCAGAGAACAGTTGAAAGAAAAAGGAATACCGGTTGAAAATCTAACTAAATTTAGAGATATGTTAATACATAAACACTTATTTTCTCTGATTGAAAACGAAAGAGTTGATGAAATAATCAGCAAAGGTTTACCTGCTGTAAAAGATATTATTGATAGTCAAATAGTGAAATTAGAACGTGAGTTTATTAGCGGTATCATTGATCGAAATTTCAACAACATCCAAAATAACTCTTTTAAGAAAATAGTAGTAACTAACGGGAGTTTAGATATAACAGATAAACGTAAATATATTCCTGACCTCATTGTGGCTCTTGAATTAATAAAGACAGAAGACAGTTATCAGTCTCTGGAAGCTAAGGATAAAGCGTTAATAGATGAGATTTATGAAAATACTCAACAGATGAATTCTAAGCGCTTTTTTCCCAGCGAAATAGAGCGAGTTTCAAAAATTACTTTCAGTGAAGAGAAAAAATTAATCAGTTCATCACTTGAAGAAGATATTGATACATCTAGGAAGATAGAGAAGTTACGCGAAGGGCTTAAGAATTATGTAATTAAAAATGTTAAAGGATTAGAGTCAATTCAAGCCGATCGCCTTAAGTCATTATATAATGAAATAATTGATGATACAGCGACAGAAGAGTCAGTTACAGAACATCTTAATAAACTTGAAATCCAAGAACACGTTTCAAAAGACACAATACAACATTTAAAAACCTTCTATTCAGAGAAAATAAAATCTGAGTTTAATTTGTTGAAAACACTGAAGAACAGCTACGCAATCAAGTCTCAAATCCTTAATCTTTATGATATAGTAGAAAGACATGACAGCCTTGTGAGCGCGCAAAAAAAAGGGAACAGGAAAGCAACAATAAAAAAATTAATAACAACGCGTAATTACCTTTCACATGGTAGTGCACTTGTTAGTGTTGAAGAAGATCGTGCGTTATCAAGTGAAATTCCCAAGTTGCTAAGGGAAGGATTTATAACGGAATTAGAAAATAAAGATATTACACTGCAAGCAGTTGAAACAGCGATTGAAAGCGTTAGATTAGACGATCGTTTAAAAAAAGTACTAGGAGGAGTGGAAGTTTTAATTTGTGGTGGTATTGGCCTGTCTAGGAGACGTAGGTCTGCAATTAAGAGTTGCTTAACATGGAAAGAAATAGACAAATTCAATGAAGGAGGGGCTGCAAATAGAGATTCTGATAACATTATAATAGATAGTGAAAAGTTTATTTCTAGTATCTCAAATGAACTTGGGGCAAATGAGGAAAGGGTTTCTAATTTCATTGCTTTAGCAAGTGAAAGTGAAGTTATAGGTGACTATAAAGATAAGGTCAACATGCTCACTGATAATCACAAGTACCTTGGTCATTTAAAGAGAGTAGGAAAAGTCTCTGGTATGGTTATGCATGGAATGATTGCAAAAGATATGATTGGTGCTCTATTGAGTGGTGATCTTGAACGTCTTGTGAAAATTTCAGGTATTGTTGTTGTTAGTTACGGATCAGCAAAACTTGCAGAGACAGTATCTGAGAAAGCGGCAGGTTTTATGTTAAAAGGCAGAGCATTGCTTGGTAAGTCGCTAAGGGTTGCCTCTCCATTTCTTGCAAGGGGAGTTAGTGCTTATATTGCATATGATTTGTATGAACAAGTGAAAGAATATCAAAAAGGTAATAAAGATGCTTTAGTTCCTATCATAGGGGATAGTTTGCAGCTTGGGGTAGATTTTATTGTAATTGGAATAGAGATTGGAGAAGGATTAGGGTTAGAATTATTGAAAGGAGTTTCTGCAGTAACTGGTCCTGTAGGAATGTCAATAGGAGCTGTAATATTTGTAGGCACTAATATTTACATGGCAGTACGAAAAGTTGAGAAAATTGATGAGCAAATTCACCTAACTGGATGGGAAAGGGTTACTGAAGGGTGGCGTGCTTTTCTTGGTATGCAACCTTCGGAAGAAATCGAAAGGTTAATCATAGAGAAAGGAGAAAATAATCAAGCAGTCAATAGTACGATAAGATATCTTGAAGATACTCCGTACATTCAAAGATATGTTTTTCCTAGTATAAGGGTTGTTAAACATGATGGCGAAATAATTTTGGATAATGTAGTGTTGCTAGATCAAAAGAGAAATGATATAAAATGGAGTAGAACAAGACCAGATAATCTAGCAGGAGTTAATTTGTTTTGTTTACCTAAGGGGAACTGGGAATCTGTTCCAACGAGTGGAACTTATTACTGCGATGGTGCGATTGGTGTAGAGTATGCAAATAATAGGTCTGGAAATTATACCTTGATAAGACTTGGTGATGGTTGGGATAGAGTAAAGGGCTTTCAAGAGAGTAGTAATATTTTTGTTTTAGGTGATGGGCATAAAGAAATGACTGGGGGAAATGAAGATGATGTCTTTATTTTTGAAGAAAAGAGTGTTAATGCACTTGTACATAGAGAAATTAAAGGTACTATAGATGGGGGTGGAGGAATTAATACAATTAATGTTGATGGACTTACTCCACATGATGAGGGAAGTGAGGGAGGAGGTAGGTGCCAAGTTTTTGTTGATTTCCGTCAGGGAATTTTAAAAGATACATTTAATGTTGCTCTTAATATAAGTAATATAAATCAATTCTTGGGGAGAAGAGGTAGAGTAGATCATGTGGTATCTGCCTGTGGTACTAAGTATATGGATGGTAAAGGAGGAGAAAATAAAAATTATTTAGATAGCATTACAATTCCAAAAGGTGATGCATGTTTTTATGATACGAAAATTATAGTTAATCCTTACACTAAGGTTACTAATAGTGCAATTAATGGTAACTTTACTTATTTTGTAAGAGGAGAGAAGGGAAAGGAAGCATATATTGATTTATGTCGAAATTCACAAAGTAACAATATGTTTGTCTTTAACTACACACTGAAAGATATTGCTGCTATCGATAAATCTGAGGAAAATATAACTTTTAGCTTTGTAGAAGAATTCTACAAAAGAGAAAAGAAATTAGATGTGAATAGTAGTTTTAATTTAACTATTAGTGGTGCCGATAAAAACATAACTACGTATCATCTAATTGATAGTACCAAAATTGTAATGGATCAAAATAATGTGTATGCAATGCACAACACAGAAGAGTCAATTGATAGTCTTGTGAAAGACTACTCTTCTATAGCAGAACGGTCACAAATGTATGTTATTGTACATTCGAACGGTGAAGTTCTTACAATAGGACATAGTCATCATGATATATTGATGAATGATCCTAAGGCTAGAGCAAGTCACTTAGTTGGTAGCAGTGGTGAGAATGTATTTGTTGTGAACCCAGGTGATGAAAAATTAACTCTTGCAAAGCTTCCAATTTCTGATGTGATAATTTATGATTTTGATCAAGAGAACAAAATAGATACTTTAGATCTACGTAAAGTAGAGGAACAACTAAAGCAGGATATTGATAGTGAAATCAACACAGAGGTTAGTAAAATTGATAGTGATTTACTGATTAATTTATCTCTTGATGATGCATCTAAAAAGGAGGTAGTTAAGATAAGATTAAAAGGTGCATTAGAGAATAATTGGTACAAGAGAGTACATATAGTAATCGATAGCATATTCGTAATTGAAGAGATTCTAGAAGATTTTGAATTAACTCCACAACCTTTAATTTTCGATGATAATAGTAAAACTATTTATGTCATAAATCCAAAAGATGTGGTGAAAAGAAACAAGATAAGAGTAAAAAAAGAGATAGGAAATTATACGTTTGCTCGTGATAACGATGCTTTAATTATAACCAACTCTTTGAGTTCTAGTGCTGATAAAAATAACCTTCTTACTATTATATTAAATGATTTTTATCATGAGTACAATCAAGATAAGATGCAGACTCTAAAAATAGAGTTTAATGATAAGAACATATTGTTAAGGAAAGAATTCGAAAGGATAAGTAGTGCTGGGAACTTTGGTGAATTACAGAGGAAAGTTAGGATTGATAGTTATAAAGGTGTAATGTATGAGATAAAGAAACAAAAACTGTTTGAAGCAATCGGGAGAAATAATATTGGTGATGTCAAGGAGCTTATTAATCATGGTGTTAGTATTGATGCTAACAACAATAAAGGGCAGACACCATTGCACTATGCTGCTAAGAGTGACAAGCTAGAGGTGGTAAAATACCTTATAGAAGAAAAAGGTGCTAATGTTAATGTAAAAGATAATGATGGGCAGACTCCTTTGCACTCTGCTGCTAACAGTGACAAGCTAGAGGTGGTAAAATACCTTATAGAAGAAAAAGGTGCTAATGTTAATGTAAAAGATAATGATGGGCAGACTCCTTTGCACTCTGCTGCTAAGAGTGACAAGCTAGAGGTGGTAAAATACCTTGTAGACAAAGGTGCTAATGTTAATGTAAAGGATAATGATGGACAGACACCTTTGCACTCTGCTGCTAAGAGTGACAAGCTAGAGGTGGTAAAATACCTTATAGAAGAAAAAGGTGCTAATGTTAATGTAAAAGATAATGATGGGCAGACTCCTTTGCACTCTGCTGCTGATCATGGTAAGCTAGAAGTAGTACGATACCTTATAGAACAAAAAGGTGCTAATGTTAATGTAAAGGATAATGATGGACAGACACCTTTGCACTCTGCTGCTAAGAGTGACAAGCTGGAGGTGGTAAAATACCTTATAGAAGAAAAAGGTGCTAATGTTAATGTAATGGATAATTATGGACAGACACCTTTGCACTCTGCTGCTGATCATGGTAAGCTAGAGGTAGTACGATACCTTATAGAAGAGAAAAACGCTAATATTGATGTAAAGGATAATTATGAGCAGACACCTTTGCACTTTGCTGCTATTAATGGTAAGCTAGAAGTAGTACGATACCTTATAGTAGAGAAAAACGCTAATATGCATGTAAAGGATAATAATGGGCAGACACCTTTGCACTCTGCTGCTGATCATGGTAAGCTAGAGGTAGTAAGATACCTTATAGAAGAGAAAAACGCTAATATTGATGTAAAGGATAATTATGGGCAGACACCTTTGCACTTTGCTGCTATTAATGGTAAGCTAGAGGTAGTACGATACCTTATAGAAGAGAAAAACGCTAATATTAATGTAAAGGATAATAATGGGCAGACACCTTTGCACTCTGCTGCTGATTATGGTAAGCTAGAGGTAGTACGATACCTTATAGAAGAGAAAAACGCTAATATTAATGTAAAGGATAATGAAGGGCAGACACCTTTGCACCATGCTGCTGATCATGGCAAGCTAGAAGTAGTAAAATACCTTATAGAGAAAAAAGGTGTTGATTTCAATGTAAAAAATAAATATAGTTCTGGGTACACGCCTTTGTATTTTGCTGCTGAGAGTGATAATCTAAAGGTAGTGAAATACCTTATAGAAAGAGGCGCTAAGATTGACTTGAAAGTTAATGATGAAGTACCCTTAGACATTCTAGAAAGAAGAGGTCATAGAAGTTTAGCAGATTCCATTATTAAAGAATTAACAAAGAGGTTGTTTGATGCAGTAAAATATGATGATTTTGGTGAAGTTCAGTGTCTTATAAATCAAGGAGTTAGTGTTAAGGTCAAAGATAGTGACGGACAAACACTTTTGCAATGTGCAGTTAGTAATGGTAAGCTAAAAGTAGTACAATACCTTGTAGAGAAAGGTGCTGATGTCACTGAGAGGAATGGTTCTGGAGATGCGCCTTTACATTATGCTACTAAGAGTGACAAGCTGGAAGTAGTACAATACCTTGTAGAGAAAGGTGCTGATGTTAATGTAAAGGATAATTCTGGTAGAACACCATTGCACTATGCTGCTGATCATGGTACGCTAGAGGTAGTACGATACCTTATAGAAGAGATAAACGGTAATATTAATGTAAAGGATAATAATGGGCAGACACCTTTGCACTTTGCTGCTAAGAGTGACAAGCTAGAGGTGGTAAAATACCTTATAGAAGAAAAAGGTGCTAATGTTAATGTAAAGGATAATGACGGGCAGACACCTTTGCACACTGCTGCTGATCATGGTAAGTTAGAGGTAGTACGATACCTTATAGAAGAAAAAGGTGCTAATATTTATGTAAAGGATAATTATGGACAGACACCTTTGCACTCTGCTGCTGATCATGGTAAGCTAGAGGTAGTACGATACCTTCTAGAAGAGAAAAACGCTAATATTAATGTAACGGATAATAATGGGCAGACACCTTTGCACTCTGCTGCTCAGAGTGACAAGCTAGAGGTGATAAAATACCTTATAGAAGAAGAAGGTGCTAATGTTAATGTAAAGGATAATTCTGGGCAGACACCTTTGCACTTTGCTGCTGATCATGGTAAGCTAGAGATAGTAAAATACCTTGTAGAGAAAGGTGCTAATGTTAATGTAAAGGATAATGATGGACAGACACCTTCGCACTCTGCTGCTAAGAGTGACAAGCTGGAGGTGGTAAAATACCTTATAGAACAAAAAGGTGCTAATGTTAATGTAAAGGATAATGATGGGCAGATACCTTTGCACTATGCAGCTGATCATGGTAAGTTAGAGGTAGTACGATACCTTATAGAAGAAAAAGGTGCTAATATTTATGTAAAGGATAATTATGGACAGACACCTTTGCACTCTGCTGCTGATCATGGTATGCTAGAGGTAGTACGATACCTTATAGAAGAGAAAAACGCTAATATTAATGTAAAGGATAATTATGGACAGACACCTTTGCACTCTGCTGCTGATCATGGTATGCTAGAGGTAGTACGATACCTTATAGAAGAGAAAAACGCTAATATTAATGTAAAGGATAATAATGGGCAGACACCTTTGCACTCCGCTGCTGATCATGGTGAGCTAGAAGTAGTACGGTACCTTATAGAAGAGAAGAACGCTAATATTAATGGAAAGGATAATGATGGACAGACACCTTTGCACTCTGCTGCTGATCATGGTATGCTAGAGGTAGTACGATACCTTATAGAAGAGAAAAACGCTAATATTAATGGAAAGGATAATGATGGACAGACACCTTTGCACTCTGCTGTTGATCATGGTAAGCTAGAGGTAGTACGATACCTTATAGAAGAGAAAAACGCTAATATTGATGTAAAGAATAATTATGGGGAGACACCTTTGCACTTTGCTGCTATTATTGGTAAGCTAGATGTAGTGAAATACCTTATAGAGAAAGGCGCTAAGATTGACTTGAAAGTTAATGATGAAGTACCCTTAGAGGTTTTGGAAAGAAGAGGTCATAGTAGTTTAGCAGATTCCATTATTAAAGAATTAACAGAGAGGTTGTTTGATGCAGTAAAATATAATGACTTTGGTGAAGTTGAGGGTCTTATAAATCAAGGAGTTAGTGTTAAGGTCAAAGATACTAACGGACAAACACTTTTGCAATGTGCAGTTATTAATGGTAAGCTAAAAGTAGTAAAATACGTTGTAGAGCAAGGCGCTGATGTTAATGTAAAGGATAGTTATGGTAGAACAGCTTTGTACTTTGCTGCTATGACTAATAAGCTAGAGGTAGTAAAATACCTTGTAGAGAAAGGTGCTGATGTTAATGTAAAGGATCATTTTGATGGAACACCTTTGCGCTCTGCTGTTATTAATAGTCAGCTAGGGATAGTAAAATTCCTTGTAGAGAAAGGTGCTGATATTAATGTAACCAATGATATTGGACAAACACCTTTGGATTTAGCTACTCATAACAGACATAGTGGTGTTGTAGAATATTTAAAGAGAAAACATAATGAAGAAAGAGAAAAGCATCAACAACGCAAACGTCGTCATCATCATGGAGATCGTAATCGTCATCACTCATTGCGTAGGCCTCTTACTATAGACTCAAGTAATCAACCTGAAATAGCAACAAGCAATGCAAGTCAAAAATCTTCATGGATAAATGATTTAGTTGGTTGGGTGAAAAACTCTATAGGTGGGTTAGTAGGTTCTAGAGCTGCTCTGCCTGAAACTTCAGCAAATTATTCTAATACAGCAAAAAATCCTGGTAACCAATACACTAGCCAATTCATCAGTGAAGTTTGTATCAATAACAATGTTGGTTTAGGATTTTTCTTATTACAAAGATTCCTAGATAAAAAATATCCTCTTCCTAAGTTCTGTTCCTTTACCTATGAAGAAGCTCTGGCTAACACACTGAATATCATAGGAGAATTTGAAAAGACACTTGAAAAAACAGCTAAACAATCTGGTGTGTTCATAAAAGATGTTAACTTTTTTAAAGTATATTTAGATATGGCAGACCATGTGTGGAACGAGAGTTACTCTCAAATACCAAATATTTTATATTCAGCTGCAAAGGAAGCTTGTCCGAAAAATGAGAAGTTTCTAAGTATTTTAAAAGGCAATATTGAAAAGATGCTAGATAGGCAGCAAACGGTTAACAGTAATAATCAGGAGCAAGGTATAGCCAATGTGGATAATAAAATACCTCCATTTTTACTTAATAGCATTGTTGTAGAACCTGCGAATAACAAAGGCTTGAAAGGGGTTACTTGTGCAGGTTAAGTTGCTTAATCTCATCCAAAGAAAGGGCGGTGATTTGAGAGATAACATCAATAGAGACACCGGCCTTGAGTGAGTTTTTGGCCACAGCTATTTTAGCTTCTTTTTCGCTCTCTTCCTTACCTTCGGCTCTGCCTTTTTCATGACCGATTAGGATGCCTTATAGTCTACCTTTTTCAGTAGCATTATCGAGTTTTTGTTCCAAGATAGCAGCTTCTTTCTGTAAATCCATAACCCTTTCTTCATATGCTACGAGATCCTTCTCATTCCCATGAAACTTATATAACTCATCATATGCTTGCTTTATTATTGGTGATTTTTCTGCTATTTTTCTTAAATCTTCATCAATTGTTTCTTCTGCATATTTAAAGAAAAATAGCCAACGATCTTCTACATTTTCTAGCTGCTCTTATCTACTCTTAGGAACTTTGGCAACTCAATAAAGATAAATTAAAAATCTTTTAAATCATGCTCGTTAGTTTTTTCATCTCTTATGGTATGGCTAGATATATAATCAAACTTATCAGGAAATAAATTACAATTAGAAATAGCAATAAAGAAAACCTTCTTTAAATCAATGTACTTACCACCTTTATCAGCCTGCCTTGAGTAAGCCTTAGCAGCATAAAGTTGAGCGCGTTTTTCGAAGCCCTTGTCAATAGCAAGTTGCATCTCAATCACGTATTTGGCTCCAGTAGAATCCTAGTATCATAGTATCATGGATCTATTGTAAAACCATGGTGTCAGCATTGATGAATATCATTCTAACGATAGAACATCATTTGTTCCGGATTCGGAAAGTATTCCGACGGATGAGTGAATGACGGTCCACGTGCCTCGACACGATCTGATCTAGGCGTGCAGTGTATTGTCACTTGCCACGCTATCTATGCTCTACAATTTTCCGGGTAATTGTCAGTAACTGACTGTCGAAATGTAATCGCTTACGTTTTCTCACCGCGAGGCCTCTGGGAGGCCTGTTTACAGAACCTTCCGGGCAGACATCATACTGCCGAATAATGTAAATTACGCCTCCAAAACGCAAAAGAAGGCCACTTTGACAAGCTCGCGCCCTAGATGATCTTTTATCTAGCGAATTGTGACTACGTAGGGGTCTCAAATGTGCATTATAGAGAAATGGTTAGTCAGATACCGAACCCTTGTTAGGATTAAGTCGCCGCGCCGTAGTATTAGTATTAAGACCACCGTTTCTACGCACGCGCCGCGCGCCGTAGGAAAAAGACCGCCGTTTCTCCGCATGCGTCGCCGCACAGTGGTCGCAAATCGCCAAAACAAAAAACAAAAAGGCGGATTCAATATGGCGGATGCGTAACCCAAAAAATTATTGGATTTTCTTGAAAATTAGTATTCCCACATTTCTCGTGCCGGGGAATATGAATCTGATGTAAAAATTACAAAAAACAAAATGGCGGACTCAATATAGCGGGTGTACATGTTAAGAAAATATCAAACAAAGTTAAAACTTATAACTCCTATGATTTTATTTTGCTAAATTGGAATCTAATTTCAAATTATATAAGAAACACAAGTATTCGATTAACTAATAAATTAAAGTCGAGAAAATTCTTGGTTTGAACATGTGTTCTAAAGCATATAGGTTAAAAATGAAAATATACACTAACAGCAGAATAATCCAAGAGATAGAATCTATTACAGGCATGGCCAGAAGTAGCACGCGTGCTAGGGGTTCTCAAGGAATACCCGTGGAATACCCCCACTTCTCCCGGCCGCCCGTCTCTCTCCCCGTGGCGGCCATAGTGCTCGGAGCAACTACGGCCGCCAAGGGGATTGAGACGCGCGGCCGGGAGAAGTGGTGGTATTCCACGGGTATTCCTTGAGAACCTGTAGCACACGTGCTACTTCTGGCCGTGCCTGTTCTATTACATGCACTCCGTATTACAAAAGTAATCATAATAACTAAAGTGGCACCTAGGGGTAGCCAATCTTTGTTGATTCTACTAGATGATACTATAATCTGAAAGTGTGTACAAGTCCCACGCTCAAAATTCCTCAAAATCGTAAGTATTTCCCAAGTTCTTCGAAATTTTTGTATGAAATTTTTATACATCCGGTATAATAGATTGTCCATAATTATTTGCACCTTATACAATACATAAGTATGATTTACTTACCTCCAGGGGTACCCTGCATATTATAGAATAAAAATTAGCACAATATAATGCAAATGTTAGCGAGTTATGCACACTTTGTTGACGCGATAATTCACAGTACGTAGCTGCGCTCTCAAAGAATGTCACTTTCATACTGAATTTCCCGGTCTGGTAGAAGGGCCAGACACTTTTTTAAATAACCATAAAACAGCCCAAACATAAGTACAACCAACCCAAGGGTCCAAAACTCTCGATTTGAAGGTTCATTTTTTCGATTTTTGGCCATGTTTTCGGGCAAATCGACCACTGTGCGCCGTAGGGATAAGACCGCCATGTTCCGTTTGTGTTAGAAATAAGCCGTAGTCCTAAGTCGCCGCCGAACCGCGTTCAACGCAAGTCCAGCGTTGTGATCATTAACAAGTAAGACGCTAGGTTAAATAAATAGTTAGTACATCCAACCCGTAGTATTCATTCGCGGCTCGTAAGTACCCTGGACAGCCGATTGAGCCGACACATTTCTCCCAACCGACAAGTGTTACAAATGGCGCCCGACTAGGTTCTTTAAGCAGGGAGAACCGCGAATGAGTACTAACTGGATATACCGCCTCCGAAGAACAGAGCTCGTGGAAGAAGCCCGCCAGCGAGGGATAAACCAGGACGGAACTTTAGACGAGCTCCGAACACGGCTCGCCGCCCACATCCGCACCAAGATGGACAATGACCATTATGGAACGAGTCCGCCGTTGGGGAACCCACTACGACGGTGGAGATAGAGCAGAGGATTTCCTCGACCGGTTCAGGGACCTCCGCAGAGGATTCAAGGTCGAGCCGGAGGAAATATTACCGTCTCTGGCCGAGGTATTTATAGAAAATGCCCTGCAATGGTATTGGAATAGATACCAAAAGTGGAAAACCTGAGAGGATTTCCTCGAAGCCTTCCACAAAAATTTTCTGCCCCGGAACCGACTTATCGACCTCGAGGACAATATCCGAGACAGGCTACAAAAGCCGGGAGAGAAAATTCAGGAATACGCCAGGGACCTCGAGACAATGATGCGCCGGCATGGCGGGTTCACCGAGGACCAACCGGAGAGGACATACCGGAACCTCCAACCGTAGATCCAAAAATTCATACGACGAACAGAGGTTCGGTCAACAAATGAGCTACTCGAGCGCACCGAGAAACTAGAGGAGGTTATGACAGAAGAACAACCAAATAGCGCGGCCGAGATAACCAGCACGTATGACCGGGGCACGCGCTGCTGTAGGTGCGGCCAACGAGGGCGCCAAAGAATAGAATGCCGCAGAACACCGAAGCTCTTCTGCTCATACTGTGGCACCACTGGAACAACAACGATCAAATGCACATGCAACCCCATATCGGAAAACGGAAGCAGAGTCGGCGGCTGAGGCACCGACCGACGAAACAACGAAACGCCTCCACGAAAATAGGCCCGGACACAAGCATATTCACGCCAGTAACGGTCTACGAATGCCGGTTCCAAGCTCTACTCGATAAGGGAGCAACGCGCTCCCTTGTCAACAGCAGGGAGCAACAAGCAGACCGATCGAAACAACCGTCCGCATCGCAGATGGATCCACCGTCGAATTAAATGGTGAAGTGGAAATCATTGCCGACCTATGCGGAGTGGCACTAGTACTCACGTGCCCAGTACTACCCACGCTATCCCAGGCGATAATGATAGGAATGGACGCTCTGGAAGCCTTGGGTACGACAATCACCGTCGGGTCACAAACGTGGACCCTCCAGGAGGAAGCATACGCTATCAGCGGAACAGACGGCCTGACAAAATGCACGCGGGAGCAGGAGCAAGAGCTACAGGAGCTCCTGGCCACCGAGTTACCAAAGTTCGCCGCGATCCAGGGAACAACCTACTTGACGACACATCGGATTCGGCTAAAAACGACAGAATCGTCAAACAGCGGTACACACTGCGTAACCCGCCCACACAGCGGATAATCGACGAAGAAGTCGATCGAATGCTCCAGGGCGGGGTTATAGAACCATCCACCAGCCCGTGGAGCTCACCGGTGGTAATCGTCCGAAAGTCAAACGGTAAATCACAATTTTGCATCGATTTTAGGCGGGTCAACAACGCAACAGAGAAAGGCACGTACCCATTGCCACAATTTCAGGCAACGTTAGAGAAACTACGGGGAACTCAGTACATTTCAACCATCGACCTGGCAAATGGTTAATGGCAGTGCCAGTTTAAGGTCATGCCGTTCGGCCTCCATTCCGCCCCGGTAACGTTCCTGCGCCTCCCGATACGGCCATCGGCCCTAAGTTGGAGCCAAGGGCATTCACCTACCTCGACGATATAATCATCCTCTGGAGGACCTTCGAGAAACACCTGGACAACCTAAAGGAGGTGTTACATCTCTGCACCAAGCACGCCTACGCATCAACCCGCAGAAATGTCACTTCGGCCGAACCAAACTCCAATACCTGGCCATCTAGTGACAAGCAAAGGCGTACACGGTCTGGCCGTTTTACATTTTACATTTTACAAGACCTGGCGTTTCCACGATCACTGTACTCGTCAAAATCAACAACTTATCAAATATAAATTATGTAAGCGAAAATTATACAGAAATCAAATGATGTTTCTTTTATCGTCGTCGATTGACAACTGAAATTCAAGACCCGCTTTTATTTCTCAAACAGCCGAGCAGTCGTCGCGGCAACGTGCACCGATCAACAACCACTCACACACACCTCACACACACTCACACATACTACCAGCGGCAACCTCTTACAATAATAATAAAAAAGAATGTTGTTTGTTCACTTACTACTTGTCGGAGGGAGAGAAACTGCGTTAAAGTCGTGGAATCAATAAAGAAACAAGATATTAAAAAGTCGATTCATACAATTCCATCGGGATATTAAGAGTCTATTTAAGCGATTGTCGAAATAAAAATAGGAAAAGGCGGGTGGAAAGTAATTAATATAATATAATATGGAAAATTTATTCTTAACTTTTGTAATATGAAAAATTTATTCAACTTGTGTAAGCTGTACAATTTATCATTAATACTTTAGAAAGAAAATGTTCAATAATAAAGATTAATTGTGAAGATAGACTTGGTACTTACATTCCCCCCACCCCCTTGAAGAAAGCACGACACATTGCCCTCGATCTCTCCTATCGACGTCGTCTTTGGTCATCAAGGTAGGCAGTATTAGGCATTCAGACGATCCAGACAAACAGGCACAAAATAATTTTTATACCCTTAGAGCTCTGTAACAGAAAGAATAAATACATTTCACCTCAACAGAAAATAAATAATTCCAGTTGAATATTTATTAATTGTTATTATTCATTAATTGTACATACGCTCTCCTCCTCCTACCTCCTACGTCCTCTCCTGCTTGAAGAAAGCACCGAGCAGTGTTACCAGACGGGGGTAATCGAAAAGGAATCGAGGGGAATACAAGTACTCCCTCTCTGATGACCAGAGTAATATATGACATTTTGCGCGACTGTGCGACGAGAATAGAGTGAGGCAGAGTGAGGCGAATGGGAGACACGTTGCGCGTGCGCGATAGGAATTGAACGGTCGAATAGGATAGTGGAAGGGGATAACGGTGGAGAGCCTGGAGAGGGAATGAAGTTCGTTTCAACCTCAATCTGGCATCACTGCTCTGCCTCACTCTATTCTCGTCGCGCAGTCGCGCAACGTGTCACATATTGCTCTGGTCATCAGAGAAGGGGTACTTGTATTCCCCCCAATTCCTTTTCGATTACCCCTGTCTGGTAACTAACGCTGACTAGCCAGACTGCCTCCAACAAGAGATGCTGCCAGATACCATTCCTTCAGGACATACTTACAAGTCCAGACGTTGGACAAGTCCAATCTCAGATGTTGCCTTCTGCTTGGGGATGGAGATTGACCAGACGAGTTTAATATTCAAGTTCACATGATATTGTAGTACATTTCCACTTTTCAAGAGCTGTGACACGATATCCTATTCCTTCATTCATTGTGCTATTTCAAAATTCTTGTTTTATAGTGAGTGATTAATCTGTTTACAGGTGTGGTACCCATCACCACAACCATGGACGCTGCTCCAGAGAAGCCGCGCCACGCCATCAGCTGCAAGTGCACCACTGGATGCGTCACAGGAGACTGCAGCTGTAAAAGGGTGTCTCAAAATTACCTCCGGAGCCGAAAATGGGAGGTTCCTGAGATCATTTCAAGCGACATTTTCCTTTGAAAAAATGTCGTCCGCGGCTTCATTAACGAGTTATTAACGAAAAACACGGACCAATCAGAGCGCGAGCTAGACGCGTGCAGCCCGGCGCCACAGTGGTTTGGATCGAGAAATTCAGTGACATTTTGTCGAAAAATGAACTTTCTCATATTGACATGTACAAAGTTTGTATTGCTTCCTAAATATCCATCTACCTCGAAAATAAAGAAATAAATAAAATATAATCAAAATTGTAATTATGACGAACACTTAAAGTTGGACATTTATAAAATAGGTTGTTTCGCAGAGGAAAGATGCTTATCTTTATCGGGATGCCCTGACCCACCTGTTTAATATTTTTTCTCTGTTCTTCTTTTAAAATGAAGATAATTCCTTTACGATAAGAATTTACACTGTAAATTAACAATTAATTTAAATTTAGATAAATTTAAATAATGTATTATATTAAAAAAGTAATGCACAGTGAAGGCACGGAAATGGTCAAAATTCCTCATCTTTGATACGGAATATCTTTTGAGTTCCAAGTAGCACCGCATGATTACAAATTGTACTATATTCGGTACACTTTTCCCTATACATATAGTTATGCACGATTTACTACCAACATCGTCCATCCACGCAAGTTATTAATGATTAAAGTGTATCCATCGCTGCAGGGCCGGCGTGACCTTTTGCGGGGCCCGGTTCAAAAATTGCGCGGGGCCAGAATGTACATTCAAATCCTATACTTAAATTTCACAATAAGGAATTATTTATTATAAGTACAAAGGATGTTACATATATTTTTTGTAAGATAAATACTACATAATTTTTCTCGCTTTTTCTGCCGCAAAATCTTTGATTACGTTATCAAAATTGATTGAGTTTGCTACTTCGCTTTCTATTGAAAGAATTGCCAGAGATCGGTCTTATCTAAATCGTAAATCGGTCTTGGCTTATTGATGATCGAAGATAATTTTTTATTAGTTTCAACCGTGAGAGAGAGAGAGAAACTACGTTCAGCTGAAGCCATGGTTACTGGAGTAGTTAACATTACATATTTTTGTAACGCCGCACCGTGGTCATCGCAATCGCTTACATGGGACATTACCCAACTTGAAGATACCGATTTTACTGACATACTCATAGAATATTGGTACATTAAAGAAATGCAAGTCATATTTTTTCGCATCCATGATTCGCTTCCAAGAGGCAAAAAATTCAATGAAAGTACAAAATCTGTAATATATGACTTCCGCAAAAAACTATTGATATAGTTTTATTTCTCGTAAAAAGTACATTTCTCAAAAAGCGTTTTGACTTTTTTATCTGAAATAGTTTCCAGGATATAAGGACTTTATGGAGTTACACTGAACTTTGATGATTTTTGTCACGCCTTCAAACTGAATCATCGCTACTAAAAGAATGTCTTGCATCTTAAAATTCAAAACCGGTGTTTTCTAATTGGGTAATTTCCTTAACACCTAATGTCCTCTGCACCCGTGTTGCAGACGTGTCAACGTTTGATCTGCAACACGCTGCAACGAAATATTTCAATGCAAAGACGGGAGAGAAAATCTTGAACTCATATCAGTGTGGAGCAAGTTGTCATCGATTAGTGGATTATGCGATTACATTTTCCACACACACCCGAATATTCAATCTACGATACAGGGGGTCCAGCAAACTGTCTGATGAGTTTTCGTAGCCCGGGGGCCTTTTAAAACACGAGGCCGGGTTCCGGTGAACGCGCTGAATCTGCCTCGCGCCGGCCCTGCATCGCTGCGTCGAGCGCGAGCGCCAAGATCGTGCGAGACGCGAAGAATCTCTTCGCACGCGCGCGAGCGGACTGTTTCCATTGTAGCCTACAAGCAATTGTTTATTATATGCTGCAGATGAGGAGTCGATTGTTTCCTCATTTTTAATTTGCATTCAGATGAAACAGAACCATTGGAGAGTACACACAGAATAAAGTTTTTCTAAAACACTCGTACAGTATATGTATTGTGACGTGGCAGGTTTTGCCGACGTCTGTCCGAACCCTTTAACAGAGACCGGGTCACTTTCGAGCCGATGCAGATCGAGGCGGGCGTAGCGATCGATCTCCCTGGAGACAACCGGTTTCCAGCGGCGGAAAATTTATGGCATTTGAATGTCGCGCCGCTGGGCGCGACACGAGGTTTCAGGGCCTGCTCCCTTGCAAGGGGAGCCGATACCCATCTTTGACTGCTAATTGGCGATAATCACCACGAGAAGACGCCCGGCAGGCCTATCGCGAGACGGCGCTGACGGAGAAGACAACGGGGATTGGACCGAGCTCGGATCCGTCAACCCGGAGATGCCGACAAGGAAGTTACTTCTTAGGGATGTCCAACGGCCCAACCTTGCCGACTCTCATCCGGGAATGGCCATGAGAGCCCACCCGGAATGGCTCGGGTCCACCCCTACCGCCCTCGCAGCGTTATCGGACGCGGCCCCGAGAAACTAAACAATTATCGGAGGCCTGGGTCCGAATTCACTGAATTCGGCCCGGCAGTGAGGAGCCACGCGATAGGTCCGACCGTCGCGACAGCGAAGATAGATGAGGAAGTAGTGGGGACGCCCCGCTTCCGCGTTCCGAGCCGACACGAAGTAGGTTACTAGGACGAAGGACAGCAATCAGTTAATATCGATTCTAAGATCGCGAGTTCTCAAACATTAGTTTTTGCATCGGCCGATACCGAGGACGTTATCGAGACTCCTCCATTGGTAAGTGCCGGTCACGTTATTATTGTCGAAGATCTGTGAACGCTCGTGTTGGCTCGGGACGTCGTTTGACAGGTTCTCTAACCTATTTGCGCGGGCCAAGTGTTTCGGCGTGTCCGATGACCGAGGAACGCTCGCTCGAACAGGGCGCCGAAGGGTTCGGCGTGTCCGACGACCGAGACGAGCTTTCTCGAACAGGGCGCCGAAGCAGTGTATCGTAGCGACCCCGAGTGGTTTTGCGGGACGTACGACTTTCGATTGCGATCCTTAGATTCTCAATCCTCGGAAGTTCCACGGTGGGACGACACGACGCGACCGTTTCGATCTCGCCACGTGTTTGCCGTCCTCGCCTAGTCCGATTATTTAGCGACGCGTATTCTACCGGAGCTCGGCAGAAATCGTGCCTTCTATAGGCTTGTATCTTTCACGCGAAGTCCTGTGACTGCCGAGCTTGACGCGAAATAGGATAGGTTACGCGCGACCGGCCGATCATCCGCCAAACATTACCGCCGTCGCGCCGGCAAATATTTTGACTGCCGCCGGTCCCTACCGGTGGCTTGTAATTGACCATCCCGTTCACAATAAACGGTTGTTGTTTGCCCAATTTATTTCGACTTATTTCGCCTGTGAGAAACGTTCCCGTCGCGGGGAATGCTCCGTCCTTTTCCCCACGTGGAATCCTGGGCCAGTTCAGGCTATCCATGGTTATTGCGCAATCCTCGTGGATTCGGAAGAATCGACACTTCTCGGCACAAGTTCGAGAGTTTTCGCATGGCACGGTAACGTGCCTGGCGCCCGAGTTTCGATAATCCGATCAGCTAAGAAGTGTTCAATTCCGAGTCCGCGAGTGATTGTTTGTCCCGGGAGGACCACGTTTCGCGCGACCGAGCGTGGCCCGGCCTCCAAGACATAATTTCCCGTGTCTGGTTACCGATTCGTTCGCGAAAAGGTAAACGGCGTGACAATATATTTAGTGTGTATGATATATGTATATATTTAATCAGTGTGTTTAGTTCCGTTATTCTTACTGCGTGTTATATTATATATATTCATTTATCGTTTAATTAGAATAAGTTTTGATTTATTTTATATTATATCATATTTTATTTGGTTCATATTTGGTAAGTACAACAACGACTAAACACTTATTGCCTCAGTAATTTCGCATGGGACGGTTCATCTTTGCTATTCAGATATTAATTGTCGAGTGTCGAGAATGGAAGCTTTTAGAAAACATCGAGACTTATTTATCAGATTAAAGAATTCGTCAAAGGACATGGGTGATTACTCATTCTTATACAAAAGAAATATGTGAACGAATTAATCTTTCTCCGGAACAATCAGAAGGATTAACGAAGAGTTTAAAAGTATTCACTAGTAAATTAAAACAGAAGTGGAAACAGTCATATTATACACAAGCGAGATTCCTTCAACGTAATAAGTCATGGCTGGAGAAAGATATTTCATATCTAACAAGGGAACATATTCAGATGCGAAATTCGGATTTTGATAAAACTTTGGGAATTATTACATACATATTACATACCAGTCGGTACCCTTACTCCGCCGCGGTAATTAGCACCGCGTCACGCTGGTACCTGCGCCACCTTCTTTAGCTGCTGATAAAACAATAAACGTCATGTAATCCAGTGGTATTGTTTAAAATACTACATATGTTTATACTAAATGCTTATATTTCGATAAAACAAGCCAGAATTCCCCCACACGCCAGGTGCAAGACTATATTCCATTATGCATAATTATTGTTAAATGGCAAAAAAAAAGAAAATCCTGAAACATGTATCCCCTATTTTGGATCAAAGATCACGCACCCAAGTTTACATTAAAATTAACTAACAATAAATAAGAGAAACTACAAAAAGAAATCAAATTTTTAATATATTGTTTAAACAAAAAACTTTTGTTAAAATTTTCTTGCGCGACTACATTGCCCATTGAAAAACACACAATTTAAAAGGAATTCAAATTTTTTCGACCTCTGGTTTCCGAGATATGTCAAAAAGTATGGTTTTGACCCCCAACTTTGAGGGCTGTTTTCACCCCTTCAAAGTGGATGGTTGCCGATAAAAAAAAAATACGTGTCAAATATTTTTCAAAGAACTATAAACTCCCAAAGTTTTATCAAAATCCGAATTTCGCATCTGAATATGTTCCCTTGTAAGTGCCATATTGGCAGATATTCCGTCTTCAAGTTCGGCAAATACCCCATTACAACGAAAATCGTCTACTGTAAACATATACAAAGGACGAAAGTTGTATTCTCAATGCAGTAGCAGGGAAAAAATACGGAGATCTCGGTCTCTCATTAATAATTTTTCTCTCGATGAATTACTGAGTGCACTAAAGATGAAATTGCGAAAACAAGGCATGCATCAGAAGTTACGCGTACTGCAATATTTATTTGACAGTAAAAACGACAAAAATATTAAAACATTTTTTGAAAAAGGACAAATGTTTCAACAGAAAACGTTTTCAGCAGAAAAAGCTTTAAGCATTTTCATTACGGCTGAACTCTCAAAATTTCAGTATATCACCATTAGAAATTCAACCATAAAATGCCTAAACAAACTGTTTCCGTCTTATTTTAAACTGTTGCAAGAAAAAATACAGTGCTATCCAGCAAAGAGTAGTACTAAAATTACTGAAACATATGCTCAAGTCGAATTACAAGGCTTATTAGACCATACAGTGTCCCGCATATTGAAGAGTTTAGATACATTGGGGTTGCGATGGTGCTTCAAGCCAGCAAAGATATAAACAAGTATTTCATGCAGACCTTAATACGGATGAAGAATCTGTTTTTATATCTAGTATAGTCCCGTTAAAGTTATGTAACAAATTAACTTCAGAAATCCTCTGGGAAAATCCACGACCATCATCTCCTTGGTTTTGCCGGCCAATAAAATTTGAATTTATTAAAGAGTCTCAAATAATTATAGAGCAAGAAGCTAATAGAATAAATAATGAAATTCGAAATTTGAAGTCGTTTGAAATAAATAATACATCTATAGAATATACCATGTTATTTACAATGGTATATAATAAAATTTGCAATGCGATTTCGGGTACGAAATCCTCTTTGCGTTGTTATATATGCAATGCAAAACCAACGGAGATGAATGATTTAGAATTTGTAAAATCCCCAAACCATCTAATAATAATTATTATTCTTTTGGAATTTCTTCGCTGCATGCTTGGATAAGATGCTTTGAATGGATATTGTATCATGGATACAATTGGAATGGACAACATGCAATGGACATGTATCGTATAATATACCTTTCCAAAAATGGAGTACTAACACACCCGACTTAAAAAACATTCGAAACGAAAGAAAAAAGAAGATTCAAGAACAATTTAAAGAAAAATTGGGACTAGTTGTCGATTACGTAAAACAAGGATGGGGCTCATCAAACGATGGGAATACGGCAAGAAGGTTTTTTCAGAATGCTGAAATTTCCGCGGAAATAACAGAAATTGACGTTGTTTTAATTAAAAGGCTGCATGTTATTTTACAAGTTATTTCGTCTCCATACGAAATACATCTTACCAAGTTCGAAGAATATACGCTACAAACAGCAAAACACTATGTGCAACATTATGGATGGTATTACATGCCTGCCTCCATACACAAGATATTAATCCACGGCAAGGATATAGTACAAAATGCTTTACTTCCGATTGGACAGCTTTCTGAGGAGGCACAAGAAACGAAACACGAAGATTTCAAAAAATTCAGAAGCAGGAACACGAGAAAAAATTCCAGAATAAACACAAACGAGGATTTACTTCATAGATTGCTCATAAGTTCCGATCCGTATATATCGACAATAAGAGTAAAATCACAAAGTAAAAAGAAATAGCCGCTAGATCAAGAAGCTGCAGAATTGATACTTACATAGATTTAAGTCAATCAGCCAATAAAGTAAGTAAAATGTTATTAAAAATAATTAAACATATTAAATTATTTATCATTAAAAAATGATTATTTTTTCATATTTTTCAGTGAAAATTTCATCGATATAACTTTTACGATTCAAAAGCTATGACACAGTGTCACTGAATTTCTCGATACGGACCACTGAGCACTGTGGCGGCGCGGCGCGCCGGCAGCCGAGTGTCGGTGGCACGCCGCGATGTCGCAACGAACAAAAGTTTCTCGATGATGTGAATCCTCGCCAATTTCGATAAGCTTTGGACATGTTGTCAATACCATGATTCTGAACAACATTTCCCTTTACAGTTTTTGTCGATCGGCTTTAGTTTACGATATTATTGTAAAAATTAGTAATTGTAAATCGATCGATGTACATACTATCTCCTCGCCGATTTCGATGAGCTTTATTTCAAAGGAAAAAGATATTTAAAACATCGAATTTATAACATATTCAAAGTCATCGTAATCGGTGAGGACCCACATCATCGGCAACTTTACCCGAACGATAGAAGAAGCACAAACTTATTGAATTAAAAACTCACTTATTCAGCCGTAAATCCATTTGACTACCACATACAACAACCACCACACTTTCACATAATTGTTGAACTCGTAGCACACTTTTATAACTCGTATCGATAGCGAACGAAATTACTTACTCCGACGCGGAAAGAGTTCGATGCTCTTCGCGATGCCGCGCGAAACTGTGCTCTCCCAGCGTACTTACAATGTATTCGATGAAGGCGTCGTTTAAAACAAATGAAATCGTTCCCAAGGAGATATTGATTTTTCGAGAATCATATTGTTGACGAACGATTCTTGACGAACGAACGATGCCATGGACGAGATATCTCGTGTATCCTGATTACTGACCAGAGGGGAGTTGTTGCTCGCTCGCTTCGCGAGTAGGGTTGTTGTAGCTCGCTCGCTTTGCGAGCTAGCGAGAGGGTTAGTGATACGCATTGCAAACAGACGTCGATAATGTCAATTTCTATTGAAATATTGATTAAAAGCTGCGACGTTCTATTGAAATATTGATTAAAAGCTGCGACGTTCTATTGAAATATTGATTAAAAGCTGCGACGTTCTATTGAAATATTGATTAAAAGCTGCGACGTTCTATTGAAATATTGATTAAAAGCTGCGACGTTCTATTGAAATATTGATTAAAAGCTGCGACGTTCTATTGAAATATTGATTAAAAGCTGCGACGTTCTATTGAAATATTGATTAAAAGCTACGACGTTCGTTTTTTTGTTGTATTGAAATATGATTCTAAAAGCACTTTTAGTTTTCTCTGAATTTTCCATTTTTCCGTCATACTTTTCCAATTTTTTTAAATCTAAAAACCTGATTCGGACAGCAACGAACATTTAAAAAAAAATTAGCCAAATCGGTCCAGCCGTTCTCCCGTGATGTCGTGACCAACGAACAGCATTTTATTTTTATTATATAGAAGATATAACGTATAGTTTTTCCTGCAGATTGGTATGCAGAGTCGATGGGTAACCGTTCGAAAACGTCGCGACTGTCCTTTTAAGGTGAGCGCATACTAGATGGTCGCGGGAAGGCCGCGGGAAGGCCAAAGCCGCCGATGGACGCCCAAAGCCGCCGATGGACGTCCACGCGGGAAGAAATCTCTAGCGGGCCGACGGCTCCACAGCAGGGAGCAGGGCTCCCTGAAAGAAAGGTCCCTTTCCCTAAAAGAGGTGGGGAGCCCACGGAGACCTTTTTTTCTGCCACGCACAGCAGGTAGCCCTGCTCCCTTGCCGCATGGACGTCCATCGGCGGCTTTGGGCGTCCATCGGCGGCTTTGGCCTTCCCGCGACCATCTAGTATGCGCTCACCTTTACCCAGCAAGGGGTAAAAGTGTCAGGTCAGCGTAGCATCCCTGTTGTCCTATACCTTCCTTAAGAAACTTTCTAAAAGAAGGACAGTCGCGACGTTTTCGAACGGTTACCCATCGACTCTGCGTACCAATCTGCAGAAAAAACTAAACATGTGATTGCCATAAAACTTAAAGCGGTCCTTCTCTTATCCTGTTTTTCGTCTAACCGTCCCGTCGTTTTCGTAAACGTTGTAACATTCGATCGTAGGGAGAATGTGCCAGCTCACTCGGCTGTCCAGGGTTGTTCTGAGCCACGAATGAACAACGCAGATACGGGTTAAACAGATCTCTTTATTAGGGACCGAGGTCCTTCATCACAGTACGTACGTCGATCGGCGACGTGAATTAATACAAAACGCAAGTTAAACCTAAAGTCGCGGACGCGAGATAAACGCGGAGATAGTGAAACGCGGAGCGGATGATCGGAGTGCGAAATAATCGGAACGCGACGCAAGATGAGCGCGATGACAGTGAAACGCGGAGCGGATGATCGGAGCGCGAAATAATCGGCACGCGACGCAAGATGAGCGCGATGACATTGAAACGCGGAGCGGGTGATCGGAGCGCAAAATAATCGGAACGCGACGCAAGATGAACGCGATGACAGTGAAACGCGGAGCGGATGATCGGAGCGCAAAATAATCGGCACGCGACGCAAGATGAGCGCGATGACATTGAAACGCGGAGCGGATGATCGGAGCGCGAAATAATCGGAACGCGACGCAAGATGAACGCGATGACAGTGAAACGCGGAGCGGATGATCGGAGCGCAAAATAATCGGAACGCGACGCAAGATGAACGCGATGACAGTGAAACGCGGAGCGGATGATCGGAGCGCAAAATAATCGGAACGCGACGCAAGATGAACGCGGAGCGGACGGTCGCAACTTAAAGCTAACGGCGCTAATCGTATGACGGCGAACAGTAGAGCGGATAGTACATGAGACAGTGTACTCGATAATGCCTGGGTCCAACCGCGGACGATCGTGACTCGACGGCTCCCTAACGATTTCGAGAACGACCTCGACGCAGCGGGGTTACCGCAGTGACCATTTTATGGCCTTACAATGCTTCGCATGGTACAGGTATTCGGGAACGAGATGCTCGCAGTTTGTGCCGCCTGAGCGTTTAGGGATTCCTCGTGCCGCGTGACACTTGAGGCGAAGAGTCCCGTGCCGTGTGACACTTGGGTCGAGGATGCCCGGTGGTGCGTGCCACTTCGGACGGCGGAGATTTATGTCTCTCGCAGGAAGGGTCTCCCCGTGTTGTATGACACTTGGGGCCTTGGCGTGGTCCGCAGGAAAAGGTTGGGATAGTTCGTGATACAGTCGTAGCATTCGAGAATCCTCTCTATTAGCCAGATCGTAGCCCGAACCGATTTGATACGGCCTCCGCCGCCCTACTTATACGCCTGTCGCGATCTATTTACTCGCGAGAATCCGCGGCGTCGCGGTAGCCACCTCGCGGCCGCCGCGGGAAGTCGCGCTGCGCGGTTTCGCGTGGCGCGCTCGCGGCTGGTGTATGAGGGAGATGTCTCGTGTCTTATATAATCATTACATCCCCCTCCCACTTCGAGGCGCGAGACTTCTACCTGCTGTATTGACGATTTATCGACTTAACCTAATTTTATACCTAACTTAACCATACTTCTTACAATGTACTGTCCTTACTTGCTACTGTACAACTTATACCTAGCCTTAAAGTTACCTTATAATTATTCTTGCGGCTTTGGCCGGTATCGCACGTGGATCGTCCCGCCCTTGTTTCTCCGCATCGTAACGTAACCTCCGGTTACTGGGAGGCGGTAGAGGTGCCTTTCTCGCATCCTGTCGTATCTCAGCAGGAAGGCATCCGGCTCGTCTGCCGGCATTACAGGGTTGGCGAGATTGGGGTGGGAGGGTGGGGCAGGCCATGGCTGCGACGGTGGTCCTGATCCGGGCCCGGTCGCCGTGGGGGGCCGTGATGCTCCTGGCAGGGAGGGTCTCGCTGTAGGTTGCGCCTCGGATGGTCTTGGCGGTGCTGGTCCTGGTGTCGGTCGTGTCGTTGTTTGAGGCGCCGGCCGTTGTTTGGCCGACGGTCGTTTGTACGGCCGTTTTGTCACCGTGGCTGTGTCCCTCGCTTTTGAGGGCTTCGGCGTAGGTCCTGTTGCGGATGCCCCTGGTGGGGGTTTGGGCGGCTCTGGACTGGTCACCATCGGTTGCGGACCCTTTTCCGTCGGTGCCCGGATTGTCTCGACCTCCATCTGGGTCGGTGGTGATGGCGGTAGTGGCTGCTGTATTGCCCTCGACTGGTCGAGGTTGGCCAGCAGTTCGTCTAGGGCCCGCATTTCGTCCTCTACACTGAACTGTGGTACGGACGTCGTAGTTGGTGGTGCCGAAGATTGTGACGGCTTCTGAGAGCTGCCGGGCTCTTGTCTCCTCTGCACAGTCTCCTCCATCTTCTCCAACGTCGTCGCTTTTCGCGCGACGTGGCCTTCCACGGTGACGGATGGGCCTGCTGGTGCCACTTCGTCCAGTGGCCTCGGTCGCGGGGGTCGCACCTTGGCTGGTGGACCGCGTACCGGTGTTGGCCCTCCTGTTTGGCTGCCTGTTGGGCTGGGCTTCGTCCTGGCCTCCATCGGTCGTTTGGCGTGTTCTGCTCTCAGTGGAACCGCTTCTTTCCTCGTGCTTGAGTGCTGTTGTCGTTTCCGCATCGTTTGCACAACTGTCGCTTGCCCTCCGTTCGTCGTCGCTTAAATAGGCGTCCGGTTCGCCATCTTCTTTTTCTCCCACTCCTTCTTCACAGGGCTTTAGGTCCTGTATGTGGACATGGTGGCGTTGCCCTCTGTCGGCCTGTATCTCTACTACGGTGGGGCCGAGAATCTTACTGATTTTGAACGGCCCTGAGAATTTCGGTGCTAGCTTGGCACAGAACCCCTCGGTGGCTTTTGACAACGGGTGTTCCCTGCGCATAACCTCCTCCCCGATTCTTGGTTTCCATTGGCGTCGGCGGAGGTTGTAGTACCTTCGTTGTGTTTCCGTTGCCTGCCCCTGGGCGTTTCGGGCGAGCTGTTGTGCATCCGTGTTGCGAGCAATTTCGGCCCTGCGATGCTGCATGTCCTCCGTTGTTGCTTCTTCTCCTGTGTTGTCTCCAGGGGGTCGGTCCGTGCCCTCGGTCGCGAGTTCTCGACCGTATATCAGATAGGCAGGTGTCATTCCTGTTGCCCCGTGTTTCGCGGTGTTGTATGCGAATACTGCCGCAGCTATGGTTTTGTCCCAGGCCCGATGGTTGTCGGTGGCGAACTGTGCGATCATCGTTTTTAGTACTCGATTTGTACGTTCCACCGGATTACACTGGGGTGTGTATGGCGGTGTTTTCCGGTGCCCGATCTTGTATTGCTGCAGAAGGTTTCGGAACTCGCGGCTTTCAAATTGTCGACCGTTGTCCGTAATTACCAGTCGTGGACATCCGTGGCGGAGGATTATTAATTCCTCAAATGCCCGGGCGACGGCTGGTGCGGTTGCCTGTCGTAGTGGTCGTATTTCTGCCCATTTGCTGAATTTATCTTGCAGCACCAGTAGTGTTGTGTAGCCCTGGTTAGTGCGGGGCAGAGGTCCTACGAGATCGGCGGTGGCAACGTCCCATGGTCCCATGGCGGGGGTGGTAAACATGTTTCCCGCTGGTGCTTGTTGCATTGCCTTGTACTGCAGGCAGCTGTAACAGCGTCGCACATGTTTTGCTGCTTCTTGCCGCATTCTCGGCCAATAGAAGCGTTGCGAGAGCCGTGCTATTGTTTTCGCGGTGCCTAGGTGGCCAGCGGTCGGGTCGTCATGCATGCGTCGCAGGGTTTCGGCTCTCTCGGCGGATGGAACGCATCTCTTCCATTCCCAGTCTGGGTGTAGTCCCGTGGTGTCCGGTATGCGGCGGTATAGTTGTCCCTGGTGTTGTTTGTATTCCGGGTACT
The DNA here is from genome assembly GCF_051020765.1 of Lasioglossum baleicum. NCBI lineage: Eukaryota > Metazoa > Arthropoda > Insecta > Hymenoptera > Halictidae > Lasioglossum > Lasioglossum baleicum. The sequence continues at coordinate 4,416,982 of NC_134936.1, read as the reverse complement.
TCTCGGGATTTCGTTTCATGCCTTCTTGTATTTTCTGGACCCAGGCGTCTTGTGGCTGTTCTAGGAGCCCCAGGTCATCTGGTTGTCGTGAGAGGGCGTCGGCTACGAAGTTTTGCTCGCCGCGCCGGTACTGGACTGTGAAATCGTATTGTTGCAGTTCCAGTCCCCAGCGAGCGAGTCTTCCCGACGGGTTTTCTATTCTCTGCAACCACTGTAGCGCCTGGTGATCGGTTACAACGGTAAAACGGTATCCCTCTAGGTATGGGCGCATTTTTCGAATGCCCCACACGACCGCCAGACATTCCTGTTCCGTTACCGAGTAGTTTCTTTCTGCGCTGTTTAACGTGCGGCTTGCGTAGGCGATTACTCTTTCTTCGCCCTTGATATCCTGTGTAAGGACTACTCCCAGGCCGTGGCCGCTGGCGTCGGTTTGTAATACGAATGGTTTGTCGAAGTCAGGGCAGGCCAGTACCGGAGCTTGCGCCAGTTGTGCGCGTAACGTTTCGAACGCACCGTTTTCGGCTTCTCCCCAACTCCATCCTCGCCGTTTTTGTAGGAGTCGATGTAGCGGCTCGGCTGTGTCTGCGAAGTAGGGGATGTACCGGCGGTACCAGGACACCATTCCCAGGAACCGACGTAGCTCTTTTAAGCATGTAGGAGCTGGTATGCTCCTTATTGCTTGTACCTTCTCGGGATCGGTGTGTACGCCCTCGTTCGTAACCCGATGGCCCAGGTATCGGAGTTCGGTTTGGCCGAAGTGGCACTTGTCTGGGTTAATACGGAGGCGCGCCTGTTGTAGCCGCTGTAGTACCTCTCGCAGATTATCCAGATGTTCCTCGAACGTTTTCCCCAGCACGATTATATCGTCGAGGTAGGCGAAAGCCCTTGGTTCTAGCTGTGGCTCGATGACCGTGTCGAGGAGGCGCTGGAAGGTCGCTGGTGCGGAATGGAGGCCGAATGGCATGACTTTAAATTGGAAAAGGCCTCTCCCCGGTACTGTAAATGCCGTGATTGGTCGGCTGTCCGGGTGTAGGGGTACCTGCCAATATCCATTTGCCAGATCTATGGTGGAGATGTATTTCGCTCCCCGTAATTTTTCCAGTGTGGCCTGTACCTGTGGGAGCGGATATGCGTCTTTTTCGGTCACACCGTTGACTTTCCTAAAGTCGATACAGAACCGAGGCTTGCCATTCGCCTTCCGCACGATTACTACCGGCGAGCTCCATGGACTGGTAGACGGCTCTATGACTCCGTCCTGTAGCATTCGATCGACCTCTTCGTCGATTATCTGCTGTGTCGCTGGATTTCGCGGCGTGTACCGCTGTTTAATCGGCTCATTGGTTTTTAGCCGAATCTGGTGCGTGGCCAAATGCGTTGTTCCCTGTAGTTTCTGGAATTTCGGTATCTCGGTGTCCAACAGTTCCCGTAACTGTAGCTTTTGCTCCGGTGTACATTCTGCGAGCCCCTCTGTTCTCTCGACGGTGCTGATTTCCTCCTGGAGTTTCCATGTATTCTCCCCGACGGCTATGGAGGTACCTAGAACGGTTAATGCATCTACCCCTATTAGTATTCCCTGGGATAGTGTTGATAGTACTGGGCAAGCGAGTACCAGTGTGTCTCCACAGAGGTTGATCATGATTTCTACCTCATTATGAATTTCGACGACGGTGCCATTCGCCACGCGGACTGTTGTTTCCTTCGGAATCGTTTTGGCTCCCTGTTGCTGGCACCACTCGGCAATGTCCTGGCGGAGGTATGAGCGTGTTGCTCCTGTGTCGAGTAGGGCCCGGAACTGCTGGCCGTACATTGTCACGGGAATAAATATTCGCGTGTCTTGTTCTAGTTCTGCGGCGGCGTCATGTTGTTTGGTCGGACGGTGCCCCGGCCGCCGACCCTGTTCTCGTTTCCCGTCACCGGGTTGCAAGTGCATCGGAACGTGGTTATGCCAACGGTGCCGCAGTACGAGCAAAATGTTTTCGGCGTCCTGCGGCACTCCGTTCGCTGGTGGCCTCTCTGGCCACATCTCCAGCAGCATGTCGCTCGATTGTACGAGCTGGAAATTTCGGCAGCACTGTTTGTATTCAGTGGTGGCTCTCTTGTAATCGCCGCCCGCTGCTGTTTCCGTTCCTCCGCTATAGTTTCCTCTAGTTCTTCCGCTCGTTCTAAAAGGTCGTCTAGTGTGTCGACTTCTGTTCTCCGAATGAACTTTTTCAGCTCCGCTCGTAGGTTTCGGAATGCCCTTTCTAGTTTCTGTTCCTCGTTGAAACCACCATGGCGACGCATCATCGTTTCTAGGTCTCTAACGTACGCCCGGGTTTTTTCTCCTGGCTTTTGTATCCTGTCTCGGATATTGTCCTCTAGGTCGATGAGTCGGTTACGTGGCAGGAAGTTCTTGTGGAAGGCCCTGAGAAAATCGTCCCAGGTCTTCCACTCTAGAGATCTATTCCAATACCATTGTAACGCCTCGCCACGGAAGACTTCTGCCAGGCATGGCAAGATGTCTTCTGATTTGACTTTGAATCCTCTGTGGAGGTCTTTTAGGCGGTCCAGGAAGTCCTCTGCGCCTTTCCCACCATCGTAGTGTGTTCCCCAACGGCGGACCCTCTCCATTATCGGCTGTGCTTGGCAAAGGGAGGGGGGGGAATTGGGTGGGGTTGGGTCCTCCTTCTTGGCGTTGTCCATCTCTGTACGGACGTGGTTGGAGATCCTTGCTCGCAATTCGTCTACAGTACCGTCCTGTTCTAAGCCCCGTCGGTGGGCTTCCTCTATTAATTCGTTTTTACGTAGGCGGTATATCCAGCTGGTGCTCATTCGTGGTTCTCCCTGTTATAGAACCTGTTCGGGCGCCATTTTGTAACATTCGATCGTAGGGAGAATGTGCCAGCTCACTCGGCTGTCCAGGGTTGTTCTGAGCCACGAATGAACAACGCAGATACGGGTTAAACAGATCTCTTTATTAGGGACCGAGGTCCTTCATCACAGTACGTACGTCGATCGGCGACGTGAATTAATACAAAACGCAAGTTAAACCTAAAGTCGCGGACGCGAGATAAACGCGGAGATAGTGAAACGCGGAGCGGATGATCGGAGTGCGAAATAATCGGAACGCGACGCAAGATGAGCGCGATGACAGTGAAACGCGGAGCGGATGATCGGAGCGCGAAATAATCGGCACGCGACGCAAGATGAGCGCGATGACATTGAAACGCGGAGCGGGTGATCGGAGCGCAAAATAATCGGAACGCGACGCAAGATGAACGCGATGACAGTGAAACGCGGAGCGGATGATCGGAGCGCAAAATAATCGGCACGCGACGCAAGATGAACGCGATGACAGTGAAACGCGGAGCGGATGATCGGAGCGCAAAATAATCGGAACGCGACGCAAGATGAACGCGGAGCGGACGGTCGCAACTTAAAGCTAACGGCGCTAATCGTATGACGGCGAACAGTAGAGCGGATAGTACATGAGACAGTGTACTCGATAATGCCTGGGTCCAACCGCGGACGATCGTGACTCGACGGCTCCCTAACGATTTCGAGAACGACCTCGACGCAGCGGGGTTACCGCAGTGACCATTTTATGGCCTTACAATGCTTCGCATGGTACAGGTATTCGGGAACGAGATGCTCGCAGTTTGTGCCGCCTGAGCGTTTAGGGATTCCTCGTGCCGCGTGACACTTGAGGCGAAGAGTCCCGTGCCGTGTGACACTTGGGTCGAGGATGCCCGGTGGTGCGTGCCACTTCGGACGGCGGAGATTTATGTCTCTCGCAGGAAGGGTCTCCCCGTGTTGTATGACACTTGGGGCCTTGGCGTGGTCCGCAGGAAAAGGTTGGGATAGTTCGTGATACAGTCGTAGCATTCGAGAATCCTCTCTATTAGCCAGATCGTAGCCCGAACCGATTTGATACGGCCTCCGCCGCCCTACTTATACGCCTGTCGCGATCTATTTACTCGCGAGAATCCGCGGCGTCGCGGTAGCCACCTCGCGGCCGCCGCGGGAAGTCGCGCTTCGCGGTTTCGCGTGGCGCGCTCGCGGCTGGTGTATGAGGGAGATGTCTCGTGCCTTATATAATCATTACAACGTGCTACAGCGTGCATTTCGAATTTCGACATTCATAATGCCCTTCTTAAATTCTTCAGAAAACTCTTGCGGAAAATCAGTGTCGTTCGAGCCGCGGTAGAGAGTAGAGAGAACATCTCCAAAGACTTGTCAATTCAAAGCTAACGGTTGCTATTAGCTGTGTTTTTGATAGTGATATTTAAACTAATCACTAGACTGCGGATCTTTATGTAAAATGAAAGTTGGCTGCCGCTATTACAAGGGACAGGAGCCAGACAGATATTTGATTCTTACTGTGATCATTTTAAGAAGTTGAAAATAATACATTGCTGTTTTGAAATTATTTTAATCTCTCTACTGTCTTAAAATGCACCTACTCATGTTTGCTACAAATGCATGAAATCCGCAGTCTAGTGATTGCATTACCTGATTGTTGTGATTTGTGCAGCAGGACAAGGGATATAGCAATTATTATTAGTGCATAACTATGTGTTGACAAATGTGAACAGTGATTGTGAGTGTGGAAAAATTTCAAGGCATCTGTGTGAAATAAACATACGAATTATTTATCGATTCGAAAGTGAAAGTGAAATTCTGGATCGTCGACTTGATCGCGCATCCCTTAGGCCTTCTACCACCGGCTGTGCAGTTCGTCGACCTGGCCGTACGTCCCTTGGCTTTCGGTACTGCCGTATACCTGAAGACATCTGTGCAGTTCGTCACCGAGTGACCCAGTGACACACATTTCGAAGCAGCAAATGGATTTACGGCTGAATAAGTGAGTTTTTAATACAATCAGTTTCTGCTTCTTCTCTCGTTCGGGTAAAGTTGCCGTAAGTCGGGTAAAGAGATTCACCCGTATGAATTGACAAGTAAAGTTCTTCCGACCGACAAAAACTGTAAAGGGAAATGTTGTTCAGAATCATGGTCTTGACAACATATCCAAAGCTCATCCAAATCGGGGAAGATTCACATAATCTCGAGAAACTCTTGTTCGTTGCGGCATCGCGGCATTACACCACGCTCGTCTCCCGGCGCGCCGCGCCGCACAGTGGGTAAAATCGACGTTCTAGCTGTTCACGCCTATTTCACCATTATTTCAATACATAAATACCACATTAAATAGGTCATTGGATTCGTCTTGCCGTCAGCTATAACATTATTGAATAAAAAATATATAGTTATAAATAAATAATGAAGGTGACCGCAATTTTTTATTGAAAAAAAATTTTTTTTGAAATTTTTTGTATTGATATTTATAAAAGACTGTGTACTGATTACTTTTTGTAGGAAACATTTTTTTGTCACACCACCGGAAATGTCTGAAAACTCGTGTGAATAATGAATAATTTGGCCACGATTTCGACCGAACTCACCACTCTGCGCGTGTCACGCGACGCTTTAAACTATCATAACTTCGGATCCATTGGATTATAACGGATCTAAATTTTGCACGATCTTTTAGAGGAGATCTTGCCGAAAATGTTCCACTATGTCAGAACATGGACATCCCCGGACATTTTAACTTATCCCTTGTCAAAGGTGAAAAACTTCGACAATTTTCCTTAGTTGGTTAAATATTTTTTTTTATAATAACTTATGAACAATGATGTTTAGTTCCTGGTGCGTTCTCAACATAGATATAAAGTCTGTCCCAATTAAGAACATACTTCCTTCGCGCAGCTCGACTGATCGCAGCGCCTTGCTGCGAGCCTCCGAGCTCCCACTCCACTACCCACTCCCCACTGTCTCGACGCAAGTCTTTATATACGCGGTGTACCCGAATGAAACGGGTTAGTGGATATTTTGGTCTGGACAATTATGACTTATTGACTTCGCTTCTGTGGAGATACGCCTGATGGCTCTCCTTGTTCTATTTTCTTTCGCCAATAAACACTTTAAAGAAAAGCGCGGAATAACTAGCGAAACGAACGAGGTAAAATAGCGAGGGTGGTGATGCGTGTAACACAGGATACCTGGTATAACGCGAGTGAGGCAATTTGCAGCGCTGCATCGCGTAGCGTCGCTTCAGTGCCACTGCGCGCATGCGTTGTGCATTGGGAGTACTACCAATCAGGGCGAACCTGCGCAGCGAACGACGTAAACTGGTCATTCGCGAAGTATGTTCTTAACTGGGACAGACTTTACATTCTTCATATAAAAATAAATTGGTTACTTAATCTTCAGTAGGTTTTCCAGGACATCATTATGAAGACAAGGAATTTTTTCGGTGATAAATCGTATCTGAAAAAGTTTGATCTTTGAACGTTTATTGTAACGAGAGTTTTTAATAGCTTTAATTAATATTATCGTTTTCGAATGTAATAGACATTTAAGAAACATTGTGCATTCGTTAAAAATCGAACACCCTGTATAACGTATACATATACATATAGGTATTTAAATACGTACTCCGAACACTCGCCGAGACCGAAATAATTCAGTGAACTTTTATCTTCGATAACTTCTTAACCAATATAAGTTAATACTTATTGATTATCGATTGGCGCAGTCAAAAATGTAGATTTCCATTTTAAAAAAAAGTGCAGTTGCATTTTTCTGATACACCGATGCACAAAAGTGCATAAAATTAGTTGCGTAGTATGCACCGTCTTATGCCATTCAACTTTTTCTTATAACATTTTCCTCTATTCCCGACCGTTTAGGAGGTATTTATCAGTATTTATGTACAAGTACAGCCTGTTCCAGTTGCGTGGGACACCCTGTATATAGGCATAGGCAATTAAATTGCCGGCCGCGTTTAGATGTTTTCAATTTTATACAATTTTATATGTGTCACGTTTTTGTATTGTGCCTTCAAAATTTTCCAGTTACATATTCCGACGCTATTAGTGTAACCAAACATTTTACATCAACGAATTTATATTCTTTGTATTCGACACATAAAAAACATAAATTTGTACGCTGTTTTCACGTGTGAATAGGTTATAGGTTACCGACTTTATCATATTTCTTACTCGATGTTCTTGTTCGATTTCTTCCGAATTAACATTTGCTATCAAGCGATGACGTTTGTATAAACCACCATTTAGTTATTCCGATTTCTACAGGTAATATTGTACTTCAATGAGTATTCTGATATATTTAATGAATATTTAGTCTTCTACAAAGATATAATGAGTATTGTAATAGAATATTTTACATCAAGAAATACGGTACTGGTACAGTTTCACTAAATATTAATAATTAAGAGAGTTATAATAATAGGTATACTAAGACAAACTTGTTGGTTAAGAAATGGCACTTGCTATTTTACATTTTGCCCGCAGGAATTCGTTGAAACTACTGTGTGTTTCTACAATGACTACGTCAGCATCTGTAGATGATCGTATGTTGAAGGGAATAAGAAGAATAATTCCAAATTTGAACAATGTTAAATATAAAGGACAAGATGGCAGAATTGGTATATTCGGTGGTAGCATGGAATACACCGGCGCACCATTCTTCGCAGCTATGAGCGCGCTTCGCACTGGATGCGATTTAGTGCATATATTCTGCGTAAAAGATGCTAGCATTCCTTTAAAGTCGTTTAGCCCAGAGCCTATTGTACACCCAGTTTTGGATCAATACGATGCCGTTAAACAAATAAGACCTTGGCTCGATCGTCTGCATGTAATTATTATTGGCCCTGGTCTCGGTAGGGACGACAAAGTATTTAAAATAATTGTCGAACTGATCTCCATCTGTCGAGACATGAAGAAGCCATTGGTCATTGATGCTGATGGATTATTCTTAATTAGTCAAAAGCCTGACATTATAAGAGAATATCCAGGTGTCATACTGACGCCGAATGCTATGGAATTCAGTCGTCTAATGAAAGGTGTGCTCGACAAATCTGTTCAACCTACGCCGTTAGTCAAAGCTACCGATGTTAAACACTTGGCGGAAGCACTTGGAAAGAATGTTATAATTTTGCATAAAGGATCGAAAGATGTAATCGCAGATGGGCACAAAGGTACAGAAGCAGTGTCTTGCGGCTTGGGTGGTTCTGGCCGACGATGCGGTGGGCAAGGAGATTTACTGGTTGGCGCATTAGCTGTGTTTTGGTGGTGGGCTATTTGCGCAGGAAGTTGCGAAAGTTCTTTATCAGCTCCAATAGCTGCCAGTTATGCCGCATCGAGACTAGTAAGAGAATGCAATTCGTCTGTATACAAGATAAAGCAGAGAGGGATGCTAACGTCTGATATATTGGAGCAAATACAACCTGTCTTTGCAAGAATCTTTGAAACACATTGTAACAAGTGAGCTATTTAGTTACAGGGACGATATAATTGGTTTTGGTATACAATATTTTGAAATACTATTTTGGAAGAATCCTTTAATATGTGCTATATAGAGTATGTACTATTGTACAATATAATGTATATATAATGTATACACGTAGTAAGAAGATTAATATGTTGATTATAGAACATATTCGTTCAGTGGGAGAAGTCGAACACGGAGCACTGATTCCTGAATTATACTTATGCTTCTATTTCAATTTTTAAAAACAGAATTTTATACATGCTTACGCGAATTTTACAAAAAACTCTTTTTATAAAAAGAAGACTACTGTGATAGGAATAGAAATGATAAATTCAGGAATTTCACAATATAATTGATTACAGTAAATTCATTACGATTAACACGAAATTTGTATGACTTTCGCATTACAAAATAAATAATACACTCAACAGTCGTATATAGATTCAATGGTTATTTGCTTTTTTATCTTATATTTACAAATGGGCATTTACGTGGACAGATGGTTTTCTTTACATATTCGTACATTACAATTCTTTATTTACAAAATAAATCTGCATTTGAATATGGAAACAAATCTTTGTGAACAATGGACATTTTCTATGTTATTTTGTTACTATAAATTATTTCTATTCAAGATTAAATAACACATACAGATTGGTTCACCAGGTATTACCATCTCGATTTTCGTTATTAATATTGTTGGTAGCGAAGAATGTTTATGTAAGGTTGAATGGTTTCGAAAGATGCATACTTTGGTGTTGTGAGTTTTTTTGTAGGTGGACGCGTAGAGGAGAGATGAAGGACAGCAGTATTTTTTCGAATGGGATTGTATGTTTTTTCCTGCACCAATGGATGAAGCTTCATATTCTCTACAAAAAAGTATTAACCTATGAATATCGAAAAACCATTAGTTAAGGAGATATTTTATTTTTAGTGTTATATGAAATCATTACTCTTCTCATAATGATGTTGTAATGATATTATTCACAGAAAAGATTCAATGTGGCGACCGTTTGCATCACGACATTTTCTGAATCGAGGAAGTAATGATTGTTTTACATTATGTAATAAAATTGGTGGTATATTATATTGCCTTCAGTGATGATACGATTTTTCATGTCAGGAATTGTAATCAGAGAGTCTCAGAGTATACCATATTTTTCAAGTAACCCCGTAAGAAAAAGTCGAGGGGTGTTAAATCAGCTGATTTTGCTGGAAAATGAATGGGACCACCTCGTCTTATCCAACGATTCGGAAATATTTGATTTAATGCATTTCTTGATATTCTTTCATAATGTGCAGGACAACCATCCTGTTGGAGTCACATTGTTTGTCGAATATGCAATGACAAATCATGTAAAAATGACCATAAGGTATTTGAATTGGTAACATTATCAAGAGAGTTGTGATTTCGTAACAAAACTAAAAATCAAATATCTCCTTAACTAATGGTTTTTCGATATTAATAGGTTAATACGTTTTTGTAGAGGACTGTAGAGCTTCATCGTTTGGTGCAGGAAAAAACATACGATCTTATTTGAAGAAATGCTGATGACCTTCATATCTTCTGTACGTGTCCACCTACAGAAAAACTCACAACACTAAAGTATGCATCTCTCGAAACAATTCAACCTTAAATAAACATTCTTTGCTACCAACAATAATAATGATCCTGTATACTATTTCCAACTCAAAACATTGTCAAATAATTTATAGTAGATCACATTTCGAAGTTCTATTAATTTCAAGTTGTATAAAAATTATTTCTTCTATAAATGAATACTGATTCTATAAGAGAGATGTATTTTAAAATATGATCTTATATTTGTTTTCTTCGTATTAAATTCATAAATGACAATATGTTTACATATAAAATGTTCTGTATCCAAGCATCAATACTGCATATTTTCTAGTATATATATGTAAGAACATTCTTATTAAGTACGCTATCGCTTAAAGTAAATAAAATGGTGCCTTATAAATGTTATCATTTCTTACGGAGGCACAAAAGCATTTATTGCCTTAAATAACAAACAGAAATAAATCAATAAAAGTCTTTAAAAGTACAAACAACTGTAAGTACAACTATTTTTATTTCTTCATTGAATGAATCGTGTAGTTATACTTCAGCTCAATTAGAAAACTTGTAATATCACGTATATTACATTAAAACTAAGTTAATAGAATACATGTCATTAATTTTAATATGTGTCTAAGACGTTTATGATGTTTCTATATAACTTCTTATATCCACGCATAATATAAAACTTTTCACTCGTAAGTACACGACATTGCGTAAGTTCCTTTTGTATGTGTACTCTTTTATTTACGTGCCCTAAAATCTTACAAATAGTAAAATTATGATATTACAGTTTATATGAGTCCTTATATTGTTGTCTTTCGTTTCTATGCTAAAATAATCTCGTCATTAAGTACCCCGGAGTTCAACGTTGAGGGAAATACTGTATAAAAACGAAAACAGATCATAGCACCTACATATACAACTTTTGGCATGAATATACCGAATACTGTCTGTACGTATCAGAATGTTTTCGCGTTCGCTCGAACATCGCCGTGTTGTTATTCAACGTAAATTTCTTTCTAGAGGTTTAAGGTTATAATATTGTTTTGAATTACTATGTAAACTACGAGTAAAACGTTAAAACGGATGTATGGTTTCCACGTATCAATAATGTTGGTGGCATATCTTTTGTTAAGGCTTCCAACCATGCCATATAGAGCGGAGCGGAAACTGCACCTTTTCGTGGCATCGGTAATGACCTGTTAACAAAAACATTGTCATTTATTAATATGAAAATCATGAGCTTAATGGACAACATTCGCTACTATAGATAATCTTAGCAGTTTAATTCGTTCTTGCTAGGAAGTTACGGTCAGTTTAGTTAGAAAATTCCGATTCATCTATTTCCGCAGTGAACTACAAAGTATTTGCAAGCCAAGCTAGTCAACAAATTTTTCTAGCAAATTGCAGAGCAAAGTCTTCCTAGACTGATTGTGAGTTTTGCTAAGGTTTTCATGTTATTCTCATACCATTCTCATACTAGTGATGGACAGCATAAAATGCTTTTGTAATTGAAATACCCGTAAAATACCAAATACTTCTATTGTATAGTCAAATTTCATGTCCATAAAATTTAAAAAATCATAGGGAATGGAAATATTCTAGGTAGAAAGAGATGTTTAATTTTGAAGTTAAAATAGCTCCGAGTGCAAAGGGTTAATTTCATGGAAGGGGAATGCGTTAAGAATGGATATTCTCAATAAAAATGATACTAACATTACAACTAACGTCGACTGATTGGAGTTTTCCAATAATAACTCTCGAAGTCTTAATTGTCTATGCGTTTTCTCCTTCAGAGACTGCAGTTCAAGTTCCGTCACGTAACATTCTGCAATAAAATCATAATATTAATACCACAACGTAAAATTATTTTTGTACATTATTATATTCCCAGTCAGCCAGGCCTGCTTCGAGCAGAAAGCGAGCTCAGCCTACCGGACAGATGGGGGGGGGGGGGGGTACTATCCTGTCAGAACGCCACTCGAGGCTGCTCGGAACTCGGAATCTGCCGTGCCCGCCCTGGTGGTACAGCTGCGGACGCAGCGCCCCGGTATCAGTGTTCCCAGACGGGTCACCTTTTTTCGCTCATGCGCGGCGTTTTCACCCTCCGTGAAGTACGATTCTCGAGAAAATGTGGCACCTTGAGCGCCCCGCAGAATTTTACGAAATTAATATGATTTGGTTATTACAAAACGAATGTATGACAAGTGTACTTCTGTATATTTTGTAACTCGTAGGACACGTCCTGGAGTTTTCTTGTCCGGAACAGATTGTTTCGGTACATTCCTGCATAGCTGCCTCAGGGCTCTGCTACATCATCGCCTCATCATAGATACGTTACTGTTTTGGTGATCCGTCTGGGAACACTGTCCGGTATCTGCCTCCAAAGCATCTGCCCGGCAGAATCTGCGCAGAATCTCTCCCCACCACCACGTCAAGTAGAAAGAGAGAGCACTCTTGTTGCTATTTCTCTCTCTCTCTCTCTCTCTCTCTCTCTTCCTCCTTGACCTGTCCTGGCGTGCCAGAACCAAGCTGCCTTCCATCTCACCGGCACAGTGATGTGATCAGACCCACCGTAAGGCCGTTATTAGACTAGGCCACCAGTGGCTCAGCACGTCGTGGGGCATTGAAACAAATGTAACCTATTAGACTACGGTACTGGTGGAGCCACCAAAAATACTTGCCGATCTGGTGGACGGCATCGGCAACCGGCCGGGCAACATTTGGTGGCGCCGCCACCAGCCGGGGTATTGATTTCAATGTAGCCTATTAGACAAAGCCACCAAGTTGCGCCACCAGCATCGCCAAAACATGAACAATTGACGTTCAAATTACCACCACATTTATCGTAAAATACATAAGAACACGACACAGCGTTACATCGACAGCGGGAATGAACGCTTGGTGGTACCACCAGTTACCGATTCATAAAAGCTCTTCAATTCGGTGGCGCCACCAAGTTGCCCACCAGTGGCCTAGTATAATAACGGCCTAACTCGCGCATGCGCGGCCAAGACAGTAGCGTATCTACAATGACACAGCCGAGCGGCCAGGGCCCTGACGCCTTGAGGCAGTTATTCTGGCGGGAATGTACCAGTGTTATTGGCGGGACGACTGATGGACGAGAGACGATAATGTATTCTTTTGCGTAGTTATTGCAGTGCTCTTTCCCTATCCCATCCTCAAAATAAAGAATAAGTTTCAATTATAAAAGTCTGCGGGGTGCTCAAGCTACACGATTTCATCGAAATAGTTACGCTACTGAGGCTGAAATTGCCGCGCATGCGCGAGTTACGGTGGGTCTGATCACATCACTGCACCGGCACCGGCAGAAGCTGCCGGGCAGATGCTTGGGCGGAGGACATCGGGCAGCTGCGGACGTAGCTGCCCGACAGAAACCGAGCATTTGGCTATTAGGGTTGATGTATTATTTTTTAGTGCTGAACAACGATATATCATTTCGATTTAAAGGAAACTAATAGCATTATACACTCCTCAAAAGAATTATGGGATCACTTGTGCAAACCGGAAAAATTGGTCCCACTTTACGTGATCAAAACTCCGTCAAAAATTGCCGTATTCATATAGTTAGACAATGGTTTGAAAGCCTGAAACCTCTAGTTTCAGATGCTCTGTTTCAAATTGTTGCTATGTTGGTTTTTTACAAAGTTGTAGCGAGATGAAGACAACATTGACGGTTAACAAACATTTTTGTGCAACTTTGGAACATCACACGGGGAGAAACAAATTTCTTTTGATAAATCGCGGTAATATCATTTGGAAGGGCTATCTTTCCCGTGTAAATTGTGCGATTGTTGAGTATTGTGAGATTTTTTTTATTCGAGTTATTCAACATTGAAGTTAATAGGGGCTTTTTAACTTTAACTGGCTCCAGAAAGCGAAAAAATTATCATAGAATCTTGTGCATAAAAGCGATAGAAAGAGCGTTTCTTTCTCTTCAAGGCACTCCTTTTGTTTTCTCAATTTCATTAACATTTCGATATACCAGGTGTTTCTGAAAATATGCTTAAAAAATGCACAATTTCCATTTTTCCTTTAACTCGCTATATCTCGGCGAGAAATGATCGTAATGCCATGATCACGAACTTCATATTGAAGCAGAGATTCTGCCGATTCGATTGAGTACCCCATGAACTCACTGCGACAATATTTTACCTATGGCAGCTGTGTTTGAAGTTAGTGCTTCGCAGAAAGAACTTTCGATAGAAATGAGGTAGAGCGATGTTTTTAATTCAAAGAAATCGATTTTGCAAAATCCTGAGGCCGAAGACAAATTTTGTGACCAGATTTGAAATCAGCTTGAAAAAATCTACGGGAAATGATATAGAGCAAGTTATAAAAAAAATTTTTCCGCGCGTGGTACTGGAGAAACCCCATTTTCTTGAAATTCTACATGTTTAACGAATTTTCTCAACGTTAAAAAACGTTCGTACCATAATCTCCCTATTTTTCCCATATTCTGCAAAGTTTCAGCTTCAATTTAAAAAAATTTAATCGCTCTACCTCATTTCTATCGAAAGTTCTTTGATTTTGAATCGAGTTTGGTCGGAAGTTCCCACTGTGCGGTGGTAGCGTATTCAGAGATGTCAGGCAGCTGCTGTACGTGACGCGCTAATTTCTGCGAAACACTAACTTCAAACACAGCTTCCATAGGTAAAAAATTGTCGCAGCGAGTTCATGGGGTACTCAATCGAATCGGCAGAATCTCTGCTTCAATCTGACGTTCGGATCATGGTATTACGATCATTTATCGCCGAGATATAGCGAGTTAAAGGAAAAAATGGAAATTATGCATTTTTTAAGCATATTTTCAGAAACACCTGGTATATCGAAATGTTAATGAAATTGAGAAAACAAAAGGAGTGCCTCGAAGAGAAAGAAACGCTCTTTCTATCGCTTTTTTGCACAAGATTCTACGATAATTTTTTCGCTTTCTGGAGCCAGTTAAAGTTAAAAAGCCCCTATTAACTTCAATGTTGAATAACTCGAATAAAAAAAATCTCACAATACTCAACAATCACACAATTTACACGGGAAAGATAGCCCTTCCAAATGATATTACCGCGATTTATCAAAAGAAATTTGTTGCTCCCCGTGTGATGTTCCAAAGTTACACCAAATTTGTGTTAACCGTCAATGTTGTCTTCATCTCGCTACAACTTTGTAAAAAACCAACATAGCAACAATTTGAAACAGAGCATCTGAAACTAGAGGTTTCAGGCTTTCAAACCATTGTCTAACTATATGAATACGGCAATTTTTGACGGAGTTTTGATCACGTAAAGTGGGACCAATTTTTCCGGTTTGCACAAGTGATCCCATAATTCTTTTGAGGAGTGTATTTATTAGACTCTGTTCAGAATCTTCATCACGAGTCTGACTCGATATTGTAGGGCAAGGGATTAATCTTTCAATGGACTCCGAAAGGGTTAAAAGAAGCTAAATTCTCTTTCACTCACTTTTATACATTTATTTCTAAAAAAACATATTTAACTAGAAATGTCGGAATATTTGATAATATACTGAAAATATGAAAAATTCTTAATATCAAAGGTTGTTGATGCATTTGGGGGGAGGGGAGCTTTGTGAAACGTAAATATGAAAGTTTCTTATGCATTCATGATAGATATTCTCGGAGATTAACTTAATTATTTTTAAGATGAATGCTTTGCTTTACGGCTAATATATTTTTGCAAAATGGTTAGACTCCATAACTGATCTCAAATAATGTCCCTATTGCAATATTTTAATTAATATCTAAAGAGAAATATTTTTCGATTAAAGTCGGTGATCACAGTGGTTCAGTGAATAAAATTTCAAAATAACAATATTTGTTTAAAATAAGTGTATATTTTCTATATTTTACCAGTGTCAGCAGCATCATTCTTTCGGAAATCAGATATGAGTTTGTCGAAGAAATCTAGTGTCTCTTGCTTTGGTTGTACACTGATGTCATCCACCATTTTGAGGCTTGTATACCTTATCCTGAACTTTGCCATGATTTCTGCCATTCTGAAGATCGCAACAATAAACAAAATTTAAACGATAATCTAAATCTTCGATATTTCAAACTGCGTTATTGGAATTTATCGCAGATTATGAATAGTTTATCGTTTTCCTGTATAATTATAGTACTAGACTACGGATTTTATGCGTTTATGACAAAAAATGGAAGAATGTAATTGAGAACAGTGAAAACATTAAGACGATTTCAGAAGGTCCATATGTTATTTTCAATTTACTAAAATTGTTAAAGATAAGGAGAAATTTTTATACGGTTCCTGTGTCTCGTAATTTATACGAATAAAAATCTTATTTTGCATAAAGATCCGCAGTTTAATCACTGTCCAACACCAAATTTGATCCACAACTACTGTTTGGTGGTTCTTATAGAGTTTTTCGCGCTGATTGCGGATCTGTTTTTAATATTTTTCCTATACTCACAGTTTTTGAGAAACACGACTTTGAAAAAAAAACATATTTTTCAACTTTAAACAAATATTGTGGTGTTATTATAAAAGATATTGAATTGTTCTTTATAGCAAAAGATTCTGTAGACTTTCCCGAATACAGCGATATCAAATATTAATACATTATGATTGTTTAAACATGTTTAAACATGAAATCCGAAACCAGAAACCCCTCTTTAAAGTTTGGAACGTCGATGTTTTTTTCGAACCAGAAAGCAAAATATCTTCGCCGAACATGAGTTGCCGCCAGTTGACGCTCACCACTAGAACGGTCTTCCGCTGCTCCGTATCCCGTCCCGAACGCCACTGGCGGCAACTCATGTCGGGCGAAGATATTTTGCTTTTTTGTTCGAAAAAACGTTGATGTTGCAAACTTTAAAGAGTGGTTTCTCAAGATAAAAGTCTGCTCTATCGAGTGGTATAGTTCGATTTTCCGCTGGACCCTTATTTTTTTTGAGATGAATTGAAAAATATCCTCAAAAATTGGTGCAAAAGTGGTGTCTCTCCGTCTTTAATCATTGTTTAAACATGTTTAGACAATCATAATGTATTAATATTGGATATCACTGTATTCGGGAAAGTCTACAGAATCTTTTGTTGCAAAGAACAATTCAATATCTTTTGTTATTACATCACAATATTTGTTTAAAGTTGAAAAATATGTTTTTTTTTCAAAGCCA
The DNA here is from genome assembly GCF_051020765.1 of Lasioglossum baleicum. Lineage (NCBI taxonomy): Eukaryota > Metazoa > Arthropoda > Insecta > Hymenoptera > Halictidae > Lasioglossum > Lasioglossum baleicum. The sequence continues at coordinate 4,399,895 of NC_134936.1, read as the reverse complement.
TGTTCCTTAAAAACTGTGCGTATAGGAAAAAAATTAAAAACAGATTCGGAATCAGCGCTAAAAACTCTATAGGAAGGACCCAACAGTAATTAGGGAATATAAAAAAAGTTGAAATTTGTTGGACAGTGTAATTACTATGTACCGTGGATCCAAGAAGTATTTTTAAAAATTGTGATAATTTTGTAAGAAATCGTACGGTAATTTTAGACTCATTTTAAAACTGACAGCCTCGGAAATGTACCCAGTCAACTAGGCCTGCCGTAGCAGAAATCAACGATAGAAAGAACAGAAGCTGCTCAAAGAACACGATGGCTTGATTCTGGCCACATCAGCAAAGCTCCCGTGGGCCCGTATTCTACCCTCGGCACAATCCTGGCCGCTCGGTCCTGGATTCTGCCCATTTTAAGATGGCAGTAAGGTCACCCTAACGTGACGAATGCCGTTATACAGGACAGGTCGCACTAGTGTGGCAGGAATCCAGGACCGAACGGCCAGGATTGTGCCGAGGGCAGAATACGAGCCCACGCAAGCTTTGCTGCCATGGCCAGAATCGAGCATTTTTGTTTACTGGGTAGTGTTCAAATACTTTTTGCGTCCACTGTATATCCAATTCCAATTTATTAATATGTATACAGAGTGAGTTTAATATACGGGGCACTAACTATTGCCGCCTGCAATAACTGTGAAAGTATGATACTAGTATAGTCCAGTCAATGAATGCTCATAAGGGGGGTGTAGAGGGTATGGAAGGAACACAATTTTTAACTTTGATACGGTGTTTGGACTAGTTAGGAGGTAAACATACTAAAAGTCCCTACTCCTAGAAGGTGAGCGAGGTGCAGGTGAGGGCACGTAGAAGGTCCCCTTTTTCGGTTTTCCGCTTATATCTCGGAAACTATGCGTCCTAGCGATAAGACCATTCTATACAAAATTAAAGCTGACAAAATGTGCTATAAGATTGACTCCATTCAGTTTTTCGCTATCTCACATAGTTTCCGAGATATCCGCGCTCAAAGTTCACTAATTGTGAAAAAGAACTCTTCAGCACAATTAGTGAACTTTTAGCACGGATATCTCGGAAACTATGCGAGACTATGCGAGAACAAAGGTTTGCTATAAAATCAAACATTGATTTGATATTATATCAAACCGCCACACTACGGCCCTGTTGTCCGATGCAACTTTTATTTCGAAAACTTTTTTACTACTATTATATACTTTCGGAGTCATTGTAGGTGGCAATAGTTATTAGTGCACCTCCCTGTATAAGTACAAATGATTTTGGTAATTATTTACAAAAGCACCACCCTCTCCGATTTTGATAAAATTTATATATGATATAGATATGGACATTTTGAACAACTTTTTCCTTTTCCAATATAGGGGGGTCGCTTTTAGTTTTCGAGATATTTGCAAAAAACTATCGCGAATACTGTATTGAATTTTTCGCATTCCTGAACGCTCCGCTGCAACGTAGACTGTTTCGGTGTGGCGTTTGTTTACATTTTGACGCTGTAGAGATAAGAGAGAAAACAGGGGGGGGCGGAAAGGGCCAGCCTGACACCACACACACACAACCCAGTGCTTAACACGCACCCAGTATTTTTAAAAAGAAGGTTTCCGTTAAGAAATTAACATTTGCACCAATTTTCACTATCATATTTGTAATCAGCACGTGAAAATACGTAAGAATCTAGAGCATAATTTAGAAACAGTGGGTGCGTGTTAAGCACTGGGTGGGTGTGTGTGGTGTCAGGCTGGCCCTTTCCGCCCCCCCTGTTTTCTCTCTTATCTCTACAGCGTCAAAATGTAAACAAACGCCGCACCGAAACAGTCTACGTTGCAGCGGAGCGTTCAGAAATACGAAAAATTGAATACAGTATTCGCGATAGTTTTTTGCAAATATCTTGAAAACTAAAAGCGACCCCCCTATATTGGAAAAGGAAAAAGTTGTTTAGAATGTGTTGCTGCATAACATATATAAATTTCATCAAAATTGGAGAGGGTGGTGCTTTTGTAAATAATTACCATGATTTTTGCTGTTATACTTACTCTTTCTCTTGTGCGCCAATGTCTTGTTTGTGGTTCGCCAGTGCGAAAATTCTCATCTTACAATGTTCCCAATTGGAACGTGTGCTGATAATATACGGTAACAGAATCGTGAGACCTGTCGAATAAGAACTTCTGCCATTTACAAATGAGCCTATATTCTTGCACAAATGAATTGCAAACGATAGGAATGTTAAAGTGTAATTTCCAGAATCTTTAAAATCGCGCACATTATTATGCGTTTCAAGTTTGGAGACCGTAATTGAATATCGATTGTTAAGTCTCCTAAGTTATTTACACAAATATTAGATATAATTGGTCATTTGAAGTGATTAATAATTTGTCGATTTATTTGTTTATAAAGCGCACTGAAAATATCAGATTATTATGGTTCAAAAGGTATTAATCTAATATAATCTTGTATACATATTATAGTGTATGGAAAATATCCAATTATTATGGATCATATATTTACATGTATACGTAGTAATCTAATAAAGACAACGCTTATACGTAGTTAAATAAAAACACTTACAGTAATTTCTCGTTCGTTGCGAAACTGCCGGGGGTTTGAGTTCGCAACGAGCAAATAGGGAAGCCTTTTGTGATTTATGACTGCGTCCAGATACACGCCGACCGCGCCGAGCGAGACTTCAATAGGGAGCCGAACATAGAGAAGGACAGAATGAAATACGGATCGGGTGACCGAAGCGTGTCGCCGTCGCCGGCACAATTTAAAGGCCCGTGAGTTCTTACAATGTATGTAATGGCAGTGATGGAATTGTTAATTTTCCATTAGGCTTTTATGGGACTTTCACTAACTCATTTCTGGCATTTTTCTGATTAAAATGATACCAAACACGATATAATTTGGCCAATATTTAGTGGTTTAATCGACGATGAAAGTTTCGAACGCAACGAAGAAGAGCGTATGGGAAAGAAAGAGACAGCGGACAGTCGGTGCCGCCGTGCGGAGCGACTCGGCCGACTCGGCGTTGACAGGCAGTGGAGTGGGTAGGCACGTCGCAACGAGCGCGTAGTACATTATTCGCAACGAACGAGAAATTACTGTACTATGTATAATGAAGTAACGATTTAAGACCTTGGTGCAAAAACGGAGCAAGTTTATAATAAAAACTGTTTTTGTGTGAAAGAAAAGGTTTTCAATTAAAGTGCGAGTGTCAATGTAAAATAATCTTTTACGAAAATGGTTCTACAAGATGGTGGTGATTTAAATGCTGAACTTTATAACAGACACCATTTGTTTCGTGTTAGCCTTCAATTTAGGAGGAACTGCATGCAGAAGACTATAGGACGAATCAAGTAAATAAGAATAAGTAATTAACGAATATAGAATATCATTTCAGTTAAACAGTTAAATATCTACATTAATTATTTGCGAAGTCAGAGACGTGAACCCCTGATCTTTCCTCCATTTTGAAGAATGTACCTACATATGAGATAGTATTTAACATTTGTGTATACTAAATGAATATTACTGCTTGCGAGTAATAAACATTCCTATCGTTTGTAGATTCATACAAATACACTTTTCATGAATTACCTCCGTCGTCGTATAACCACCATACATCGATGGTTCCATTCTTGTGTTTCTTCTGGAAAATTGCCAGGTGTTCAGGTACAGCTGCTAATGCGTGCCGTTTTTCCCTATATATTTGCAAGATATGAATTATTATCAGATCCATTAAATCTATATTAAAAATATTAAATTTATATTAAATACGTTAAATCTATATTAAACATAATAAATCTATATTAAATATATTAAATCTACAGATTTAAATCTATATTAAGTATATTAAATCCTATAGATTAAATCTATATTAAATATATTAAATCTATAGATTTAAATCTACTATATTAAATATATTAAATCTGTAAATTTATATCTATATTAAATATATTAAATTTGTAGATTTGTATCTTTTTTTTTGCTTATTTTACGTCGCTTTGTGAACTCCTATTCAGGAGCAGGCTTGCCATATTCCGCGCGTGCCAGGACCCTTACCGCTGCGCCCCTCGCCCCGCTACTACGCTGAGCTCGCCACACTCTTCCCACTACACTGACCCGTACCGCGTGGAGCAAGATAAGTTAACGGTACGCGTCAGTGTTAGTGGGAAGAGTGGGGCGGGCGCAGCGTAGTAGCGTGGCGAGGTGGGGCCTGGTACCGCGCGGAATATGGCAAGCCTGTTCAGGAGTTATTTCGCGACGGGAGATTTGAATCTATGTATATATAGATTTAAAAGCTATAGTTGTTGCAGCATTACAAAAATATAATGAAATATAGTAGAGATGTATTCATTATGGTATTCTTCATTAGACAATCTTTGAGAATTTGAACACCTTGAGAACACGTAGCAAGAAATGTTAAAAGGAAAAATGATGTAACAGACAATATGACTTTAACTTCAAAGGAGGTAATTACTCCAGCATGGCATATACATTCTACATCTACGGCCATATACAAATGAACCTCGGGATACACAGTGACTCCCATTTATTAATTCGGACCCTCTAAAAAAAGACGATAACTTTTTTAATATTGGACTATACGATTTTAACTTTTTTGCGAAGCTAGAGCAGTTAGTTTACTACAGGATGTGAAAAGAAATATTTTCAAAAATTGCAATTGCTCGGAATTGTAGAAACAATACTAAAAGTTGCATTTTACAACTTTTTATGTGGGCCTATGTTGAAAATTTAAAAAATACGTTTTCTACTCGCGCTGTCGCGAACGTATTAAAGAAATAATTATTTTAATAAAAATTTAAACCAAGTTATTTGTTATTTGGATATTCAAATAAAAAGTAAATATAATTATTTATTATTCGAGCAAGTCTAAATTAATTATTTACAATAATAAAGTGTAATACAATTTCGGTTATTATTTGTATTGATAAACAATAACTGAAAGTGTATTTTTATTTTCTAATAATACTGAATTATCATTTATTATTCATAGTCATTAAACAAATTTTCTTTCCAACTGACCTCAGTTTTATTTGCAAATAAGAAATAATAAATAGATCACTTTTGGCATTATTTAAATGACTTTTATTTAAATAAAAAGTTCAGTTAATATTTGCAATTATAATCACACGTTTATTAATTAGTTATTATTTACTGTTTAGATAAAAATTTGCCGAACTCCGGTTCTAATGTTAAAATCTAATGCTAAATTAAAAGAATTCATTTTAACATGAAGCGTTCGTCGAATTTTTTTACAAATATTTCCTTTTCTATTATTCGTATCGCTTTTTTTTATTAAGCGGCTTCTTTGAAAATCCTCATTTTGTGCAAGAGCCCATTCTTTTTATAGTTCGTTGGACGTTTCTTACATTTTCATGGGATACTGTTTCTCACGCAGAACGTCGTACTGTGAAGTTTAAATTTAGATATTTTCTTGAATTGCCACGTTTTTGTGCGGAGTTGTAATTCTCAGATATGCACGGTGACGTCTTCCTATCCATTCTTTTTTACATTTTTTAAATAATCAAGAATGACACAGCGATTTCTCGTTAGAGATACGCGACATATCTGCATCATAAAATTTTTTTATTTTAAGGTCAGCTTTATTTCACTGTCACTGTACCTCCTAAACGGTCGGGAATAGAGGAAAATGTTATAAGAAAAAGTTGAATGGCATCAGACGGTGCATACTACGCAACTAATTTTATGCACTTTTGTGCATCGGTGCATCAGAAAAATGCAAGTGCACTTTTTTTTGAAAATGGAAACCTACATTTTTGACTGCACCAATCGATGCAGTTTGTTGTGCTCTACATAAAAGTACTAACATACTTATGCCCTAAACTTATTTGTTAAGAAGTTATCGAAGCTAAAAGTTCATTGAGTACAGCCTGTTCCAGTTGCGTGGGACACCCTGTATATGAAACATTTTATTATACAGGGTGGCCATTACAAAGCGTTACAGGCGAATATCTCCAAATATATTGATTATACGCAAAAATGTTACAGATGAAAATTGTTCAGTACCGAGGGGGACATCGAGTGGTGGGACTTTTATTTTTCTCGGTGGACAGTGCACACTGCAAGGTGAGGTGAAGGTCAATTGTTTTTTTTTAGATGGAATGATATGTTTTTTTATCCACCATCAAATAGTGCGTTTTACGATGAGTTCAATGACCAATCAAGAGTCAAGGTCATTCAAGGTGAAACTTGCAGGGAAATGCAGAAAAGTTGTGATTCTTTTATTTTTTAGTTCTTTAGTACTTTAGTTCGTGCCTTCGAACTTTCACACCAAAACAATAACATGTGTTCAATATCATCATTACTCAGGACTACATCAAAGTCATTATCAATGAAATGAAAACAAACGTATTTATGTATTACTGTGCTCGGAGAGCACAATTAGTGAACTTTGAGCGCGGATATCTCGGAAACAATGCGTGATAGCGAAAAACTGAATCAAATCAATCTTGTGACACATTTTGTCAGCTTTAATTTTGTATGGAATGGTCTTATCGTTAGGACGCATAGTTTCCGAGATATAAGCGGAAAACCGAAAAAGGGGACCTTCTATGTGCCTCCCTGCACTCCGATCACCTCCTAGGAGTGGGGACTTTTAGTGTGTTTACCTCCTAACTAGTCCAAACAAAGACCCAAAGTTAAAAATTGTGTTCCTTCCATTTGCCTCTACAACTTTTCGTTGACTGGACTATATGCACAACGTTACACAGATCGACCATCAGAATCGCATATGGCATTTAAAAGACTAGAACAACGTTTTCTTACGACGCGTGAAAACATGAAAGTCAGAATACACGAAGCTTGTGCTAAGATAAATGTTGAAATGTTGAGCAAAGTTAGAGAATCATTTAAATGAAAAATTGTTAAGTGCATTGAAGTAAGAGGTAATCATTTTGAACACATACTAAAGTACAAATAAAACGATCGCCACTTTTCTGCATTTCCCTGCAAGTTTGACCTTGAATGACCTTGACTCATAGGTCATTCAACTCATCGTAAAACGCACTATTTGATGGGGATAAAAGAACATATCATTCTATTTAGAAAAAGAAAGTTGACCTTCGCCTCACCTTGAGGCGTCCTTGAACAACTTTCATCCGAAACATTTTTGCGTATAATCAATATTTTGGATATTCGTCTGTAACGATCTATAATTGCCACCTTGTATACAAAATATTGAAATTGATAATTTTCATTAGAAAAACAGACCAAATAATGTAATACTTTCTTTTGCAATTCAGATCATCTGAGTTACTGTTTTTTATTTCCTTCTACTAACAATATAAGTAAATATAAACCGTCTTGCAGTTTTGTTACACTGTCGCTATTTTTAAGATAAACATTTTAACTAATCTCATTAGAAGAAACTAAATTGAATGTCATTTCTTCCCTTCATGATTTCAGGGGACATCGACATCTTCGTTTTTAAAAATTTTCCAACAATTTTGAGTTTCATCTTCTCAATTTTGCTTTAAATGCTTAAAGATCCGCGGTCTGGCTATTACAAATATTAATCGCGCTTTGCTGACATTACGAAATTCAATGTTCGAATGTTCAATGTACAAATATTACTTAATTTTATATTTCCAATGAGATTCCGTAGACAAATAAATAAATAATGATTAGTTCTTACATTAACTTGTCGATCGCATGCTTCCTCTTATGTTTAAGGTGATCCCGTGCGCTCCCATGAGTCGGCGAATCTCTAATTATCTGTGGTCCATCTACCGGCACGAATTGAGTTCCTGAAAAGTTATTTGTATTTTAAATAGATCTCAAGATGCACACACTTCAATGTGTATTATTTGCGCATGACTTGTATTAAGAATCTTTTATAGAGAACATCTTGGAACAGCCTTTGTAGATCCAAAACAAGTAAAAATCTGACTAAATTCCATCGAATCTAGGTGCACGGCAGTGCACCAGCCAAGTTCCTCGCACTACCTCCTTTTACACGAAACAACTTAGCCGTTTTTTAGAGCTTGTAACTCGGCACTGGAGGCAGATGGAGAGATGTAATTTCGTACACTTGTTAAATGCTATCATGTCTCAATATTGACAAAACATTAATCTTCCAACATTAGTAGGTTCCGAGATATAGGACCTCAAAAATCGCATTTGTCACCGACTGACTGACTGACAGACCATTAAAACCTTTTGGGTACTTCCCATTAACCAACAAGCTTGAAATTTGGTACATAGGTCCACCATAACAAACACTTAAAGGAATAATTATCAAAGTTTGAAATTTTACACCTTAAAGGGGTTGTATTAAAAAAAAAAACATTACGAAATAGGTTATGTATGGAGAAAATGAAATATGCCGCTTTTCCCATAAGGAACCGTGTAAATTCCGGAGAGAATCATCTGCTCTCTTCAAACGTCCGCACAGCGCCATTCGAGGTAGTGACAAAAAACTCAAACTGTTAGATTACGATAAGATAGAAAATAACACTAAAATTATAACAAAAAAAAAATCTAGGTAAAGTTGGGTTGTAATTCGCCGGCAGAGTGTTAATCTTTGATACCTACTTGATAATTGATGAAATTTCAACAAAAATTGATAAAATCCCAACAAAACCATCCTGTAAACAGGAGGCAAGTTCCGATGGCCGTAAAAAGTTGAGAGATCAAACAAAATACGGCCAAGTTCGTTAGTTTAGAAATACCTCTTACAATACTGAAAAAAGCGTTTGTAAAAATTAGTTTAAAAGAACGCTATTTAATTTTTAATGAATTACATGCAGGGCTAAATTATTCAATCTTGGCCGCTATCTAACACCTTTTATGGCCATTGGTTTAAAAAGTAACGGCCAAGTTTAAATAATTTAGCACTCCATGTGATTCATTAAAAATTAAATAGCGTTCTTTTAAACTAATTTTTACAAACGTTTTTTTCAGTATTGCAAGAGGTATTTCTAATCTAACGAACTTGGCCGTATTTTGTTTTATCTCACAACTTTTTACGGCCATAGGAACTGGGCTCCTGTTTACAGGATGTTTTTGTTGTGATTTTATACTCCAGCAATTTTTATAAATTTCCATAAGCCATAACTGCATAAAGATCCACAGTCTAGTTATTAATTAACAGTTATGGCTTCTGAAAATTTTAAAAAATTGCTGGAATATAAAATTTGATAGAATTTATTAAGATTTTTATTCGTTTTGGAACTACAAAGGCTGTTTCTACTAAAAATAGGATTTTATTTCATGCCACTTTCTTAAAATTTGTCGATAAAAATTGAAAATAGCATAAACATCCGCAGTCTATTAATTACCATTATAGTTTATCACTTCTTATACCATTATAGTAATCGTTTATTCAGGATTCAATTCTCTCTTCAACTACAAAATTAAAATGTACTACTTTTTGAAACCGTACAACTTTCGTTTCAACCATTTTTTCATATAACAAATAATTGACAAGTAATTTAGATGGCACACTTATTTAGCTGAGTCACCCTGTGAATACATATGTATGTAAGTTTACGTAATGTACATACACTCCCGCTCATAAGTCTTAGGACAGTGATCATATCTCTATTCAACTCTGTACAAATGAAATAATCGTTGGAGGATGCGAACAAATTTTTCCTTATTTATAGGTTTACATGTTAAGGAAAGGATGATGCACTCACATATATCAAAACTTTAACGAAAAAGTAAAAAAATATTTACATTTTCATCGAAGAATCCACCACGTTTCTTTATTACAGGTTCCTCTATTCTTGGCATTCGCGTGATCAATTTTTTCATACATTCTGTTGTTATATTATTGCATTCTCGTTACAAAATATTTCAAAAATGTGTTTTCGAAGTAGGGCAAAAGTTTCGTACCTGTCTATCCAGTTCATTCCATAATTTTTCTATGGGGTTCAAATCTGGCCATTTCATAATTTTTTATTACATAATTTAGACAGTAAAATTATTAATTTCGTCATTCTTATCATGTAATTATTACTAAACATATGAGGATATTTATATTATGTAGTTAAAATAGTTAAAGGTTCATAATTTATAGGAAATACCAGAGAGTTGTGCTAAACACCAGAGGTGCCCTAATTGTAAGACTTATGAGCGGGAGTGTACGTATAAGTATATAAATATGTATAATTACCCATTGTGGGCACGCTTTGGACTCTTGGGATTTCACTGGACATGGATAAGTTGCTGTCCACGTGCATCAAAGTACTTCCTGTCAGGTCATAGCTACTTTGTGCCAGAGCACCATGTTCTTCATCACCATTTGCAGTGACTACTTCGGAACAATCCAAGCCTTCGGCTATTCGAAGCATAGCCACGGCTAATTTTTGGTCGAACGCGTTACTGCAAACATACGTAATCTCATTCTTCCTATTATACAGGGTGAGTTCGAAGAAACAGAACACTTCAATATCTCCGTTACTTTTCGTTGTACAAAAAAACTTCTTCGGATAAAGTTACACTGTTTGAAGGACCACATGTAACGGTGTAAGGGAAAAAATTGTTGAGGTCATTTTTTTATGAGACTTCAAGGTCATCGATATTTTTTTTAAATGGAATGAGGTATTTTTTAATACATCAATCGATGCAACAGGACATTCGTTATAAAAAAGTACTAACCTACGTATGTCGAAAAGTTAGTAGTTCACGAGATATTTCAATTTAAATAACTCTAAAACACCATTACTGTCGTACTAACAATAAGACGTTACACAAGTAAGTAAACGCGAACATCAATTTCAATTTCAATGTCAATTTTCCAATTCCAACTTCAATTTTTCAATTTAATTTCGTTAATATCAACTTCAATTTCAATATCAGTCCTTCAACGTCAATTTCAATATCAACCCTTCAACTTCAACTCTTCAATTTCAATTTTTCAAATTCAACGTCAATTTTTCAATTTCAATTCGTTAATTTCAAACCTGCAATTTCATTTTCAACGTCAATTTTTCAATTTCAATTTCAACTCTTCAATTTACACTAGCAAGTAAACGCTAACATCTTAGTACGACAGTAATGGTGTTTTAGAGTTATTTAAATTGCAATATCTCCTGAACTATTCATTAACTTTTCGACATACATGCGTTAGTACTTTTTTATAACGAATGTCTAGCTGCATCGGTTGATGTATTAAAAAATACCTCATTCCATTAAAAAAAATATCTATGACCTTGAAATCTTGTAAAAAAATGACCTTGAAAAATTTTTCCTTTACACCGTTACATGTGGCGTTACAGTGTAACTTTGTCCTAAGATGTTTTTTTGTATAACGAAAAGTAACGGAGATATTTAGGTGTTCTGTTTCTTCGGACTCATCCTGTATAACGACAATATTAATTGTCATTAGCTAGTGATTAATCAGACGCAAAGGTTTTTACATGAAGGTTTTATGGTGTAGAGCGAATAGGAAATGTAACATGTGTTATTGGTGATTGATAGATAGCGGATTTTATGCATTTACGACAAAAATGAGTAGGTGTAATTTAAAAAAGTAAAACTATTAGAAAAATTAAAAAATGCTGGTACATTGTTTTCAATCTATTCAGGAAGAAAATAAACTTCCACTTCACTCCAGTTTGTTGCAATTCAGCTATAAAGTTTTTATTTCGCATAAAGATCCGCTGTCTAGTGACTGATTTGCTATAATAGAAGATGGATGTTTCCTTGAAGACTTATCGTTGCTACATTGTCCTTGTAGTAAAGATATTAGCTTTGAACGAACTATAAATTAAATAACAATATCTGTGATCTTACTGGAGGACATTGAAGTATTCCTGAAGGTCTTTGTGGTTGCAAGTTGCCCAATGTGTTTTGTAGCCCATTAAAACAACGTTCGGCGCTAATTTTCCAACGCCTGTTACTTGCATCATAGCTGAAGCACCTCGTTCGAAACTCAATTCCTCCACCATGTGATAAAACGATTTTATGCGTTGGCGATGTAACCACGCATAACCGTTTCGAAGTCGAACCGAACGCAGTCGATACGATAGATTCGTCTAAAAACATGTTTTTAAGTTGGCACATTTAAATAAATGAATAATATTTGGGACGTGGGGGGGACACAGGACTTTAAAATTAAAAGCTTAGTAATTTTAAATTATAATCAAGTTATACAATTAAGTTCTGTTCTGTAGTGTCTCGAACATACTACATTGAGTTTTACAAAAACATTCTGAATCATTCTGCCAAATTATTTCTCACGTTAACCTTCCAAAAAACACTAAACCTGCCGAGCCTTAAAAGTAACTGACAAGATTGATTTTATTTAGACTTTGTGCAGCTCCTATTGTAATATGTGCTTCACTAAAGATATCCATGCAATCATTTCTTATGAAATTATTTGCATTATATCAATAATCGTAAAATAAAGAATCTGGAACCATTTTGTCATTTTGGACATATGTACCAGAGTTGAGTAAAAATTTAATCAACGATTGACGACTAAATTTCTGCTTGAATCGTTAATCGCAATTAACAATTAATCTTCTAGTTTAATCGTTAATTGCGGTTAACGATTACATTCCTTTCAATTGTGCATGTCTATTTTTGAAGACGAGGAATCATTCTTGATGAACCCAGGCTACAAATTCGCCACTTCGGAGCTGCAGAAATTTTAAGTTACATGTGTGCACATTATCTTAACACATGTACGATGGAGGTCATGTGAAAAATCTGTTACGAAACCATTTAACAACTTGGGACGTTCATTGTCCACACATTTGAACTAAAACTTACAGAAAACAACGACTTTTAAGAGCAATAATAACCATGACAAAGTGTAAGTATAAAAATTTATATTTTTAGCGCCTTTTTTAGCTATTATTAGCGCCTGTTCCTTCGGATGTTTCTTTTTTTAATTCCGTGACGTAAAGTACGCTCGGAAACTTTTCAACAGAACTTTCAGAATGCTCCGTATAAATATAGAAACGCTGCGCTAATTCGGCGGAGTTGAAGGTCGGGTGAAAAAAAATTCTTGTTTAGTTACATTACATACCGGAAATACTTCTCCACAGATCAACAAGGAATGGTTTTTTGTAATGAGATTAGCCAGATGCAGTAATGCTGGCCTGGCGCCAGGTGCACCTGCTAGTGCCAAAATTTGAGGCGCATAATTCTTCACGTGCTCGTCGATGGAGTTCAGTCTAGAAAAATTTGATTAATCATACCTATAGATTAATGTCACTAAAATTTTTGTTACTATCTTAAGGAAATTCGATTCAACCCTTAGCATACGAAGCGAGATCTTTTAGGTACCTCAATACATGCAGTGACTCGTCACTAGACAGCGGAGTTTATGCACTTATGGCAAAAATTAGTAGGTGTAATTTAAAACAGCGAACACATTAGAAGAATTTAAAATTACTGTTATACACTCCTCAAAAGAATTAAGGGATCACTTCTGCGAACCCGAAAAATTGCTCCCAATATACGTGATCATAACTCCGTCAAAAATTTTTGTATCGATATCGTTAAACAATGGTTTGAAAGCCTGCAACCTCTAGTTTCAGATGCTCTGTTTCAAATTGTTGCTATGTTGGTTTTTTACAAAGTTGTAGCGAGATGAAGACAACATTGACGGTTAACAAAAATTTTGTGCAAATTTGGAACATCACACGAGTAGCAACAAATTTTTTTCATAAATCGCGTTAATATCATTTGGAAGGGTTATCTTTCCTGTGTAAATTGTGTGGTTATTGAATATTGTGCGATTTGTTTTATTCGAGTTATTCAGCATTGAAGTAAATATGGGCTCTTCTCTCTCTCTCTCTCTCTCTCTCTCTCTCTCTCTCTCTCTCTCTCTCTTTTTAACTTTAACGTTTAACTTTAACTTTAACTTTAAAGCAATAGAAAGAGCGTTCCTTGCTCTTCAAGGTACTCATTTTGTTTTTTCAATTTCATTAACATTTCGATATACCAGGTGTTTCTGAAAATATGCTTAAAAAATGCACAATTTCCATTTTTCCTTTAACTCGCTGTATCTCGGCGAAAAATGATCGTAATACCATGATCCGAATGTCAGATTGAAGCAGAGATTCTGCCGATTCGATTGAGTACCCCATGAACTCACTGCGACAATTCTTTACCTATGGCGAATGACTACGGGAAATTATATATAGCATGTTAAAAAAAAAATTTTCCGCGCGTGGTACTGGAGAAACCACATTTTCTTGAAATTCTACATGTTTAACGAATTTTCTCAACGTTAAAAAACGTTCGTGCCATAATCTCCCTATTTTTCCACATTCTGCAAAGTTTCAGCTTCAATTTTTAAAAAATTTCATCGCTCTACCTCATTTCTATCGAAAGTTCTTTGATTTTGAATCGAGTTTGGTCCAAATTTACCCACTGTGCGACGCGGCGCATTCAGAGATGTCAGACAGTCGTTGTACGTGGCGCTCTAATTTCTGCGACGCACTAACTTTAAACACAGCTGCCATAGGTAAAAAATTGTCGCAGCGAGTTCATGGGGTACTCAATCGAATCAGCAGAATCTCTGCTTTAATCTGACGTTCGCATCATGCACAAGACTCTACGATAATATTTTCGGTTTCTGGAGCCAGTTAAAGTTAAAAAGGAGAGAGGCCCATATTTACTTCAATGTTGAATAACTCGAATAAAAATAATCGCACAATATTCAACAACCACACAATTTACACAGGAAAGATAGCCCTTCCAAATGATATTAACGCGATTTATGAAAAAAATTTGTTGCTCCTCGTGTGATGTTCCAAATTTGCACAAAATTTTTGTTAACCGTCAATGTTGTCTTCATCTCGCTACAACTTTGTAAAAAACCAACATAGCAACAATTTGAAACAGAGCATCTGAAACTAGAGGTTGCAGGCTTTCAAACCATTGTTTAACGATATCGATACAAAAATTTTTGACGGAGTTATGATCACGTATATTGGGAGCAATTTTTCGGGTTCGCAGAAGTGATCCCTTAATTCTTTTGAGGAGTGTATCATGTAATATGTGTTTCGAATTCGTCTCGATGTCCCCTAAATATGATAAAAAAAATCAATGTGTTTCTATTTGGAAAACCCAAAGTGACCTCGATTTTGCCATAAAAATAAATTGCTTTTGGAATTTGTTTTACTGATATCTATCGTGCAGTATTGTGCACTCCATACCCTGTAACCCTTGTTGCAAACTTTTTTGTCAGATGGCTGCAAGCACAGTGTTGGGCAACATTTAAACATATCATTATTTAAATACCAAGTTATTTGTTATTTGGATATTCAAATAAAAAGCAGAACTAATTATTTATTATTTGAGAAGGTCTAAATAAATTATTTAAAGTGGTGAAGTTATTTACAAATACAATTTAAGTTATTACTTGTATTGACAAATCATTCGATTAAATATTTTGTATTAGTAAATGTAATTCTAAGTTATTATTTATTACTCATAGTCATTAAATAAATATTCTTTCCAACTGTCTAATATTAATATACTAATATTAATGTATGGTCTGTTGTGCATTATTGGAGAAGCTTTAGAGCTTGTTCAGTTGAGGCGATTTCGAGTCGCGCGATTGCGAGATACTAGTGATCCGTATATTCAAAATACAAAAAAATAAGAGAAAACCACCTCATTCCAAGTAAGAAATAATCCTTTATTTGCAAATAACAAATAATAAACTGATCAGTTTTTGCATTATTTAAATGATTCTTATTTAAATAAAGAGTTTAGTTGATATTTGCAGTTACATCGCACGTTTATTTTTATTATTTGTTATCTAAATAAAAATTTTCCCAACTCTGGCTGAAAGTGAGTGAAAAATCGTGCGTCGCGTTAGAAGAAACGCCCTGTATAGTAATAAATATAAATCTCACGTGATCTGCTCTTTATGGTAGTTCATATATTTAATATTAAAATAGCAGGAATGTCTGGAGAATCAATTGTATGGTCGCGAGTTTAAAAAATGCAACATAAGATATCTTGTTATCGTGTATGAATGTAAATAGAAAATGTGTAAATATTCTTACCGGTATACGATAGAGAGAGCCGTTTTGTAAGTTTGCGCTTGCGTGCTGCTGCCCCAATTTACGTCTGGCTTCCGGTAAACGACTATCAAATACAGCGCGAAGATAATCACGAAGGTAACTAGTGATGTCACCCAGTCAATTAAAAACATTATGGAAACGCAAGTGATAAAACCGAACAAAGACAGCCAGGTGTTGTAATACTGTAACATGTATTAAATTGCATTAGTCACGTTCATTGCTCGCTATTAGACCGTGAATCTCCGTGCGTTCTTAACTCATAAACATTTCAAGAAATCAATAAAATATAACATTCTCTAGAATTCAAAATGTGGCTTATAATTGTTTCTAGAAAAACTATTGATACCGAAGACAGTGTTTCATTTAACTGCAATTGTTCAAAAATTGATCTTGAAAATTAATTTTGCATAAAGATCATTCATTATATTTTTCACAAGTAAATATGTATAAAGGACATTATTAAAAAGAGCACTGTGTAGAAAAGATTTCCGAATTTTTAATTTCGAAAGCGAATATTTAATCTTTGTGTATAATTTAACTGATTGTTTCATCAATAGGAGACTAATAATAATAATGTAATAATGTATAAATTGTGTTGAATTACACTTTTTAAACTTTGGAGAAAAACAGAAACACAAACTTCTGAAACAAAATTAATTAGTTTTTGTAGGCCACAGACTGCGATAGAAAAAATTCAAGAAAGAAATTTGTTCATGAAAAATGAAGGTCACCCTCATTCTTTTAAATGGCACTACATGTTTTTTAGTATTGCCTATGTCAAGACGAGTTCAACGGCCAAGTATGTTATGACCTTGACATAGCCTTAACAATAAGGTCTTAACAGTAACGCAATCTTGATTTGTTGATATTTCTTTCGAGAGATCAATATTTTGACCAATATCAGCAACTCTAGCCTGCCTTACTGTTAAAACTGTTGAAGGGTCACCTTCATTTTTCATGAACAAATTTCTTTCTTGAATTTTTCTCTATTGCATGTCGTAACCAACTAAAAACTAGTTAATTTTGTTCCAAACATTTTTTAATCTGGTTATCGGAAGTGCCCGAAAAATCGTGGCGACAGTGGAACCAAACGTAAAGGGGGATCTACATGAAACGTAGGTCGAAAATGTAAAATAAAATTTGTTCATACGAGTGTTGATTTTCGAAAAAATCGAGTTTGAAAATTCGCCGAATATGCGTGCTATCGAATAGGAATCGTCTGAGAAATTTAAAGACAGTAGTACCAATTAAAACCCTATTTTCAGTGGTACAGTAAATTCGCGATTCTTGTCAAACAGCCTGTATTCTGCACGGACAACTATCGCATACCGACATTATTTTTTATGACTGCGTCTACCGGCCGAGAGTACCAACGAAAAGCCGAACGTAGAGAAGGACAGCGTGTAAGTAAGGATAGCGCGGCTGAAGCGTATCGGTGTGAACCAGTACTAATCGAATTACAAAACTACTTTATTTTTCATTATTTTTTTATGGGACTTTCACCAACTTATTTCTGGCATTATTCTGATTAAAATGACACCAAACACGATGTAATTTCAACTGTATTTAGCAACGAAGAACAGCGTACGGAGCATTCTTTGAACTGTGCCGGCGACGGCGACTGTCCGCGTCTCTTCCTTTCCCATACGCTGTCCTTCCTTGCACCCGAAACTTTCAGCGTCGATTATACCACTAAATACAGTTGAAATTATATCGTGTTTGGTGTTATCTTAATCAGAAAAATACCAGAAATAAGTTGGTGAAAGTCCCATAAAAAATAATGAAAAATAAAGAAGTTTTGTCATTTTTTGTCATTCGATAGTGGGTAAGCACCTGACAACTATCGCGTAATAAGATTTGTAGGTACGAAATCAATAAAAATCATACTAATTTCTGTCGAATTTGATACTCCAGCATTTTTGAAAATTTTTATCCTCTGTCGCGTTTGGTCATGACCTACCGGTTCTACTTACAAACGCTAAGTTCGTAGACTTGGGGGATTTTTAAATCCCACTTTTTCGATTTTCTCGAAAAGAAAACTCGTATGAAAAAATTTTATTTTATACGTTTTACTTATTTTTGTTACGTACAATTACCCTCTTTTCGGTTGTACCACCAGTTACTAACCACCCTGTGTACATTCATCATTATAATTAGTGATTAATAGACTGCAGATTTGGATAGGTGAAATATAAAACAGAAAAGAGGATTAGAAAAATTTAAGACTATCGTAATGTTGTTTTTAATGGAACAGAGTCATCAAGGGATGCACCAATTTTTATTTTATTCTTGCTTCCCACAATCAATGCAGAACAGTTTTATTTTGCACGAAGATCCGCAGTTTAATGATTAGTATACTGCGGATCTTTATGCAATTATGGCTTTTGAAAATTTAAAAAAAATGCTAGGAAAAAAATATGACAGAATTTAATTTATTTCAGATCTAAGAAGGCTACTGGGTCATTCTATGCCAAATCGATCACTTTTTGCAGGCACCATGGTCGATTTTGTTCTAAATGAAATATGTTGTAGTTCATGTGAAATTAGGGGGGGTTTAAGTCATCATTTTGCCGATTTCGAATTTTTTTAGAAATGGCAGGCCTTCAAAGTTTTCAATTTTTGCCCATTTCGGCGAAAACGGGCCTCGCTTATGAATTTTTATCTCGGGAACTGTTTGTCCGACTGAGCTACATTTTTTTAGTTTTATTTGGACAGGATTGGGCTATTACAAAATAATTTTTTCAACCTCGAAAATCAACTTTATAATGTCGAAAAATTTGAACAAATTTTCTATCTGAAACGGGGGTACATGACGTCTTTTACCAGCTTATTGTGACGCCAATTTTAATAATACCATATTTTTCAAGGGCTCATTTTAAAGGGGAAACTTCAAGGAATATAATTATATTTTTTTCAAAATTTAAATTACTCCAGCCCCTCATCGAAAAAAACGTAAATAAAGAATTTGTTTAAATTTTTCGACATTATAAAGTTGATTTTCGAGGTGGAAAAAATTACTTTGTAATAGCCCAATCCTTTCCAAATAAAACAAAAAAAAATGTAGTTCAGTCGGACAAACAGTTCCCGAGATAAAAATTCGTAAGCAAGGCCCATTTTCGCCGAAATGGGCAAAAATTGAAAACTTTGAAGGCCTGCCATTTCTAAAAAGATTTGAAGCCGGCAAAATGATGACTTAAACCCCCCCCCCCTAATTTCACATGGACTACATCATATTTCATTTAGAACAAAATCGACGATGGTGCCTGCAAAAAGTGATCGATTTGGCATGGAATGACCCTACTACCACGGAAAATAAGATTCAATTTGATTCGAGTTTCTTAAAATTCGTCTACAAAAATTACAAATAGCATAAACATCCGCAGTCTACTGATTAGCATTAGATAATTCCACATTTATTTTGGAGGAATCTTTAATATTATTCTTACCCTAAAGGTAGGACGCCATCCTATCGGTCGAATTAATGCCGCGTGAAAAGTGCAGAAATTTATTAAGGCATATGACGCCAAATAGAAGTTTGAGATCAAAGGCGCTACTGCATTCAAGTTAGCTGAAAACAGAAATTGTGGACACAACAATTATATTATAATATTATAAAATACAGGCACGTTATTTTGAACATTATCAAACGACTTTTGAATTTTGTGTAATCCTATTACGAAATTAGAAATTGGCTTTGATTGGGATAGTGTGACTTCAAACATCAAAGGAAAGACAAGATAAACTAGTTTGAAAAGGTATTTTTGCATCATCTTATTTTTCAGAATCACATATATGTGCTGTATGTACCAATTGTATTTGTATTAACCTTTAACTACCCGCGCTGATGTAAAAAGTACACCAATACAATAATATACAGGGTGGTCCACGCAACTTGCACATCTATAATAACTTCCAAGTTTTGTATACAGAAGTTGCATGGACTGAAGGGATACATTAT
The DNA here is from genome assembly GCF_051020765.1 of Lasioglossum baleicum. Taxonomy (NCBI): domain Eukaryota; kingdom Metazoa; phylum Arthropoda; class Insecta; order Hymenoptera; family Halictidae; genus Lasioglossum; species Lasioglossum baleicum. The sequence goes on along the minus strand of NC_134936.1, from coordinate 4,379,881 downwards.
GTAGTGTATTTATTTTTTTACAGATGGACGCGTAAAGGACATATGAAAGTTAATTTCATTTTTTAAAATGGAATGAGGTATTTTTTGATACATCGTTCGATGCAGCTGGACATTCGTTATAAAAAAGTACTAACCTATGTATGTCGAAAAGTTAGTAGTTCAGGAGATATTTCAATTTAAATAACTCTAAAATACCATTACTGTCGTACTAAGACGTTACACAAGTAAGTAAACACTAACGTCTAGTACGACAGTAATGGTATTTTAGAGTTATTTAAATTGAAATATCTCCTGAACTACTATCTTTTCGACATACATAGATTAGTACTTGTTTATAACGAATGTCCAGCTGCATCGATTGATGTATCAAAAAATACCTCATTCCATTTAAAAAAATGAAGTTGATCTTCATATGTCCTTTACGCGTCCATCTGTAAAAAAAATAAATACACTACATAATGTACCCCTTCAGACCATGCAACTTCTGTATACAAATCTTTTTCGTGCAACGCATACTTTGGAATTTATTATAGGTGTGCAAGTTGCGTGGACCACCCTGTATGTACTGTCCAGAGCACGAGAGAAAACTAGTGGGAGGGAAATGGGGCAAGAGGAATGCAAAGGCAATCTTCTTAACCCCTTCCCTGCCTGCTAGTTTTCTCTCGTGCTCCGCACAGAAATCACAAGGGAACATATTCAGATGCGAAAATCCGATTTTGATGAAACTTATGGGAGCTTAAGTTCTTTGAAAAATATTTGATACGTGTTTTTTTCATCGGCAACCATCCAGTTTTAAGGGGTGAAAACAGCCCTCAAAGTAGGGGGTCAAAACCATATTTTTGAGATATCTCGGAAACCAGAGGTCGAAAAAATTTGAATTTTTTTAAAATTGTGTGTTTTTCAATGGGAAATGTAGTCGCGAAGAAAATTTTAACCAAAGTTTTTTGTTTAAACAATATATTAAAAATTTTATTTTTTTGCAGTTTCTCTTATTTCTTGTTAGTTCATTTTAATGTAAACTTGAGTGTCAGTAACACAGTGATAAATGTGGTGTACTAAATACTAGTAAATACACCGCGCGGATAGTTACGTGAAAATTCAGGGCACGGGTAGTTAAAGGTTAAATGTTTTGTTTATACCATTTTTCATTTTCAAACTTAGAATCATACTTCGAAAAGTGCGATGTTATTTGGAATTCGAAATCTCCTCTTTAGAATCATTGTATATAAAACGTTTTCGTATAATAAATAATAAAATTGCTACGTATAAGTATACACAGTAAAGTCGCGATATTTTTCTGCGACCTTGTACCCAGAATTTATCCAGTGTCTACCCACTCCACCGCCGGCCAACACCGCGCAGCGCCGCAAGGCGGCGATGATTGATCTCGGCTCGGGTATATCGGTGTGAACCACTACTGATCGAATTACAAAACTTCCTTATTTTTAATTATTTTTTATGGGACTTTCACCAACTTATTTCTAGCACTTTTTTGATTAAAATAACACCAAACATGATGTAATTTCAACTGTATTTAGTGGTTTAATCGACGCTGAAAGTTTCGGGTGCAAGGAAGGACAGCGTATGGGCAAGAAAGAGACGCCGACAGTCGCCGTCGTGGGTACAGTTCAAAGAATTTTCCATACGCTGTTCTTCGTTGCGTTCGAAAATTTCATCGTCGATTAAATCACTAAATACAGTTGAAATTATATCGTGCTTGGTGTCATTTTAATGAGAATAATGCCAGAAATAAGTTGCTGAAAGTCCCATTAAAAATAATGAAAAATAAAGAAGTTTTGTGACTCGATTAGTAGTGGCCTCACACCGATACGCTTCAGCTGCGCGATCCGTATTTACATGCTGTCCTTTTCCACGTTCGGCTTCGTTTGTGCGGTCAGAGCGGTAGAGCAGTCATAAACGAATGTCTCTACACGATATGACTCCGTGCAGATCACAGGCCGTTGGAAAAATAATGGCGACTTTACTGTACGTACATACATACATTCATAACAATATGACTTTATACCATTTTCATATTGGAACAGGCAATTGTCAATTGCAATTGTTGGAGTGTGTGCATGGTGCTGGAATGGGATAATGGAAGGGGGAAAAGGAGGAGAAGAAATGAAGCCACTTTCTACTTCAACTGGCGACACCGATCCCAACGTCTAAGGCAGGGCCCGCTAGATCAGTGATGCCAGATGTGGGGAGTCACGGTGAAATGATGTACCCCCTCTCTGATGACGGGGAATGAGTGGGGCGAATGGGAGACATGTTGCACGTGCGCGATGGGGACCGTGGAGTGTGCGCCTGCGCACGGTGCTGGAATGAAATAGTGGAAGGGGTAAGGAGGAGAGTACATGAGCGCCGTTCGGCGCTCATTCTAGCATCACTGCGCTAGATAGCCTTCCGGATGAGTCCTCTAGCGGGTCTAGGACGAAACGCTCTTTTCCTTTTCCTCCTCTCTTGCATATTATTAACGCTCCCACAGTTTATTATATTGAATGTTTACTATCGTTGATGGAAAATTCAGATATTTCTTTTACCTATCAAAAGGAACAATGCTGCAACAAAGAACGTCAGAACGTATCCGCGGTAAGGTTCGCCGTGTTTGCCATATCCTTTGCTGAAGTATATTAGGCCGGGATAAATACGATCTTGGCCTAACGCCTGAATCAATCGTGGCACCGACAACAAGTTTGTCAAAGCTGTAGACAGAGTTGCAGCGAAACAGCCGGCGTAGATGAAGGGGCCCCAAACCGACATCAGTTGCATTACCTTAAAATAAGAAAGAGATTTAAGTTTGCTTCGTCACACTATGCAGGCTGGCTAAACTTTACCTTACCTAAGAACTATTAGAGATGTTGTATTCTGTAAGATATACAGGGTGTTCATTTGGAAACTTTCCAGCCTAATATCTCGAAAAGTATGAAAGATATTAAAAAAGTGTAGAACACGTGTCCAAGGATTTCGAGGGGGAAAGATGGAAGCAGTATCTGTTTTTTATTTGGGTGGCGTTTGCAAGGTCATTTGAAGGTCAACTTTGTTTTTTTCAAATGGAAACCTATATTTTTTATTGTGGGATCTTATTGTATGTAAAAAGACCAGCAATTTTTGTAGGATACTTTTCATCCGCGCACTTTTTTATCCGCAGGTTTCCATTTGATAAAACAAAGTTGACGTTCAAATGACCTTGATAACACCACACAAATAAAAAACTGATACTGCCCCCTCTTTCTCCTTCGAAATCCTTGGTTTTACACTTTTTTAATATCTTTCATACTTCCCGAGATATGCGGCTGGAAAGTTTTCAAATGAACACCCTGTATAAACATAAACAGTAAACAGTAGTCGACTTGACGTACTGGTAGATATAACTTGTCAGATGTTATATCTACTTGTTACACGGTCTTAGGTTTTGCAATACTCTTCTAATCCAAAAATTGACATGGGCAAACTTCGTTGAAAAAAATAGTACAATAATATAATAAATTTGGACTCTTTTTGAAGCTTACAGTGCTTACTTGTGCAGATTATAATTAATTTTTTTCTAGGGTATTTATGCATGATATAGCAAAGGGATAACTGAAGACACTTTTGGTTAAATATCCTACAAATTGAGTTGTCTGTAAATTTTGGTTAAAGTTCACCTTATGGGAGTAATAATTTTTGACTTTTTAAAATATAATCCTGTAGGTTTCTAAGAGAAAACGCCAAAATGCAAGTTATAACGTTAGGAATTCACTGGTTCGAAAGTTATGCATGTTTAACCCCTTGCTCTACGAAAACTTTCTTTTTTTTTCTTTGAAATTTTGAACGCTTTTGAATTTCTAATCACTGTAATCAAAAAATGAATAGTAGTGCAAGGGGTCAAAGTTGAACGATTTTAAGCGTTTTTGAAAGTTATTTAAGAGCGCCGCCATGTTGGTATAACTTTTGAAACAGTGAATTCCTAACATCATAACTTGGATTTTTGGCATTTTCTTGTCAAAATCTACAGGTCTATACGAAAAAAAGTCCAAAATTTTTGGTCCCGTCAGGTGAAGTTTAGCTCATGTCAAGTATAAATTTTATGGACCAGACTAATATTGCAAAACCTAAGACCGTTTAGGCATATTTGCTTCTGGTAATATATCACTGACACATTGGAACGTTAGTATAACAACTGACGAGGAGACCTCGCGTATCGAGAACTCCGGATCGCAACGAGTTTTTGTGTGGACATAGCTTACGCACCCTCATGAACTATCCAATTGGTTTTAGCTGCCAACGCGAACCCGTTTTCGAGACAATCGATATTGAAATGCGACATGTGTGTTATATTCCATGAGTGAAAATCTCTTGTCACAGCGGTCGGTGGTCGAGCGGGTTGAGCGATTGTCTACCATGAGATTGGTCGGGCTTCGCGTCCCATGTCGGCATTCTTTATAAATATTTTTTTCACTTCCTTTTTTATTTTTGTACGTGCTACACATTATTTTTAATATAATAAATGATAAGTAATCTAGTTTTACCATGTACAAGATATATGTTTGATAAAAATCTAACATATTCGTTGTGATAAGTATTATAATGCGACGCACACGCATACATTGTAACCGTCGAACTTCATCCCTCTCGCGCCACCAGTGTCGCCAGGTTGAGAAAATCGAGGGGAATACAAGTACCCCCTCTCTGATGACCAGATTAATATGTGACACGTTGCGCGTGCGCGACGGCGATTGAGTCTGTGCGCATGGTGCTGGAATGGGATAGTGGAAGGGGATAGGAGGAGAGCACATAACATCCGTTTGGACGTCAATCGGGCGACACTGGACCAGACCAGTCTACGCCACGGGCACCGTGGTCTACGGTCTTACGAGGAGACCTCGCGTATCGAGAATGCCGGACCGCAACAAGTTTTTGTGTGGACATAGCTTACGCACCCTCATGAACTATCCAATTGGTTTTAGCCGCCAACGCGAACCCGTTTTCGAGATAATCGATAAGTGAAAACCTCATGTGACAGCGGTTGGTGGCCGAGCGGGTTGAGCGAATGTATACCACGAGATTGATCGGGGTTCGCGTCCCGTGTCGGCATTTTTCATACATATTTTTTTTCATTGTATTTTTTATTTTTCTATGTGCTACACATTATTCTTAATAAAATAAATGAAAAGTAATCTAGTTTTACGATGTACAAGACATATGTTTGATAAAAATCAAAAATATTCGTTGTGGTAAGTATTATAACGAAAATTATTTTTGCTGTGTATTTCTTCACGCAGTACGAAAGAGAGTTCTGTAACGGTTTTAACCATAAAACGAGATATACCTGCTCGGGTCTACCGCCAACGTTTGTCTTAACGATGCCCCTTTATTATATTAAACTATACGTGTTTAAGCACACAGTTTGAAAAGTACGAAGTACACCCCTAAACGGAGGGTTTCGGTACAAGTATCAGTTCCATGACATTTTTAGCTAGGAGCGCTACTGTATGTTTCTGATCATTCAGTCGCTGTTTTACCGATACAGTGACTGTATCGGACGGACCAACCGTCCGTCTGGGGGTGTACTTCGGCTTATATTGTTAATATATTTAATTTGTTGCTTATTTCTTGTAAAATTATTGTACATTATTGCAAAAACTTCGAAAAAGAAACAAAAAAAAAATGTCCCCGTACGGGGCGCGAACCTGGGATATCCGATTTCCAATTTCAAAATCGATTTTCTCGAAAACGGGTTCGCGTTGGCGGCTAAATAGTCCAGTCAATGAATGCTCATAAGGGGGGTGTAGAGGGAAATGGAAGGAACACAATTTTTAACTTTGAGACTTTGTTTGGACTAGTTAGGAGGTAAACATACTCCTAGGAGGTGAGCGGGGTACAGGGGGGCACGTAGAAGGTCCCATTTTCCGATTTTCCGCTTATATCTCGGAAGCTATGGTTCCTAGTGATAAGACCATTCTACAGGGTGTCCCAAAATTCGTGAAAATCCCGAAAGGAGGTGGTTCCTGAGACCATTTAAAGCGACATTTTCCTTTGCAAAAATGTTATCCGCGGCTTTGTTTAGGAGTTATTAACGAAAAACACGGACCAATCAGAGCGCCACCTAGACGCTAGTTGGCACAGTCGGCCAATCGACAGTTGGCGCGCCGGGCCGACTGTGCCAACTAGCGTCTAGGTCGCGCTCTGATTGGTCCGTGTTTTTCGTTAATAACTCCTAAACAAAGCCGCGGATAACATTTTTGCAAAGGAAAATGTCGCTTGAAATGGTCTCAGGAACCACCCCCTTTCGGGATTTTCACGAATTTTGGGACACCCTGTATACAAAATTAAAGCTGACAAAATGTGCCATAAGATTGATTTCATTCAGTTTTTCGCTATTTCGCATAGTTTCCGAGATATCCGCGCCCAAAGTTCACTAATTGTGCTGAAGAGTTCTTTTTCACAATTAGTGAACTTTGAGCGTGGGTATCTCGGAAACTATGCGTCCTAGCGATAATACCATTCTATACAAAATTAAAGCTGACAATATGTGCCATTAGATTGACTCTATTCAGTTTTTCGCTATCTCGCATAGTTTCCGAGATATCCGCGCTCAAAATTCTCTAATTGTGAAAAAGAAATTGCCTCAAGTTTTTTGCCTTATTTGACTAGCTAACTCTTCAGCACAATTAGTGAACTTTGAGCGCGGATATCTCGGAATCTATGCGAAATTGCGAAAAACTGAATGAAATCAATCTTATGGCACATTTTGTCAGTTTTAATTTTGTATAGAATGGTCTTATCGCTAGGACGCATAGTTTCCGAGATATAAGCGGAAATCCGAAAAAGAGGACCTTCTATGTGCCTCCCAGCACTCCGCTCACCTCCTAGGAGTGGGGACTTTTAGTATGTTTATCTCCTAACTAGTCCAAACAAAGACCCAAAGTTAAAAATTGTGTTCCTTCCATTTCCCTCTACAACTTTTCGTTGACTGGACTAAAGACAATTGGATAGTTCATGAGGGTGCGTAAGCTATGTCCACAGAAAAGCTCGTTGCGATCCGGCGTTCTCGATACGCAAGGTCTCCTCGTGAGAAGTTGTATGTTGTATCTATCGTTTACTGTTTACGTTAATATCTTACAGAGTACATCTCTAATAGTTCTTAGGTACTTCATAATGTAATGGGCTTTATGACCCGATTAGATTCATAATACTCGCGGTATTGTGATACGAGCGGCTCACCCGAGTCACATACAGCAGTATTAAAGTAATCAATTAAAACTATGCTCACCGAATAACTGTTGTGTAATCCGTAGGTACAATTGACTTCTGGAATGCAATTTACAATTGTGTTATTCGCGCTAACGAGGCCACTGGCATCTCTCAAGGCCGCACCACCCGCAAACAAAACGAAAGTGAGGTAACTCAGCATCGAAATTAGCAGTGCGAGAAGAGTTCCGATCGGTATACTGCTGGCTGGATCTTTCAAGTCACCGGATATATTAGCTCCCGCTTGAATTCCGGTCACCGATGGAAAGAAAATGGCGAACACGGAGAAGAATGTTTGATTGCTGTTCTCGGAGAAACGGTAATCTGGTCCCATGTTTTGCAAGAAGACATCGGCTAGAAATAAGAAAACATCAGTGTAGGATAACTATAAAAATTAATATACTGTTTTAGTTTATCACATTTGATTAACCTATCCTTTAACTACTAAATACACGAAGCATTTTCTATTATATTCAGATGATGTACATACAACACTCTTGCACACCTAACAAAACTGAAATTCTAAATATTATTTAGTCTGCATATTTAATTTTTTATCCAGAGGAATGAAGACGTAACGGGGCATGTTAAAGAAAGAGCGAGAGTAGCAAGTATGGTATGTATGGGGCAAGTATGGGGCATAGGGAAAAGATTATTTAGGGGTGAATTTAAGATAAGAATGTTTTTGTTTGACTGTCTAGTAGATGGGATAATGACGTATGGGGCAGAAATATTTCGGTGGAAGGGAAGGGAGGAGGAACTGGAGAGAGTACAAAGGACATACATTAAATGGTGCCTGAAACTAGATAGGACAACGTCAGAGTACATGGTACTGGGGGAAACCATGAGAGAGAAGGTACGAATTAGAGCAGGAGAGAAAGCGTTAAGATTTGAGGAAAAAGTGGAGAGGACGGAGGGAAGAGGTCTGGTAAAGGAATGCGTAAGGGAAAGAGTGAAGGTGTGGGAGATAAAAAGAAATAGCAAAGAGAGGACGGAGTACCTGAACAGCAATGAATACAGTCAAGCGGGAATAGAGGAACAAAGAAGGGAAGGAAAAGAAACTATAGAAATTATCGGAGACTCTGAAGGAGCGGGATAGTTGAACTCAAGGACAGTAGCACTACGGTAAAATAATGGCATCTAGGTTCTGTGATAGATATAAATATACAATATAGAGGGTGTCCCAACATTCCTTCAACAGCCAGAAATGCGAGGTTCGTAAGATCATTTGAAGCAACATTTTCCTTTGCAAAAATGTTATCTGTGGCTTTGTTTAGGAGTTATTAACGAAAAACACGGACCAATCAGAGCGCGACCTAGACGCGAGTTGGCCAAGTCGGCCCTGCGCGCCAACTGTCTATTGGCCGACTGTGCCAACTCGCGTCTAGGTCGCGCTCTGATTGGTCCGTGTTTTTCGTCAATAACTCTCCTAACAAAGCCGCAGATAACATTTTTGCAAAGGAAAATGTTGCTTCATGTGATCTCAGGAACCTCCCACTTCCGGATGTTGAAGGAATATTGAGTCACCATGTATATTACGTTATAATAACAGTTATAATCTTGCAGAAGTGAACCATTAATTACTGTTCAGATAAGAAATTTAAGCTTTACTTACTAGAGAATCCAAGGAATCCTTGCGCTTGATTATGTATTCCAGAAGGTCCCATAATCGTACCAATCAGAAAATCAAAAATGGCGGCAACAATGATTGCTATGAGGAAATTTTGTGCCTGGAATGAAACGAATACATCAATATTAAAAAATTGTGATCCTGGGTATAATGTTTATTGACTTCAATTGAGCAAAGGACAAACATAAATATAATCATAAATATTTTAATAATACAATAAGAATAAAACATATCTGCTCATATGTATAGATGCCTATAATCTATTATGTTTTTTTATCAACTATATTTTCCTATTTAATAACTCCTTTAAACTGCCTTAGCTCGTTTTCTTCGGAATTTTTTATTTTAAACAATAAAGTGTTCCATAAAGCATACGTTTGCTAGTTTTATCAAACAATCTAGTTCTATTAATTTAGAAATCTAAAAACATTTCTTTCGGCTGCTCTATAGTTTTCGGGACTCAAAATTTGTGCATTCTCCTATAAATTATGATGTATTTGGTATGTAATACAGTAGATTTGTACCAGGGCGGCTGCAGATCGAAGTTTCGATCCTGTAGGATCAGTGGTTCAGGAGTTATGCTTGCTTGAAGTTGAGCAATCTGCAGTGTTTTTGACAGGTAAGGGCGCCGCCATATTGTAGTGTCGTGCACCGCTTACCGAGCAGAGCCGCTAGGTGATAGTCGGTTGGTGATTACATCGGGGAGGGGGGCGACAAGGTACGCGGCTCGTGGTAGTCACTACAAACTACAAACCAATATGGCGGAACCCTTACCTGTCAAAAACACTGCAGATTGCTCAACTTCAAGCAAGCATAACTCCTGAACCATTGATCCTACAGGATCGAAACTTTGTTCTGTAGCCGTCCCGGGTACAGATCTACTGGATTACATACCCAATACATCATAATTTATAGGAGAAAGGCACAAATTTTGAGTCCGGTAAATTAAAGTTTACCTTTTCTTTCTATTATTAATTAGAGATTTTAAAGATATTAGATAACGATAAGACGGTAAACGTATAAATAAATTTCTAATCTGTAGGTTTAGAAACAACTTTAAACGTCTTTAAATACAAAGAGGATAGGCAGAACGTTAAAAAATATTGCGCAAAATTGAGTGATAACCATTCTTAACTTTGGTAACTACAAACTGTTTCCGCTTTATAACATTAAGATAACAACTGTATAATAACAAACGCGAGGAATTGATTAAAAATTAAAAGTGTAACTTATTTCCAAATTTCAGTTTGCGAATTCTATGTTGTGATCTAAATGAAATTGGTTTAGTGAATTTTACATACTTTTGCAAAATACAGTTACGTAAAACGAGTGACAGTAGAAACTTCAATGAAACACGATAACGAATTTTGTTTATTTTGAAGCGAAAACGCACGAGAAACAGGTAAATATAAACGTATTGCGCATTTATAATCTGATGATTAGACAGCGGATTTTATACATTTGTGACAGAAATGAGCTGGTGTAATTTAACGCAGTAAAAACATTAGAAGAATTTTAAAATACAGTTATATTCTTTTTAACCTATTATAACCCTTTGCAGACCGAATTATTTTTAATCTGTGTTGCCAACAACTCAAAGTTCTTTATTTTTAATTATTTTTTTTATGGGACTTTCTCCAACTTATTTCTGGCATTTTTCTGATTAAACTGACACCAAACACGATTCATCGTCGATTAAACCACTAAATACAGTTGAAATTATATCGTGTTTGGTGTTATTTTAATCAGAAAAATGCCAGGAATAAGTTGCTGAAAGTCCCATTAAAAAATAATGGAATCTAAAGAAGTTTTGTAATTGGATTAGTAGTGGTTCACACCGATACGCTTCGGCTGCGCGATCCGTATTTACATGCTGTCCTTTTCTACGTTCGGCTTCGTTTGTACATTCGGCGCGGTCGGCAGTGTTCCGATATGGTGCATCTTTTCTCGCGCATGCGCGGCCAATACAGTAACGTATCTATATTAGGATGATGAGGTAGCAGGGCCCTGAGGCAGTTATATTTACAGGAATGTACTGAAACAATCTGCTCTGGACAAAAAGACTCCAGGACATGTCCTACGAGTTACAAAATATACAGAAATACACATGTTATACATTCATTTTTCAGAATCAATCATATCAATTTTTTAAAATTCTGTGGGGTGCTCAAAGTACTCCATTTTATTGAGAATCTAACTTTACTGAGGCTGAAATCGCCGCGCATGCGCGAGGAAAGATGCACCATATCGGAACCAGTGTTTCGATATCGTCGAGGATTTTTCGTGCGATGGATGGCCGCTGGTGGCGCTTTCAGCCTCAGTAAAGTAAGATTCTCGATAAAATGGGGTACCTTGAGCACCCCGCAGAATTTGAAAAGATTTGTATGATTTGATTCTGAAAAATTAATGTATGACATGTGTATTTGTGTATATTTTGTAACTTGTGGGACATGTCCTGAAGTTTTTTTGTCCGGAACAGATTGTGTCAATACTTTCGCGCCAATATAACTGTCTCCAGGCGCAGGGCGCAGGGCTCCACTACCTCGTCATCATAGATACGATCCTGTTTCGGCCGCGCAGCACCACCGGCGGCAATCCATCGCACGAAAAATCCTTGACAATATCGGAACACTGATCGGAACCAATGCTTCGATTGTGCCCAAATTTTCTCGCGCATCCGCGGCGATTTCAGCCTCCGTAACGCAAGCTTCTCGATAAAATGGGGTTCCTTAAGCACCCCGCAGAATTTTTAAAAATTTATATGATTTGATTCTGAAAAATGAATCTATAACAAGTGTATTTGTGTATATTTTGTAACTCGTAGGACACGTCCTGGAGTCTTTTTGTCCGGTAAGATTATTTCGATACATTCCCGTCAATATAACTGCCTCAGGGCTCTGGCTGCTATGCTACCCAACAGTAGATACGTTACTGTTTTCTCGCGCCTGCGCGAGAAAATTTGGGCACAATCGAAGCACTGATCGGAACACTGGCGGTCGGCGCGGTAGACGCAGTCAAACAAAAAATTATCCCTGCATGATATTTCTCCGTGTAGAACACAGCCGTTGGCAGAATATTACAACTTTACTGCAGTATTTTTTTATCAGAACGCAGTGCAACATTTGCATTCTAAAATCGGACATTTCGTATTCAACAACCTAATATTAAGAAAGAAAATCTGTTTCACTCCAGTTTGTTGCAATTCAGGCACAACATTTTTATTTTGCTCAAAGGTCCGCTGTCTACTGATGATTATTTGTTCATGGTTAGCAATAAAAAATAATATAGAACTGAACGCTACCTTTGATTCCCATTCCATGCCGATTGCACAAATCATAATCATGACGATGAGTGCGAGTGTACCCACTATTCGGACATCGTTTACTCCATTGTCTATGATTTTCATGTTATGTTCCCGTAGTAAGTCATTCATTGAGTCGCAGAAGCCAATGGTGTTCATCGAGGCTGAGACCGCATTTGCAAATGCAAAAACAATCCCAACAGAGGCTCCGAATTCAGCTCCCAAGGTACGTGATATGATGAAATATATACCACCTAGAAATATTTGCGAAGTATACATTATTGAACTTAATAATCTATGTGAACAAACAAAGTATACCTACTCCAAAACTTTTGAAAAATATCAGGGTGTTCCAGAAAACGTGTTAGAATACGTATTTTCGGTCAATACAGTAGAAGTTATGTTAAAGTAATTAGAAATCATCATATTTTGAGTTTGAGTAGTTGCAACAAAATATATGATAAAAAGAGGAAACAACATCATGAAGAATTTAATTACCTTAACACTATACCTACCACGAGGGGTGAAATGACCCATGGTAGATTTTTTATTTGACAATTATTGAAATTGCAAATGTGTTATCATGTGAATTTATTGAATATATTTTTTGACTCAAGTCTATATTATAGTAAAAATCGCACCAAATATAAGTAAATTTAATTTTGTGATTTTTATAATTCTATACACATCAGTCACTTTTGATGGTCGGTAAGTTTTGTACTAAATAATCGAAATACAGTAATGTCTCTATCGACGCAAAAGCCTCGGGGGGATTAGGTTGCGTCGAGCGTAGACGGGTAGCTATTTTTTTAAGCTTCAATGGCCGAGCCGAACGTAAAGAAGGACAGCGCGTGTAAAGCGAGACCAAGCGCGGGCCTTTGAACTGTGCCGGCGACTGCGACTCTCTGCGTCCCTTTCTTTCCCATAGGCTGTCCTTCCTTGCGCCCGAAACGTACATCGTCAATTAAACCACTAAATACAGTTGAAATTATGTCGTGTTTGGTCTTTTTTAATCAGAAAAATGCCACAAATACATTTACTAGAGTTTCATAAAAAAATAAGTAATAATAAAAAAGATTAAATATTGGTGTTACATTGTGAGGACGCACGGGCCTTTGAACTGTGCCTACGACTGCGACTTTCCGCGTCGCATTAGTAGTGGTTCACACCGATATACCCGAGTCGAGATCAGATTACTACAGTGGAGGGGATATTTTTTTCTGCGTCCTGCGTCTACAGTCTTTTTGCGTCGATAGAGACATTACTGTATCACACCGTGCGGCGGATGGATTCTGGCTCGGCCAACAGCAACGCCACGCTCAACCAGAGTCGCCAGATCAAGACTTGTGTCCCCACTCTACCTTCCCCTTCTACGACGCTACTGTCCACGCTTCCGCCGCGGCCCGGCCACGTGACGCGTTTCTTCTCTGTCCTGTATGTGTCACAACGGCACGTGACTAATCTTACTGGAAGAACGAAGGTAACTGTTTCCACTCAATTCGTGCTCACTTCCCTCATCTGGCGACTCTGCTCAGTGCTACCTGTCACTTCTGATTGGTCCTTGTTTCTCATTAATAACTTGGAGACAAAGCGTTTCGGCGAGAATTGGCAAAGGCAGAAATGGTCTTAGAATTGCCTTGGAATCACACCGTTCCTTTGCAACACTCTTTCTGGGACACCCAGTATAGAGACGAAAGCATGGCAATGTAATCTGCACGATTATGATTTTATGATTGAAATTAATGTCTAGGATTAGATTTTGGCAATATACTAAGTCGCCGTCACGAGAGAATAGACCCGTTTCGCGCAGCTTGTGTTCAGTTGTGTAAAGTTAATTCTGACGACAACAGATTTGCACATTAAGTTAATAAACGTTAATTGTTAATCAAAGTGCAAATCTCTCTTTTCCAACTACGCGCAAGAACAGCTTGAAAGATGGTGGGGGGCGCAGCGATCCAGTCAACTCTCACTCCACTACGGACTCCCCACTTTCATTGGGCGTATGGAGTGGAAGTATGACCAATTAGGGCGAAGATGCGCAAAAACGAACGAAAACTGGTCTTTGCACGGGTTTATTCTCTCGTGACAGCTACTATAGGCAGTTAATGAGGTAATATACTATGAGTACACCTACCCGTGCTACATCATTAACACTAGATTTACGGTATCCGCAAAAATGACGATTGTTAACTTTTTCATACAACATACAGTCGATTCAAGAAGTGGGCTGTGTTTCCGTTTAGGTCCAACCTCAGAATTGGATGAAATTTTGGGAATAGGTTCTTTTTTGATTAAAATGATGATTGTCAGAAGGATTTTTGGCGACTCGAAAAACAAATTTTGACCATTTCAATGTCAGTCCCTACCTTACCGACAAATTTTGTTTACTATTTTATTATCAATCTAGAAACTAAGTAGAGGTGGCGTAAAGGATGATTCAATCATAGATCACATGTGTGAATTTTTATGGCGCTATGAGGTCAACAAAGCTGATGTGATGAATCATTTTTGCAATTAATTGAAGATGTTAAATATGTATATTCTGGAAATTAATATAAAATGTTTTCAAAATTCCAATTGTTAAACCAATTAATTGAATATCTACAATGGGAAGATTATGCGATCAGAATTAGTTAGGGTTGGGTGGTAGGGGGAGCGTCCACGCATACGAAAATACAGGAGTGGTGTCGGTAAGGTACGGAGTGACATTGAAATGGTAAAAAAATTTTTTTTCGATTCGCCAAAAATCCTTCTGACAATTATCATTTTAGTCAAAAAAGAACCTATTCCCAAAATTTCATCCAATTCTGAGGTTGGACGTAAACGGAAACTTCGCCAAGAAGTGTTTGAACATTTCATTTACGATTCTCCAGAAATTGATTCTGAAAGAATTACATGTTAACAACCACAACGAGATGCTAAAACTGTGAAAATATAAACTTACTATTTCATAACTTCTACAAGAAATCGGCATTCTAAAATTTTTTTAATTTTCCAACATTCCATTTTAAAGCTAAAAATTCTTAAAAAGTTGTGCATTCTAATTGCTAAAGTAAGCCTGAATGTTTCAGAATTTTCAATTAAAGAGGATAAAAGAAATTACAAAGAGAAAACCTTGATTTTCTTTGTCATCGCATTATTACCCCTCGTGTCGACATATGGGGTTGTAAATTGACACGAAGTATTTTCTTTGGATAAGCTATAAAATGGCCTATTGCCAATTCAGTTTGGTTTAAGGGCACTTTTGACTTCCTTATCCGGCTAATGTTCAAATAGTTTTTGAATCCACTGTATATCATGGTGGAAGTCGGTAAAAGTCTGAATAAATACATTTTTGTAATTTTCAAAATATAATAATGTAACTGTTCATTAGGGTGACTTTTATTTTCGACTCTTGTTCCAAATAATTAATGAAAAATCTGTGGAAAGTTTGTGAAATTAATTAAACATTCAAATAATTAATTTAATGCTCATAAAATCGTTTTACTCGAATATCTTCTAAACTATTTACCGCGTCGAAAAATATGTCAAACAAAACCTGTAGATCTGGACAGGCTGCGTCTTTCATGTTCTATTACTTTCCTTCATAAAACAAACCGTTTTCGAAAAAATTGAGAAAAACGTTTGACCAAAACTCGATAAACTTTTCCAAAATTTGGAAATTGCAGTGTTGATTCATTATCTTTTATATCAATACGATTTAGCGAAAAATGTAGTTCTTTTTGATAAAAAATTTTGACAAGAGTTAATAAGAGCCATCCTACTGTGCATTTTCGAGTGAAACTGTAAAAAAGACGCTAGACTGCAAATTTTACGCATTTCATAACAAAAATTAGGAACAATCTAAACTAGTGACAAGTATAAACGAATCAATAAATATCGATGTATTATATTCAATTTACAAAAATTATTACAGAGAGCACTTTTTACTTGGCTTCTGTTTCTTCCAATTGACGTACAAAATTTTTATTCCGCGTCCGCAGTGTATAGATACCTTGTCCACCGAGACGAGTTCAGTAAACATAAATATAACCGCTCGAGTGCGACAGAGAGCTACCCTTCTCTTTACTGCCTCGTCACGTAGAACAAGGTATAGTAATCGCTCACAATTTGAATGATAGTGTTTCTGCAGTCAGGTTTACAAGTTCCCTGATCGAAGTCTATATTTACAGTTTTATGAAAAAGTGGTGCAGCTGCAATTTCATGCTTCGGTCTCTAAAGACGATAGTACACGGTTCTCGGAAAAACAATTCTCAGAGTGTGGTTAAAGTATACATTGCCACGCCTTCGACAGCGAAAAAGAACGAGAAAACGGGGATCCTGTAACACACCTCCCTTTACTTCCCCATTAGTGCTAATTGCGCTGAGGCTAAGCGTCGTGATGACGCAAACTGCCGCCGATATTCCGATAATAATGACGGTTTGCAATATGCCGGCCTGTGCCACCACCCACGACAGCCGCAAGAAAAGCATTACACCCCATATGTTCAGGAGACATGGTATAAGGACACCTTGGATCCATCCTAGCTTTATCCCTGTGTGTTGTTGTGATGTGCCAACTTGACCAGCTTCTACGTTTGGGTCCTGAAATTAAAATATTGTTCATACAGTGGCGGACAGAAGAAAATTAAGGGAATAGACTCATTTTCCTAGAATTGCAATGGTGTCGGATGCGCGATCTCATTTCTAAATACTATAAAAATGAGGTTTTTCAGTAGCCAAAAACGGTAGATGCTTAATCTATCTAAGCCGCTATCGCCTTCAAAAGTCTTATTTTTTCGTTTACGAGGCGTAATTTGCATTATTCGGAAGCATACAACTGCTAGATTGATCTCTTATCTAGCGCTTTTGACTAGTGAAAAATCCCATCTTTGTATTTTCGATAAATGAGAGGCGCATCCCACACCCTTACAATTCTGGAAACGAGTATACCGCAGAGTTGGGCAAAAATTTAATCAACGATTGACGACTAAATTTCTACTTCAATCGTTAATCGCAATTAACAATTAATCTCCTCGTTTAGTCGTTAAATTGTGGTTAACGATTAAATACTTATTAATTGTTAATTGCGATTAACGGTTAAATTTCTACTTTAGTCGTTAATTGCGATTAACGATTATTAATCGTCAATCGGATAATTGTTAAAATAATGATTAACTGCTGAAATTTCGAAATGAAATACGGAATCAAAACTATAATATATGAATACTGAAAAAAATGTAAACTGAGTTTAGGTGTATTGTAGTTTAGTCTATAATACAAACTCTGTTTACGTGCTTTCACGTTTTTTTTCGATGATTTCTCTTTTTAATCAACAATTGCCGATTAACTTCATCAATCGATTGAATCAATCTTTCATTTTTCAATGATTTCTCTTTTTAATCAACGATTGACGATTAACTTCATCAATCGATTAAATCAGTCTCCGATTTTTCAACGATTACATTTTTTAAATATGTTTACCTATCGATGGTATTTTGTTAATAAATGTTAAATGCTTTCGGCGCAACGGTTCGACCGTTTATTACGAATTATAAAGCAATTTTGATAATTTCGATCCTATTTTGGATCCTTTTCAAGATTTATTTGAATCGCGTTTGCTATGGGGAAATTAAATTTTTAATAAATGTATGACACGTGTGTTATGTGCAGTGCCGTAACGAGGCCGCCGGCCGTGGCGAAAGAGGCGTCCGCCACGGGCGCAACTGGATTTGAGGCGCAAAACAAAGAATACCGACCCGGTTGATGGTCGCTTGGACGTTTTTCAAATCTTGCAAAAAATTTACGAACTCTCATTACAAAACGCGTATCCAAATCTAGATATAGCATTCAGGATTTTCATAACAATGCCTACCTGTAGCCTGTAACAACAGCTTCCTGCAAACGTTCGTGTAGCAAATTAAAAATTGTAAAATCGTTCTTCTACTGGACAAGAGCGATTAACATACATGTCTGTAATATCAATTGAAAAAGATGTTGCCAAAACATTAAATTATGACGATATAATAGATGTGTTTGCAAATGAAAAAACGAGAAAAATTACTTTATAAAATATGTCGAACTGTTTTACGTTTTTGTATTATTTTAACATATACCTATGTTTTGTATTTCTTTTATTTTGTCGTCATTGAATATGAATAAAAGTTTGTTCTTATTTAGGTTATAGATGATTTATTCATACAAATACCTTGACAAATACATTGTTGCATATACAGACAACTCATTTTGATGAGGTTAATAGTATTTAATATATTGCATTTAGTAAAATTTAACTTGTTACATTAAAATTTTTAATTTTTTTGTCATTATTGCATTACGGGGAGGCGCAAGTTATGTAGACACTTGCCACAGGCGCTTCATATCCTCGTTACGGCACTGGTTACGTGTGTCGGACATGCTTGTTGTCAAGATACTTTAATTTCCCCAAAGCAAACGCGGTTCAAATAAATCTAGAAAAGGATCGAAACGTTGATTTTGTTTGACAATTAGCAAAATTGCTTTATAATTCGTAATAAACGATCGAACCGTTGCGCCGAAAGCATTTAACATTTATTACATTTTTTAATCGTACACATTAATCAATCAATCTTGAAGTCATTATGATTTAATGACTGCCTGTACGTATACATATGTTTGGATATACATACATATAATTTTATTATCAAATGCAATCTCTTTATCGGTTTTTTTTATGGTAACCTTCTTGGAGAATATAAGATTTCCAAATTGATACTTTTTCTAATTTTCCTCACAGCTGGTATTTACTGCTGCGCAAACCTAATATACTGCCTCCCTCAAGGTTCTCGTTACGAGTTCGATCGTCCTTACTGTTAGCGAAGGAGAAAGCTCTCTTACGTCCCGTTTCATTTGACGTGGGTACAATAACCTATCGTTTATTTTTGTGGTTTTTATAATGAAAAATTTTTCGATCACATACAATAATATTATTTAAACTTGAAAATTCATTTATTATTAGAATATTGGTGCTTCAGAGTCACAATTCGAGTGCTAAGGGTTAATATTATGTACTGCTGGTTATATCTGATCGTATACCACAAAAAGTTAAAGAAGTATTTTAAGGAAGCATCAAGAATGATTGTTTAAAGTAAGCAAGACTGATAAGACGATCAATAGAAGATTGTTTTCGATCAATACTAACTATTGGGTTGGCAAGAAAGTAATTTCGGTATTTTAAGGTGAAATACAGCCTAATTTTTTTATTCAAGCAATGATCTTTAATGAATAAGATATTTTCCCTTTTGTCCGGTGATTTTTTGCCAAAAAGGATAAATATGAAAATATTTTATTGATGAAAGTTCAATAAAGAATAAAGAAATTCGGTTTTATTTTTCCTTAAAATACCGAAATTACTTTCTCTTGCCAACCCAATATTTTAAAATTAATCTTTCAGTATTTTAAAGTTGAACCTTCAATTTGAAAACCCCTTTATTGTCATCGAAAAATTATCTGGATTCAAAAAAGAAAAGAACATCGCTTCTAGAAAAAATGTGAAAAGTAGTAAAACAGAGAATAAACAAAATTCCGTGGTACTAGAAAGTATGAAACTGTATTCGCTGAGCAGAGTAACTCGTTAATTAAATTGACAATTAGATGTCCTCAGAGGAAACAACGATCACATTAAGTAATTTTACTTGCGACTGATAAACGTCACGCCTCAAAAAGTAAATATGTGCCTGCATATAACTGCACTTGATGTTGCAATAGCTTCCACCATTGATCACTCTTTCCTCACATTTCATTTTTACATTTACAGTGACTCCCACTAATATTCGGACACTCTTAAAAAGACGATAACTTTTTTAATATTGCACCATACGATTTGACCTTTTTTTGAGAAGTTAGAACAATTAGCTTGCTGCACAACGTGAAACAAATTTTTGAAAAAGCTTGCAAGTTGTCGGAATTGCAGCTTAAATATTAAGTGGACACCCTTAAAAATCGCATAACTTTTTAAAAATTGGTCCAAAGGACTTGAATTTTCTTAAGATGTTAGACCGACTAGTTCGCTAGAGAATAACTAAACAAAAATTTATTAAGATTGCAAGTGGTAGAAATCATACAAAATTTAAAAAATGATGTTTTGTCAACTTTTTTATCTGAGCCTGTAACGATAATTTAAAAAATGCGTTTTATAGATTTCGGTAACTTATATACATATTGAAAATTTCATTGAAAGAAACGTTTAAAGATGATCACGTAAGGGCGAAATGCCCTGGCAAGGCTGAAAATCTGCGACTTTCACCCTTAAGCTCTCGTCTTTAAACGTATGTAGCTCATTGCAATGTTGACCATATAAGTTACCGAAATCTATAAAATGCATTTTTTAAATTATCGTTACAGGTCCAGATAAAAAAGTTGACAAAACATCATTTTTAAAATTTTGTATGATTCTTACCAATTGCAATCTTAATAAATTTTTGTTTACTTATTCTCTAGCGAACTAGTCGGTGTAACATTTTTAAAAAATTCAAGTTCTTTCGACCAATTTTTAAAAAGTTATGCGATTTTTAAGAGTGTCCACTTAATATTGCGATCCACAAAATCAATTTCTTGCAAAATCCTGAGGTCGTAGACAAATTTTGAGACCAGATTTGAAATCAGCGTGAAAAAATCTACGGGAAATGATATATAGCATGTCAAAAAAAAAATTTTCCGCGCGAGGTACTGGAGAAACCACATTTTCTTTAAATTCTACATGTTTAACGTATTTTCTCAAGGTTAAAAAACATTCGTACCATAATCTCTCTATTTTTCCCATATTCTGGAAAGTTTCAGCTTTAATTTAAAAAAAATTTCATCGCTCTACCTCATTTTTATCGAAAGTTCTTTGATTCTGAATCGAGTTTGGTCCAAATTTCGAGACTTTTGGCTAGTTCCTCCGTAAAATCCACAGATTCCTGCATCTTTCGATGCGTGTCGTTTTTGTCTGCGTCAACCGATTTCGATGAAATTTTCAGCATGAGTATAACTAACATACATCTACAAAACGCATATTTTAAATTTTCATAACGGGCTCTAATAAAAAAGTTATAAACGGTGCCTCTTTTACTTTCTCATGTAATTCTTAGCAATTGCAATTGTGTCAATATCTTTTTTGCATGTCACTTAGTAAATCAATTCTTCTAATTGCTCAAAGAAAGTCAGGTCGTTTGGTCCAAACATAAAAAAAAATATACTGTTTTAAAGTGCGTTCAAATACTTTCGTGGTTCACTGTACGTCGCAACATGGTTGCTATGACGATTGTCGTTAGAACATGTGGCAATCTTACCTTTATAAGATTTCCTTCGTGCAGGGTGCTCAAGGATGGTCTCTTAGCACGGCGACTTAGCCTACAAACAGAGACGTTCTTGTTACTTAATGTAATGGCGTCGGCGAGGAGATAAAGTTAATTAAATTAGGATAAACTGATGAATGAGGAGGAAAAGCTCGTTAACGTCGAAAGCATCATTTTTCGTGAGTGCGTGGAAGTCCCTTAAAATATTGAATCAGCCGACAACCCTTGTGCAGTCCTCAAATATTCCACTTAATTGGGAATTATGTATAAGTAAATTGGACGTGGTCGATCGTAAAAATGTAATATAATTGATTAAATTTTGAGAGTGTATGTAAACAGTGGTAATAGTACACCCCCACTCGATCAAGCAGATCCCCTTCAATCTATTACTGCAGGGCGTTTCAAAGTGTAACAATCAAATATTCACATGTTTTATAAATGGAGCAACACGTCAATCTTATCTTTCTAAACGTAGTTTCAAAAATGATATACATACATATTCACAAGTTATGACGCTAATGCTGAACGAGAGACCAAACAACAATGTCTATTTACGGATATACATAGAAAAAATGTAAAATAATAAGTCGCATGTTTTCGCATTCTTATATTTAGAGTTTATATTTATTATAACTAGACTTTTACGCATTTATGGCTAGTAAAAATTAGAAAATGCTGGAGTATCAAAAATTCGACAGAATTTAGTACGATTTTTATTTATTTTGGATCTACGAATATTATTGCCAACGAAAATAAATTTTATTTGGTTCCACTTTCTTAAAATTTGCGTAAACATCCGCAGTCTAATTATAACTTTATCCACTCTCCCTTGTAGCGATTTCAACTATGAAAAAACTTCATATTATGAGATTTATTGAGACTGTAACTTCAGTTTTTAATAAACTATGTATACAGGGTGAACCACGAATCGTGACGAGTAGAGATTACTCTGTTATTAGCAGTCCGATCGAAAATGTATTTATCACATTATAGCAAATTTCTTGTAAAATAAAGAAAGCAATTTTTTGCTATTTTTTACTCTAACGAAATCCTCTTACAACTAGGCGTAAAAAGATTATGAAAAATCGTGAAAAAAAGAGTTTACAAAAAATTTACTATAATCACGTGAAAGCACTCTTGAAAACATGCTATACCTGATAAAAACATTTTCGATCGGACTCAAGTCAATTTTCATAGACGAAACACTGTAAATTTTTATTTTTAATACGATGGTCTTAGCTAATAAGACAAATTCAACAGCGTAATAACTTGAAAGATGAAGCTCGAGATTGTTATTAACAAAGCAGGACATTGATGTATAATTTACAACACATGAGAATACACATTATATTCTATACATATATGTATTGGATATACATAGACATGAAAAATAATTTTTCAGTATGTTGTTGAATAAATGTATGAATAAATGTCTTAATTTGATCTTGGAATTTCAATTGAAAAACGCTACGAACTTTCGTTCCAACCCAATACATGTAGTTACTTGAGTTGTTCTCTATAAATGACTTTAAAATGTCCTCTGTGACAATCAAAACATTTGCGTAATCGATCGCGAAGTGAAAGTTGTATGCACATTAAAGTGTTCTTTGAAATATAGCATAAATTAATAACTGAACTCATTAAAATGATTAAGAAAAGAAATAAATGTCTACGTTTATTTTGCATAAAAATCTTCAGTCTGTTAATAACCTCTGAAGAGCACTTCCTTCTGTATTCTTAACTCACGTGGCAATAATTTCAAACTGTATGTTTAACAATCGTCACAGACAATAAAATACTCCTCAAATGATTACTTTTACTGTTGACTTTTACATGACTTATGACTAGACTGCAGATCTTTTTTAATATTGTACTATACGATTTGAACTTTTTTGGGAAGCTAGAGCAATTAGTTTACTAAAGGATGTGAAAAGAAATTTTTTCAAAAATTGCAATTGATCGGAATTGTTGAGAAAATACTAAAAGTTGAATTTTTAACTTTTTTATGTGGGCCTATATTGAAAATTTAAAAAATATGTTTTGTAGATCTGTGTCAATTAAACATATTCTGAAAATTTCGTCAAAATCGGTCGACGTTGCAATGAACTACAAGCGTTTAAAGATGGTAAAAATTGCAGATTTTCAAGATTTTCGGCAATAAGTCGTGAAACAACGTGTAAGTATGTCACATTTCTAATTACAGCAATCATACTTTTGCATTTAATAAGTAATTTTAAATTATTTATGTACACAAATGTATGTATACGATACATAGTAGGTATATACATACAGTTAATATTAACAAAACTTCTTTTTTACGGTAATCTTTAATTTTTTTTTTAATCATCGAGATAGAAGAGAAAGAGAGAGAGAGAGAGAGAGAGAGAGAGAGAGAGAGAGAGAGAGAGAGAGAGAGAGAGAGTGTGTGATTTTTTCGAGATCTCTCATTCACTGGTTTGGCAGGTTTGGCTAATCGACGGTCGACTATATAATTTTTTATTCGGGGTTTAATCCTTTCTTCGGCCACAATATTAACCCTTTGCACTCGGTGCTATTTTAATTTGGAAATAAAATATTTCTTGCTAGCTAGAATAATTCCATTCTATATGATTTTTTTCATTTTATGGATATGAAACTGGTATAATATTGTACATACCTCGCACAATACCTAAATGTTTAGTAATTGATTCGATGCCAACAATAATGTAAACAATATTTCGAATAATGGCACAGCAATTTTTAGTGGCGCCTCAGAGTCACCATTCGAGTGCGAAGGGTTAAAATTCACAAAAAAGCTAATTACCTCATCGTATGCTATTCTTGAATACAATTTTGTCTCAACCATTTTTTCATGTACCCTCCGGTACATGAAAATAGTCCATCAGCGCCCGCTCTAGCGGTTACGTCGCCCCGGACAAAAAGACAAATTACCGCCCTTATATATTTTTAAAATAAAGGTACATATTTTTTATCTTCAATAAAAATCAAGTCATTTTATTTAAATTTTAATAAAAGCATTTATTTTAATAAAAGCAAATTTTCTATTAATTGGGTATTTTAACAAATCAAAATTTTTCTCACAGTTGCAGTCAAAATGGCGCTCCTAAATTTTCGCGCCCCGGGCAAATATCCGGGTTGCCCCCCTCCCTTTAGAGCTGGCCCTGAGTCCATTCATGTGATTCAGGAGGCACGCTTAGCTGAATCACCCTGTATAATATATGTCGGGACATGACGGAAGCGACGCAACCCGTTGACAGAGACGCGTAACGCTTGCTTATTGTAAAAGACAATTATGTTATCTCTTGGAATAATACGTCCGTGTAGGACTAAGTTTAGTTTTAAAAATAACGGTTTGGAGATTTCGGTTATGCGTTTACGGTCGAACGGCTACGAGTCAGATGCTTGACCGTATCTTAGTAATTGCCCAGCGAAAAGGCAATAAAACGTTTCCCGTTTACCTGCATCCCTCATCGTGCGCGGCGCAAGGAGAGATGCGAGATAGGGTCCCTGGAAGGGATGGGCTGGGGCCTTGTTGAACGTGACCACGAGGGGCAGAATGTTTTTGGCTGCGCTACAGTGTAGAGCGTTTGATTTTGGTAGAGAGCTAGTCGTCGCGAGTGGAAGCGAAAAGAGTCAGACGTAAGATCGTGTAAGGAGATTCTGCCAGCCTCGTGGGCTCGTTGACGTGTCTCCCCGTTGCGCTACGGGTCGAGGGTTGTAGAGTTTAACGGTGATCGTTGTTTCCCGGTTTATTTAATTCCGCGCGTGCGAAGACAATGAGTGATCCGGTGGAGAACGTCTCCGGTCAAATCCTAGCGGGCCCGATGGAGAATCTTACCAATCAGCCTCCGACATATACATATGATTATGTTGCAACTACGCATCTTTCGTTCCACACTCATTTTCGAACACCAAAAAGTTCATGATTAATTTACCAGTTCTTATCACGTGAAAAGTGAATCATTTTGCATTTCTGTTGTCGGAAACGTGAAACATTTGCTAGGCTTAGTTTTCAGGAAGTGATCTCGCAACCGTTTTGAAGCATCTTTTCCGTGAAGCGTTTAGTTTTCTTTCGCGATCGAGCGCTAGTTTTGTCCTGTATCATCGACTGAAATGTACATATTACTATGTATCCTGGGCGGGCGAGAATCTATTTTCGTACACTTACAATCAGTTATGATACTTTTTAGCTGTTTTCTTCGAAGAACACTTTCTCGGTTCATCGGCGCTGTTCTTGCAATTTTACGATAGAACTTTATTGAGTAATAATAGCCAAAAATATGGTTATTGCTGAAATCCGAAATGCCTGTCTATACAGGGTGTCCCACAAGTGTTGAACTTCCTTTGAACGGGTGATTCCTGAGGTCATTTCAAGTAATTTTTCCCTTTGCGAAAATCTTCTCTGCAGCCACGTTAACACTAGAACTACCACATCACTCTTAATGACTGGGTTTACAATCTTATTTTAACACTAAACGTACCGAACCTTAAACTTAACTGGTACATGTTCCCTTATAATATACATATAAAAACAAAACATTTTAAAAACCACGCTTATATTAAAGTGCACTAAAAAGGAGAAAATAATTTTTTTCCTGATTCTCTATACAATACCGAATCCAGTTAAATGATTAATGATATCTTATTTATAACCTAACCTACTTAGGTTATATATAAACTACTTAGTTTATAAATGTTAAATGCTTTCGGCGAAACGCACAGTGGCCACAAATCCCGAAAACACGGCTAAAACCTCAAAATTGAACTTCCTCCTAGGAGTTTGTAATTCTAGGGTTGGGTAAAGTGATGTTACGACCACTGAATATGTGTGTGTGTGTGCCACCAAGGAAAAAGGTAAAAAGTTTATGGTACGGTTCTGCAGTCAGTTCAAAGTTAGCCTTCGTTTGATGAGCATTTGTTGCGCGATTTAGTAGGAAATTGAACGCCCCCTTCTAAAGTACATAACTTTCAAAATAGTGCATCAATTTCAATTCTGCAAAATGGATGCTGTTCCTGGAAGTAAGTAGAATGTTGACCTGTTTTTGTATCTCAAAATTGTTAGTCATTACGTTACACGATGGCAATATTCTTTGGAGAACGTAGAAGCTAAAACTTGATGCGCGTATTGTAGAAACGTAAACATAAGTTAAAAGTCCCAAGTTGTCCCACCAAAATTCCTTTTCTGACGTGTTGCTAATACATTTATCTTTCAAAATTTATAAAAACCAACCTCCAATAGTCTCCTGTTTGCTCATACGATGGTAAACTTTGTTCCATTTCTATGGATTTTAAAATTCGATTTTACAACTTTTAGTAATGAAAAACGATTCGGATGATTAAATCTTATGTATATAATTTACAATTATACTAATTCTTGATATGTAAAGTGCAATTTTGATTGTCATTTATACATTTTTACCTATCAACCTCTCAAAACACATTTAATGCGAATTGTTGTCTAAATTTTAATCGGCCATTTTGTTTTTCAAATTTTCGAGTTCATATTCGTAATCAGTGACCTCAAAGATCCAAAAAGATCATTTTCCAAGCAGACCTAACCATTTTTTAATGTATATGTCCGCCATATTGGATCCGCCATTTTGTTTTTTGGAATTTAAACTTCATATTCGTAATCAGCGAACCCGAAAACCCCCGAGTACGAATTTTTGGGTGCATAAAGTACGTTTAGAGGTTTCGGCCGGTTTTTGCGATTTGGGACCACTGTGCAACGGTTCGATCGTTTACTACTAATTATGAAGCAATTTTGCTAATTATCAAACAAAATCAACGTTTCGATCCTAGTTTGGATCCTTTTCAAGATTTATTTGAATCGCGTCTGCAAAGTAAATATGTCATAATAATTTCAAAAACTATTAAATGATAGAATATAAGGAATATAAGCATTTAACATTTATTAACAGCAAATACGATCGATAGAAGAAACATATCTAAGTAGTTTATGCTGCTTATGGATAAGTGAAATATGACTGATAGTTTATTCTAAATTAGTTAATGTTTTTGGAAACGCCTAAATGTATCCATGAGTTAACAACTGTTGAGTCTTTATCGCGACGGTATACGTAAGTTGCCATAAACATGGCGTCAGGTCATCGATAATAAATAGAGAGCGGATCTTTATGCAATAAAATATATAAAAAAAAACTTTTTAAAAACCACGCTTATATCAAAATGCACTAAAAAGGAGAAAATAATTTTTTTCCTGGTTCTCCATAAAATACCGAATCTAGTTCAATGATTAACAATATTTTTTCCCAAAACTTTAAGCAATTTGTTCAAAATTTCCTGTTATAAAATTACTGTCGGAAGAGATAGCAAAATTTAATATAAATTTAAATAAAATCATGACATTTGTGACTATAAAAATAAAAGCGTGGAGCGCCCACGAAGATTACGTCATCAAAATAGTCGTCAATTTAATTCAAATTACGTCAATATAGTTCAGTGCTCCACGGTTTTATTTTTATAGTCATTAATGTCACGATTTTATTTAAATTTATATTAAATTTTTCTAACTGAAACTACATTAGCATGTTATGACTAGACTGCGGACCTTTATGCATTTATAGCTTCTGAAAATTTTCAAAAAATACTAAAATATAACATTCAACACAATTCAATAAGGTTTTTATTTATTTCAGACCTATGAAGGCTACCACCACTGAGAATAAAATTATATTTGACTCCACTTGTTAAAATACGTCTACAAAAATTGCAAATTGCATAAACATCCTCTATGACATACTTGATATGTTTATATTGTAGACGAACTGTTTCTGAAGTTCTGGAATTTACTTTTAATTTTCTCGCACGTACAGATTTTTTCAAAATTAACACCATATATTGTTCCACATATTTTTGTTTTAACGAGAAATCTACTTTTTAGACCGTTCCCGAAGAACTATTTGTATTTATTAAAAGTCTTGAAACTACCAATTCGAAGCATTTCCGGATGTCATTTTTGACACCTTTAACAGCTTTGCCGTTGTGTTTCATAGTGAGCAATTCTACTAGGAACCTTAATTAGCATGTTCATTGCTATTACCTGTGATGACACGATACTTTGAAGCAGAGTTGTGCTAATTCAATTACATTGTAATTCAATTAATAGTAATTTAATTACGTCGCAACTGAATTACTATATATAATTGAAATACAATGATAATTCAATTACTAAGTATTTTAATCAGATGTGTAATTGAAATACAATATGTATAATTAAAATACAATATAATTGAAATGCAATCTGTAATTGAAATACAATATAATTAAAATACAGCTTTCCAAATTATAGCCCAGAACTTTGAAGAAGTGCGATATATTTTTATGTTTTTCTTTCATATACTTGTTCAAAGTCTGTGCGGCGTAGTTTCTATTCCTCGTCCTCGTTCATAATACGTAACGCTATTTTATGTAATTTAATTACGAAGTATTTTATAATTGTACTCCATTGCAATTACGAATTATATTTTAGTTTAATTGAATGAAGATCTGAATTATAAATGACATTGCAATTACGAATTACATTGTTATTCAATTACAATGTATTTTATAATTGTACTCCATTGCAATTACGAATTACATTGTTATTCAATCACAATGTATTTTATAATTGTACTCCATTGCAGTTACGAATTACATTGTAATTTAATTGAATGAAGATCTGAATTATAAATTACAATGTAATTCAATTACAATTTATTTTATAATTGTACTCCATTCCAATTACGAATTACATTGTAATTTAATTGAATGAAGATCTGAACTATAAATTACAATATAACTGAATTACAATGTAATTCAATTACTATGTAATTATAATTCTGGAGTAATTCAATTGTAATTCTGCACAACTCTGCTTTGAAGACCATAAACGGTCAAATAAAAATAGCTGGAATCAGTAGCATTAGTTTTCTCGCAACCAGCACTGTACAACCACAAGTAAATTTTCCAATGTTAATTTCGTGGGCAATAATCGTAAAAATGATAGTTGCCAATTCTGTGACACCATAATAGAATTTGCGATTTATCACTTTAGGCAGGTACACGTAACTTTAATTTAATAATTAGGTAACGCGTAAAATGTTTTGTATTCGTAGTTATACATAGAATTTAAAGTAACTCATATTCAAATTTATACACACGATTTAACATAATTCATATTTGAAGTTATGCACACAATTTAAAATAATTCATATTCTTTATACAGACAATTTAACATACTTCATATTCGAAGTTATACACACAATTAAAAATATTTTTCACTCAAAGTTATATTCACAATTTAAAATAAAATATACTGTACTATAACACATTATCTAAAACAATATTTTATCCAGTATTGACTAATAAATCAACTGCTGAGAGAATGGTATCGTTGAGTGAAAGATTTATACACTTTCTGCTAGTTCATTATGAGTTAACTCTCTGGTACTAATACAATTGTAGATACAAATGAAAATAAATCAGTCCAAATCTTTTATTTTGCAACTACTGAAAGAAGGAACTTAACGGTCTCTACAGAATCTAAATAAATGTGTTGTTGCAATTTTTATAACAAATTAAGAATTTTCAGTACTAGATCAAATTAAATTTTAATAATCTTTTTAAACAACATTTACGCTAGTGTCGCCCTTGAAGAGTAGTTTCCAAACGTTTTAAAATGCCTTGCACTCTCCAGAATGAATTACGTATATTCTAGAAATGAGTAAAGCCGTTCCCTACAAAGAATGTCCCCCCCCCCCCGCCCAATAAAATAGTCTTTAAAATTTTATATATGTTACGTACGGAGGCTTTGCCTACGTGACTTTTGGTCCCTTCTTGAAACCACGTGTTCATGCGGGAGGTCCAGCTCGCATGCCCAGATAAATAGTTTTTCCCCTTATGGGAAAGTGCATACATCTGGGAAACATAGACAATCCTTCCAGATTTCCGTTTACCCCTACTACCATTTTTAGAGCAATTTGACTAGTATATAAAGGGCTCGAGCTTGGCCACCACGGGTTTAGTTAAAGACTGAACACGAATCTGTACGCGTCTAGTGAGATTGGGTCTGATTCCCTTTCGATCGTTTTAACTTGAAGGAAGTTTCGAAGCGCGGTTCTTAAGTCAAGTCGATTAATTTACCCCCGCATTTCTCAGTGCGTGAAAACCGAGAGTTCGGGAATTAGCTTCCGCGAATAATACAACACACTACAAGTGTATTGCACATTTCTCTAAAGAATATATTGTACTCTTTATATTAGATAATTGAGAGTCGTCAATATCTTTTCTACATCCTTTAAACTCCAGTAGCTAGCATTTCACTCATATCGATAAACCTTTACCGCTCGAGGTTTATCAACAATTCTATATAAAGTTACGAGAACTGAACTTCCTAATACCTTACCTCTTTCCGAAATCCTAGTGACACCCGATGATGAAACAGGCATCGGCTAGTTCACGAATTCCTATCTAGTGGCGACCCGGTGGTGAAACAGACATCGGCTAGTCCACGACAACCCTTTCCCTATCTAGTGGCGACCCGGTTGTGAAACAGACATCGGCTAGTCCACGACTACCCCTTTCTCCTAACCTAGTGGCGACCCGGTGATGAAACAGGCATCGGCTAGTCCACGAAAACCTATCCCGTGACACCCGGTGATGAAACAGGCATCGGCTAGTTCACCACCTTCCATCTAGTGGCGACCCGGTGATGAAACAGGCATCGGCTAGTCCACGAAAACCTATCCTGTGACACCCGGTGATGAAACAGGCACCGGCTAGTTCACGACAATCCTGTTTATACGAACAAACCTCGGCCACGTCTATCCGCCAGCCCTTGGCTCGTAACATATACCACAAATTTTTTTTATTACTTGGAACAATCCTGGAGAATGCCACAGCAATCAAAATTTTGAAAATAATAGAACAATCAATCAATCATCTGCATTGTATAGACCACGTCACGCTGTCATGCGAATCACGATTAACGATTTTAATACAGGAGAAATCATATACAATTGAGATATCTCCAATTTTTAAATTATTTGAACAATTTTGAATTTAATCCACTCAAGTTTACTGTAAATGCATAAAGATCCGCAGTCTAGTAATCACTCTCAGTACTTCGTAGGTTTAATTTTAACAACTATGTATTGGAGTCTAATTTCACATAAAGATCGCAGTAAATTGAATCATATATATACTTTCCAAAAAAAATTAAATACAGGGTGTCCCAAAATTCGTGAAAATCCCGAAAGGGGGTGGTTCCTGAGACCATTCTAAGAGACATTTTCCTTTGCACCAAAGTCAACTGCGGCTTTGTTTAGGAGTTATTAACGAAAAACACGGACTAATCAGAGCGCGCTCTGGCCCGGCGCGCCAAGCCGCGCCGGCAAGCGAGTGTCGCGGTACGCCGTGACATCGCATCGTGACGGCGCGGCGGCCCAGGGCGCGCTCTGATTGGTCCGTGTTTTTCGTTAATAACTCCTAAACAAAGCCGCAGTTGACTTTGGTGCAAAGGAAAATGTCTCTTAGAATGGTCTCAGGAACCACCCCCTTTCGGGATTTTCACGAATTTTGGGACACCCTGTATATTCATACAGTAAAGTCGCGATCTTTTTCCCATCGCCAGTTCCGAGCAGGGAGAATATCGTGTAGGAATACTATTTTTTTATGATTGCGTCTACTGCGCCGAAAGTACAAAGGAAGCCGAACGTAGAAAAGGACAGCATGTAAACACGGATCGCGCGACCGATGCGTATCGATGTGAACCACTATTAATCCAATTACAAAACTTCTTTATTTTTCGTTATTTTTTATGGGTCTTTGACCAACTTATTTGTGGCATTTTTCTTATTAAAATTACACCAAACAAGATACAATATGGCCCATATTTACTGTACATTTACTGTACAAACCACTAAATTTAATGGAAATTATATCGTGTTTAGTGCCATTTTAATCGGAACAATGCCACAAATAAGTTGGTGAAAGTCCCATAAAAAAATAATGAAAAATAAAGAAGTTTTGTAATTCGATTAGTAGTGGTTCACACCGATATACCCGAGCCGAGATCAGATTACGCGGCATCTTTACACTGCTCGGAGACCAAGGCAGCTCGTGCTTCTTGGCCCCTCAGTGGAGTGGGTAGGCAAGGGAGAATTTTCGTGGTGACTCTCAGGGATAAATATCGCGACTTTACTGTAATAACATTTTGAAGCAAAAATGAAGTACTTTAGCATCTCTAAATTTTAGTTTTTTGGTTATTTTATCATCAATATACAGGGTGATTCAGCTATGTGTGCTACCTAAATTACATATAAACTATTTTGTATATGAAAGAATGGTTGAAATGAAAATTGTAAGATTTAAGATATGAATACTATGTTCTGCTTTTTTATCGAGACATAAAGATTGCCCTGAGTTTCTTTCTTATAAATCTTAATCTTGTAATCGAAGGAAGAATTAACCCTTACCATTCGAGTGGTGAATAGTCACCACTAAAAATTGCTGTACCATTATTCAGAATATTGTTTACATTACTAAATATGTTGGGGTATCTATACAATTAGACTGTGTTCTGCATGGACAGTGATCGCATACCGACATTATACTTTTATGACTGCGTCTACCGCGCTGAGAGTACAAAAGAAAGCCGAACGTAGAGGAGGACAGCATGACAGTGGAGGGAGTAGGCACTGGACTGTGATCGCGTACCCGATCGCGGACAGTAAACGCGACTTTACTGTACTAAGCATTTAAGTGTGGTATGAGGTATTATATCAATTTCATATTCATACAAAGAAAAAAGTTAATATACAGGGTGGTTCACCGGATATTACCACCTCGATTTTCGTCATTATTATTATTCATAGCGAAGAATGTTTATATATGAATGATTTCGAGAGGTGCATACTTTGGTGTTGTGAGTTTTTTCATCTAAAAACTAATTTGTATATGAACAAATGATTGAGATGAAAATTGAGCTTTTTTATTATAAATTTTAATCTTGTAGTTGAAGAGAGAATTACACAAATAATTTGAATACGCACCTATAGTGGTCCAAACGTGGAACAACGTCCCACAGCCCGCTCACGTTTAGAGTCATTGGTGATCTTTTATTCATCTGATTATTACCAACTACCTCATCATCCATAGTTTTAAAGACTACGCAACGGCGTGCTGTTGAATCTGTAAGAATAAAAGAAAAAAGGGAAACTTTATTTACATGGTCGTCGTCTAGGTTAATTAAACAACAATTAAAAAACTTTCTCCGCGGTTATTAACGAGGTTATCAGTTGTTTGACTTTCGTGACTCTACACTATTTAGGGCTGTTACTTTTTCAAATCTTCGAAACATCGAAGTTTCGAAGCATTGAAGCTTCGAAGTGTATGAAGTTGTACCTTACGAGTTTCGTGTTGTGTCATGATTTTTGACAAGTAAAAATATATGGTACATAAAAAATTTGACAGCATTTTCACAGAATGTAAAAAATAAAAAAAAGGTTTAATTCGAAGCTTCGATTCTCAACTCATCACCTTCAAAGTTTCTGAAATCGAAGCTTCGATATTTGCACACGCAAACTTATCAAATAAATTATTTGCAACGACAGCTACACAAAATTATTACTAGACTGCGGATGTTTATGCAATTTTTAATTTTTGTAGACGAATCTTATTTTCCGTGGTAGTAGCCTTTTTAGATCTGAAATAAATTAAAATCGTACTAAATTCTGTCATATTTTATATCGTAGCATTTTTTGAAAATCTTCAGAAGCCATTACTGCATAAAGATCCGCAGTCTAGTGATTACGTTCTATACATTTTAGTTTTTGAACGTTTCATTCTTATTCTTATGAGATAACTATAACTCGTCGGTAAAACAATCTTAATAATGATTTCAATCGGATCATGTTGAAATAATATTACACGCGATAAACAATCATTTCCTTCGTCCTACCTACAGGTTTTATAGAAAAAAGTGATACTCAATTCATGTTTTTAAATCTTCAAAATAGGCCCACATAAAAAGATTGTAAAATGCAACTTTCAGTATTTATGTGACAATTCCGACCAATTGCAATTTTTGATAAAATTTCTGTTCACATTCTGTAGTAAACTAATTGCACTAGCTTCTCAAAACAGTTGAAATCGTATAGTCGAATATTAAAAACGTTATCGTGTTTTTGAGAGCGTCCGAATATTAATGAGAGTCACTGCACTTCATATTCAAAATTAAACACACAATTTAAAAATTTTTCACTCAAAGATACATGCATAATTTAAAATAAAATAGACTGCACTGTAACATATTATCTAAAGCAATATTTTGTCCAGCATTGACTAAAAAATCAACTCCTGAGAGAAGATAGGACATTGCGGGAAAGATTGATAAACTTTCTGCTAGTTAATTGTAAGATAACTCTGGTTAACTAATAGAATACAGATACAAGTCAAAATAAGCCACGAGTAGACTGGGGATTTTTATGCATTTGTGAAGAAATTAAGTTGTTTTCGACATGAAAAGCCTATTAAGGGTTGAAATGAATTTTTATTTAACTGCTGCTTCCCGTAATCGATGCAGAATATTTTTATTTTGTATAAAGATCTGCAGTCTAGCCATGAGATATAACTATTATCCACTATAAACAATCTTAATAACTATTATTATATAACTATTATCCATTGTAAACAATCTTAATAATGCGTATTAAAAAATGATTTCAATCGGATCATGTTGAAATAATTTTACACGCGATAAACAATTATTTCCTTCATCAAGCACTTTGTCCGATACGCCAGTTTATAGGCAATGAGCTAGCTGCAGTTTTATACAAAAAAAGTGATACTCAATTCATGTTATGCAACGTTCGCTTTAATTATGAAGTGAATGATAACAGCGAGGAAGGAGCACACTACGAGTCAGGCTCTAATGAACATTTGAATAATTGCATTTTTCATGAGATGTATATATGAGTTCTTACTGGATTCCCGGGAGTTCCCCAACGAGAACAAGTTCAGCCATAAACTGCAACCAATTGTTTTTCATGACGCGCATGTCCAGACGCACGTGTAGAAACCATTTACGGAAAACTAGGTGAAATTAATATTATACAAATTCAACACACGACCAGTCGCGCATGGGCAAGATGTACCCAGCTCTAATTTGTTTCCCTGTAGGATCTTGGTTTTGAACAGTGACCATTACTGTTATAAGCAAAAAGAAAAAAAGTCACAGAATAGCAAGTATTTCATCAACTAAAATCCTTTTGGTTACAGATAAGGATTTTCTTTTTTTGGTAAATGTTATCGCGCGTTGAGAGAAATTTACTTCGATGGGAGACGTTTATTTCGGTCGCTCAAAGCAGTTGTCGATGACAGAACTTGATTTCGATCGTCCATAACAGTTATCGATAAGAGAAATTTATTTCGATCGCTCATAACAATTATTCGATAAGATAAAATTTTGATCACTCATAACAGTTATCAATGAGAGAAAGTTCATTTCGATCGCTCATAACAGTTATTGATGAAGGAAATTTGTAATAGTTATTATTAAATAGTACAACTTCTAAATGGTAAACAATCAATTATTTCATAAATTTTTTATTCGTAAAATTAATTGCTACAATCAAAATTTAATGTGACAAACATACAGATTTTGTGTTGTTCTTATGGTATGTTGATTCGTCTTGTTGTAAGAAACCTTCTCAATGAATATCACAGGCTTGCTCCATCCGAAAAAGAGTAGACAACTCAATAATTAAATAAGCAACCAAAATGAATTTTATCATCTATAATTATTAGGAACAAGTGAAAAGATATTCTATCATCGATAACTGTTATGAGCGATCGAAATAAATGTTTCTCACCGATAACTGCTTAGAGCAATCGAAACAGTTTATCTTCATCGATAACAGTTATCGAGGAGGATCCCATTTTTTGGACACTAATAACTGTTATTTGTAACCAAAACGTATAAAAATCGATATTTTTAAATCATTTTGTTCTTTGAATTTTTTTCTTTATATTTTGTGTACATTATCTTAAATTTCAGTAATAATAAACTTTTCATTAATGATGTTTATGGTAGAAAATGTTAGAATAACTGTTATTTTTGGTCCCTGGTTTTGAGTCTTTTGGCTACCGGACCTCTTGTATTTCTCACACGGTGTCTCCACCACCTAGACCTGTGCCAACTTGCATCCCCTCAGTAATACATATGCAGTTGATGGCAGAGTTGGGGAAAACAGTATTTTAAATAGTAAATAGTAAATAATCCTATTTATTTTAAAGTATGTGTACAACTTCGAAAATAAAATACTTTATTTAATGCAGTAATTTTTGAAAATAAAATATTTTATTTGATGCAGTGTAATCTTTGAAAATAAAGTAATTCTTTTGAGGCAGTAATTTTTTTGAAAATAGTATTTTATTTGCAGAATATTGGAAATATTTGTATTTTGTCTTTATTTTCAATTTCAATTTTAAGTATTATTGCTGAAAATAATGGTTCGAATTCAATACATTTATGGATGTAAATCGTTTCTTAACGATAAGATAGACTGTATGGTTATGTTTATCTCAGAGTATTATAACAATGCAAAAAGTAAGATATTTTATTTCGTGTTTCTGATTGTTAAAATAGAAATATTTTATTTATTTTGGGGATCAAATCGTTGAAATAGAAATATTTTATTTTGAGGTTCAGATTGTTAAAATAGAAATATTTTATTTTCGAAATTGTATATCTTATTTAAAATACTATTTTCTTTAAGCAAAATAAAATCTAAAATATTAAATAGAGTATTTGAAATATTTGTTTCGCCAAATAATGCCAACCTCTGGTTGATGGTAGGCCGTTATTCAGGGTGAGTTACTAACTACTACATATTGCCACGAGTGGCGGATCTAACGGTATGTGGACTAAGCGGCCGCGTGGGGCCCGGGATACCATAGGGCAGGCCTGGGCGCGGTTGGCTCGGGGAACACATGTTGCTGCTTCTCCTCTTGGCTTGGTCGGCAAGTAAGTCCCCACCACGGCCGCTCCGACTCTTCCCTTAGCTTTAGCCTTAGCCTTAGCACGAGCACCCCCGCGATGCTGCACCGGCAGGTTACTCACCACTACTATGTAAACATGTACACGCACATAAGACTCTTGCCCGAAGCTGTGGAACTAGCGGCATTTACCAATTCCTTTAATTTTTATGATAGAGGTGATTCACAGGTACAGGTGAACTCAGGTAAAAAATTCGCAGAGCCGAAAGAATTTGAAGAAAAGTTTGTAGCTGCGACTAGTAAGTCGCTTGCTATCGTACGCTACACACCGTCTCTTCATCGCTGTTTTTTGTTGTTTTCGTTAATTTTGGTTATTGTGTTATCTCATTTTTTGTTATTGTTGTTGTGTTGTTATTCATTTTATTTATTGTGTGGTGTTATTGTCCATATTTTTGTTGTGTTGATACACACCATGGCCAGTGAAAGCAGAAATCGTAATGCAGATGGAGAGGTGCGCTCATTTCAAGAAAGCTGGGAGAAAGAATTCTTTGTTGTTGATTGGAACGGTCAGCCCCGATGCTTAATATGCAACAAGAATTTGTCTATGAAGAGAAGCAATCTTTCCAGACATTATGATACGCACCATGCGGAATTTTACAAGACATTCCCTGCATCGTACCGAGCAGAACTATTGAAAAAAATGAAAGAGCGACGTGGATATGTGGAAAAAGAAATACGAACGCACCAACAGCAATCTGTCGCAGCATCGTTTGCAATCGCCTTAGAAATTGCGCGCAGCAAAAAAAGTTACACGGATGGTGAATTTGTTAAAAGATGTGCCATTGAAATGGCAAAGACATTTGGCGATGAAATAGCTGCCAAGAAATATGAAGCGGTGCCATTATCGCGCCGTACAATTACCTCGCGTATTGAGAGCATAAACGTACATATTTCTAAAAAATTAAAAGCGATGTTAAGTGATTGCAAATATTTTTCCTTGTGCTTAGACGAGAGCACTGATGTCGTCGACATAAGTCAATTGTGTATTTTTGTGCGGTCGATAGACGATAAATTCCAAATTACGGAAGAGCTGCTAGAAGTAGTGCCGCTGTTTGAAACGACACAAGGAAAAGACATATTTGCAGCATTCTACAAGACGGTAGAAGAGTATGGAGGATTTTCAAAATGCACCGCAATTGTTACGGACGGCGCAAGGGCAATGGTAGGACAGGAAAAAGGGTTGAGAGGCCTATTACGGAAGCATGGAATCAATTGCCCGACGTTCCACTGCATTATACATCAAGAGGCATTATGTGGAAAAATTATCAGTGTGGGCCCCACTATGAAGATTGTGACAAAAATTGTAAACACAATTAGGGGTGGAAATAAATCTTTATCCCACAGGAAGTTTAGATTATTTCTCGAAAGCGTTGATGCTATTTACAATGACCTCTCATTGTATTGCGAAGTCCGCTGGCTCAGCGCAGGAAAAACTTTAGAAAGATTCTTCGCTTTGAGGAAGGAGATTTTGGAATTTCTCCAAACAAATTCGAAGTTAGATGAAGACATCATCAAAAAAATGGATGATATTGAATTTTTATGCAATTTAGCATTTATCACAGATATAACCAAGCACCTAAATTGCTTAAACAGTAGATTGCAAACGCAGAATCAAACAATTTCTGATTTGATATGTAACATTTATGGATTTAGGAACCAAATCGACTTATTCATAGCAGAAATTAAATCGTCCGAGCTGCACAATTTTCCAGCATGCAAGCAGATTGCTGATGAATACAGAACTGCAAATTTTGACAAAATAGTGCCAATTTTAGAGGAAATAGCAAAAGAATTCAAATCAAGGTTTCAAGACTTCAATACATTGGATCAGGATCTTCAATTATTTAATAATCCGCAAGGATGTGAAATCAGGAACCAGAAACAAGAATACCGTCTGGAATTGTGTAATTTGCAAGCAGATCCATTTGCAATGAGCAGAAGAGAGCATGGCCAAGAATTTTTTAAACTACTTCCTATGGAGAAATATCCGAAATTAATAGATTTCGGCCTGAGAATATGCTCGATGTTTGGAACGACATACAAATGCGAAGCGGCATTTTCAACGATGAAATTTGTTAAATCCAAATATCGCTCCAGCTTGTCAAGTTGGTCATTGTCATCTTTGATGAGAGTGGCAACCTCAAGGATTTCAGTGGATATTGATGCACTGGTCAATGATGTGATGCGCTAGGAATAAATAAAAAATCAAGTAAGTATATAAATATTAATTTGCATGAATTATTATATGTACGTCCATGGCCGCGACTTACTAGTCGTAGCTACAAACTTTCCTTCAAATTCTTTCGGCTCTGCGAATTTTTTACCTGAGTTCGCCTGTACCTGTGAATCATCCCTATCATAAAAATTAAAGGAATTGGTAAATGCCGCTAGTTCCACAGCTTCGGGCAAGGGTCTTATGTGCGTGTATATGTTTTCTTAGTAGTGGTGAGTAACCTGCCGGTGCAGCATCGCGGGGGTGCTCGTGCTAAGGCTAAGGCTAAGGCTAAGGGAAGAGTCGGAGCGGCCGTGGTGGGGACTTACTTGCCGACCAGGCCAAGAGGAGAAGCAGCAACATGTGTTCCCCGAGCCAACCGCGCCCAGGCCTGCCATAGGGCTCCGATTTTAAATAAATGTATGAATTTTTAAATAAATTTATTTAATGTGTAACGGTATGAAGTTTTTAATTACTTTTCTTTTTTGTTAATATGTTTTTTGACACTTTTCTCGCAACTTCTATTTCTAACTTAAGTTTGAGGGCCCCAAGATTTTTACCGTTTGGGGCCTCCACTTGACTTGAGCCGCCACTGATTGCCACCTACAATAATTCCGAAAGTATGAAAGTAGGAAATTAGGCACTTCAAGATTTTGTAATTTGGGGAAACAGGGTTCGTGATTGGTAGACAGCGGATTTTATGCATTTATGACAAGAATGAGTAGGTGTAATTTAAAACAGTAAAAGTATTAGAACGATTTAAACATATTCTTATATTATTTTCAATCTATTAAACATATTAAGAACAAAGATAATTTTCTATTTCACTCCAGTTTACTGCGATTCAAGTAGACAATTTTTATTTTGCATACAGGTCTGCTGTCTAGTTTTTAATTGGTATACTAATTACACTGTCCAACTTTCAGCAGTTAACCATTAGATTAATTAATAACCAGAGATTAATTGCATTGTTAATTGCGATTAACGACTGAAGTAGAACATTTTTGCCCAACTTCGACTTTTATCTAGCGCTTTTGACTACTGAAAATCCCCATCATTGCATTATCGAGAAATGAGAAGGCGCATTCCGCACCCTTGCAATCCTGCAAACCAGAGTTGGGAAAAATTTAATCAACGATTGACGAATAAATTTCTACTTCGATCGTTAATCGCAATTAACAATTAATCTCCTAGTTTAGTCGTTAAAATTGCGGTTAACGATTAAATACTTATTAATCGTTCATTGGGAATAACGGTTAAATTTCTACTTTAGCCGTTAATTGCGGTTAACGATTACATTCCTTTTAACTGTAATCGTCAATCGGATAATTGATTAATGATTAACTGCTGCAATTTCTAAATGAAATACGGAAACAAAACTATATGGTCTATATGTATAATGAAAAAAATGTGAACTGAGTTTATGTATATTTAATTGTCATTTGGTCTATAATACAAATTCTGTTTACGTGCTGTTATGTTTTTCCGGTGATTTCTTTTTCTAGTCAACGATTGACGATTAACTTCATCAATCGATTGAATCAATCGTCGATTTATCAATGATTACCTTTTTAAATCAACGATTGACGATTAACTTCATCAATCGATTGAATCAATCGTCGATTTTTCAATGATTACCTTTTTTAATCGTACACATTAATCAATCAATCTTGATTAAAATTTTAATCGATTAATGCCCAACTCTGCTGGAAACGAAGGGACCGATGGTGGGGACCGTGTGACTCGCGACGAAGAAGAAGTTGGCCAGCCCTGTCTTATACATAGCGTCGGAGTCGTCTTTTTCGTCCGGGCTTTGTAGCAACAAATCCACCTTTCTCCGAAAGTCTATTTTTCCGTCGACCATCGCGCGCGAGCTTTCAAAAATACGCGAAGGTTAAGAACATGAGACTATAAACAATCACGAGTATTCCAACCAAGTATGCGTTCGATGCATCTCGTTCTTCCTTTTTTTCTCTCGAGTCAGTTCCTTTAGGACTTTAGAACAAAGACCGGAAATATAATCCGAAGAATGAGTGGTGATTTATACATGTTTACGTTGGTTTTGACGTAGCGGTGGTGGACCGGACGTTTCAAAACGTTTACGTGACCGCGAATTTCGAGTATATTTATAGTGAATGCTAAACTGCGGAGCAAAATAAAGTAGAACGTTAACAATTGTTTACAATCATCTTATTTCTTTATCTAGTTGGTGGTTTTGCTTATTGATGACAAAATGTTGTGTTTTTGATTGATAGAAATGCGAGGGAGATACACACTTTTAATGAATCATCAGTTTTCTCTTTTTTCTTTTCTGATTTATTTATTTACTAGGCTGACGATTTACTAGTTTAATATTTTTTTTTTTCGTAATTATTTCCAGGAACTTCCATTAATAAATATTCCGTTTTGTCGATCGTTACCAATTAATAGAAATTAGTTTATGTTATCGGCGCACAGGTTCGATCCAAAATCAAGACAAAGCAATTTCGCAATTTAAAAGATTTTTCTCAACGTTTCGATCCAAGTATGGATCATCTTCAAAAGAAAAAAAATTGTGCATTTGCTATGTGAAAATTGTTTATAAGTGTATAAATTTGCAACTGAATTCCATGCTGGCACGAACTAAACTTCTTTTAAATTGCAAAATTGCTTTGTCTTGATTTTGGTTCGAACCTGTGCGCCGATAACATAAACTAATTTCTACTTCCATTAATGTTTGTAGCTAAGAAAATCGCTACATGCGCAGCTGTATGCTTCCGAATAATGCAAGTTACGCCTCGTGAACGGAAGAATATGACTTTTGAGGGCGATCGCGGCCTAGATTGATCTTTTATCTACTCAAAAACCCCCCAAAAAATTAGGATTCACTAAACAGTTACAGAGCAAAAAAATTATTGTTGGAATATCTGCAAAACTAAGTCGAGTGTTGAAGGATACTAAGAGTGTCCCGGAATATTTTAACGGTCCTCGGGTCTTTGTCATTGACTTCGGTCAGAAGTGGAAGGCCTGCAACCTTCAAATACAAAGAGGTCCTGAGTAATAAATTAAGGGACTTCCCACATCTGTTTTTCCCGAGTGGACCCAACAGGGGTTTTTCTTTCGCCTAAAACTTTCTCTGTAGCTTCACTTCAGTTTCGGCTCGCTAACGATACAGATGTCTTCTGACTAGTTCTTCTTCGGTTAAATAAAGAACAGACAGTTTGAATTCTTGTGCGTTATTTCTGCATTATAAATACCCATTTCCATTAATTATAAACTGATACAAAACGTCAAATTTATCGTGTTATCTCACTAGCATGGAAGCGCGACAAGTGTAGACCACTGAATATAGCTACAGAGGGTACAGTATTCGCAAAAGTTTAATGCAAAATATACTCATGAATGGCTTTCATTGCCAATATATTAATGGATTTCGAATTTCTTGTACTTTTGTCTCCCATTGTACCTCCAGAACATCCTTAACCCTCATCGGTCCCTCATTTCCATAGACATATAGAGATAGACTGCGCCGTCTTATGGGCGAGTTGAAGCCCACAATGGCGGCGCGCGGTACAAAGAGTGAGAGAGAGAGCATTAGCCGGGGTCCATAGCGCCGCCTCTCGCACGCCGCCATTGTGGGCTTCAGCGCTTCGTACAGGCTGCGCAGTCTATCTCTATATGTCTATGCTCATTTCACGAACTGAACCTGTCCCTCAGTGTCAAATTGACACAGTGATAAAAGATCAATAAAACAGCCAGGTAAACAGTTATTTTTCGATATTCCTTTATTTAATTCGTTGAGTTAACATTTACATCTTAGGTTATTGGGTTGTGTTTCGCATTATAAAAAAATAAGACACGAAGTTTCGGAAAAATTTACATACAAATAACAGAACAGTGTAACTTATTTCGGGTAAACTGTCTCAAATTGAAACGAGAGACGGATGAGGGTTAAGCCACCTTCAGTGCTAAGAACATAACGATTGACTGTAGATGGAAACGAATGTTAGTACAGTAATTCTTCAATAGAAGTCCTGGGTCGCCTGTCTAATCGAAGTCTAGTGCCTACTCACTCCACTGTCGGGCAACGCTGCGCCGCACAGTGAGCCAGAAACCGATCTTTTTGGACAAAAATCTGCCGACAACTCAGTTTCTCATCGATTCAATTGGAATTTTTTTAAAAGTGTTCGTAAAGTAAAAATCGTTAACTGTCACAATTAAGAATCCTTATCTACAAAAGCCGTATTATAAATACGGGCTCTCGACCTGACACTGTTGGATCCGTTTCATGGAATACCGTCTACATGTTTCATACAACTTAGATTTCGAAAAAAGATCTGCGAGAACAATAGAGGAAAAAAAATTAAAGGCGGCAAGGAAGAAAAAAGTGCAAAATTCTTTGAAAGAGTTATCAATCACAGTTGA
Source organism: Lasioglossum baleicum (assembly GCF_051020765.1). Taxonomy (NCBI): domain Eukaryota; kingdom Metazoa; phylum Arthropoda; class Insecta; order Hymenoptera; family Halictidae; genus Lasioglossum; species Lasioglossum baleicum. The sequence continues at coordinate 4,335,743 of NC_134936.1, read as the reverse complement.
TGTTGTCAAACAGGGAGCTGGTACATCAAATACTGGGAACGTGGCCCGAACTTTCTTTAGAAAAGCCGAATCAGTTGCTGCAGTGACTGGATTAAACGCGGTTATTATTACAAGATTGCATAACATTCTTCAGGTAATTACATGTGACAAGAAAGCTGATTCTGTGAAATTCAAAGAATATTGTTTGGAGACAGCTAAATTGTGCATTAAAATTTCCATCAGTTCATAAGGTACTGCAACATGGAAGTGAAGTACTTGCTACATTTGAACTGGCAATTGGTTTGTATTCAGAACAGCCACAAGAGGCAAATAATAAAGTCTTCAGGAAATCACGAGCTGAAAACTCCCGAATGTGTTGCCGCAAAAAGACAAATATAGATATTATACAGCATATGTTATTATCATCCGAACCACTTATAAGATCTCTAAGAATAAAGGATGGCAAGCACAAGGATGTTCTTTCCCAATAAGCGAAAACGCTGCTGTTGGATCAATAAATTAATGGTATGTCTCATAAGTGCCGAATGTAATTCTATTCAATTGGTAATTCTCAGGGCCAGATTTAGAGTTTAAAATTTTGTGGTTTAGGGTTTAGGGTTAAGAAGTGTCGGAAACTCAGCTGGGACATGCAAATTTATGGTTGGGGCGGATGAAGTATCGGAGTTATTGGGCTTTGTAGATACGGATTCTTGATTGTGACAGTTGACGATTTTCGCGCAGCACGTCATCAAAGTATAGCCCTTCACGAACATTTTCAAAAAAATTCAAATTGAATCGATGAAAAACTGAGTTGTCGGCAGATTTTTGTCCAAAACGATCGGTTTCTGGCCCACTGTGCGGCTGTACGTGGTAGTGAGAAGAGAGGTTCGATTGTGAGGACCTTGCAGTCAGTGATGGTAGGTAAGGCGCTTTCTTCGCGCATGCGCGAGTTTCGTCAGGACCGTATCTACGTCCGAAGTTTGTGGGGAACTGTGGCGGCCTCGGTGGCGCCCTACAATCTGAGATTAAAATAGTCGCGCATGCGCGAAAAAAGCGCATCACTGCTTGCAGTTCTCGAAGGGGAATAGGTTGGAACTCCCTGCTTTAGTATATGCACAAAGTAGAATTGGTTGATCATGGTCAGACGAGACAGACGATTCCTATGCACGTGTATTCGCTGCATTTTCAAACTCGAATTCGCGAAAACGAAGCGTCAAACAAAAAAATGTTGTTCCTTTTTTTTCGACTTATTTTTACATGTAGTATCACCCCCTGCTCGGTTGTACTACCCGTCCGGCCACACCCTGTATAAAACAAGTTCGAGTTTATAAATCTTCAACAAAATGAAAGTACACTCCTCAAAAGAATTAAGGGATCACTTGTGCGAACCCGAAAAATTGGTCCCATATTACGTGATCATAACTCCGTCAAAAATTGCCGTATCGATATCGTTAAACAATGGTTTGAAAGCCTGAAACCTCTCAAAATTTGTCTACGACCTCAAGATTTTGCAAAATCGATTTCTTTTGTTCAAACCAGATTTGAAATCAGCGTGAAAAAATCTACGGGAAATTATATATAGCATGTTAAAAAAAAAATTTTTCCGCGCGTGGTACTGGAAAAACCACATTTTCTTGAAATTCTACATGTTTAACGTATTTTCTCAAGGTTAAAAAACGTTCGTACCATAATCTCCCTATTTCTCCCATATTCTGCAAAGTTTCAGTTTTAATTAAAAAAAATTTCATCGCTCTTCCTCATTTCTATCGAAAGTTCTTTGATTTTCAATCGAGTTTGGTCCTTTTCCACTGTGTGCCTGCGCGGCGCGGCGCGCTAATTTCTGCGAAGCACTAACTGCAAACACAGCTGCCATAGGTAAAAAATTGTCGCAGCGAGTTCACGGGGTGCTCAATCGAATCGGCAGAATCTCTGCTCCAATCTGACGTTCGGATCATGGTATTATGATCATTTCTCGCCGAGATATAGCGAGTTAAAGGAAGAATGGAAATTGTGCATTTTTTAAGCATATTTTGAGAATCACCTGGTATATCGAAATGTTAATGAAATTTAAAAAACAAAAGGAGTGCCTTGAAGAGAAAGAAACGCTCTTTCTATTGCTTTCTTGCACAAGATTCTACGATACTTTTTTCGCTTTCTGGAGCCAGTTAAAGTTAAAAAGCCAATATTTACTTCCCTGTTGAATAACTCGAATAAAAAAAATCGCACAATATTCAACAACCACAGAATTTACACACGAAAGATAGCCCTTCCAAATGATATTAACGCGGTTTATCAAAAAAATGTGTTGCTCCCCGTGTGATGTTCCAAAGTTGCACAAAATGCCTACCGTCTCGCTATAACTTTGTAAAAAACCAACATAGCAACAATTTGAAGCAGAGCATCTGAAACTAGAGGCTGCAGGCTTTCAATCCATTGTTTCACGACATCGATACGGCAATTTTTGACGGAGTTATGATCACGTAAAGTGGGACCAATCTTTCGGGTTCGCACAAGTGATCCCTTAATTCTTTTGAGGAGTGGTTTAAAGTTCATATTTCCAATGTCGCAATATCGGCGACAACGGAGTGCAAAGGGTGAAATTACGTCCACCCTTTTTTGTCATAAATGCAATTGACAACCGCAGTTATTAGGAACGTTCCTAGTGATTTTTGTGTTGCAGTAATGATATCCTGCTTCACTTTAATGTACACAATGCTGAGGGCTTAATTTGTTTATTGAAAAGGCAAGAGTAGTTTATTTCCAAAAAGATTGTTGCAGGTTATAAAAGGTGAAGGCATGCCCCCCCCGTCAGTGAACAATTAAAATAAAGTACTCGTATCCTGTTTTTACAAAAAATATTATATGTTTATAGTTTTTTTATCGCGGATAAAAGTAGGTCCTTTTTAATTTTATTGGTGTTATAACTTTTTTAACAATGCACCATACAATTTGAATTTGTTTGGGAAGTTAGAACAATTAGTTTACTACACAACGTAAAAAGAATTTTGAAAAAATTGCAATTAGTTGAAATTGTCCTATATTGAAAATTTGAAAAATAAATTTTATAGATCTGTATTAATTATGCATATTCTCAAAAATTTTACATAAGCGATTGAAAGATGTAATTACAGAAAGAACGATTTTTACCATATTTAAACGTTTGTAGCTCACTGTAATATTGATCGATTTTAATGAAATTTTCAGAATACACGTAATTGACGCAGATCTACAAAACGTGTTTTTAAAATTTTTTATATGTAGAAACACAGAAAGTAGTTCTAGAAAACAACTTTTAGTATTTTCTCTGCAATTCCGACGAATAGCAATTTTTGAAATAAATGTTTCCAGTTATGTAGTGAACTATTTGTCCTAACTTCTCAAAAAAATCCGAGTCATATGGCCCAATGTTAAAAACGTCATCATCTTTTAAGTGTCCGGATATTAATAAGAGCCACTGTACGTTGGTGTATTTATGTACTAGTTACTTTCCCTGTTACGTTTCTCACGATGCTTCCTTGCGTACGCGTGCTCGTAGTGCGGGAAATTCCCTTGAAATTATTTGGCTCCGTTCCCGAAAATCGTAACGGCTAGTTTGACGGCTCTTGCCAAAGGTTCCTTTCATTCATACTCTGGCACACGAACGTCACAAGTTGGACAAATAAGTTTCTATTGAAATAAAAGAATTAACGTATTAAATGCAGCCAATCACATACAGGCCGCATATTGTCCTTGTGTTATTTCTGAAGAAGCTCTGAAGTAGGGCGATATGGTCGATATGCTCCGAATTTTTTAAAAAGTTTGGTCCTGACGGCTCCTTATCATTTTAAGTGTTTTATTAAAAATATACGCGAAAAATCAGTTCCTTTCTTAATAATAATTTTCAAACAATGTTTTCTACCAATTATATTAAAAATAGCTAAATATTGTAAGTTTAAAGAGATTGGTACTATAAATTTGAGAAATTTTTAATGGGAATGTATTTGTTCTCATATGGCATAGTATGTATTTATAAACTAAACGATTTTTATTGTTTGCACCGGTGTCAACCCAGGGGAAGATAGTTAAAAAAATTCCCAAAAATTTAATTAATTATTTTCAATTATAAATTCTTAGCAAAAAATTTTGAAAAAAATCTGAAATATAGAGTGTATTTATATTTTTTGTTTTCCGTTTATCCCATGTCGATATCTTTTCTCGTTTTAGAGCAAATTGCATTTAAGTGCGGGGGAATTTACCTCAATGTCACCCCTATCGGTGGGGGTAGACATTTGAAATTTTACACAATGTTTTTTTAGACATAAAAGATGTTTTAAGACAGGAATCATGAACTTATACTTACAGGACTTATACTTACAAAGCACTCCATTTTTTAACAGATCAATTGTGTAGCCGGATAAGGGGATCAAAAGTGCCCCAAATCAATTTGAATTTGCAATAGGCTATTCGGTAGCTTATCGAAAGAAGATATTTTGTACCAATTTTCAACCCTATATGTCCACATGGGGGATAGTAATGGGGCGACAAAGCAAATTAGGTCTTTCTGTAATTTGTCTTATTTTCTTCGGTTGAAAATTCTGAAAAAACCAGGCTTATTTTAGCTATTAGAATGCACATCTATGAATTTTATCAGAATTTTTAGTTTCGATACCGGATGTTTATGCAATTTTCAATATTTATAGGCAAATTCAAAGTGGAATTAAGTAAAATCTTATTTTCAGTAGTAGTAGCCTTTGCAGTACCGAAATACAGTAAATTTTCGATAGACGCGAAAATCTTTTCACGATAGATGCGAAAAAAATATCCCCTCCAACTTAATACACTGATCTCGGCTCGTTCACGTCGGCACAGTTCAAACGCCCGTGAGTCATCATAACGTTACACCAACATTATTGGACTTTCACTACCTTATTTCTGGAATTTTTCTGATTAAAATGATACCAAACACGATATAATTTAAACAGAATTTAGTGGTTTAATTGACGATGGAAGTTTCGGGCGCAAGGAAGGACAGCGTATAGAAAAGAAAGAGACGCGGAGAGTCGCAGTCGCCGGCACAGTTCAAAGGCCCGCACGTGGTCTCGCTTTACACGCGCTGTCCTTCTCTACGTTCGGCTCGGCCTTTGAAGCATTGAAGCTCGAAAAAAGTAGGACCACGATAGAAAGATGCGAAGAAATCCCCCCGATGCGTTCGCATCTATAGAGAATTTACTGTAAATAAAAGTCGTACCAAATTTCATCGAGGTTTATGTTTCACCATTTTTTAGGCATATTTTAGCTATTAAAATGTCACCTATGAATTTCTTCAGATTTTTAGCTTCGAAACCGAATTGTAACCCTTTACACTCGGAGCTATTCTAACTCGAAAATTAAACATTCCTTCTGTCACGTCTGCTGACGTGTTGCCATAGGTTATAAGCATAGTTAATAAGAGTAGGATATTGTAACGGTAATTATTAAGAATATTCATTAGTTATAAGTAGTCATACTTCGCTCCGTTCATCAGATCCGATTCTCACCTCATACCATACACCCATTCTTATCTTAACCCTTGTATAATAATCATATCTCAATGTATTCCCTGTAGCAGTATCACGTAGCATTCACCGTAATCATTAATCGCGCTTCTCATAACATCCGTAGCGTTATGTCTAACGAGACATCGCGTAGAAGATAAGACACTTATGTATTCGACCTCACGATCCTAAAAAGACTTCAGTTAATTCAGTTCAATTCGGACAGCCAGTCTGTCACGTTCGTTCAAGACTCCAGCGAGGCTCGTCGCCTCCTGGATGTCCCGGTCCGGACTCCGACGAGTCCTCGCTCTCATCTGCCTTTTGAGCGGTCCTGCTATATCGCGCGCTTCTGATTCATTGTAATTTCCATTTCATACGTTACAAATATATTCCCAGTTATTAATTTAATAAGCGAGTCTCGCTTAGTTCTTGTCCCTACATCCTCGCGCTTGCGATACTCTCCTATTCAATTCGCGTTCGTTGCTATCAATTACGAAAGCTCGTGCGCGTCAACGAGCGTGAGACGGAGGACAACAGCGGGGTATCTCCCGTCAACCGAGGATCACCGATGACGTGACCTTCCCAGGACGAGTGAGGATCATCGTCCTCCCTACGACGATCCAGCCTGATTCGACTGCAGCCGTCAGCGAGCAACGAAAGCAGTTCGCATAAAGGAAGCCTGCCTGTCTTCACCGATCGCTATACTCAACTGTCCGATAAGTCGCTAAATATTTCTCTGCGAAGATTCGCGCCGTCTCAGTTATCTCTGTTCTCGTCCGCCGCTTTGGGGCGAATCTACTACCTGTAAGCGTGAAGTAGAATACGCATGTTCGCGAAAGTCGTGGTTCCCAGTCAGACGTCGGACGTAACGTGCCGCGTGGACAAAAGGTTGTATCGCATTTGAGCGTCCAGTAAGGGGAATCGGTCGCGGAACGATAATTTCGCGAAAGTCAGACTCCGGGACGTAACACCTTCCATCCTAGAATGTTTCCATTCCCTATGATTTTTGAAATTTTATGTGGATACGAAATTGGTATAATACCTCATAAATACTTAAATGTTTAGTAATTGATTAATGGTACAGCAATATTTAGTAGCGACTAAAAAGTAAAAAATATTTTGAAATGCCGATTTCTTGTAGAAATTATAAAATACCATGCTTATACTTTTACAGTTTTAGCATCTCGTTATGGTTGTTAATACATAATTTGGCTGCACTTTACTTTACCGGGCTCAAAATTTGTGCCTTTCTCCTATAAATTAGGATGTATTTGGTATGTAATCCAGTAGATTTGTACCCGGGGCGGCTGCAAGTCGAAGTTTCGATCCTGTAGGATCAATGGTTCAGGAGTTATGCTTGTTTAAAGTTGAGCAATCTGCAATGTTTTTGATAGGTAAGGCGCCGCCATATTGGTTTGTAGTGACGACCGCGAGCCACTTACCTTGTCGCCTCCCCCCCCCCCACCCAACCTAATCACCAACCAACTACCACCTGGCGGCTCTGCTCGCAGTATGGCGGCAATCTGCGGCAATCTGCGGCAATATGGCGGCGCCCTTAACTGTCAAAAACACTGTAGATTGCACAACTTTAAGCAAGCATAACTCCTGGACTATTGATCCTACAGGATCGAAACTTCGAACTGCAGCCACCCCAGGTACAAATCTACTGGATTACATACCAAATACATCATAATCTATAGGACAAAGGCACAAATTTTGAGTCTGGTAAAGTAAAAAGCACCCCGTAACGGAATTAAAATTGCTGTACCATTATTCAAAATATTGTCTACATTATTAAATACGTTGGTATCTAATCAGTTACTAAACATTTAAGTATTGTATGAGGTATTATATCAATTTTATATTCGTACAAAGAAAAAAATTAATATAGAATGGTAGTATAAATTTGTAAGTAGAGCCGATTGGTTGCAATCAGACGCGTCAGCCGTCTTGAATTGAATCGCACGCCTGCTTGCTAAATTTTTAAAATCGGTATACAAATTTCCAGTCGGTTTTCCGATTACGGTAATTTTCCGCGTAAATAATGAAGTCTAAAACTCTTTAGCGACTGTCGTGTTGGTATCGCTATTTGTAAGTGTATTCGGCCAATTATTCTGGAAGGCAACTGTTACGAGAATCTCATTGAATACCACATTATCTTAACAGTCAGCATGTTTCTGTGCGTCAATGGATAATTTACAGCGACTTTGTGCCTACATATCTAGAACCAGAAGGAAACAGATGGTTACACAATACATAGTTTGCAATGTAAACTTTACATAGTAGTTTCTGCTAGTGAAAAGAATTTCGGACAATAAGAAAAATACTATTTCTCAGAATTGGGATATTCATTTTTGACACTAGGTTTACGGTGCACGAGAAGCGACTATTTTACATTATTTTATAGAAATAACAACAATGTGTCTATAGAAGTTTTCAGTCACGTTTTTGTAATATATGTACAGGGTGGCCGGTTTTAATGCTATGTATTATATAAAAAGACAGTTTCGATGAACGGTGAATGGTTTCGAGGGGGCACGATCCTGTGTAAATCGTTTTTCTGTAGATGGACATATAGAGGTCACTTGAAGGTGACCTACGTTTTTTTTTTATTAGGAACATATACTTTTTTAATACACTAATTATTTTCCTTCGAAGGACAAAGATTTTGAAGCTTCGATTTCAGAAACTTCGAAGGTGATGAGTAGACTTGCGGATCTTTATGCTATAATTATGGTTTTTGAAAATATTTTAAAAGTGCTAGGATTACAGCTGTAAAGGACGATGGATTATTATTAGACCATTATAAAATATACTGTTTTATACTGTTTTATATTTCACCCAACCAATTTCTTCATAAAAGCATCGAGATCCGCAGTCTAATTATTATTCAGTAGACCGTCTGCTATGTATAAGACAATCAAGTAACTACAAATAGGTCTTTTGTCAATTGCGTTTTAGTGAATTGAATGAACACATGTTCAACAGATTCCTCTAGCTCTCTAAACGCAATTCATGCGATCGGTTCGTATCATTTCTCAGCACCTTGGAATACACATATCTAATACACATGCTACCGTGCATCGCCAAAGCAAATAAATGTTGAAACATTTTTGCTGTTTGCTTCGCAGACGATCTTCTCTTACCAATGGCCGTGACCGTGAACGTGAAATCGAATGCGAATGCTCATACAATCCGCGATAAAAAGATAGCACATTATACAGATAAATGGTTTTTTAGCTTCTCAAGTAGTTATATTACATTGTTTGTGACCTGGACACTGGGTAATAAGAATAAAAAATTATTTCAGTATGTTTCTACGCATTTATCACGAGAAGAAACAATTTTATTGGAAAATATGTAACATTAAACGAAAAATCGGTGCGTCGAAAAGATAGCGCACGTTTCTTAAATAACTAAAAAATAAAGTATGTGTATAAAAAAATAATGTCTGAATATTTTGTAACTCTGCCTTTTGTCTGTATAATTTGGAATAAACGTTTCGGTATAGATTTATATAATTTTTTAACCACGTTTCTGCTTAACGATGCCCAGTTTCGTTCAATAAAGGTTTGTAATTCGCCGAGGATTCGAAATTGTCTTCCGCCGGCATATACCGATTTGGCTAAATGGGCCCAGCAATTTTCTACAATATTTTTAAATCTGTATGTATGTAGAAAGCAACGTTAATGCTTTAAGTCAACGGTGACAACTAGACTGCGGATTTTATGCATTTATGACAAAAATGGGTAGGTGCAATTTAAAACAACAAATTCTAAAAATTTAAGAACATCAATTAGTTGCAGCTTATGAACATTATTAAAGAATGAAAGAAATTATTACTTGGCCCATGTTTGTAGTAGTTGACGCAAACAATTTTTATTTTGCATAAAGTTCCGCAGTCTAGTGATAACGCCTACAGTAATGCTTGGTGGAGAATCAGTATGGGTTTGGGCTTGTGTTTCTGCAAATGGTGTTGGCAATTGGCACTTTATAGACGGGATACTAACAGTAGCAGAGTATAAATATTTTGCAACAGAATTTACAAGATTCAATAATAAAAATGAACATCCACGGTGAATATATTTTCCAGCAAGGTAACGACCCCAAACATAAATGCAAACTAGCGACATTTCAGTGAAAATGATGTTAAATTGTCACCATGACCCCTCAAAAGCCTTAATTTGAATATAATTGATCACCTGTGGGATCACTTATTGTTAGATCGAAGTGTAAGTGAGAAATTTCGGAATAATAAATCAGTTTTTAAACAAGCACAACTGAGTGCTTGGAATAATATTTACGAAAATGTTCGAAATATATTGTTTGAAAATATGCCTAGAAGACTTGAAGAGGTCATATAAGAAACAAAGGCTATCTTTCATATTCATTATGTCGTTTTATTGTTAAGAATACACTCAATTACGAATTTTTGATGCTGTCAACATAATTTCCGCAATCGATAAAAAAGTTATTTAATTTTCTCTGTCATTATTATAAACTTTATGTCCTCTTTGGTCCTACACATACAATGACCGAAATAATGATAGGTTCACTTCAATTTGTTGACATAATGCTGTGTTTAATGCAGTATTTTATTAAGGATTTTTCTTATTATTATTTATTCAATCTATTAAAATTAAGAAAATACACAGCTCAATTGAATAACACAATGTTAATTAATGTCGATTACAAATTTTCTATTACAACACGTGAATTTTAGTTGCGAAATAAACATAGATTCATTATGTATTTTCACATAAAATATTAAAAAAAGGAAAAGATAAAAGTAATTCAGTACTAAGTTGAACCACCTTTGTGTTTTATAACTTCAAATATTCTGCGTGGAATTGATTAAATTAATTTTTATAATGTTTCTAATGTAATTTCAGACCACGCCTCTCTAATCCCATTTTTCAATTCTGAAACAGTGCTACATCCATTGTCGTATACCTTCCGTGCTAATATTCCCCAAAGATTTTCAATCGGATGTAAGTCCGGACTCCTTGATGGCCAGGGTAAAACTTCGATTTTTACCCTCTCAAAGTAGTTTTTAATTGTTTTTGCACGATTTGTTGCTGCATTATCGTGTTGGAATATTAAATTCGGTCCTCCAATCTTGTCGCCACATTCATCCAGTACGTCTTCCAATAGTTCCCGATATTTTTCTGCATTGGTTTTTGGAGGGAACCACATTATCGGAGTCTTACCGTTTCAGCCGAATGCAGCCCAAACCATTACACATCCTCCTCCATGTACTCTTGTCATTTTTACACTTTTTCATCATGCAGATCGTGCAGGTAATATTAATACCCATCTGGGCCGTCCAAATTAAATCTTTTTCCATCAGAAAAAATCACCGTCTTCCACTTTTCGGTCCATGACATATGATATTCTGCTAATTCTAATTTCTCCACTTTGTGGAATTTAGTTAGTGGAGGTTTTTTCGCTTTTTTAGAATATTTAAGTGTCCCACTCGATCTCACAACTTGCTGTACACGTCGAAAATACCAACTGGCAAATATAATATCATTTTTATTTTGGAGGCATTAAGCATATTTTGCCGTGCTTCTTGAAAAATTTTATCTTCGTCCCTATGTGTTAATTTCTTTGGATGATCTGTAGATTTTTTACTGCCGTATTTTTCTTTTAATTTAAAAAAATTGTTTACGACATTTAATGAGCTTTTCAAGTTTCTTGCAATTTCTGTGTTAGAGAGACTCATATTGTGGAAAGCAATAATTTGGGCCTTTTCGTTATCATTTAACGATTTCCCCGTGTCATTGTGCTCTAATAATATTAAACAAACATAAAATATTTTTTATAATTCTTGAACTTCATAAATCTGTGTACTTACCACACAAAAACGTTCAAAAATTGCTCTATCAATAGTAATTTTTAAATATTAGGTTGGCAAATAAGTTCGTTCGGTTTTTGTGATTTATTGCAATGTAAAAAACCGAACGAACTTATTTGCCAACCCAATATTTCTCCGTGAACCTAAGATTATTTCGTATCTCGTACTCGATAATTTTCAAAGAATTTTTGAAACAGGTACATCTTTACACTAATACTGTTGATAGTCGACTGACTGCTTACACAATGTATAGAAAACATTCTTGCGAAATAGAAGTAGAAGCAGTAAACCAGCCGATGCGGCTAGCGAACCTATCATTATTTCGGCCACTGTACTAGTTTGTACTATATTAAATAACATACATAATATATATTTTCGACTAATTCCTAAATTACACTGTCCAACAGCCAAAAAGTATTTCGATTCCCACTATACGATTCTTATAGGGTTTTTGCGCTGGTTTTAAATCTGTCCTTACTTTTACTCCTAAATGTACAGTTTTTGCAAAAATTGAGTTTTAAAAAATGACATATTTTTCAACTTTGAACAAGTATTGTGATGTTATTATAAAAGATATTGAATTGATCTTTACAGCAAAAGATTCCTTGGACTTTCCCGAATACAGTGATATCCAATATTAATACATTATGATTGTTGAAACATGGTTAAACGATCATTAAAGACGGAGAAACACCACTTTTGCACCAATTTTTGACGATATTTTTCAATTTATGTCAAAAATAAGGGTCCAGCGGAAAATCGAACTATACCACGCGATAGAGCAGACTTTTATCTTGAGAAACCGCATTTGAAGTTTGAAACGTCGACGTTTTTACCGATCCAGAAAGCAAATCCACCGGATACGGCGCGGCGGCGCGGCGAACGCCCGTTCTAGTGGTGAGCGCCACTGGCGGTAACTCATGTCGGGCGAAGATATTTTGCTTTCTGGTTCGAAAAAAACGTCGAACACGCAAACTTGAAATGGTGGTTCCTCAAGATAAAAGTCTGCTCTATCGCGTGGTATAGTTCGATTTTCTGCTGGACCCTTATTTTTTGACATAAATTCGAAAATATCCGCAAAAATTGGTGCAAAAGTGGTGCATCTCCGTCTTTAATCATTGTTTAAACATGTTTAAACAATCATAATGTATTAATATTGGATATCACTGTATTCGGGAAAGTCTAAGGAAGCTTTTGCTGTAAAGGTGAATTCAATATCTTTTATAATAACATCACAATACTTGTTCAATGTTGAAAAATATGTCATTTTTTAAAACTCAATTTTTGCAAAAACTGTACGTCTAGGAGAAAAATTAAGATGATTCGGAATCAGCTCGAAAAACTCTATAAGAATCGCATAGTGGGAATCGAAAGACAAAAAAAAAGTTGAAATTTGTTGGACCGTGTTGTTGATCTAAAATAGTAAGTATACATACTTTCCGCGGCGATTGTGTATTATTGGAAAAATGGCAAAAAATTTGGATAGACACATTCTTGTTATGTTTCTAAAATAATGTGAAATTGTCATTTCTAGAGCTCCGTAAACCTAGTGTTAAAAAAACTTCGATGACCTTGAATCTCGAAAAAAAGTTACCCTCAGAAAATTCTTTTGCCCATCACCGCAATTGCCTCTCCGAACCGAATACTCTTTTCCTCTGATCTTTTTCCTATCATATAAACTAAGTAAGCACAGAAGTGTGGGATTAAAATTACGATTCCCCTCCAGCTTCTTTATCTGTGTTCCATTGTTTTAAATAAACTATAAATGTTCTATCCCCCTTTCTGTAGTTTTCTCACTTCCATTATTTCATAAATTGTAGATATCTATATAAAATTAATTTCTGCTTTAAAACAAACTTTCAATTTGTGAAAATTGTGATAATTATTGTGTACATTACTATTTAATCTTTCTTTAGTGCGTCATTGTATTATTATCACACGTTTCGAAAAACAACACTAGATAGTTACGTGGAACGAAGTAGTTCCACACGCTGTTGTCAATAAACGATCTGTTATCAATGTCACCGATAAAGTGTTAAGATAGTTCGATTTTGCGTAAGCCCAATGGTCTGAAATTTTATGTCGCGAACTCGTCCGTGATTCCTGGCTACGTTGAACTTCGATCGAATGTATGCTCAGCGGATAAAAATAGTGCGCTGTACTGTAATAGCTTAAAAATACGAATAAGTACAGTTCATTTTTAGAGGACTGAAATTTCAACATGCGGCAGGAACTGTTCAAGGAATATGATCGACAAAAGAGAATTAGACTGAACAACTATAATTAATAGACAGCGGATTATATGCATTTACTACAAAAAGGAGTAGGTGTAATTCGACGACATTAGAAGAATTTGAAACCATTGTTATATTATTCTCGACCTATATTAAACGTGCTAACCCTTTGCACTCCGAATTATTGGGTTGGTAAATAAGTTCGTTCAGTTTTTGTGATTGATGCCACTGTAAAAAACCGAACGAACTTATTTGCCAACCCAATATTTTTCAATTTCATTGCCAACAACTTTCAACTATTTGAAGTGTTTTATATGAAACTTACTTCAAAGGACAGTTCCTTGATTGCTACTTATTTTAAACAATTTTGTTTACTAATGATATAAAATATGTTCTATGGTGGAGTGGGGATGAGTCAGAGTGGGAACACGTAGTAGAGTGGGGACGCTGAACGCGAACACGTGTTACGTCACGCGGCGGGGGGTGCAAAGGTTCAAATTATTAATAATTTATATCTCCTAAACGCATAGGCTTTTTAAAAAAATTTTTTTTTAAATATTGCATTGTCATCCAGTTCTGAGCTATGTTTAAAATTTTAAGTCTGTAGCTCATCGGGAAATTAATTTAAAATCAATTGCAAAATTTGTACCGAACAGACAGACAGACAAGAAAGCGAGCTAATAAAAACGTGGCAAAAATAAGAAATTAAATAAATAAAGGGAGAACCAAATGTATATAAAAACGCGTTTCATTTACATTTTTCTTTCTCTGATCTCGAGTCACACTAAATAAATTTCTATTTCAAACCAGTCGGTGCAAATCTGGTAGAAAATTTTTATTTTGCATAGAGATTCGCTGTCTAATAATTAATAAAGGAACTTGGTCATTCTTAAGAATTTCTTTCAGAGAAAGTAAATGATATGGGAAGCTAAGAACCTTCCTGCTCTGTATTCAGGAATTATGCAGTGTAATAGTAATATTTTATTCAGATACAATATTTTTTATCATCCTTATTGTTTATGGTGTTGACCTAGATCCCGATAAAAAAAAACTATAAAACGTATAACTCCCGGCAAAATCGTTTGAAAAACATAAAAGCATAAAAGACACTTGATGTCTGTAAAATATTAATCTCATAAAAAAATAAAATGTATAACTAGAATGTGTCGCTAAACAAATATTACTATCAATTACAATAGCACGAACAATATCTTCGACATTTTTCGAAACTTTTCCGAGGTTTAATTTTAGACAATTTCACGAAGAGTAATGCGTTTTATAGTCTTTCATCAGCTGCTGAGTTGACGCAATTTATCATTTCCATTATACATGCATGTATGTACTGAAATGTTTTCCCTGTCTACAATAACAAGAGCAATATGTTTTATGTAATTTAAATGGTTTCCGAACACGAAACAAATGACGGAGAATTTAAGAAAATTAAGAAATGGATATTCTTGTTTAATGATTTTTTTAATGGAGAATAGTGTCCACTGCTTTAAATTGTGCCCACCCATTTTTGTCACAAATGCATAAAATCCGCAGTCTAGTAGTTACATGTTAAAATATCAAAACATTAACATATTTTTAACCTGGGGAAATTAAGGGTTTGAACTTATTGAGGTTAGTTCTTAATTTTCAATGCAGTTACACGCGCTTCTAATTAAAATTTAAATACAACAGTTAAGATATAATAATCTGAAAGTCATGAATATGTATGTGTAGGTTAAACATTGAATATGATAAAATAAACTGAAATGTATTATAGGGTATTCCGCTTAAAACAGAGGACATACTGAAATGTTTTCCCTGTCTGCAACACAACAAGAGCAATATGTTTTATATGTGTTTTACAGACACCGAACCTTACAGTACTTTCACTGAACAATAATTTAAAATATGTTTAAGTTGAAGGTCATTTCTAATTCATGCTATTACAATACATGGAAGAAGGTATAATAGTACACAATAGGAAAATTTATGTGTGTGCAAGTAAACAAGTCTCAGTGACCATAAAATGACCATTAAAAATTATATTTATTGAAAACATCAGCGTCGTTTCTGGAAATCGTTCATGTTGCGCAACAAATATTACGATTATTGCAGTTAGAGTAAACATTTAGAGATGGCCTGTTTTAAATTGAACATCCTGTGTATTCGTCCAATGAACTGGAGTGAAAATTTCATAAAATTTTAATGAATCAATCGGAAGAAAGTGAAGCAAGAGTGCTGTAGAATGAAAGGGATAAGGAAATAGATAATATTAAAGTTATCAGCTGAAGTGATTGAGCTTTTATGGATCCAAGATTAATACAATAATATGTATTGGCAAGGTCAAGACAAGGTCGAGGCACTAAAAATAGTAAGAAACATCAAATGATATAATATGGTATCTTTCAGGCTATTTGTCTCTTTAAATTCCAATTACTGATATGGTAAAATATTGTTAAACATAAATGTATGAACAGAAGGTAGTAAAGATGTCTTACTTCTTATTATGAAACATGCAATCCGTACAATTAAATATTATAAAATAAAAATAAAATAAAAAATTATAAAATATACTTTAATGTATATGTATACATATAACAACACTACATAAAATAATTATTTAATCTCTTAATTATTGATTTTACTATAAAAACTCAATTATCCAGATTTAGGCATCACTTTTAGCTTGTCCACACTTAGGGCATTTCACCTTATACCGAATACGGTATGTTGAACGATTTTGGTTTTCATCCATTTCTGTTTCAGCACAGTCTCTTGGCTTACAATTAGTATCGGTATTAAGAGCCTGCAGTTCAAAGTGAGTCGAAGTTTATTTCTGATCTATTGTTTTCCACGAAATTACTACGGATTAAATATGTCCGCTTTCTCCGGAATCGAAAATTTCGTGCTCAAATACTTTTTGGACCCGCTGTAAATATGAAACGTACCTACTCTCTGAAGCATGGGAAGGGCAAAAAGCGTATCGATCTGGAAGAAACTCGATGTCAGTTGTGTCTAATGGGTAGAATACAACTGATATAGCTATGGTGAATCAACCTCTAAGAGAGTTCCCGGAAACTATAACCGGCAAACAATCGAATAGTGCAATAAAAACTTATTTATGGATGTTGTTTTTCGTTCATCATTATTGTTTTCTCACAAACGATTAAGAATGTTAATGTCTTTAGTATAAAAAATCTCTCGGAATGTCTATTACGTGTACAATTAATATACAATTATGAAAACAATAATCCATAATCAGAACTACTATTCCCGCTATCGTAATTATTAGACAGCGGATTTCATGCAATTGTGGCAAAAATGGGTAGGTGTCATTTAAAACAGTAAAAACAAATTAAACATATTAATATTTTAAAGATATTGAGATAATTTAATGTAACTCCTCAATAATATTAAATTCAACATTTCAAAGATGTGTCTTGCAAACTCGTATAAATTATACATGTACGTTCTGTGAAAATGACATTGAAATTGATTAATTGGTTTACGAATTATAAACGACCAAAATTTTTGAAAATAATTCTTAAACCAATACCAATTTCAATGCAATTTTCAGAACGTATACATATAATCCATAGGAGTTTAAAAAACACATCTTTGAAATTTTCGTTATCCGTCCAGCTCAGAACTGGATGACAATACAATATTAACTCGCTTTCTTGTCTGTCTGTTCGTCAGGGTTAGGGTTCCGCACGGAACCTTATTACTAATCTCACGCTACCTGTCCGTTCAGATAGGAGCAGGTGAAGAGAACTGAAATAGACCTGAAATTTACCACATGTCTCTGTTATAATCTCATCAAAATGTTTAAAATCGACTAAAAAATGTCACACACACACACAAAACTAAAAAGCAGAAACTAATTATTTAAATAAAAAAAATTTTTAATATACCACGTTTTTAAGACGGACTAAAAAGTATAAAATAATTGTTCCTAGTTCCATACAGATTTCTAACCCCATACAGGTAGTACTGAAAATTTGTGTTGTGAATTTTTAATAGCTATGAAAATATGGACTTGTAAGATTGAAAACGAAAAAGTGCAATAAAATTGTTAGTGACTTAGGTCAACTATTCATTTTCCGTTTTAAACCTTACAAGTATTTTCATAGCTATTAAAAATTCACAACCACAAATTTTCAGGACTACCTGTATGGGGTTAGGAATCTGTATGGGGCTAGCAAAAATTATTTTGTACTTTTTAGCCCATCTTAGAAATGTGGTATATTATTTTTTGTTAATTTAAATAATTTTGTTCTGAAGTACACTGACTCCCACTAACATTCGGACACATTTAAAATCACTGTTGGATTATCAATAAGTTAACAGCACAATGAACTTAATGTTCGTTTGTCAAAAATGAATAAACGATCTCTGAATCGTATTAATAAACAGAGATTACGAAGTGTCGATGAAACGATCTCAGAATCGTTTCGAAACTGAGATTTCGAAGTATCCCATTTCATACTTTGTTTCAAGAGCCGGATTATGGGGCTTAACATAAACACAGGTGCGGATCAAAACAAGTGGGGGCTCTAAGTGGTCAAAATTTCGCCCCCCCCCCCAAAAAAATTGTTTCAAGGAAACTCATGAAGTCATAAACAAGAGAGAAAAGTAATCAAAAATTCCACACAGTGCAACATTTTGTTTATAGATTTGTTCGATTATTTTACCAGGAGGGCCTACAATGAATGACCTTTTTTTTAGCCAAATTAAAAGCTAAATCCGTGCACTCACTAGCAATTATTTCTCAAAACTTTTGTTCTCGTTCTGTAGCAAACCAATTGTTCGAACTTCTCAAAAAAATTCAAATCGTATGGTTTGATATTGAAAAAGTTATCGTCGTTTTAAGTGCGTCCGAATATCTGTAGGAGTCACTGCGTACGTCCTTATAAATCCACGAAGAAAATTTGTTCGCGCATATTTATAACTACAAACAAATGAGCCACTATTGATAATCTATTTTATTTTTTTTCCGAAGTACGTCCCTATAAATGGGCAAACATTCTAACGAGTTCTACGCGAATATCTCAGAATTTCATAGTGTTTCATTTTGGGAACGTGAAAGAGATCTAACGATCGCACGCTTAGAAACGTTTCACTTCCGATCTATAAACATTCAGCTTCCACTTCAAGTTTTGCGAAAATACGTCGAAAACTATATGAGACTTGAGTTTAGAATAGACAGTTCACTTCGTTCACCTTACACGTATAATGGAGCAGCCTCGTTCGCATAAAATAAGTAATGTAGAAATAATAATATACAGCTACCCAGATAGCACACGACGTCTTAAAGACGTCTATTTTAAGTCTGAAAATCTTACGTCCTAAAAATACGTCTCTAAAACCATAAACAGTGTGGTTTTTATATAACCATAATCTAGCAGTAAATATTAGCATTGGTATTATTTGTTCGAGTTAGTGTTTTTGCTTCAATTTCAATTTCAATTTCAATTTTTCAATTTCAACTTCAACTTCGACTTCGATTTCAACTTCGATTTCAACTTCGACTTCAACTTCAATTTCAATTTCAACTTCACTTTCATTTTTATTGCAATTGTAATTGTAATTTTTATTACTTTTCATTGCGATTTTAATTGCAACTGTTAATTTTATTACACTATTTATGTCAATTCCACGTGCGTCCTTATATTATATTAAAGCTATTTTATTGGTTTAACTTTGAACTAGTTTTTGTCGAAATCTATTTTTACTCTTCCCTTCATTAATTTATGGACCTTTAAGACTTCTTAGGGACGTCTTAAAGACCTCCCGAATATCCTACGAACGTCTCCTGAACGTCTTTTAGACGTCAAGCAGACATCTTTAAGGCGTACTGTTTTCTAACACGTTTTCACAAGACGTTCAGGAGACGTTTGGAAGATGTTCGTAGAACATTCGGGACATCTTTAAGACATCTGAATGTCCAACTGCAGACGTCTTTGTGCTATCTGGGTATTTGTCTCGCGGAAGTAACTACTTTATAATTATTGTATAATTTGCATAAAAGAAAATTATCAGATTGTACGAGGCTCAAAATTCCTGTAATATTTCAGTGAATAGTAATTAAGTAGACTACGGATGTTTATGTGAATTTTATTTGTTGTAATCAAATTTTAAAGAAGAGGAATAAAATAGAATCTTATTTTTAGTGGCAATGGCCTTTGTAGATACAGAATTAATACAAACCGTATCAAATTAAATTGAACTTCGTATTCTAATATTGTTTGAAAATTTTCATACGCCATGAAGATCCGCAGTCTAGTAATTACATTTGAAAAATAATTATTTACAATAATTTACATTTCAACATTTTTCTCTCAAAACACACCACGATGCAATATAGCGTCATGAAAATAAATAATTAGGTGAGAAATAATTAGGTGAGAAATAATTAGAAAATAAATAATTTCTCTTTCATATAATAATTAGAATGCGGATTGTATGAATCAGTAAAAAGATTTAAACAATTTCAGAACATTATGATGAGTAGGCAACGGATTTCAATGCATTTATGATAAAAATGAGTAGCTGTAATTTAAAATAGTAAAAACATTTAAGAAATTTAAATATAGTGTTATATTATTTTCAACTGATTAAGAAACAAAATTAATTATCAAAAAAATGAAACTTTACTTGGTCTCCGTTTCTTGTGATCGATATAAAAAAGCTTTTCATAAAGATCCACAGTCTGATAATAGTTGATTAAACTTAGAAAAGTTGCTTGTCATTTTTTCGGTATAAACGTATTAACAATATACTGATACGAAATTAGTTTTACACCTGGGACACTGTAGTATAATTTGTTACGCTAGAACAATAATCCAGAAGATAATGTAAAACGTGTGGAACATAATAGGCAATTACATTTCTGGAAGTGCTCTTGGATGTTTCAAAGTATTTCTTTATAATTGGATTTAATAGCAATGTTTCTTCTTTTCGCATCTCAATTTTCGAAGGGATATAAAATTTGCAATTTGAACTATTTGGTCGAATTATAATCTCATCACTAGAGTGCGGATTTTATGCAATTATGACAAAAATGGGTACGTACAATTTAAAACAGTGGACATATTAAAAAGATTGAAGGCCACCAGTGCATTAGTTTCACCGTAATAATATAATTAAAAGAAGAAAGCAATTTATATTTGGCTTCTGTGCCTTGCAATCAATGCAGATATTTTTTATTTTGCATAAACATCCGCAGTCTACTCGTCACATACTCATCACATACTCCGAAAAAATCCAGGACCAGTACAGCAGAAGAAGTACTCTTCAAAACTCTGCTGCCGCGGAATATTATCCTTAAAATTACCAATACCAAAACAACTTACATGGAATCAACATTCAACATGCAGAAACACCATGCACAACGTTCCATCGTGAAAACTATTCGAGGAAACGGCGAACGAAAAAGAAAAACGTAACGGAGAGCGGTTTTCGTTTGTTGCTGTCACTCCGAATCGGGAACAGAACATGCAAAGATCGGGCTGGCAGATCACATGCAAAGAGGAAACGTTCGTTCCGATGGAAAATCAAAGTCCCCGCTCGCTTCTCGGTGGAAACACAATCTTTCGAACGCGATGGCGCGGTTTTCAAATCGCTGACAAAACTACAGAAACAACAACGGTGCGCGAAGAATTAAGACGGAGTGAGATCTCACTGATCCATTGGATTGAAAACAGAATCACTCACGAGTCGCCGAGGTTTGACAGTTGACGATAAGTACCGGGCCGCGCGATCCACCCGTGATTCACAAAACCGACGCGAGCTAAGAGCTGCTTCGAACGATCACCGAAGATCCAACGCGAGCCACTGAACACCGTAGCAGAACACTCGAATCCTTCGGGGCCGGTCGACATTAAGGAAGGAAGCATGCGTCGAGCTTCCCTTTCTCCGTAAAACTCTTCCAAACACGCGCGTGCACACCCACTTAAATACACACGCGGCGGCGCGCGTGCGCGCGCTCCTCCACCTCGACTACCTCGCGGAAGATCTTCGGCATTATTGAAACAAATTATTTGGGAAACAATCGTCAAGATAATACATTATCCTATTTGGAATAATCATAGGCTAGTTTATTTTCTATTAAATAACTTTTCTCATTTCATCTTTTCTTTGATCGACTCATTCGCGTACTCTCAGAAATTCTTATCCACTTCGTCTACTAAAGAAAATGTTTAAAATCGAATGCAGCCAAGCTTTAATCAATAAACTACAAAAAATAGCAAATCTAAATTTAATCATTAATTTAGGCTCTTCAATAACTTCTCCTCGAGGTAAAAAAAAATTAATTTAAAAAATACCGTAGAAAACACCAATTTATTTCATTTAAACGTCAAATGAAAATTAATTTTTTATAAGAAATAAATTATTTGGAATACAATTCTCATCTAAATAATACATTATCCTGTTTGGAATAATCGTAGGTTAGTTTATTCTATTAAATAACTTTTCATTTCATTTTTTCTTTGATCGACTAATTCGTACCCTCAGAATGTCTTTTCACTTCGTGTACAAAGAAAATGTTTAAAATCGAATGCAGCCAAGCTTTAATCAATACACTACAAAAAATAGTAAATCTAAATTTAATAATTAATTTAGCATCTTCAATAACCTCTCCTCGATGTAAAAACAAATTAGTGAAAAATATACCTAAGAAAATACTACCAGAAAACTTTTTTTATTAATTATTGCAGAATTGGGCATTGTCGAAATAAATTATTTTATAAACAATCGTCAAGATAATATGTTATCCTATTTGAAATAATCATACAGTGTACCACGAAACTACTCCAACACCCTTTAAAACAGAGTAACTTTTTTATAATCGTACCAAACGACTTGACTTTTTATAATCAATTAGAAGCATTGGTTTACGAAATGATGTGAAAAAAAGACTTTCCAAAAATTATAATATACAAAGTTACATGCAAAAATAAAAAAGGCATTTTCCAAAACTTTTTTATTTGGGCCCTTAATGAAAATTTAAATTATATGTTTTGTAGATCTATGTTTGTTATACACATATTGAAAATTTAATCGAAATCGATTAACATACACACGAACTACAAGCGGTTAAAAATGGTGAAAGTCATAGTTTTACACGACTATTGATCAGTTTCTGCTTAAATCCACAGAATCGTACATCTGTCGATGCGTGTCGTTTTATCCTGTGTCAACCGATTTCGATGAAATTTTCAGCATGTGTATAACTAACATAGATCTACAAAACATATATTTTCAATTTTCATTAAAGGCCCAAATAAAAAAGTTTTAAGAAATGCATTTTTTATTTTTGCATGTAACCTTGTAAATTATATTTTTCGGGAAATCTGTTTTGCATATCATTTCGTAAACCAATGCTTCTAATTGATTATAAAGAATCAGGTGGTTTCGTACAATCATAAAAAAGTTAATAGTTTGTACATTCACTGTATTTCTGCTAGAAAGGATTGTTATATTTCTACCTTCAGCTGAAATTGAAAATTTGTTATTACTCTTAAAAAAATAACATAAAAGCAAATATTTTTATGACAACGTGCCACAGCCCCATTGAACCATTCAACTTTGTCCTCAAAATATTTGACGTATCTTTCAAAACAACAAAGATATTTGAGGTGTAAACATTAGATGAATCACCCTGTATTATTCAATAGAAGTATTGGGTATTATTTCACACGCATTTCAATTACAAAAGCATTCGACGCTGCCCATCACTGGTCGTAACAATCCATTGCCGAGAGCAAAGTGACCGCGCCGCCACTGAGTTTATTGACGCGTGTCAAAGACCTGTACTTGTAAATCAATCTATCAATTACGGCAGAGGTCGGAAAGAGTTGCTCTTTTCGGTCGGCTTTTCGAGGGCTACCGCTCTTTTTCCGGCCGCGCGTCTCGCTCCCTGCGGCGACCCTCGCTTTCAAGCAAGCTCAGGCTCGTTCCGTATAAACTTGGCTACTGAAGGAACTACATATTGGGTTGGCAAATAAATTTGTTCGGTTTTTTACATTGGAATAAATCACAAAAACTGAACGAACTTAGTTGCCAACCCAATATATAAGGACAAAAACCTTACTAGATTTTTTGTCCTTATTTGAGCAGATTTTGGGCTGGGTGAGGGCTCATTCTGAAAAGGAAGGTTAAACACAGCGTGTTTTGCTCATGATTTAACGAGATTGTGTTTATATCTAATAGTATAATATTAGTGTCCTAAGTAGAGAAAAAAATCAAGAAAACACCCGCAGAATCTAATGTATTTTTCTGTCACTAAAAGACGTTTTCCTCTATCACAAATGACCCTTTGTGCAACTCAAAATATGCTCGTACATATAAGGACAAAAAACCGAAACCCGCAAACCCATGTTTCGACCCAAAATCTAGTCAGATCTTAGTGCCCTGCAAAATTTCCTGCAGAAAAGTCACGTGACTATACTTCCACCTTACGGCGACAGTAACTTGTTCCTCTCTCAATTCGTGTTCCCTTCCCTTATCTGGTGACTATGCGCGTGGGCGCAACGAATACTTCAGTTCCTGCTGATGTCTTTTGCACTGCCCGAAATTACTTTTTTTGGTGAAATCTTATAATTATGTCATTAGGACGAATAAAAGAAACCATTTACATGATTACATTCATAGATATATTATTTATCTACAGAAAAACGTAAAGTTATATGTATACACTCCTCAAAAGAATTAAGGGATCACTTGTGCGAACCCGAAAGATTGGTCCCACTTTACGTGATCAAAACTCCGTCAAAAATTGCCGTATCGATGTCGTGAAACAATGGTTTCAAAGCCTGCAACCTCTAGTTTCAGATGCTCTGTTTCAAATTGTTGCTATGTTGGTTTTTTACAAAGTTGTAGCGAGATGAAGACAACATTGACGGTTAAGATAAATTTTGTGCAACTATGAAACATCACACGGGGAGCAACAAATTTTTTTGATAAACCGCGTTAATATCATTTGGAAGGGCTATCTTTCGTGTGTAAATTCTGTGGTTGTTGAATATTGTGCGATTTTTTTTATTCGAGTTATTCAACAGGGAAGTAAATATGGGTTAAATTAAAAGGTTTACGAGAATACAAAATGACGCTTCAACATTGCAATGAGGAGTTCAGAAGCGGTCAATTGTGATTCCTAAAAGTCAAATCTATGTGTGTGTCCGGTGCCCAAAATGCATATTTTTACGTTGTCGAGTAATAATTTGTAATATTCGGCATATACCGCCTGTCACGAGGCATCCGAAGCAAGCATGATATCACAAGATAGCCGCCACTGACAGATTTTCGTAAATATTGAGAGATTTATCGTTCGAATAAAAAAAATCGCTCTACATCGACATAGCCAGGACATGTACAAAGGCGGTGGTGTGTATTTTTAGTTGATTAATTAATTATTTAAACACAAAAAATGATTCGAAAAATAATACAGCACCCCGAGGTTTCGAAATTTTGCACTAGTAGCACCACTGTCTCTTTCCTAAATTGCACGTTACAAATGTTATAAAAGGATACGGCTGATAATGCAGGTCGATATTATATTGTCCATCGATAATACAGTGTCCATCGTCCATGCAAACACTAAATTTATTGAACAAAAACACTGGAACGCGAAACGGCTATCTACCGACGTCTTGCTTACTTCGGTTGCCTCGTGACAGGCCAATATCAGTGGTGTTGGACAGGCAATATCTGCCGAATATTATAAATTACTCTAATAACGGTATAACGGTATAAGGTACGACCTGCATTATCAGCCGTATTCTATTGGAACATTTGTAACGTGCAGTTTAGGAAAGAGACAGTGGTGCTACTAGTGCAAAATTTCGAAATCTCGAGATGCTGTATTATTATTTGTGACAGGCGGGGTGTCTGCCGAATATTACAAATTATTCCTCGATAACGTAAAAATATGCATTTTGGGCACCGGACACACACATAGATTTGACTTTTAGGAATCACAATTGGACCGCTTCTGAACTCCTCATTGCAATGTTGAAGCGTCATTTTGTATTCTCGTAAACCTTGTAATTTCATATACTTATATGCGGATCTAGCGATGTGTGCGTGTGCCACCACACTCTTACACGGCCGCGCCGGCATCACAGTGGTCGATTTACTGCAAAACGTGGCCAAAAATCAAATCTTTCTTTAATTTATACGAAACTAAAATCAAAATCGCAAAAAAGTAAAATGGCGGCTGTAAAATCGAGATTGAACCTATGAAAACTGTCAGAATGGGACAAAACTTGGTGTTTTGGGGTTCCTGAAGTCGTTAATTATGAAACTGAAATTAAAAGAACAGAAAACAAAATGGCGGAATCAATACGGCGGATGTACGTAGTAAGAAAGTATTAAATATACAGCTGAAATTTGATACCTCAAGATTTTTTGTCGTGTTAAATGTGAATCTAATATCAAATTATACAATAAAGAACACAAGTAGCCGGCTAATTAGTAAATTGTAGAAGAAGAAATTCTTGTTTTAAATATGTGTTTTGAAGAATGGAAGGTTATAAATTAGATCAAATGTAAGGGAACCGATCAGCCGTTGGTCGAACTGTTGGTAAAATCTTACTTCAGTTCTGTTAACTTTCACAACCACTTTTTCCTGAATACATATATCAAATTTTGAAGCGTTCCTTTTTTATGGTCCGTTAATTGATAAGAACTTCTAAATTTCTTAGATAATAGTGCTTCAATAACTAAAAATATTATTTGGAACTCGCCGTGTAAATGATCCTTTATTAAAACAAAAAAAGTTCCTTCCTGGCTACAACTCTGACACCGGAAGCTGAAGAGTAGAAAAGAGACAGAAAAGACAATACGGAAGGCGAGAAATAGAATTTGAAAACAAAAGAGATCAACGAAGAAAGATGGATACAGAAACAGAAAACGTCGAAGCTGAAATGACAAAGAAACTAGCAGCAAATGCTTGAAATCGTTAAAATACCGGTTTCGGTATAACCGATATTCTACCGAAATCTTAATAAATATCGGTACTTTTCGGTTTTACTAATGCAAAAGATGCCCTAAGAAGCACGGTCGCTTAAACTAGTTAATACAGGGTGTCCCAAAATTCGTGAAAATCCCGAAAGGGGGTGGTTCCTGAGACCATTCTAAGAGACATTTTCTTTTGCACCAAAGTCAACTGCGGCTTTGTTTAGGAGTTATTAACGAAAAACACGGACCAATCAGAGCGCGCCCTGGGCCGCCGCGCCGTCACGATGCGATGTCACGGCGTACCGCGACACTCGCTTGCCAGCGCGGCTTGGCGCGCCGGGCCAGGGCGCGCTCTGATTGGTCCGTGTTTTTCGTTGATAACTCCTAAACAAAGCCGCGGATAACATTTTTGCAAAGGAAAATGTCGCTTGAAATGGTCTCAGGAACCACCCCCTTTCGGGATTTTCACGAATTTTGGGACACCCTGTATACACAATAGAAATACGGTCCGTCGTAAAACCCTCCGTGCGAAGGAACAAGCGCGATACCGGTATTTTAACACGATTTTTCAAATAGGTTTGATCTGATAAAAAGTTGATCAGTATTCACTTTTCTACAAATTTCAATATAAAAAATTGAGAAAAGAATTTTTTTTATAAAAAAAGGTCACTTCAATTTTTTAAATATTAACATATATTTTTTACTTCATAATATTGTAACTGGTATCGAGACGAATCCAACGACCTATAATAATATTACTTTAAACCATGAAATAAGGTCTAAATCACAAAAGGCGGGTTTCCAGCCCATGCAGTACATTACAAAAATTGCAAAAAAAACCGCTGGTGTACATCGGGGTGCCCGATGTTTGTTGATCCTACTAGGTGATAATGCAAACTAAAGGTGTGTACAAGTCACATAGTGCAAATCGATCTAAATCATAACTATTTTCCTAGGTTTCCAAAATTTTCGTATGAAATTTTGTTATATTTTATATATCACATTATCCATTGTTATTTGCATTTTATATAATGTATAAACATGATTTACTTATCTCCAGGGACACCCTCCATATTGTAGAATAAAAATTAGTAGCATATAATACAAATATATTCACTTCTGGGCACTTTTCTCACTCAACGATTTACTGTGCGTAGCTGCTACTTGAACACTTTCAGACTGAATTTCTCGCTCAGGTGGAAAGGTCAGGCCCTTTTTCCATTAACCATCCAATAGCCCAACTATCAGGGTAGCCAACCAACGGATACAAAACTCTTGATTTGAAAATTCATTTTTTAACTTCCCGATTTTATAGGGAAGTTATTGTAATGACCCCGAAAATCGAAAATCGATTTTTTAGCAGATCTTCACGTTTCATGGTCATTGCAGTCATTTTAGACTATTTTCAGCAAAATGTTCGTATGTGTGTGTGTGTGTGTGTGTGTGTGTGTGTGTGTGTGCGTATGTCTGTTTCTATGTGATCAAATTTTTCGTTAACGTTTTATAAAAAAGTAACAACGCGATCAGAATGATGAATGATGCAATCGATGTGCCCCGTCGTAACTTAGAGCTGATTAGATTTTGGTCCATATTGGTCAAGTAGTTTTTTAGGTTTTTAGTTTTTTTCGAAAGGAGTTGATTCTACAATGCAATTTATACGCGAGAACGTAAAGTTTCCATCGAAGAAACAAACGTAATTACACAAAAAATTTTTTTTTCATTTTTTTTTGTACCTTACGCTAATGTTTCCGCTTACAATAATCGAAAATTATCCCAATGCAAGAGTGAGTTAATCATCTCTACTCCCGAGAATACAGTTTCAAAGAATATCGATGAAAGTACAAAAAAAAATTTATATTACAATCTGTAAACAAACAATCAGTTCAAAACGAATTATTAACTGAGACTAAATTGAAAATTAATATAAACTATATGATAATTATTAATAACATTGATGTTGAAAACGGATTGGTTAATGGAGCACACATGCGGAATATTAAAATTTATTACTTTTCAAGAAAATACTAAAATTCCGTCTATATTGTGGTTAGATTTTCAATTGGCCAGAGTAGGAGTGAAAGTAAGAACTCGTTATCGTGATTATATGAAAAATGCAAATATTCATCAAAATTTAACACCAATAATAAAAATATCGAATCAAGTTCATATGTCGAGTGAGGAAAAATATCAAATCACACGTAGTCAATTTCCAGTGGTTCCTGCTGAAGCGATTACGATTCATAAAAGTTGTATGTAGCACTGAGCAGAGTTTCAAAATTGAGCGCTGTTTATATATTTTGGGACAATTTAAATTAACAGTATCGAAGAAAACCAAGACCAATACTGCAAACCCCGATAATAAGGAGTTGTATCGTTTTCGAAAAACTAATTAAGACAATTTATTTTGCAACATTAGTATGCTATAACAAGGAACCAAGCGAGCAATGAGACTGCGATGTTCGTTTAATGCGACGCCATATAGCAAACATTTTGATAAGTAGAAAACTATTGAATTTCCCTGAAAACGTATAATCTTATTAAAACGTACACTTAATAATGATAATAATATACTGCAACTAACGAATTGGGAAGTTCTTTGTGTGGCTCGTGGAGAGTCACACACCAAATCAAAAAAATCCTATCCGCGAGCTCGCGAAGCGAGCGAGCAAAAACAACCCTACTCGCGAGCGAGCGAAGCGAGCGAGCAACAATAACCCTCTAGTTTTATTTTTGGTCACGTTTTGGAGTAAATCGACCACTGTGCGGCACCCTTAAGGGAGTAGACTCCTTTTTTCCAGGATTGCAAGGGTGCGGGATTCGCGTTCTCATCGACTAACACATTAAAAAAATATGCAATATTTCGTTTAACAGTTTTTTGAGTATCTGAGGGGCAGGTTTAAATAGAACACACTGTATATATTCTAATATATACGTTTGTAGAAAGTATTTGAAGAATGTAGCAAATATTATAATACTGTTGTACACTTGCAGAGATATTACGATAATGAACTAGCGCACACACTTATCAAATGAAACTTAAAGGTATAACACAATTTTAAAACAAATACATATGTACAAGAAAGATATTTTCGTAATAAAATACTTCAAATTCTGTGCACACATGAAATCTAGACAAATATTATACATATACGATTACAAAAAATGAAACATTCATTGAACAAAAGATACACTGAAATAAACATTGCATTAGCACTACGTGCTAATGTGTTTCTTATAATAAAAGTGTTTCTTAATTTGCAAAATTGAATAGAAATTTTTAAACATATATACATTCTTATTAAACTGTGAATTTTTATGTAAAATAAAAATCGTCTATGTCACTTCTATGGACAACGAACCAAGTGGTATGTTGTTTCTATTTTTTAATAATTCTAATAAGTTGCAAATGGTACATCGATGTTTTTACACTCTCTTCAATTTCACTTATTAACTTTTTACATAAATGCATAAAATCCGCAGTCTGATGGTTGTTTAGTATATTGTTCGTATTTATCATATGATAATTCGTTCAGTATTAAGAAATTATTGTAATAAAAAAGTCATGAATATTGAAAGCTTGAGACGATAGCGATTAGGTGCATATGCCGAGATGCAACTGTGGATTGGTTAAAGATCCTGTATTTATTTAATCCGGAAGGGGTTTGACTGTTTAGTTACGTTTAAAAATATTTTGGTGACTGATGGGAAACGGCCGACGCGAAGAGAGAGGCACTTTATGAGAATGATAGAAGGTTGCTCCAGTTTCCCGTGGAGCATGCATCGTTTTTATAGTATCTTGCGGGTTTCAGGGATTTTGGAGCATCAGTCATTCTATAAGTGTGTCCATTCTTGTATCATTCATTGGGAAATATAACGGATCGAAACTTTTAATGTTTCTAAAAAATTTCGTGTGTCACAATACTAAACGAAATTCCTGAATTTGATCATGAAGCATTTCGTTGAAACTCGTATGAATTAAATGAGATAAACTTAAAAACGATAAGCGATTAACGCTTTTTGAGAACATGTTGTTGATTAACAAACAACTACATACAAATCGTTAGTAGATTGTACGAATTGTAATTGTTAGTGTGTAGATTTGAATGTTTGGAGATTTTGTGACTATGGGAAATCATAGTAATCCATTCAGAATAAGTATGTATAATTTCCTCTAATTTTATAAAAAATAATATTAAAATAATGGGTTTATTTTTTTGAAAGCGGGACAAAAGTTTTAAAACAAAAGGATTAAGTGGAAAGTAAATAACTCGCTAAAAAGTAAATAATTAAAAATGTTATTATTAGACTGCGGATCTTTATGCAAAATAAAAAAATTTCTTCCTTCTTTTAGTTGTCCTCTTATTAAGCTGAAATTAATACACTGATGTCCTTAAATCTTCTTAATTCGTCCACTGCTTTAAATTGTACGTGTCCATTTTCGTTATAAATCCATAAAATCCGCAGTTTAGTTATTATATACAATATTCCATGTTCCAATTAAGAGAAACTTTTTCTACGTAGCTTGCAATATTAATTAAAAACAGCAGTTAAATTTATGTTTGAATTAAACATCGAGGAAACCACGAAATGGTGCTAAATTATTTTCTGTGTACAATTAACTTTTCTGAGATATCAATAAAATAATGAAAAGTATTGTACTGACACAATGTACTTTAAAC
Organism: Lasioglossum baleicum; assembly: GCF_051020765.1. NCBI lineage: Eukaryota > Metazoa > Arthropoda > Insecta > Hymenoptera > Halictidae > Lasioglossum > Lasioglossum baleicum. Next base: position 4,304,527 of record NC_134936.1, on the reverse strand, counting down.
ACATATGATTTGCTTTGTCCACGATTGAATAAGAACAGCGTAAGATAAACATCATTTCGCCTATATCTCTGGAATAATTAAAAAAGCATTCGTACACCCTTCAAAAACGAACTAATTTTTAAAATGCAGACCAAACGGCTTGGATTTTTTTTGAGATTTGAGGCGGATTAGTTTACTAGCTAATATGACTTATTACAGACACAGATAAAAAACTTGAAAATTGTGACCGTTACTTCTTTCTTCACAATTGCGATCAATAGCAATAAAAAAAAATTATTTACGTATTACCTACTAAAATAAACCCCTAAAAAAATTCTTCGTTTTTACATGATTTTGATATTTTTTCGAAATTCAGGGAAAAGTATTAGTGGACAAGCGATTTTAAAATGATTGAATTAATATGATTTAGCCCTTTGCACTCCTTTGTCGAGTGTCACTCGACATCAGAGAAAGGAAAGTGTAAATGTAAATACAACGGGTTCTTATATGTATTTGGCTCTTCCTTTATTTATTTTTTAGTTAAAAACACAAATATAAGTTCCACAAATATAAATTACAACAAAGTTTGAGAGCTACGGTGAATGTAAAAAGTATTCGTACGCCCTTTAAAATGGAATAACTTTTTTATAATCAATTAGAAGCATTGGTTTACAAAATGATATGCAAAAAAGATTTTCCAAAAATTATAATTTACAAGGTTACTAGCAAAAATAAATAAGGCATTTTTAATGAAAATTTAAAGTATATGTTTTGTAAATTTATGTTAATTATAAACATGCTGAAAATTTCATCGAAATCTAACTACTTTATTATTATTTACTGAATCTAACTACTATATTTTAAATTTACTTTAAGGGCCCGAATAAAAAGTTTTAAAAATGCCTTTTCTATTTTTGCATGTTCCCTTGTAAATTATAATTTTTGGAAAATTTTTTTGCATTTCATTTCGTAAACCAGTGCTTCTAATTGTTAATAAAAAATCTGGTTGTTTGGTACAATTATGAAAGAGTGATTTTATTTTAAAGGGCGTACGAATATTTGTTACACTCACTGTATACAATATAATTAGTAAACAAAATTGTTGAAAATATGTAGCAGTCAAGGAACTGTCCTTTGAAGTCATTTCAAATAAAACACTTAAAATCAGGGACCATAACTGTTATAACCAAAAAGAAAAAAATCATGGAATAACAAGTATTTCATCGACTAAAATCGTATTGGTTACAAATAAGAATTATATGTAACCGAATATTTTTCCTCTTGTTGGTAAATGTTATCGTTCAGAGAAATTCCTTTCAATCACTTATAACAGTTATCAATGAGAGAAATTTATTTAAATAGCTCATAACAGTTATCGACGGGAGAAGTTTATTTCGGTTCTCATAACAGTTGTAAATGCGAGAAATTTATTTCGATCGTTCATAACAGTTATCGATAAGACAAACTCATAACAGTTATTCGATGAGATAAATTTATTTCCATCGGTCATAACAGTTATTAATGAGAGAAATTCATTTTGATCGCTCATAACAGTTATTGATGAAGGAAATTTGTAACAGTTATTATTAAATAGTACAACTTTCAAATGGTAGACAATCAATTATTTCATAAATTTTTTATTCGTAAAATTAATTGCTACAATCAAAATTTAATGTGACAAACAAACAGATTTTGGGTTATTCTTATGCAGTGGCGTAACGAGGGGTGGCGAAAGAGGCGTCCGCCATGGGCGCAACTGGGTTTGGGGCGCAAAACGAAGAATACCGACCCGGTTGATCGTCGCTTGGACGTTTTTCAAATCTTGCAAAAAATTTACGAACTCTCATTACAAAACACGTATCCAAATCTAGATATAGCATTCAGGATTTTCATAACAATGCCTACCTGTAACAACAGCTTCCTGCAAACGTTCGTGTAGCAAATTAAAAATTGTAAAATCGTACCTTCGTTCTTCTACTGGACAAGAGCGATTAACAAACATGTCTGTAATATCAATTGAAAAGGATGTTGCCAAAACATTAAATTATGACGATACAATAGATGTGTTTGCAAATGAAAAAACGAGAAAAATTACTTTATAAAATATGCCGAACTGTTTTACGTTTTTGTATTATTTTAACATATACCTATGTTTTGTATTTCTTTTATTTTGTCGTCATTGAGTATGAATAAAAATTTGTTCTTATTTAGGTTATAGATGATTTATTCATACAAATACCTTGACAAATACATTGTTGCATATACATACAACTCATTTTGATGAGGTTAATTGTATTTAATATATTGCATTTAGCAAAATTTAGCTTGTTCCATTAAAATTTTTAATTTTTTTGTCATTATTGCGTTACGGGGAGGCTCAAGTTATGTAGACACTTGCCACAGGCGCTTCCTATCCTCGTTACGGCACTGTTTTTATGTGTGTTGATTCGTCTTGTTGTACGAAACGTTCTCAATGAATTTCACAGGCTTGCCCGATCCGAAAAAGAGTAGATAACTTAATAATTAAGTAAGCAACCGAACTGAATTTTCTCATCAATAATTATTATGAACAAGTGAAAAGAAATTCGATCATCGATAACTGTTATGAGTGATCGAAATGAACTTCTTTCATCAATAACTGCTTTGAGCAATCGAAACAGTTTTTCTTCATCGATAACAGTTATCGAGGAGGATCCAATTTTTTGGACACTAACAATTGTTATTCGTAACCAAAAAGTATAAAAATCGATATTTTTTAATAATTGTGTTCCTCGAATTTTTTTCTTCATGTTTTGTGTACATTATCTTAAATTTCAATAATAATCAACTTTTCATTAATGATTTTTATCGTAGATAATTTTAGAATAACTATTATACTTGATCCCTGCTGAAAATAGTACGAATTTGTTGGCAACAAAATTGAAAAATAATTCGAAGTGCAAAAGGTTAATATCATGCAATTTTTGCCTGAAACTTTCTTTTCATCCAGTGAATAATATGCGAGTTATGTTAGGTGTGTCTCACTCTGTATTTTCGGAACTGGAAGTAAAGGAAATAGTTGTCACTAAAATTCGGAAAATTTGAGTCAATGCCAGGTCAGTGTGACTTGTTTTCGTTGAAATCTATCCTCGGCTAGAAAATAGCTGTGGTTGACCTCTTGTTCTAAAGCAATCCTGCGCGCTAATTATTCTCAATTTACTGAATGAAACTGCATGTGTGTACAAGGGATTCGCGTATAAATGACCGTATCGTTCCAGTAAGAACCAATTTTAGCAGGTTGTCTTCGTGTGAGATCATCTCTTAAGAATTGTTTTCCTCAGTGGTTGGTTACTTCTCGCAGGCCAGCACGCCAAAGATTAATGTAACTCGGTATTAATTGTTACCTACTACATTTTTTAGGTAGGTGTTAATGGAATATTCAGCTAGCTGTCACTCTACGATGTTATTGCCCTAGATCAGTGCTTCCCAAACCGTGCGCCGCGAAGTGTATTTGGCTGCGTTGCAAAATAATTAAACTCATGTAAAAAATGAGTAAAATATGGAATAATATTCTGAATATAAATCATTAAAATAAAAACAATATAAAATGTTGCTATATAAAATAACAGTTATTAGTGTCCAAAAAATTGGATCCTCCTTTCATAATTGTTATCGATGAAGAAAAACTGTTTCGATTGCTCAAAGCAATTACACTATCCAACAGCCAAAAAGGATTTCGATTCTCACTATGCAATAGAGTATCTTGCGCTGATTCCGAATCTGTCCTTAATTTTTCTCTTAGACGCGCAGTTATTGAGAAATTTGAGTTTGAAAGAATGACATATTTTTCAACTTTGAACGAATATTATGGTGTTATTATAAAAAATATTGAATTGATCTTTACAGAAAAAGATTCCTTAGATTTTCCCGAATACAGTGATATCCAATATTAATACATTATGATTGTTTAAACATGTTTAAACAATCACTAAATGCGGAGAGTCACCACTTTTACACCAATTTTTGAGGATATTTTTGAATTTATCTTAAAAAATAAGGGTCCAGCGGAAAATCAAACTATACCACGCGACAGAGCAGGCTTTTATTTTGAGAAACCACCCTTTCAAGTTTCCATGGTCGACGTTCTTTTCGAACCAGAAAGCAAAATATCTTCGCCCGACATGAGTTGCCGCCAGTGGCGCTCACCACTAGAACGGGCGTTCGCCGCGCCGCACTATGGGCCAAACCGACGAAATCTGTGTCAAAATCAAAGAACTTTCGATAGAAATGAGATAGAGCGATGATATTGATTTTAAATAAAAGCTGAAACTTTGCACAATATGGGATAATTATGGGGATTGTGGTACAAACGTTTTTTACCTTGAAAGAATTCGTTAAACTTTCACAATTTTAAGAAAATTGTGGTTTTTCCAATAGCACGCGCGGAAAAAATTTTTTTTTAACATGCGACACATCACTCTCAAAGTTGAAAAATATGTCATATTTTCAAACTCAAATTTCTCAAAAACTGTACTTCTAGGAGAAAAATTAAGGACAGATTCCGATCAGCGCAATAAACTCTATAAGAATTGCATAGTGAGAATCCAAATCCCGCAAAAAAGTTGAAATTTGTTGGACCGTGTTATCGATGAGAGAAGTTCATTTCGATCGCTCATAACAGTTATCGATGAGAGAAGTTGATTTCGATCACTCGTAACAGTTATCAATGAGAGAAATTTATTTCTATTAGGTTCTATTAAATAATGAATTTTCTCATCAATAATTATTATGAACAAGTGAAAAGAAATACGATCATCGATTCGAAATAAATTTCTCTTATTGATAACTGTTATTAGTAGACTGCGGATCTTTATGCATTTATAGGAAAATCGAATAGAAGAAATTCAAAATTGTTGGAAAATTGTTAAAATTGAAGATGTCAGTACATGATTTCTCATCTATTAAAGTCATTAAGGGAATCGATGGAGACAATTTTTATTTTGCATAAAGATCCGCAGTCTAGTTATAAGTGATCGAAATGAATTTCTCTCAACGATAACATTTACCAAGGAGAGAAAAAATTTTCAGTTACTTATAATCCTTATTTATGAGGTATTATCAGTTATAGTTCCTGATATTTTCAAAAAATACAGGAATTACAACCATTCAAAACTCATTCGACGTTCTGCCGCATACGAAGCAGTTCTTCCATGACGTTATGTTGCATATAAAATCTGCATATGTTGATCATAATCTCCGCTAAGCATCAAAGCCAGTTCAGCGGCGGAATATCATTCATAATTGAAGTACTAAAAGAACGGATCGGCGACGGACTCTGCATAAGGCTAAATAATGAATCACGAATTCTTGCACTGGTTAAGTGTGATGGAAGAAGGGATCGTGCTTTATACTTCAGAACGTCAATTGTAGAGATGTACGTCACCAATTAAAAAGCAATTGCTTGTTTCATTGGTCGTCGCGGTTATATTATTGTGCAATGAGAGATGACACAACTTACATTCGATTGTTTTACCGGATAAAACTGATATTGACTAGCTCATTACAGATTACAGCCACAAAGACGCAAGTAGACGTCGACGGCCAGACCACGGGTGTTTACAAACTTATGGCACTCGTTCGCTAGTAAAACAAAACAGAACGCGGATTTTGACGATGTTTGTGTACACTCCGGGACGAAAAGATAGCACAATTTGAAATTAATATAATTTCTGTTTTACTAAACAGTAGAAATTCAATTTTTTTATACGCATACTTTTGGTGTGTCTTTCTTAACATGTATGAATGAAATGAAACGAAGCTTCATTAACTTATCTATTTTTATTGAATGGAGTAGAATTATTAACGAAATATAGAGGTACTAAATGATAGCACACTTAACGAAAAACTTGAAATATAACAGAATTAATCGATAAAAATCAATGCTCAATATTTTGTAGGACCTCCTTTACAGCTAACGATATTAATCCTTCGGTTTGTTAAATATTTATACACTTTTTTAATACTGTTTTGGCTAATATTCTCCCGTTCGTCCAAAATGCTCTACTTTAAATCGTTAATACATTCTGTCAAAAAGTACCGAGAATTGGTCAATGAAACACAAAATATGTATGATATTATTTATCCAAATTTATTGTATCGCCTTCAAAGTAGGCCCCTTTCGAAATAATACACTTAAGCTAACGAATAACCCAATCATCAAAACATTTTTTAAATGCATTTTTTGGAATCAACTTCAGTACTCGCCGCGAATTTTCTTTTATGTCATCTATCGACTGAAATCGGGTGCCTCGAAGTGGTAATTTGAGTTTTGGAAAAAGAAAAAAGTCGGCCAGAGCCATATCAGGGGAATACGGTGGCCCCTCGATACGATATGTTGAGATTTTGCCCAAAAATTCGTTCACAATGATAGCCTTGTGAGATGGTGCGTTATCGTCGTGCAAAATCCATGAGTTTTCTTTCCACAAATCTGGTCTTTTTCGACGAATTTGCTCTCTCAAAAGCCGCATAACGCGCTCAAATAATATTCTTTATTTACTGTCTCACCTTGTGACAAGAATTCCGAGTGCACAACACCGCGGTAATCGAAAAAAACTGTCAACATCACCTTCACTTTTGATCGACTTTGACGTGCATTTTTCGGTTTCGGCTCAATTGGAAGGCGCCATTCCGAAGCTTGTTGACTGGTTTGCATGTCAAACCCGTAAACCCATGTCTCATCACCAGTTACAATGCATTTTATGAATGTGGGGTCGGAATTGACTCGTTCTAACATGTCTTCAGCGACCTTAACGCGATTGAGTTTTTGCAGAAAATTCGCAAAAATCGCAAAACACACTTGAGATGAACTGACAAAATGGCGCACTGTAAACAAACTAAATGACTAGTGACGCTCAAACTCCGCGCGAGTATAGAGGACAGTTGTGCCTACTTAGCGACAAAAAGAATTTCAACAATCCCTTTAAGGGGGCTTTTTAAATGACAGAATGTATTTTGGAATTGTCTGCCATTTTGGTACACAGCTCTGGCAAGATGCTCCAACAATTTTCAATAATGTTGAGGTTGGAGATCTTCGCTGACCATTCCAAAACACGAATAATGTTGGAAGAAAAAAATGTTTTTATTTGCAGCAATTCTTACAGCATAAGTGTTTAGTTGTTCATTTGTCATTTACCACTATTCATTCGTCCTTTTATTTTGTTTTTTGTTTTACCCCAATATCTCTAATATCGGCCCTGATTATCACACAGCCACCTCCCATTTGGCGACGGCTTAAAAATTGCTGTTCTTCATTCAAATTATGATAGTAATAGCCTACGACGCGACGCACAGTGGGCTGTATCCCGATTTCAGCGGCCACAGCTAGTTCAAAATTCGCTCAATATTGAAACTGCTGTAACTTTGCTAAAATTTATCAAAATTTGATGAGAACAACCATTTTAAAGCTTGAGATTTCTACCTTTTGTACTGTATACCGTTTTTGCTGAAACGGATGTTTTGAGTGCAAAATTTGTCCATAAAGAGGAGCGTATTAGATTGTAAAGTTTGTAGCTATTTTTCAATCAAGTACTGCGGATTATAATCAATATTTTAACGTTATTCGTCTATTTTATGTACACTATCGAAAAGTGTACATTTACAATTAGAATATCTTTTTAAAATAGTTATTACAAAGAATAATCTCCTTTATTTATAATAGTATGGAAAAATGTTATGAACAAAATTTGCATGGTTCAGAGGGGGACATATTGTGGCACAAACATTTTCTGCGTGGGTGGAGGCATAGTGGAGATTTCAAGGTCACCTTGATTTTTTTAAACAGAATGTCCTTTTTTATACCATAGATCGATAGAGTATCAAATTCTGAGTATAAAAGTGTTGACCTTCGTATGTCATAAACCTAATAGTTAACGAGATATTATCGAAAGAAGAAAGAAAATTATTTCTATAATATCTCGTTAACTATTAGATTTAATAGCCAACAACCGTAGTCCCGTTGAAAGCACCGGTTCTCGTTAGATCACCGAAGTTAAACAACGTGGAACGTGACCGGCACTAGGATGGGTGACCACCGTCTGGTCAAAAACCGGAAAGTGACCCACCCGGGGTGTTTTTCACGTGTTGTTGGCAAAAGGTGGTTCGGAACCCACCATAAACAGTAGGTCCCGCTGAAAAGGCGATGGTGAGAGTGGAAAAAGGAGAGGATTGGTAAATGAATTTGAAACCCTGAGGGGACCAAATATCATGTCCATACCATATTAGATTTAAGACATATGAAGGTCAATACATTTTTACTCAGAATTCGATAGTCTATCGATTCATGATACAACAAGAGGGGTGTTGTTGCTCGTGAGCTTCGCAAGTAGGGTTGTCGTAGCTAGCTCGCTTTGCGAGCTCGCGAGAGGGTTAGTGGTACGGATGTTATTTGGTGTGTGACTCTCCAAGATTCACACAAAGAACTTCCCGATTAGTTAGTTGTAGTATATTATTATCATTATTAAGTGTACATTTTAAGAAGATTATACGTTTTCAGGGAAATTCAATAGTTTTGTACTTATCGAAATGTTTGCTATATGGCGTCGCATTAAACCAACATCGTAGGCTCGTTGCTCGCTTGGTTCCTTGTTATAGCATACTAATGTTGCAAAATAAATTGTCTAAATTAGTTTTTCGCAAACGATACAACTCATCATTATCCGGGTTTGCAGTATTGATCTTGGTTTTCTTCGATACTGTTAATTTAAATTGTCCCAAAATATATAAACTGCGCTCAATTTTGAAACTCTGCTCAGTACTACATACAACATTTGTAAAGTTCGCCTTTCTGATTTTTTAAAATCCAAACATACTTTCTCGTATGTTTGTCCCTGTCTTTTATGAATCGCAATCGCTTCAGCAGGAACCACTGGAAATTGACTACGCGTGATTTGATATTTTTCCTCACTCGACATATTTACTTGATTCGATATTTTTATTATTGGTGTTAAATTTTGATCAATATTTGCATTTTTCATATAATCACGATAACGAGTTCTTACTTTCACTTCTACTCTGGCTAATTGAAAATCTAACCACAATATAGACGGAATTTTAGTATTTTCTTGAAAAGTAATAAATTTTAATATTCCGCATGTGTGTGTGTGTGTGTGTGTGCTCCATTAACCAATCCGTTTTCAACATCAATGTTATTAATAATTATCATATAGTTTATATTAATTTTCAATTTAATCTCAGTTAATAATTCGTTTTGAACTGATTGTTTTTTTAAAGATTGTAATATAAATTTTTTTTTGTACTTTCATCGATATTCTTTGAAAATGTATTCTCGGGAGTAGAGATGATTAACTCACTCTTGCATTGGGATAATTTTCGATTATTGTAAGCGGAAACATCATCATAAGGTACAAAAAAAATTTTTAATAATTTTTTTTTTAATTTTTTAAAAAGTTGAAAAAAAATTTTTTTGTGTAATTACGTTTGTTTCTTCGGTGGAAACTTTCCGTTCTCTCGTATAAATTGCATTGTTGAATGAACTTCTTTCGAAAAAAACTAAAAAAACTAAAAAACTACTTGACCAAAATGGACCAAAATCTAATCAGCTCTAAGTTACAGCGGGGCACATCGATTGCATCATTCATCATCCTGATCGCGTTGTTACTTTTTCTGAAAACGTTAACGAAAAATTTGATAACATACAAACGGACATACGCGCGCACACACACACACACACACACACACACACACACACACACACATACGAACATTTTGCTGAAAATAGTCTAAAATGTCTGCAATGACCATGAAACCTGAAGATCTGCTAAAAAGTCGATTTTCGATTTTCGGGGTCATTACAATAACTTCCCAATAAAATCGGGAAGTTAAAAAGTAGGTCTTTCGATTTAAAAAAATCAAGGTGTCCTTGAAATCTCCTCTATGTCTCTGTTTTCGTTGCGACCTTACAAATAGAACGCGCGGGTCTCGACTGATAACCCACCCGAGGTTGTAAAACTCGGATTCACCGCTGTGGACGCGTTTCGTTATTCGTGTCGCTGAATTATTACCCGCCAAGCTAATCTTGGGTAATCGGATCGGGCGTGATAGAGCGGTGGTTGCGCATACGATTCCCGAACTAAGTTTTCTTGTACTTGAAGCGCTGATGCTTTTCTGATGACTGACTGTCTGCTCCCGGGGTCCGCTCGCTGGTCACCTCGTTGGTGGTAAAATCTTCCGAGGGGATGGGTCCGATTATTCTTGGAGAATCATCCCCATTCGCTGATTGACTTGAGGGAGGAGGATCTTCCGGACAGCCCTCATGGATGGAGGAGGAAGTTCCTGCCCCAAGGCCCCCAAGTCAATCGTGAAAACCTCGGGAAAATCACATAACGGGACCCCGGTGCAACGCGACGAAAAAGATCCAAGTGGCCTGCACATGTTTTGCTACTTTTTATGGCCCCTTGTCCCGAGCGGGCGAACTACCATCGGGCTCGGACCTTGGATTCGGGACCCTAGGTACCTCGCATACGCTATCTTTTGGAGGCTGTAAATAATTAAGTGTTCGACGGCAATTTCGGGATCAACGGCAAAACCCACTAAAGATAGCCGCGCGGAGCGGCAGATGTCCAACGTTCGGCCTCGCAAACATAAAGACGTGTTGAACCATGATCGATCATGCCGTGAAATCGAACAGTCTCCACCCACGCAGACAATGTTTATGTCATAACATGTCCCCCTCTATACCGTGGAAATTTTGTGCATAATATTTTTTCATATTATTGCAAATAAAGGCAATATTCAAAGTGGACATAGTTACTGCCCCACCCTGTATATTACACTGTCCAACAAATTTCAACTTTTTAAAAGTATTTCGATTCCCACTATGCGATTCTTATAGAGTTTTCCGCGCTGATTCCGAATCTGGTTTTAATTTTTTTCCTATACGTCCAGTTTTTGAGAAAATGGAGTTTAAAAAAAAGACATATTTTTCAACTTTAAACAAATATTGCGATGTTATTATAAAAGATATTGAATTGTTCTTTACAGCAAAAGATTCTGTAGACTTTCCCGAATACAGTGATATCCAATATTAATACATTATGATTGTTTAAACATGTTTAAACAATGATTAAAGACGGAGATGCACCACTTTTGCACCAACTTTTGCGGATATATTCGAATTTATCTCAAAAAATAAGGGTCCAGCGAAAAATTGAACTGTACCACGCGAAAGAGCAGACTTTTATCTTGAGAAACCCCCCTGTGCAGTTTGCATGGTCGACGTTTTCTTTGAACCAGAAAGCAAAATATCTTCGCCCGACATGAGTTGTCACCAGTGGCGCTCACCACCAGAACGGTCGTTCGCAGCGACGGGATACGGAGCGGTATCCCGTCCCGAGCGCCACTGGCGGAAACTCATATCGCGCGAAGATATTTTGCTTTCTGGTTCGAAAAAAACGTCGACCATGCAAACTTCACAGGGGGGTTTCTCAAGATAAAAGTCTGCTCTTTCGCGTGGTATAGTTCAATTTTTCGCTGGACCCTTATGTTTTGAGATAAATTCGAAAATATCCGCAAAAATTGGTGCAAAAGTGGTGCATCTCCGTCTTTAACCATTGTTTAAACATGTTTAAACAATCATAATGTATTAATATTGGATATCACTGTATTCGGGAAAGTCTACAGCATCTTTTGCTGTAAAGAACAATTCAATATCTTTTATAATAACATCGCAATATTTGTTTAAAGTTGAAAAATATGTCTTTTTTTTAAACTCCATTTTCTCAAAAACTGGACGTATAGGAAAAAAATTAAAACCAGATTCGGAATCAGCGCGGAAAACTCTATAAGAATCGCATAGTGGGAATCGAAATACTTTTTGGCTGTTGGACAGTGTTATTTAAATTTCATGTGTATACTGTTTTCTTATTTTAGTATATATTGTGTGTTTATTATTATTATTATAGCGAATGCGAACATGCAGGATGTGAGAAATCCTGCGATTTTCGCGCGCGCGCGATGGCCATTTTTTCGTAGATCAACTATAAACCACGGAGTAGTGCGTAGTAGCAGCTTTTTTTCTTGCATCTTAATCAGATAACTTCAAAGAACACAATGGCACAGAAATGAACACCCGATCGCATCCGGATGTATAACAAAGTCATTACCAAAGTTTTAGAATCATAAAGAAAGTGATTGAATCGTTGGTTATCTTTAAATATTAATAACTAAAAAAATGTATATAGTACAAAAGTGAATTTCTCATAAAAGTATACCTTATACTTAGCTAAAAAAACTTCTATAAACGTACGTAAATAAAGTAACAATTATTAGTAGGTGAATTCGTTGAAAAATGAAAGCGTGTTAACAGAATTACAAACTTCCGACAAATTTCTGTGCTTTATGGATACATGAATGGGAGAACGAATGATGGGAGATTGTTCCTCAGATATTCAACTAACTCAAGCCACAAAAATTTTACAATTTATGTAAAGTTTCAAAAATTGAATTTTGACCGCTGAAATCGGGCATACAGCCCACTGTGCGTCGTCCCTCGTAGTCATCCCCTCATTCTATCTCGCGTATTACTATATCTTGCGTTCCATTTAGAAAAGAGTGAAAAGTAGAAAATAAAAAAATATATAAAAAAAAACTTTTTAAAACCACGCTTATATTAAAATGCACTAAAAAGGCGAAAATAATTTTTTAGACATTAGTAACTTTAAACAAAAGAGTGGAGCGCCCACGAAGATTACGTCAATATAGTTTAGCGCTCCAAACTTTTATTTTTAGTCACTAATGTCTAAAAAAATTATTTTCTCCTTTTTAGTGCATTTTAATATAAGCGTGGTTTTTAAAAAGTTTTTTTCATATATTTTTTTTGCATGACATTTGGTAAATTAATTCTCCTAATTGCTCAAAAAAGGTCAGGTCGTTTGGTCCGATCATAAAGAAGTTATACTGTTTTAAAATGCGTTCAAATACCTTCGTGGTTCACTGTATGTACAGGGTGTCACAAAATTATATGTAGCGGACTCCATAGCTCGATTCTACACCCCCAATTTGGTCGAAAATGACATAAGAAAAACAAGGTAAAAAAATAAATTTTCTTTAAGATTAAAAATCTTAAATCTTAAAAGAAAACTTTGGTACAAAAATTAAAAAAATCTTAATCCTTAATAGTATCTGTGATCCTTAGAGTAGGGTATAGATCAATCAGGGATCCTTAAATTTTGCGTGGGGTTTCTTACGTCATTTTCGACTAAATCGGGGCTGTAGAATCGCGCTATGATGTCCACGACATATAATTTTGTGACACCCTGTACATACCAGCACGACAAATAAAGAACACGATACTGACCAACGACTTCCTTCCAAGGCATTATTAATTACATCACATAACATACCGAGGATAAATTACACATAATTGGAAAGTTAAACAATCTTGATTACTGAGATAGGATTTGTTTAGATTATCTTGTGTGTGTAGGAGGAACATGAAAATTAAGCGAACCAACCTTTCGTGAACGAGTATGAATCGAGAAATGCGAATGTTTATACAAACTGTAGGTTTTATGAAATACTAGCTTTTGTGCCCGCGGCTTCGCTCGCACAGGAAACCGTTTAATGCCCTCGGAAATTGATATTGTTTCTCCATAAAACTTTCTAACCCCCATTCAGCCCTATAGAGTATAGAGTTTTAATTTTATGTCATGTCGCCATCTTAGATTTCAAAAACCCTTTTCACCCCCTTAGGGGTTGAATTTTTTAAAATGCCGAAATAGGTGTTTGGTTAATTATATCAAAAAGCATTAAGACTAAATTCCAAGCAGATCCGACCACAAATAAAATATTCCTCATACAAACGTTGCAACCCATTTTCACCCCTTTGGGGGTTGAATTTCGAAATATTCTTTCTTATACCTTGTATAGATCACAAAGGAAATCTCTTTGCAAAATTTCAGCTTTCTAGGGCCAAGGGTTCAGCCTGGACGTTGATGATTTTATTTATGTAGACGTTATAAACGTTGCATGCCCTTTTCACCCCCATAGGGGCTGAATGTTTTAAAATGCCCAATTAGGTGTTTGATTAATTATATCAAAAAGCATTAAGACCAAATTCCAAACAGATCCAACCACAAATAAAATATTCCTCATACAAATACGTTGCAACCCCTTCTCACTCCCTTAGGGATTGAATTTCGAAATATCCTTTTTATACCTTGTATAGATCACAAAGGAAACCTCTGTACAAAATTCCAGCTTTCTAGGTCCAAGGGTTTAGCCTGGGCGTTTATAAGTCAGTCAGGACTTTCTTTTTGTAGATGATTTGTTAAACGAGGAAGACTTACGGACGCTGTTTTACACACCTCGGACGCCTTGGTATAATGAGCATAGATCATACACGTACATACACTATTACAATTAATAACGATTACAAAACTCACAATTTTATTTTGTGTACCGGAAGTTCTTTCATATAATAAAATCTTCGCTATCCGAATTAAAAAGGAAAAATTATTTGCATTACGAAATTTTCTGGTGGAACATTTTTCTTATTTCGTAAAAAATAGAGGAACCGCAAAGAATGAGACACAGTATATAGATGTAATGCTCCTTACTTATTTACAGACTCACTACGTTTTTTACTCTTGAGGTATACAAACTTTTTAATAATTTAGTTACACTGCGTTGTCAATAATAGTGATAAATCGTCGAGGTCATTTTTCCAGAAATAAAGAACTTGCACTGAAAGCCTTGACAGCAGTAATTAGTTATTACTAATTAGTACTTCAGTAGCTAAAATAATATCTTAATGAAAATAAAATCTAATTTTCAGTGGTAGTATAAAATAAAACATGAAATCGTACCAAATTCTATCGAATTTTACATTCCAGCATTTTTTGAAAATGTTCATAAGCCATAAATGCATCAAGATCCGCAGTCTAGTAATTACACTATCAATGAATATGTTTCTGTGGAGAGTAGAAAATTCTTTTATCCAAATAATTGGACACAGAAGATTCTATGATATATGTAGAATAAATATGGAACAGAAGAAGGCTATTGCTTAATTATTGATCAATGATCATTCATCGTGTAATTTTTATATAATCATTCTCTTATATATTATAATACAATAATTATAACTTATAACTTATAATTATAATAGTTCTCTTATATAATAATAGATAATAATTCTCAATAATAATAATAATTCTTAGTAATAATTGTGTCATCATGCCAACAATTGAGCCTCAGTCGAGCATTTGTTATTCAAAGATAAATATTTTTAGTTCTCATGGTGTGTGCAAGCATTTCTTTGGTGAATCAAATACTGTGAAGTGTAAATGAAATAGTAAAACATTGTACCGAAAGTCTTGATCTCTCTCTGAATAATTTTCGGGTCCGTGCAGTTTCTTAGATCAATTTTAAATCCCTAATTCCTCATTTAAGAGTAATATGAGGTAAACGTATGAGGTTAAACTTCATCATTTTTTTTTCTCGGTTGCTAATAATTAAGATATTAAGATGAAAAAAGAAACGAAAATACTTAAACTTACTTCTAGCATTTCATATATTTTTTCACAATTGTGAGCATACTATGGAGGGTAAACAGAAAATATTTATTTTGTTAAGGGTGGGGGTTGCAAGCAACCGTTTGAGTGACACCTACCAAAAAATTCAAGATCAATATTCTATTACCTCACTAATATATGTGAAAGTTTCAAGATTATCCGATTGGTGGAACATAGTTAAACAATTGGAAAACAAATGAAATTACGCCTTTATAATATTAGAATTCATAGCGCAGTGTTTTTTACGATCCTAATTAACGATTTTATTAAATACGTAAGAATTTTATACAGAATTAACATACTATGCAATTTTTATTATTCTTTTCTACAGGTATGGACAATATTTTCAAATAATTTGTGCGCAGGTAGGTGATTGTCTTTTCAAGGCAGAAGTAAACCATTAGACTGCGAATGTTTATGCAATTTCCACTTTTTATAGACGAATTTTACGAAAGTGGAATGGAATGAAATCCTATTATTAATGAAAACAGCCTTTGTAGATTTGAAACAAATAAAAGTCTTACTAAATTCTATCGAATTTTATATTGTAGCATGTTTTGAAAATTTTCATAAGCCATAAATGCATAATGCACGAGTAACGTTATTTAAAATCTGCTATGTGTGAAATGCATACAATTAGTAACAATTGTAACAACGTACAGTGAACCACGAAAGTATTTGAACGCAATTTAAAACACTATAACTTTCTTATATTTAATTTAATGATGCTTTCGGCGCTACCGTTTCGATCACTTAGTAAATCTAGCAATTTTGCAATAAACTTTTCTTCTTTCTTAACGGTTCAGTTTTGAACCTTTTTCAAAGGAAAAATTTGCGTCTACAAGACAATATACATAATATATGTAATACAGTAAGTAGAATAGGTGAATTGAAATTGAGCAAAAAGGATGTTAATACGTACTTGCTATAATAACTTTAGTTATGTAAATTCAGCATTGATAAACTGATTTGTACACGCTGCTGGTTTAGAACGGTCAAAGTGACCGTTCGATAACTTTTTTATGATCGGACCAAACGATCTGACCTTTTTGAGCAATTAGAAGAATTGATTTGCCAAATGACATGCAAAAAAGGTTTTGAAAAAGTTGCAATTGCTACGAATTACATGAGACAGTAAAAGAGGCACCACTTGTTAGAGCCCGTAATGAAAATTTAAAATATGCGTTTTGTAGATGTATGTTAGTTATGTGCATGCTGAAAATTTCATCAGAATCGGTTGACGCAGAGAAAAACGACACGGACATTAAGCAGAAACTGACCAAAAGTCTTTTCATCACACTTAACCCCTTGTAGCTCTCGGGTATGTTAGTCGATTTTTATGAAATTTTCAGCATGTGTATAGCTAACATAAATTTACAAATAAAAAAGTTTTAAAAAATGCCTTTTGTATTTATGCATGTAACGTTGTAAATTATAATTTTTGGAAAATCTTTTTTGCAGATCATTTAGTAAACCAATGCTTTTAATTGATTACAAAAAATCAGGTCGTTTGGTACAATTATAAAAAATTTATACTGTTTTAAAGTCCGTTCAAATACTTTCGTGGTTCACTGTACGTGGTGTTGATCAATCGAGGTCCCGGTTGAGGGGAACTCGTTTATCCAGAGTCTGGGCAGAGAGTCGCCAGATGAGGAAAATTTGCTTGAATTAAGAGGAAAACTTACCCTGTATCTGCCAGTACCGGATTGGTCAAATGACATTGTGATAAACGCATGTCGAAGACGGAACGCGTCACGTGACCGGGTGTGGAGAAGCGTGGGGAATAGTGCCGTAGAAGGGGAGTGGTATAATGTGGACACAAGTCTTAATCCGGCGACTCTGGGCCTGTGCAACTGGGCCCGGGACTCCTCTAACTACTCCTGGATCCTCCTCACCAATCTCCTGTGGAGGGTAGGAGGAGGTTGGGAGCAGAGTTGGGCAAAATGTAATTCCAATTACAATTACAATTACTTACCAATTACTGTAATTTGAAATTGCAGAAATAAAATTAAAATTACATGTAATTGTAATTGGTAATTGCAATTACTTGACAAATCACTGTAATTGTAATTGTGGTCCGCAATTACAATTACTGGTTGAGCCAAAGTAATTACAATTACCAATTACACAATTACATGTAATTGTAATTTTATTTCTGCAATTTCCAAGTAATTTTAATGCAATTACAAGTAATTGTAATTGGTAGTTACAATTACTTAACGCTAAAATGGCACTAAAAAAAGGTAATTAGATACCTACTCAATGGAAATGTCTAAAAAGAACAAACAAAAAGCATATGTTAGGAAATATTTATTATTTATTAAATTATAACTCACTAAATTACTTAATGAATATAGTTAATGATTAGTATTATACTTAATGAAGGATCGGTTTGTTTAATGAATTTGCCAATGACGATTTTGATGCTCTGGGTCAAATAGCCCTGGACTCTGTCGTCGGGTGGTTAAGTGTAAGAACACTTGTCCTTGATGAACAAGATGCTAATATATAAGTTTAATAGTTCTTCTGAAAATATTTCAAAAAATTGGCAACCGGAAGGCATTCAAAAGCAGAATAGCCCCTTAAACAATCACATAGTTTATGATATAACGAAAACTATTTTAGACATTTTGTTAATCTTTGCAGAATTGAATATATCGATACTTATTGTATATTTCCTGTAAGTATATTTCTATAATTCTGTGGGAAGGTCATATACATACGTACATGCTGCACACATATGTCTGTTTTGTACGAGTACACATTCGTATGTATTATGCAAAAAACCCTTGAAACACTTCGAGGTTGAATAACCGACAAATGCTTAAAAGGACATTACATTGAGTATTAATTAATTTTATAATATTTCATTATTATTTTTCAATAACAATAGCTGCTACAAAACGTGTGACACTTACCTAAGCCTATTTAACCAATGATACAAAGATTTTGAATATTTGTATCTATCTTACAAAATTCAATGTTCATAATGAAGTATATGGTTAACAGAAGAGTAGAAAATAGGAGTCTACTATTTATTATCGTTCTTATTGAGAGAGAGAGAGAGAGAGAGAGAGAGAGAGAGAGAGAGAGAGATGTATACGTGCTAATGATATCAAATCAGGTTAATCCAATGAGATCAAAAGAAATGTGAGTAAAATTAGAACATTTCCAGAAGAAGGTCTGTGCAGCTTCACGGATGACCTTGTGGTGCTGTAATGTAGGATTTTTTTTAATGATTTACACTTTTACACGCTCACGATCGAGTTTCAAAAATCCCGTCCCTGAAAATTCCAGTAAGGTATTCTACAGTATCTTATGTAAGTATACATATATGTGCATCATATGATATTATCGCGTCACGCTTTTGTACGGAGCCCATTGTGCACAAATATACCGAATGAGATTAATTAGTCTCTATTTCGTTTTCAGAATTAAACAATGTCGCAGGAAAATCCAGTTGAATAAACAAAAACTAGGTATCATAGCAAATTACACTGTCCAACACCAAATTTGTTCCACAACTACTGTTGGGTGGTTCTTATACATAGAGTTTTTCGCGCTGATCCCGAATCTGTTTTTAATTTTTTTTCCTATGCGCACAGTTTTTGAGAAACATGCCTTTAAAAAACAAACATATTTTCAACTTTATACAAATATTGTGGTGTTATTATAAAAGATATTGAATTGTTCTTTGTAGCAAAAGATTCTGTAGACTTTCCCGAATACAGTGATATCCAATAATAATGCATTATGATTGTTTACAAACATGTTTAAACAATCACTAAAGGCGGAGAGACGCCACTTTTGCACCAATTTTTGAGGATATTTTTCAATTTATCTCAAAAAATAAGGGTCCTGCAGAAAATCGAACTATACCATGCGATAGAGCAGACTTTTATCTTGAGAAACCACCATTTCAAGTTTGCATGGTCGACGTTCTTTTCGAACCAGAAAGCAAAATATCTTCGCCCGACAAGAGTTGCCGCCAGTGGCGCTCGGCGCTCACCACTAGAACGATCGTTCGCTGCTCCGTATCCCATCGCCACAGTGCGGACAAACGTGGCATATCTCACTACACGTGTATATCACGATGTACGATAAATTCCTTTGGCAAAACGTTTTATTAGGTGGTAATTGATATTATTAATCATATAACAATAATTTTTATGCATAAATATTGTTAATTTCTTTTTTAAATTTATTAATTTTATTGTTACATTTTTTTTGTGAATAATTACTATTGCATTTACATTAGTAACCAAATTTAGATTTTTATAAAAAATTTTACCATGTGTCGCACTCTCTACAGTCCCAAAAATCAAATAATATTACATTAATTGTAAATCAGTGTTGCAATAATAATTCTGTATAATGGAAAATGCTCACCAAGGTATATGCATTCTTTTTACATTTAATAAAGTAGATTTATTTTTTGTATAAATTTTCAACGGTGGTTTTATTTATTACTTGCATATAAAACTTCCAATTAATATATCTCGAGAAAGGCAAAAAATATCCTGAGATTTTGACATATTGGGATATATTACTTGTTGTAGTTTAAGAATTTCATAGTTTAGCCTGCAACTAACTGCTACGCTTAATTTTATAAACTTTTTAATAAGTGCCGGTACCTTGCCTTTATGTTGTATTGTGGAAAATTCGTTAATTTCATTTTAAATTTATTAGTTATATCGTTAAATTTCATTTTCTGCGAATAATTACTAATACATATACATTCGTAAACAAATTTGGATTTTGGTACAAAATTTTGCCATTTGTCCGCTACAGAAAAATTCAATATTCGTGTATATCACGATATGAAATACATTTCTTTTGCAAAAAATGCGTATTTGAATCGAAATTGTTATTAATAATCATATAATAATCATTTTTATGCATAATACAATTTTGCAATAATTATACAGGGTGGACGATTTATCTGAAGAGATTGAAATATCTCGAGAAACGACAAGAAAAAGCAAATCTTGCGATTTTACTGAAATTGGCAATATTTAATCAGAAATGTGCAAGATCACGGGATTGAATGATTCGTTTTGGATCACATTCAAAGTACCGAGGATGACTCGGATACAGGCTTGCCATATTCCGCGCGTGCCAGGCCCCTTACCGCTGAGCCCCTCGCCCCGGTACTAAGCTGAGCCCGCCCCACTCTTCCCACTACACTGACGCGTACCGCGTGGAGCAAGCTAAGTTAGCGGTACGCGTCAGTGTTAGTGGGAAGAGTGGGGCGGGCTCAGCGTAGTACCGTGGCGAGGGGCACAGCGGTAAGGGGCCTGGCACGCGCGGAATATGGCAAGCCTGCTCGGATAGCGAATAGCGTTTTGTTAAGTTTGTTAATTTTGTTTATACTATTATAATTTGTCTAAGTTTATTATTATTAATATTAAATATGGTTCATTTATTATTAATTTCGTTTTAAATTTGTTAGTTTTTAAAAATATATTTTTGTTTAAATAAAAATTGTTAATTTCTTAATAAATTTATTAATTATATTGGTAAATATCATTTTCTGTAAAAAAATTACCTATATATACATTAATAACCAAATTTAGAGAAGTGCCGAATATTAGGCCATTTGTCCGCACTGTGCATTGCCGCGCCGCACCGCGCCGCGCCGTATCCCGTCCCGAGCGCCACTGGCGGTCTTCAAGTCTTCAAGACGTCCCTAAGGAGTCTCAAAGGTGCATAAATGTTAATTAAACTAAAAGAAGGGAAGAGTAAAAATAGATTTTACCAAAACGAGTTTAAAGTTAAACCAATAAATACATTGCTTTATTGGAAGAAAGAATGTGGAATTAAACAATAAAAATAATAAACATAAAATTACAATTACAATTTAAATCACAATAAAAATTGAAATTGTAATTGAAATTGGAAATGAAATTGGAATTGAGATTGGAATTGTTATTGAAGTTGGAATTAGAATTGGAATTGAAATCGAAAATGGAATTGAAATTGGAATTGGAATTGAAGTTAGAATTGAAATTGAAATTGGAATTGAAACTGGAATTTTAATAGAAATTGAAATTGAAGCAAAAACACTAACTCGAACAAATAATACCAATGCTAATGGGTATATGTATAAAAACCACACTGTTTATGGTCTTAAAGACGTCTTTTTAGGTAATTTTTAGTAAAATGGACGTCTTTGAGACGCCGTATGCTATCTGGGCACTAACTGTACCACGACCAGTCGGATCGGTATTACATTTTTTATTTCTCGATTACGAAATTACAAAAATGTGTGCGTGCTTCCATTAGAAATTTTTCAATTTTCTTCATTGATGCACATGTTCTTATAAAAATTCGAAGAAATCTAAACAAATTCTGTGCCGTTGGGTCCAATTTTGAAAAAGTCATTAGTCTTTAAAATGTGTACGAATACTTTGTAGACCGACCGTACAATACTTGCACAGTGCATTCACACAACAAAGACGTCTCACACGGAAGTTAGGTTACATTAAAATGTACCGCGTATAATTTCAATGTGTCTAAGGAAATTCGAAGGTGGAAATGGATTGTGGGCGTTGAATAGAAACAGTGATGTTAATGCGATCGATTGGATTACGTAGTATCGATTAATCCGAATGAAATAAAGCAATCTGTGACGCGTGGTTCAATCGGAGCTGCATTTCGAGATACTCTGTACGCATAGCACGACTGTGTAAATCTGGTGGTGCCAAAAATAAGCGATTAGTCTGACTCATAATATCCGAAAAATGTGAGACGCGCGAAAAGTAGGTTCCGCCGAAAGCCGGAAATGCGGAAGTTTGATGCGATGCCAACGCATAAAATTATTCACGGAAGGAACCTGTGGCGTTTACCAAGCGATCATTAAAATACCTTCAAACTTCAAATAGCAAATTCATAGAAATCGGTGTTTGTCAACTACCCGACTCACGGCTGATTCATAATTTTACTCGAGGTTACTGTGCCAACAATTTTCCGCGTTTGTGCCATTGCTCTACGATGTCCGAGGTGGCGCCAGAAATTTGTCATTCGTTCGATGAATTATGGAGTTATTAATTCCGATGGGACATGTTACAAACTCGCTTCTCAGATTCGAATTATTAATAACTCTGACTTGACATTGAGCGTTATTGGTTGAAAGGTACATACAGTGACTCCCATTAATGAATCCCAAAAAACTATATGATTTTGTTTTATGGATATGATGTTGATACAATACCTCATGCAATACGTGAATGTTTAGTAATTGGTTAGAGATACCACCATATTTAATAATCTAAACAATATTTTGAATAATGCTACAGCAATTTTTAGTGGTAACTTTGAGTTGTTCGAGCGATTAGAGCACTGCAGGATGTGAAAAGAAATTTTTTCAAAAATTGGCATTGGTCGGAATTGTTGAAAAAATACTAAAAGTTGCATTTTACAACTTTTTTATGTGGCCCTATATTAACAATTTAAAAAATACGTTTTGTAATAATGCGGGAAATAATATTAAAAATAAATTTGTAATAATGTGTGTGTGAGTGTCTTTAAAATATTTTGATTAATCTTTTAAAGAATTTCGAAAATAACAAAATGGTGGTTCAAATCCTCCCTACCTTCAATTTCAGCACAATCCGAGATAGTGTCTCAAAAATGTGATCGAATTCACATGGAATGGCCCGACATAAAAAAGAATTTCATCTGTAAATCAAAAATGTGTACAAAGTATGATTGGTATATTAATTACTCGAGAAACGAGAATACATATAGTGAAATCAGGAATCTGCATAAGGGTATTAAAAAAAAGTAATATTTCATTTAACAACATTCTAATTTTGAGACAATTTCTTTCTAGTGCCGCTCAAAATAATATAACTGTGTTCTGTCAAGTTTTTTTCGAAATCCCCTGTTACTAAATTACGAGGGAGAATTAATTGAAATTTTAAATTGAGGGAAATTTCAACATCTTACAAAATGCAATTGTAAGAATGTTTATACCACCGTGTGGATAACTGAGTGTGAGTGTGCATGCGGTGATTTATGTCATATGTTTAACTATTATCTAGGTGCACGGTAGTGCACCAGCCAAGTTCTTGCACTACCACCTTTTACACGAAACAATTTAGCCGTTTTTTAGAGGCTTATAACTCAGCACTGGAGGCAGATGGAGAGATGTAATTTCGTACAGTTGTTAAATGCTATCATGTCTCAATATTGACAAAACATTAATCTTCCAACATTAGTAGGTTCCGAGATATAGGACCTCAAAAATCGTTAAATTTGTCACTGACTGACTGACTGACAGATCATCAAAACCTTTTGGGTACTTCCCATTGACCTACAAGCTTGAAATTTGGCACACAGGTCTACCATAACAAACCATCGAAGGAATAATTGTCAAAGTTTGAAATTTCACACCTTAAAGGGGTGGTATTGAAAAAAAAAACATTACGAAATAGGTACGTAGGATAGAACATATAGAAAATGGCTGTATCTCGGGAACGGTGCGTCCTACCGCAAAAATAACGAAATTTTCAAAAGGCTTAACCTAAAGCATAGAGGGTATGCCCAACCACATGACGTATGTAGCCTTTTGTTTTTTTTTTTTTAATTAAAAAATGGCTGCATCTCGGGAACGGTGCGTCCTATCGCAAAAATAACGAAATTTTCGAAAGACCGTACGGGAGGCATATCGGGTATGCCCAACCACATGACTTTTGTGGTCTTTTGACTTTTCGAAAAAAAAATAAAAATTAAAACATGGCTGTATCTCGGAAACGGTGCGTCCTACCGCAAAAATAACGAAATTTTCAAAAGGCTTAACCTAAAGCATATCAAGGATAAGAATAATAATAACCATAAACTTGATAATTGATGACAACAAAAAGTGATGAAATCCCAACAAAAACATTCTGTAAACAGTAGCCAAATTCTTATGGCCGTAAAAAGTTGTGAGATGAAACAAAATACGGCCCAGTTCGTTAGCTTAGAAATACCTCTTGCAATACTGAAAAAAGCGTTTGTAAAAATTAGTTTAAAAGAACGCTATTTAATTTTTAATGAATTACATGGAGGGCTAAATTATTCAAACTTGGCCGCCACCTAACACCTTTTATGGTCATTGGTTTAAAAAGTAACGGCCAAGTTCGGTAGCTTAGAAATACCTCTTGCAATACTGAAAAAAGCGTTTGTAAAAATTAGTTAAAAAGAACGCTATTTAATATTTAAAGAGTCACATGGAGGGCTAAATTATTCAAACTTGGCCGCTACTCTTTAAACCAATGACCATAAAAGGTGTTAGATGTAAGCGTAAAGTGTTCAACCCTTTGCACTCGGAAATATTTTATTTCGGAAATTAAACATTTCTTCCGACCTAGAATATTTCCAATCTCTATGATTTTTGCAATTTTATGGATATGAAATTGCTAATATACCTCATGCAATGCCTGAATATTTAGTAATTCATTAGATACCGACATATTTAATAATTTAAAATGTAAACAATATTTTGAATAATGGTACAGCAATTTCTAGTGGTGACTCTGACAATGAGTCACCGCTCGAGTGCTAAGGGTTAAATTTCTTCCCATCAAAGAAAATTATCTTCTTCCATTCCTCGAACCAGAGATGGGCAAAATTTTTATTTTAATAAAAATTCCGGGTACTGAATAAAAGATACAAAATTTTTATTCTTTATTCGGGGGCTTGAATAAAAAAGTAACTATTATTCAAAAATTATTAGAATAATTTTTTATTCACCGAGAATTTATTCAAGCTTAGAATAAAATTTTTATTCTTTATTCTTATTCTTTATTCTTATTCTTTTTTCTCGAAAATGAATAAATCCATGAATACTTTCGGCCAGCTCGAGGCTACAATGAACACGACCGACGCCCGAGGGTCGAGCCCTGAGGCCTGAGCCCAGAACACAATAGTAGTGCAATAAACACGGCCCGACAATCCCCCGGCGAGCCAGGTAGCTCGGCATGAAACCGCTAAGGAGCGAATGGTGAACTTATTTATTTTCCGTGCTACCCTCACGAAAGTCACACGAGCCAATTCGTGGCGTTCTGCCGATTAAGAAAAGCCTAAACTCGACGGAATTAGGACCGTTTCTAGTGGTTTTATTAATTAAAGTATGCTCGAAATTTTTATTCTAATAACTTTCTGGCCATCACCGCCCTAGCGCGACGAAGCGACGGGGACTTGGGACGCCTTGGCCAAGTGGTGCAATAAACACGGCCCGACAATCCCGGTGACAATCACGGTGATGGCCAGAAAGTTATTAGAATAAAAATTTCGAGCATACTTTAATTAATAAAACCACTAGAAACGGTCCTAATTCCGTCGAGTTTAGGCTTTCCTTAATCGGGAGAACGCCACGAATTGGCTCGTGTGACTTTCGTGAGGGTAGCACGGAAAATAAATAAGTTCACCATTCGCTCCTTAGCGGTTTCATGCCGAGCTACCTGGCTCGCCGGGGGATTGTCGGGCCGTGTTTATTGCACCACTTGGCCAAGGCGTCCCAAGTCCCCGTCGCTTCGTCGCGCTAGGGCGGTGATGGCCAGAAAGTTATTAGAATAAAAATTTCGAGCATACTTTAATTAATAAAACCACTAGAAACGGTCCTAATTCCGTCGAGTTTAGGCTTTCCTTAATCGGGAGAACGCCACGAATTGGCTCGTGTGACTTTCGTGAGGGTAGCACGGAAAATAAATAAGTTCACCATTCGCTCCTTAGCGGTTTCATGCCGAGCTACCTGGCTCGCCGGGGGATTGTCGGGCCGTGTTTATTGCACCACTTGGCCAAGGCGTCCCAAGTCCCCGTCGCTTCGTCGCGCTAGGGCGGTGATGGCCAGAAAGTTATTAGAATAAAAATTTCGAGCATACTTTAATTAATAAAACCACTAGAAACGGTCCTAATTCCGTCGAGTTTAGGCTTTCCTTAATCGGGAGAACGCCACGAATTGGCTCGTGTGACTTTCGTGAGGGTAGCACGGAAAATAAATAAGTTCACCATTCGCTCCTTAGCGGTTTCATGCCGAGCTACCTGGCTCGCCGGGGGATTGTCGGGCCGTGTTTATTGCACCACTTGGCCAAGGCGTCCCAAGTCCCCGTCGCTTCGTCGCGCTAGGGCGGTGATGGCCAGAAAGTTATTAGAATAAAAATTTCGAGCATACTTTAATTAATAAAACCACTAGAAACGGTCCTAATTCCGGCGAGTTTAGGCTTTTCTTAATCGGGAGAACGCCACGAATTGGCTCGTGGGACTTTCGTGAGGGTAGCACGGAAAATAAATAAGTTCACCATTCGCTCCTTAGCGGTTTCATGCCGAGCTACCTGGCTCGCCGGGGGATTGTCGGGCCGTGTTTATTGCACCACTTGGCCAAGGCGTCCCAAGTCCCCGTCGCTTCGTCGCGCTAGGGCGGTGATGGCCAGAAAGTTATTAGAATAAAAATTTCGAGCATACTTTAATTAATAAAACCACTAGAAACGGTCCTAATTCCGTCGAGTTTAGGCTTTCCTTAATCGGGAGAACGCCACGAATTGGCTCGTGTGACTTTCGTGAGGGTAGCACGGAAAATAAATAAGTTCACCATTCGCTCCTTAGCGGTTTCATGCCGAGCTACCTGGCTCGCCGGGGGATTGTCGGGCCGTGTTTATTGCACCACTTGGCCAAGGCGTCCCAAGTCCCCGTCGCTTCGTCGCGCTAGGGCGGTGATGGCCAGAAAGTTATTAGAATAAAAATTTCGAGCGTACTTTAATTAATAAAACCACTAGAAACGGTCCTAATTCCGTCGAGTTTAGGCTTTTCTTAATCGGCAGAACGCCACGAATTGGCTCGTGTGACTTTCGTGAGGGTAGCACGGAAAATAAATAAGTTCACCATTCGCTCCTTAGCGGTTTCATGCCGAGCTACCTGGCTCGCCGGGGGATTGTCGGGCCGTGTTTATTGCACCACTTGGCCAAGGCGTCCCAAGTCCCCGTCGCTTCGTCGCGCTAGGGCGGTGATGGCCAGAAAGTTATTAGAATAAAAATTTCGAGCATACTTTAATTAATAAAACCACTAGAAACGGTCCTAATTCCGTCGAGTTTAGGCTTTCCTTAATCGGGAGAACGCCACGAATTGGCTCGTGTGACTTTCGTGAGGGTAGCACGGAAAATAAATAAGTTCACCATTCGCTCCTTAGCGGTTTCATGCCGAGCTACCTGGCTCGCCGGGGGATTGTCGGGCCGTGTTTATTGCACTACTATTGTGTTCTGGGCTCAGGCCTCAGGGCTCGACCCTCGGGCGTCGGTCGTGTTCATTGTAGCCTCGAGCTGGCCGAAAGTATTCATGGATTTATTCATTTTCGAGAAAAAAGAATAAGAATAAAGAATAAGAATAAAGAATAAGAATAAAGAATAAGAATAAAGAATAAGAATAAAGAATAAAAATTTTATTCTAAGCTTGAATAAATTCTCGGTGAATAAAAAATTATTCTAATAATTTTTGAATAATAGTTACTTTTTTATTCAAGCCCTCGAATAAAGAATAATAGTTATTTATCTTTTATTCAAAAATTTATTGAATAATTTTTTATTTGAATACTGCCCATCTCTGCCTCGAACCAATTAACGTTATTTTCCGAGAACCTTAAACCGTTAGCCCTCAGGTGCACTTTCAATATTGATTTTCTCTTCGATAGTTTAAACTTTTAAATTACATTCGTTAAAAGCTGCACACCGGATGTTATATAAAATTTATTATACACGTCTTTTAACCATCGAAGAATGCAATTTTTGCAACAAGTTGAGGTGTAACTGAACGATTTCGAAGTGCTCCAGCAACGATTTCATTTGTTTGTTGCGTTCTTATTTTATTCCATTATACGTTCGTTTCTTTCCATATACATAGATTCCAAAAGCATTTTCTTCATAGTTTCCATGTTTTCGAAATTGTCTAAATTTCGAACAATACACTCTGTCGTTCGATTTCGATTCTTCTCTTCGTTCAAAAATTGTTATTAGAGCCTTTTCCTCTTGACTTAAAAATTTCCTTTTTCCCATTATGTTTTTTCGTTTTCAATGTAATAAAGGAGAAACGGACACTTTTAGAAACTTTATACCGTGAACGTTTACTTTATGAACTCCTATCAATACAAATAGACGAAAACGCGTCGAAATACAGTGGCGGCAGAGTTGAGCCAAAGTAATTGCAATTACCAATTACAGTTACATGTAATTGTAATTTTATTTCTGCAATTACAAGTGATTGTAATTGGTAGTTGCAATTACTTAATGCCAAAATGGCTCTATAAAAAAGCTCAATGGAAATGTCTAAAAAGAACAAACAAAAAGCATATACTTATTAGGAAATATTTAATATTCATTGAATATTTTTTTATTTGTAGCTAATTATTTGATATTTCACAAAAACGATTACCATAACCTTTCAAAAAGTGACTCTCATTTCAAAGTTGGAGTCGGATAATATGTATAATATATGCTTTTTGTTTGTTCTTTTTAACCATTTCCATTGAGGAGTTGCCCGAATCGGGCGGAGCCCGAAACTTTCATCGTCAATTAAACCACTAAATACAGTTGAAATTGTATCGTGTTTAGTGTCATTTTAATCAGAACAATCTACATATCAAAACAATTTACATATCAGATTGAAAATACATCAGTTTAAAGTCCACCTTTGCAAAAACTAGGGCGCACTTACCCCACTCCACCTTATATAATATTTTACAGATATATAATATGCATAAAATAAGAAACATAAACTTTTCGTTTTGTTGAAGATTTATAAACTTGAATTTGTTTTATATGTATAATGTATCTAAGGAATAAATATTTTGTTTTATACAGGGTGAGTCACCAAACGTTACCACCTCAAATATCTTTGTTGTTTCTAAAGATACGTAAAATATGGTAAGGACAAAGTTGAATGGTACAATGGGGCTGACACGATGCAAAAAAAAATTTTGTTTTTATGTCATTTTTTCAGAGATATGAAGGTGACCTTCATTTTTTTAAATGGAATGAGGTATTTTTTAATACATCAATCGATGCAGCTGGACATTCGTTATAATAAAGTACTAACCTATGTATGTCGAAAAGTTATTAGTTCAGGAGATATTTCAATTTAAATAACTCTAAAATACCATTACTGTCGTACTACGACGTCAGTGTTTACTTACTTATGTAACGTCTTATCACGACAGTAATGGTGTTTTAGAGTTATTTAAATTGAAATATCTCCTGAACTAATAACTTTTCGACATACATAGGTTAGTACTTTATTATAACGAATGTCCAGCTGCATCGATTGATGTATTAAAAAATACCTCATTCCATTTAAAAAAATGAAGGTCACCTTCATATCTCTAGAAAAAATTACATAAAAACAAAATTTTTTTTTTTGCATCGTGTCAGCACCATTGTACCATTCAACTTTGTCCTTACCATATTTTACGTATCTTTAGAAACAACAAAGATATTTGAGGTGGTAACGTTTGGTGACTCACCCTGTATATGTATGTATATGTATGTATAATTAAAAAAAAATACGGTTGCTGCAATAAAACAAAATATGTATTTTATTTATTTATTTGTCAACAAAATGAAAATTTTATGTTTAAAGTTCATATTTCAAATGTCGTACTGTCGGCGACAACGGAGTACAAAGGGTTAAAAAAGTTTATATTTGTAAATAATTTTCAATGAAGTAAGTCTAGATAAAAGGGATGCTCGCGTGGCACTATTGTGCGATATTGCACCAAAGCGGCAACCTCATCTCCCGTCTATTCTGCAGAACCACGGAAGCGTGCTTTTGTAGCAGATTTTCCGTAAATTCTCCGAATTTATTACTTTCTGTCTGACAATATGGTGTTCATTTATCCAATATTTTTTACAAAATCTCAGCGCAGAAAGTGCCTTTCTCGTCGTGAATTTGTTAGATTGTAATTTATTATGGGATAATATATGTAGCTACGAGAGCATCTTTCTCGTAGGAATAAACTCATATATACAGGGTGTCTCAAAATTCCTTCAACATCCGGAAATGTGAGGTTCCTGAGATCATTCGAAGCAACATTTTCCTTAGCAAAAATGACGTCCGCGGCTTTGTTAAGGAGTTTTTTTTATTGAAAGCTTAATTGGAACTTCCCATAGGGGGTTATAAAGCTATACATTAGTAGTATACATGTTACAGTTAAACATTAGTAATGTCGGTACAGCAGAACACATTAGGTATATGTATAACACATTAAGTACATAACTTTAAATCTTTAAATTACATTGCTTGAAAACATTGAAAAGAAGATAACATGCCTGAATATTCGGTTCATAAAGTAACGATCTGATATTTAAGGGTGGAAACAAATTGAGCCTCCTTAATTTTTTCATGAGATCAACTCTTTGTGATTCCAACAAGGTACATTGCCAAATGATATGGTTAAGATCTTGAACCTCATAGCCGCAGTTACATTTGGAATCATCTATTATATGTAGTCGTGAAAGAGATGCTGCAAGATGATAATGATTTGCTCTACAACGATTGAATGTTACAATAAATTGTCGTGATAAACCTCTACCCGAGAACCATGGTGCAACCCCGTCTCTAATATAATACTGGAAGTATTCCTTGCCTTTAAACTGACCCTGCTGCATTGTGAAATCGCTAGTACTTTGTCTACATTTGTGTTTAAAAGATTCCCGTAAATCAGAGAAAGGAGTAACAATATGCTTATTAGCTTGTTCTAGTGTTGCCGACTTTGTTAGCTAAGGCGTCAGCCTCATCATTTCCAACAATGCCTGAATGGGACGGAATCCAAACAAATTCTATACTGCTGTTGTTCGATGTGGTTTTCTTGAACTTAAAGTATTTTTCCTTAATTTTGTAAATGTAGAAGTTGGTCATTATATTTATCTTTGAGTTTTGTAAACATAGTAGGGCACTGTGAGAGTCGGTAAGTATTTTGTAATTATGATTTGTGTCTAAAAGAGCAATGTCAAGAGCATCAATTAAAGCAATGCATTCAGCCGTGAATATAGAAGCAATAGATGGGATGCTTTTTTTGGTCGATATAGTTAAATCTTTACAAATGCATCCAGATCCAACAGAGTTAGAGCCTGGAATTTTACTGCCATCAGTAAAAATTGCGTGGGAATCACAGTTTGAAAGCCAATTGTGTAATATGGAGTTTGGATGGCTACATATTTTAAGATCATGACCAAGTTCAGTATTTATTGGGATCGAGTTACTAATAATATTACAATCCAGACGGTAAATATCATAACAGTTACTAATTCTTAAATTTCTTTTTATGATAGGGATATCATCAATACATTGACGTATGAGTCTTTTGTGAAATGAGACTTGAGAAATGGAGAATCGAGAATCGAAACAGCGGCATCTCTGAGTATGTATGTGTGTGAAGATGTGTGAATGCGTATGAATGTGCGTGAGAATTGAATGTCTGCTGTCTTTCGTTTCTAATGTTTTATAAATAATCAGTTGTCTTCTGTACGTTAACGAGAATTGACGTAAATAAATTATTAAAATCCTGCAATAATATTGATGTATTGCATTGTTGACCAAGGTGGAAGTATTGGAATTAACTTTACTCAAGTAGCTATTACATAAAAATTCAACACGATCTCTTATTAACGGGAGCTTTGACTCATTGTCAGCCAATAAAATGTTGGTAGAAGTATATATACGATACGAAAATTTTTTGAATTTTTTCTAATTAACGAAAAACATGGACCAATCAGAGCGCGACCTAGACGCGTGTTGGCACAGTCGGCCAATTGACAGTTGTCGCGCCGAGCGCCAAATTTAAAGATTGTTAAAGATTTGGCTAAAGGTTGGTTAAATTAAAATTATTATAAAAAATGGTTAAATTTTCTACAATTAGAAAAGAATGGTGACTAAATGTATAATTGATTAGTAAAGTTGTATTCTTTAAAATTTAACCATTAAATTTTATTTTCAAATCGGGCACGAACTTATGCAATCATCTAATACCATAGATCTACAAAACATATATTTTAAATTTTTATTAAGAGCCCAAATAAAAAAGTTTAAAAAAATGTCTTTTATTTTCATATGCAACCTTGTATATTGTAATTTCTGGAAAATATTTTTTGAACATTATTTAGTAAACCAATGCTTCTAATTGCTTACAAAACATCACGTCGTTTGGTACAATTATAAAAAAGTTATTTTGTTTTAAAGGGCGTACGAATACTTATGAGAATGACTGTACGTTCTGAAAATTTCTTTGAAATTGATTGATTAATTGGTTTACCAATTCTAAACGATCAAAAGTGGTAAAAATTGCAGTCGTAGGCCGAAAATCATGAAAAATTGCAATTTTTACCACTTTTGATCGTTCAGAATTCGCAAATCAATTAACCAGTTTCAATGAAATTTTCAGGACGTATTTAAACGAGTTTAGAAAACACATCTTTGAAATTTTCATTATCGGCCCAGCTAAAAAAGTTGTAAAAATCAATTTGTACTATTCTTTTTCAGGATTCAGACCACATTAATTTTTTCAACATTTTCATTAGACGTCACTAACTAAACCAATTCTT
Organism: Lasioglossum baleicum; assembly: GCF_051020765.1. Lineage (NCBI taxonomy): Eukaryota > Metazoa > Arthropoda > Insecta > Hymenoptera > Halictidae > Lasioglossum > Lasioglossum baleicum. Next base: position 4,271,412 of record NC_134936.1, on the reverse strand, counting down.
CTAGTCTGACAGAGAAATTGAAGTCGTTTGGTCCATTCGTAACAAAGTTATTCTGATTTAAAGTGTGTGTGATCAGTTATGCTCCAAACTGTATATGTTATTATGTAACGTCTTATAGAATCGTTACAAAGTGTGGGCGTGAAAGAGATTGCTTTGTCGCACGCTCTACAATTTAACATGACGTGGATAAATGTTTAAACCTCTTCAGCTTTATGCCTGGTTACGCGCTTAAAGTTTCTATATACACATGGCCACGCGTTATATGCGTTTTATGCGTTTTCGAGGGGATTCTAAATAAAGCAACAGGAATTCGTGTAGCACGGATTAGCCTGTCCCTTCATGAAAGACGGACCCACAGCGCTCCTCGTACGCGCGAGAGCGCGTCTTGATCCGAACGAGAAATTACTTCATCGCCCCCGTTGCAAGTTCGTTGCATTCAGGGAAATTGTTACGTTGCATCCGCTTCTCGAGAGTTGCGTGAACATCGAAATCGTGTTCGGCTCAATTTTCTTGTGGACTATTGATTATCCGACCATTTAAGGGATTAGGACACAGTGATATTTTGAAAAAAGTCGAAAATTTTTCTGTCTTAAATAGTAGTTTCAAGTCCTGAGAACAGAATGCAAAAGGTTTTACACGGATTTCATTCTTCAATACAAATTATTTCTCGAAGTACCGTTTCGACAGTGAGTTCGTGTACCTGCGAGAAAAATTACCAGAGTTGCCTTTTTCAAAACTGGGTCCAAGATATCTCGAGTTCTACGTTAGCAAACACATTAAAATTTTACAGTTACCTTCATTATAATATCTATTAGGCATTGACTTTTTAGATTTTGTTAAATATAAATAAAAAATTAACAAATTTTCTACCGAAATTCTGTCATTAAATTTAAAATATCTGCCATTTTGTTAATTTTCACAAAAGTTGAAATGTGGGATCGTCAATGCCTAGAGAATATATCACAGTTTATGACATTTTTGGGATCTTTGATATACATAGTTAATTCGATTTGCAGGAATCATGTACAACAGTTGGCCATCTGGAAGAAAAGATATTCCGAGCAAAGACGACGAAAGGTACAAGAACAAATTATATTTTAAATATTACAAGCATCTTTTTATAGTTCATAATATACAATAGTAAACTCAATATTAATCGATCATTCACTTTTTTCTGTACTGTTGTTTAAAAATCTTTTATTTTCCCCACTTGTTACTGTGTCCTAACCGCTTAAGGATGTTCTGGAGGTATATAAAACCGCAACAAAATTTTTGAGAATTTGACAAGATATAATTCTTACTAAATTAATGCAATTACCAAAGTTTGGGTTCGATTCGCTGCACAGTTTAAGAATTATAGCAACTTAAAGTTTGTAGATTTTAACACGTCTTTTTATGGAGCATTCGGAGAATTCCACTTCAAACCCTATTTAAACCTTGGAAAAACGCAACCAGAAACTCTAGTTTTTTTTTATATAATATATAGTAAAAATTTTGTAATTAATTATGTTCAAAATTTATTAGGATTCACTAAACAGTTACAGAGCAAAAAATTATTGCCCTTCTCACTAGCATGGAAACGCGACAACTGTGTAGACCACTGAATATAGCTACTAATCAGAGGGTACAATTATTCGCAAAAGTCACTTACAATTTTTTATAATATGAAGACAATTTGATTAAAAAATAAGTATAACATGAAATTCACCAATTAAACGAAAGCTTTTTAAATTAATTTATTTTTTAAATGTAAAATATACTCGTGAATGGGGCTTTCATTGCCAATACATATATTGATGTGTGGATTTCGAATTTCTTGTACTTTTGTCTCCCATTGTACCTCCAGAACATCCTTAATGCTGGATGTTCCTGTTACTCTTCAAATTCATTGTACAGTAGAAAACGTACTTTCTTTTTAACACAATTGCACACTCTTCTCTAACTGTCAGCCCGACACTTCTCATTTCAGACTAGTTGAAGCTTTCCACTCGGAGCTACTCAACTCGAAAATTAAACATTTCTTCCGCAACCTGGAATAATTCCATTCTATATTAATTTTTTTCTTCGTACGAATATAAAATTGATATAATACCTCATAGAATACTTAAATTAATGTTTAGTAATTGATTAGATACCAACATATTTAATAATAACGTATATTGATGTTTTCAGCGCACTGATTCGATCTGATGTTACTAAGCTAAGCAATTTTGAAAATTACCACAAAATTTTCAACGTTTCGGTCAATATTTAGACCATTTTCAAGAAAAATTTTTATACAGGGTGTCCCACCCGATTTCGACATCTTGATTTTCTCGCTATTGTTACTCGTAGCAAAAAATGTTTCAGCACAGGCTTGAATGGTATCGAGTGGAGAATATTTTTATGTTATTAGTTTTTTTCGTGAGTGGACGCGTAAAGGTCATATAAAGGTCAACTTTGTTTTTTTAAATGGAATGAGGTATTTTTTAATACATCAATCGATGCAGTTGGACATTCGTTATATAAAGGTACTAAGTATGTCGAAAAGTTAGTAGTTCAGGAGATATTTCAATTTAAATGTCTCTAAAATACCATTACTGTCGTTCTAACAATAAGACGTTAGTGTTTACTTACTTGCGTCACATTAATTTCTTAATGTGATTAAATTATTGATTAAGAGATTAATATACAAATCACAGATTCAATTTAAAAAAATTTTTTCTATTTGAAGATAGAAGACAATAAACATATTAAATTAACATTATGAGTGGTGCACAAAACTATATAAATAGAAAAATTCAATGAAAAAGTAAATCCATAACTTCATTATTGTTTAAGACAATATTTGTTCACACATATTTTGCTACATAGTGACAACTATGACGTATAAAAAATTCAAGAAAGGAAATAGGACTGGGCTTTCAAATACAAAAACAAATTTCTTGAGAAAAACTATTTTTGCGATGTTCGTTTCTTGATTTCAAAGTAATTTTCATGCAAATGTTCTAGTCTTTGTTCCACGGCATAATCTTTGCTTCCCTGAAAATTGTCGAAACATAGTTCCATCTCTATTGTGTAATCTGACTGTAAATTGGAAGAGCTAATGTAATTAGCAGTAGACCGGTTTTCCATTTTAACTATGCACTGTGTACTCGTGCATTGTTTCCGGAGTCTATTATCTTTGATGTGTGCACACAAGTGGACAGGAATGTCAGATTTCCACGTGGCGTGATTAAGGCGGCAGTTTTAGAAGAGAATCATCACCGTATTATGGGGATATCTCGTTTGTTAATAAAATATCATGCCTATGATAAAACTAGATTACAACAGACATAAAGATAAGACAGGGTTTATGCAACCATGCAATTCGACTGGCACAATAATACAAGAAGCATATCATATCGAAGTAGTTAGGTAATTATTACTAAACTTCATAATTATTCTGGATGCGGATCTTTATGCAACATACATTTTCTACCTAACTTTCAACATAAGGTTGAAAATAATATAATAGTATTTTTAAAGTCTTCTAAAATGTTTTTCCTATTTTTCGTTACACCTTCTCACTTTTGCTGTAAATGCATAAAATCTACTGTATAGTGATAATTATACTGCGAATGTTTATACAGTTTTTTAATTTTTGCAAAATCCTATTATTATTGGTTATATTTATAATCTAAAATGGATAAAAATCGTACTAAATTCTGTCGAATTGGATACTCTAGCATTTTTATGAAAATTTCCATGAGCCATAAGTGCCATAAAGGTACTGTCCAGTGAAAGAGTGTAAACTAGCGGGACGGGAACGGAGCAAGAAGGGCATTGCGGACGCTCCGCCCGATCCCCACTTTTCGACTCACGCGTAGCTCCCGCCTTTCACAGTCGTAGGAGCAGATATTGCTACTATGCATTTATAAGTAGACTGCGGATCTTTGTGCGAAATAAAATTTGTTTATCTCAATTGCGACGAACTCGAGTGAAATAGATATTTATCTTTCTCATTGTGTTTACTAAGTTGAAAATAATAAATATAATAGTATGTTTAAATTCATCTAATATTTATGCGATTTTAAATTGCATATTTTTAATATTGTCATAATGCATAAAATCCGCAGTCCAGTTATAAGTTTAAATGAGAATGTGGTTATTTAGAATAGTAAAGTAGTCGAACAATAAAATGCTTAGGGCTTAGACAGTAAGGAACATTAATGCTAAAAACTGATTTAAATACAGCATTGCATCAATTCTTTTGAAAATAACACTTCAACTTCTGTATTTTGCTGAAGTAAGTAAAGACAATAAAAAAATGAGGAAAGTGGAAATCAAAAGCAATTTGGTGGACAGCGTGTAAACAGTTACTCTCAGTTCTACAGAATCACAGACTGCGTGGTTAAACTCGAGTGAAATAGACATTTATTATCTTTCCCATTGTGTTCAGTAGGTTGAAAATAATATAATAGTACGTTTCAATTTTTCTGATATCTTTACGATTTTAAATTGCGTCTATCAGTAATAAGTTTAAACAAAAATGTAGTTTTTAGAGTAGTAAAGTAGTCGAACAATAGAGCGCTTAGACAGCGATAAATTATTTTAACAATAAAATGTTTTGTATACAGAGAATCGCAGCAAAAAATCTTTTGAAAATATTATTTCCACTTCTGTATTTTGCTGGAATAACTAAAGACAATAAAAATGATACCGTTTCAAAATATTGGTACGCATCTCGGAGAAAGTATATCTTAAAGGATTCACACTGGCTAAAAATGGAGTTCTATTTAAGGCAAGTACTTGCGAGATGATGATAATTCACGAGACAAAATGTCAAGTAGTGTGAAAATTAAGAACACAATTGCCCTGGTGAGTTAGCGGTCGTTCAGTGTAACTAACAGTTTATTAAACACACGAGTTAATCAAATTGATCCGTCACAAAGCTATCTTGGAACTAGCACGAACCTATCCAATCTAGCATCAATTCGCGCCTCGCCTAGACTAACTTCGTAAAAAATGATTGTTTCATAATAGTCATTACCCAGAGCACGTGATTTTTTAAACTCGACGAAACGATTTCAGTAGAACTTATATTTCCTTCCCTCTGCTGAACTAATAATGCAATAAATAAACTGCGGATGTTCATGTAAATACATATTTCGATATGCAAATATCATAAATACGCATTATTTTTTTTAATGCTGTATCATTTTCTATGATTCTATCATTGAAACAATTGGCTTGTGATAGCTAAAATATGATATAAATATTCTTGATTCAATTTTGTCTAAATGTCTTGCAAATACTGCATTGAGAGTTGTTCCTGATCTTGTTGTCGCTTCATTAGGATTATTTCCCATTTCCAATCTTAATTTACTTCTAAACATTACTAGACTGCAAGAAGTTTCACTTCTGCCGCGCGTGGTTTTCCACGCGTATGTTTTTTTTTTACTTGCATGACACCTGTTAAAATTTTTCAGGTTAGTTTAGAACAAGGGTATTGGATAATTGTTTATAAATCTTTCAGTCGGAACAAAATCCGATGAGAAACTGCATGTGAAAGTAGCTGGAGGTTGATTCTATGTTATCCAATTGCAAATGTTCACAAATTAACTCTGGTTAATTAGTTATTAACAATTGTTGCGCGGGCTGATTGTTTCGGAAGTTCTCATAATGCGTAAGACAAGGAGGGTCGAACTGTGCGACAAGGACAAACATACATAACATACCACTTCTTCAAAATTTGTTAATGACTAACAATTTAAGAATCAGACCTGTATAAAACTGAAATGGGAATGTAGCCAAGGCTTTATTTTATATTCTACAATCTTAGTTCACCAATGAAGTCTTTAAAGTTAGTAAATTAATTATGAAAATGTTACTTGTCAAACTATTCGAGGTTATTCGCGAAATTTCGTCACTTCCGTACCGCTTGAAAATTGTAGGTTTCTCAGCAAAGAAGTTTCACTTCAAAAATGAATTCGATATATTCATTAGTTTCTGAGAAAACAGGTTGTAACACTTTATCTGGCACACCCTGTATAATCAGTGTTGCGGACACTTCTCACTGTCGGCTTTAACTCCGTATTCCATTTGAAAAAACCATGATGACTTTGACGTGACCTTGACCAGTCGACTCAAGGTGAAAAGTTTTTTCCTCTTGAACAGGGGGGATCTTGTTATGCGTTTATGTGCGTGATCAGATCATAGTACTCCAGAGTAAATATTTCCATAGAAATCATGGAAATTAGGAGCAATTTGGTGGACAGTGTGTAAACAGTTGCTCTCAGTTCTACAGAACTACAGACTGCGTGGTTAAAATCACCTTATCTGAATCAGTTCAAATAGTGATGATTAGACTGTGGATCTTATTTATGGTTTACGAAAATTTGAAAGAAATGCTAGAGTATCAATTTTTGGCAGAATTTAGTACGATTTTGTTTTACTTTGGACCTAGAAGTGTTATTGAAAAATTGATAAATATAACAAAATTAAAATTTATCTACAAAAATAGATAATTGCATAAACATCTGCAGATGATCCCTAAATACATGTGTTTATAACTCGATTTTCGCTGTGAAAAATTCATTGTACACATGTATAATTGTATCAAACCTCCTACATAGAATTGTGCATAATATCACGGCACATATCAAAAATCAAATAAAATAAAGTATACGAATTCGGATTTTGGAGAATCTCGAACTACATACGTCACGAGATTATAAATAAATTATTTGGTATGGGAATAAGTTTCCGCCCTTTTGACAGATGTCGTTATACTAAAGATCGCATATTTGATGAAACCTAGTACATGTTTTTGAAAGGTGTGCATCTAATAATAAGCTTCAAAACACAGTTATTGGCAATCGTTTGGAGCGTGAACAGCAGTCAATTTTTCGCGTCAAAAGTGTCGACTTTTGTTTCAAGTAAGCAGCATTTGCGGGATGTTATGTTGCATTATTTTGTTTTAAAGAAAGGTGCCGCGGAAACGCATCGTTTGCTCGTAAATATTTACGGGGACGATGCTCCATCAAATACAAGTTGTAAAAAATGGTTCCGGCGGTTTGAAAACCATGATTTCGACGTAAGGGTCAAAGATCGTGATGGTGCGCCAAAAAAATCGAAAATACAGATTTGCGAGCATTAATTGATGAAAATCCACGTCAAACACTTGAAAAACTACAATTATTAGGTCAACATACGGCTACAACGCTAGGCCACATGTCGCAAAACCCGTCAAGAAATACTTGGAAGAACTGAACTGAGAATCCTTCAGATTTCCACTTGTTCCAGTCCGTGCAGTCGGCCCTATCTGGAGAGCAGTTCACTTCCTATGAAAGTATACGAAATTGGCTCGATGAATGGCTTGCATCGAAACAACCAGATTTTTTTCTTTGAGAAATTCGTTTATTACCTGAACGGTGAACGAAGGTTGTAGATGCCGATGGGGCATACTTTGACTGAATTTACTTTTGAATTTCTGAATAAAGAGCTTCTTTTCAACAAAAAAGGGCGGAAACTTATTCCCATGCCCAATATTTATTATTTACTACAAGGAACTACAACTTAAGTACAAGTACTAGAGTACATGTTTAATACAATGTAGAATATTATGTGAACTATTAGTACTTACGAAATGGTTTTTAAAGCCGTCGAAAATGTGCATAGATGGACGATGTGATGGTGAAACTACTAAGCCAGACTTTCGACATTTGACCCGAATTGGATCGTTTATAGTGTGATAGACACTTGTCGAAAAACGTACGGTTTCGAGAATACTGATAAAATGATATTACGGTGACGTTTTATAGCCTGTAAGACAGATTATAACGTTGGGAAGTCTGGCTGAAGAAAACGAGTTACCTATATCCACGATAAATGCTTCCTTATCTGGCACTCGCATCTGTTAACCAAAATTACAGTTTTTACGAACTCTTCCACGAATTATAATGCATTGCGAACAATTGCATTCTCTTTCTTCCGGAATTGCATACTCGCTTCTGCTATTCTTACTTTTTGAATTATATAAAGTATCTGAATAATGTAATAAATTGATAATCCAAATATAAGTTAGAAAATACTATTAAATTTTTGAAAGATATTAAATTGTGCCATAATATTAGGTACCGAATTCAAATGTTACAACGTGTTAAAATAAATGTTGATGCAACTAATAATGAATGTAATTTATAAAAAATTTTGATGAAAGATACTGTTGCTGCTATACTAACTAAATTGCTATTGATCAAACGCATATTCTAATAGCTAAATATTGAAATTAAATTCTATTTGGTCAAATAAATTCATTGTTGATAGTTTGATAGGAAGAAAACACATAATTAACTTGTAACTGCAGCATGGAAATAAATTCATGTAAATAAACTATAGATTTGGCGAATTATATTTGTTTCTGATTCTTGTAACACCAGTAGAAATTAATCTTTATACCAGGGACCATAACTGTTATAACCAAAAAGAAAGAAAGTCGCAGGATAACAAGTATCGACTAAAATCGTATTGGTTACAGATAAGGATTATAAGTAACCGACAAGTTTTTCTCTTGTTGGTAAATGTTATCGTTGAAAGAAATTCAGTTCGATCATTTACAACAGTTTACAATGAGAGAAACTTATTTCCATAACTCATAACAGTTATCGATGGGAGAATTTTATTTCGATAGCTCATAACTAGACTGCGGATCTTTATGCAAAATAGAATTTTTATACATCGATTGCAAGCTATAGGAGCTAAATAAAAATGTATTTTCCTCATTACTGATTTTTATATGTTAAAAATAGAATATCGGCAATGTTAAATTGTTTTAATCTTTTTCCTGTTTTGAATTACACCTGCTCATTTTTGTCACAAATACATAAAATCCGCAGTTTACTCATAACAGTTGTCGATGAGAGAAATTTATTTCGATCGTTCATAACAGTTATCGATAAGAGAAATTTATTTCGATCGCTCATAACAGTTATTGATGAATGAGAGAGAAGAGCACAAAGCGAGCATAATTTGTTGAAGTGGTCAAGGTACAGTAATGTTTATTGATAAAAGATAGTGAAACCACACTCATCAATTATCAAATTCCAGAAAAAATTTCATTAATAAATATAAGGATTTCACTGATTTTTTCTATTAAAATGATTATAGAAAGAAATTTCGATTTGCTACGGTTGCTTGGCACAGAATATGAACAAGGATTTGTAATGCAAGAGAAGATCACAAAGTGGAACAGAAAATTTGTTTGATTTTTAATAACAGAATATATGCAATTTCCTGCAAAATATTATGCAATTAAAAAGAAAGTAAGTTCCCCAAGTTAAAAAAAGAAACATATTGAAAGAGAATCCCATTGATAATGGGACCACACTTCAATTTTCGAATTGCAGAAAAAATTTCATTAAACAAATATAAAGATTTAACTGGTTTTCTATTAAAACGATTAATGGCACAGAATATGAAGAGAGAGAATTCATATTCTTCATACAACTATCTGTGACGCAAGAGAAGAACACAAAGCGAGCATAATTTGTTGAAGTGGTCGAGGTACAGTCATGTTTATTGATAACAGATAATAAAACCACACTTCAATTTTCAAATTTCAGAAAAAATTTCATTAATAAATATAAGGATATCATTGATTTTCTATTAAAATGATTATATATAGAAAGAAATTTCGATTTGCTGCTGTTGCTTGGCACAGAATATGAACAAGGATTTGTAATGCAAGAGAAGAACACAAAGCGAGCATAATTTGTTGAAGTGGTCAAGGTGCAGTAATTGCTCAACAGGCTGACCTGCACGAAATTTATTTACATATTTAGCTTGTGTTTCCATCATTTGTTGAATTTTAGTAGAAGACCTAAAATAGTAGGAACATTAAAAAATACAAGACTTTCACTGATTAAATGATTGAAATGATTAAAGAAAGAAATTTTGAAGTGGTCAAGGTGCAGTAATTGCTCAACAGACTGACCTGCACGAAATATATTTACATGATTCCATGATTCGTTGAATGGTAAGTATCTTAAAATATCACGTTAAAGATGCTTGCAAATGTCACGGTACCATCTGAAAGAAGAATTTGAAGAACTACGTACAGACAGCGACCACTTCGCAACCAATTATTCCGCGAATACGCGCAGATCAATTTGCGAGTGTGTTTCCTTCTGAGATAGAGTAAACCAACCCGGACGTCTCGAGATCCAACAGCCCCAATCCAGTTCGAGCCAGTCAGATCCAGCAAACGATCTTGTAGACCACCTGGATAAGAGACGGCTCTGCCACGGTGAAACGTCGATCGACTCGTTTCTGATAGGCGACGGAAATACAGAAAATGAAAGAAATAACACCTACAGGTAGAAAAATAAACTGACGAAACAAAACGCCGGTAACAATTGACCCTCGACTATTATTTCTCATCGAATAGACTTGATTGCTATTGTTACAGAAAGATTAATGCAGAAAAATATTAAAATTAAAAACTCATGGAAAAAGAAACTTTTGAATTTTAGCAGAATTACGTCAGATAACATACATAGATAACAACAATATTATTTTTGAATAGTGAACAACAGTATTTTTTAGTTTCAATATTGTATTGGTTGGAACGAAAGTTCGTAGCGTTTTCAAATTAAAACTCAAACATAAAATTTGGATAGTTATACATAGATTTGTTCAATAACATGGTAAGTCACCTAAAAAATGACGAAAACATTCTTTATGGAATAATAGAGAATGGAACATATGTTATTGAACAAATCTATGAATAAATATCCTAATTTTATCTCTGAGTTTTAATTTGAAAACAGTACGAACTTCCGTTCCAACCAATACAATATTGAAACTAAAAAATACTCTTGTTTCCTATTCGAAAATAATATTGTTGTCACATCTGTTACAGAATTACGTCAGATCACATACATAGGTAACAACAATATTATTTTCGAACAGTGAACCAGAGTATTTTTTAGTATCAATATAGTATTATTGGGTCGGAGAGAAAGCTCTTTGCGTTTTTAAATTAAAACTCAAAGATAAAATTAGGATATTTATACATAGAGATTTGTTCAATAACATATTTTCCATTCTCTTCTATTACTTCTTGCCACTTTTGAGGTGACTTACCACGTTATTCAGTAAACCTATGAATGAATATCTTAATTTGATCTTTGAATTTTGATTTAAAAACGCTACGAACATTCGTTCCAGCCTAATATTTCTTGATAAAATGTAAATCTATTACCTTAAAACCATAATGCATTTATCCGAAGTTAAATATAATTTCTTTTTGATTCGACTTTTATTAAAACTGAGAGAGAAGAAAATTAAATTTCAAAAATATCATTTTTGAATAGTGAACAACAGTATTTTTCCGTGTCAATGTTGTATTTCTTAATAAAATGTAAACCTATACTCTTAATCCATTTAGCTGAAGTTAAATACAATATAATTCGTGTTTTATTCGACATTTACTAAAACTGAAAAAGAACAAAGTTAAAATTCAACAATGTCATTTTTGAATACTCAAGAAGAGTATGTTTCAGTGTTAACGTTGTATTTCTTAATGAAATAACACCTACAGGTGGACAAATAAACTAACGAAACAAAACGCCGGGAACAATTGTCCCTCGACTATCACGTCTCATCGAATAAACTTGATTGCTATTGTTACAGAAAGGTTAATACAGAAAAATGTTAAACACAAAAACTAGTGAAGAAGAATCTTGTGAATTTTAGCAGAATGACGTCAGATAACATACATAGACCTTTGCTTCTTTTCTTAACATTAATAAATCATGTAGTGACGGGTTCTAACAGTTTTAATTTACGATTATTGAGATTGTAAAGATGCATCCATGAGGAATTATTATTTATATACTATTATTGAGGAATATAGTCAGGTAGATATGTATTGTTTAAAAAACTTTCTACAAATTTGGATAGACACGTTCCAGTTATATTTATAAAGTAGTGTAAAATATCCAGTTTTCGTGCCCCGTTAACACCTTGCGGGACGACTATAGTGAACCAAACTATACCTTGCAAGCGGCTGCTGGGATACAGTATAACCCACGAACTCTGTCCACCTGAAATACAGTCAGTGTAAAAAGTATTCGTACACCCATTAAAAACGAATAACTTTTTAAAATGAAGACAAAACGGCTTGAAATTTTCTGTAATTTTATAAGGATTAGTTTACAAGTTCTTTTTAAATTGATATTCTTATGTAAAAAAGTTTAAATTGTGTTATTATTAGACTGCGGATGTTTATGTAAATACATATTTCGATATGCAAATGTTATTTTGCATATTGCATATGTTTTCTACCATGTGCAAATGCACATATACATATATTACATATTTCTTTTATATAATTTCACTATATTTTGCTGCGATTTGTTCTCCAATATTTTATGCCGAAACTTTTCATAAAATTAAAGAGATTCGACTATTCTTTTTTCTTTACATGCGAAAACAGTAAAATCATTAATTCACAATCTTTATTTTATTTCTGTAAATAGGTAGTTGAAGATTTTGATGAAGATGATTAATAGTTGCAATTTTAACAGCTCAGAATTTGTTGCAACAGACACAAGTTGATCAAAATTTGACATTTATAAAAGTACATTTACAAACTCTTCCAGCCACAATAAAGAGACTGGAAACTGTCGGATTACCCTTAACAAATTCAATGAAAATATTCATGGACTCTATTGAACTCTTAAGAGCTGTTTCTGGTAAATGTGGTGATCGAATTCGTGTTAAAATAGATGCAGTGGTAAAAACGAATCCTGGTTTATACGAAATATCTAAACTCGTGATGATATTAAGCGATGAAAATGTGTCAACTAATGTACCACAACGCTATTGGAGCAAATATAAATATGCACCCATTACTTCCTGTGATGTAGAACGTGCTTTTTCAGCATATAAGTCAATATTAACTGACAAACGGCAACAACTAACAATAAGTGTTACAAACATGGAAAAATTACTAGCAACCTATTGTAACGTAAATTATGGCGTTTCCGTGTAAATAAATTGTAAATTAAAACATAACTGATAAATATCACTTTGTATTAGTTCTGATCATATTTTTTGTGCATATTTGCATATGCTATTTTTTTAAAGATCCGCAGTCTAGTCATTATAAAACATATCTTTTGTAAATCTAAGTAAGTGATATACTTACTATAGATATATACAAATTTTTGTCGAAGTTGCTTGACGCATAAAAAAGCTATAGGCAGCGTAAAATGTAAAAATCTTTCCTATCTTAATTTATTATAATTTGCTTAAATCGCAGTTTCCAACAATATTTGTTTCTTTCAATTTAATTACAGTTCAACCTTGATCGATGAAACCTTGTGCTTGTATATGTGTAACTTACTTATTGTTTGGATCTTTATACAATTCACTTTTCCGAATTATTTCTACAATTTAATTTTTACAATTTTAAAAAAAATTAATTATGCATTACCTGGTAGATAAAGATTTGTAACATCTCAGAAAAATTCAAGCTCCTTAACCCAATTTTGAAAAAGTAATTCGTTTCGAAAGGGTTTGCGAATACTTCTTACACTGACTGTAGCTCCGTTATTTTAAACATTGCGCGGAACGGTGTCAAATAAAAGTTATAGGATTTGAGCCAATTAATAACGAAGCAATGGCAGTGTTTTGACAAGTGGACGCATGTACCAGATATGAAGGTCACCTTCGCCTTTTTAAATGGAATGATTTACTTTTTATGTTCAATTTCGATAGAATGGTTAACCCTGAATTAAATATACTAAGGTATCAATTTGTCCTAAAACGTACCGCTTCTAAGATGACTTTATTCATACTTTCGTTATAAATGTTATGAATAGACAGCAAATCTTTATGCAAAATAAAAATTTTCTGTTTGATTTGCAACAAACTGCAGTGAAATTAAAATTCATTTTCTTTTTTAATATGTTTAGTGTTGTACACCAACTGATTTTTGTTATAAATGCATAAAATCCGTTCTCTAGTTATGAATAAACTGACGATTTTATGCATTTATAGCAAAAATTTGAAACGGTGAAACACACAATCGAAGAAACATTTAACGTTTCGTGAATACACGTATACAAATCTACAGGTAATACAAATAAAAAATTAAAACAGTAAAACTACATACATCCCTCATGAAGCACGTCCTTTAGTAAAGGATTGCTAATAAACCCACTACATATCAAGATTATCAAGTGATCAGAGGGCTGCTCTTTACTTTACCGGACTCAAAATTTGTGCCTTTCGCCTATAAATTATGATGTATTTGGTATGTAATCCAGTAGATTTGTACCCGGGGCGGCTGCAGATCGAAGTTTCGATTTTGTAGGATCAATAGTTCAGGAGTTATGCTTGCTTAAAGTTGAGCAATCTGCAGCGTTTTTGACAGGATAGGGCGCCGCCATATTGGTTTGTAGTGACGGTCGTGCGCCGCTTACCGAGCAGAATATAATTAATCAAGGATCGGCGGTTTTGCTCTGCATTTTGCTTACTGGGTAGTTTTAATCGCTATGATTTATTTTTTATATATTCAATTTCGATAGATTGGTAAATTCTGAATGAAAATACACTAAGGTATATTTGTCCTAAAACGAACCCCGCACCTGAGATAGTTTGACTTTATTCATACTTTCGTTATAAATGTTATAATTTTACTGACGATTTTGTGCATTTATCAGAATCGAAGAAATATTTAACGATTCGTGAATACACGTATAAAAGGTTTCATACACTAAAAGTTATTCTTGCATTTTTAATACAAATAAACAATTAAAACAGTAAAAACTACTTACATTTATGAAGAAGCACGTCGTTTTAGCAATAAACCCACTACAAATCCAGATGATTAACTGACCAGAGCACTTCACACTTAATAGTTTTAATCACAAAATCGCAGTATTTATTGCTTTCCTCGGTTATCTATATTAATTGTGCACATTCAGTATCTTTTATCATTTATTTATAAAAGATGTGAAATGGACGAGTATGTACTGTTGTGAGCTGACGAGAAGATCCCTGGCAGGAATGCGGTGACGTAGGCAAGAATGCGCACCCGATTGGTTGGCTTGGAGGGGGGGGCGCCTAGGCTCACACGCAGTTTCGACTAGAGCGTTCTATTGGCCGACGCAGTCACCCCCACTACTCGAGTCGCGTGACGAAGAGAGGGAAACAGACGTACCCTAGGGTACTCAGTGAGGGTACTCAACGGCGTAGGCACAAAATTCAGAATACTGCTGAAAAATTGTCATGACGTAAAACTTTCTTATTTTCCTATTCTTATTATAAAATGTTCAAATCAGTATTGACATTAACATTCTACAGCACATATTAATAATCGTATATATATTATAAGCTCTCTCTCTCTCTCTCTCTCTCTCTCTCTCTCTCTCTCGCTCTCTGTCTCTAATGTAAAAAGCTAAAAAAAAAGTATAAAAAAAGTTACCACGACGAGACTCGAACCCGAGTCCACGGCATAGCAGTTCAGCTCGCTGCCGCTACGCCACACCATTACTTACAATTAGTAAAAGAGTGAACCATGTAAACTGACATGTTGCGTCCACAAAACTTTAATTTGCAAATATCTTGAAAATTACTGAATAGTTGCCTCTATAATGGGGTATATTCGTAATCAGGGGAACGAGATCTGTAACTCTGTAAAGTCTCAACTAAATCTGTGACGCGAAGGCTTTGCATTCTCCTTGTGTAAATTGTCACTTTTCATGACTGCAATAGGATCCTCGTATTCACGGCATTGAATATTGGCTGTAAGTCGTAAAACATCGTAGCCCTCTGTAAATACGGGAATCCTACTACTATGCGTCGTGTGACGTAGCAGCTGAAAGGGCGTGGTCACGCGGCGAGTACGGGACCGTCAGAGGTGGGGGTAGGCGGCGAGTACGGACCGTCAGAGGTGGGGGTAGGCGGCGCTAGCTGGAGACCCCTCTTGCCTCTGTGCCCCCCCGGGGATCTTCTCGTCAGCTCACAACAGTACACTACGTATACTTGAAAATCTGTAACAATGTTACGTGAGAGAAGTCGTGAAGTAATGTGTACTAAGTACTAATCCCTTGCTTTGTGGAAATTACAGATAAGATACCTACTGCAATTTTGTATCGCTGGACTGCGTTATTTATTAATGTAAATTAAAGGAAGATAAAAATACAAATAAAAAGATGTTTAATCGCGACTTTTATTGTTAAATAACGAATAATGTACGAATAATAGTAATAAATAACGAATAAGTAATGTTTATTAATGTAAATTAAAGGAAGATAAAAATACAAATAAAAAGATGTTTAATCGCGACCTTTATTGTTAAATAACGAATAATGTACGAGAAATACAATAAGATATAATATTGAAATACTAATGTTATGGAGGCATGAAAATTCTATAATAGTAACAGTAAGAAAAATATATACCTAAATATAGGTTTGTGATATATGTAATTATATGTAAATTAATTGTTACGAAATGTCTTCTTGCGTATTCTGTGAGAAAATGATGTCACGGTGACACCAATCTTGAAATTCACGACGAAGTCAAGAATGTGGACTGTTTCAGATGGACAAGAAATTGTTAATGTTTATGTTTTAATAATAAATGTGTTATGATTCTCCATGACAATAACTTCATTATTGTATATGTATTTCACTACTTCCCTTTTACTTCAGTTTCCAACAATATTATTTTTAAACATTGAACAAGAATATTTTATAGTTTCAATTTTGTATTTCTTAAAACATAAAATGTAAACCTATAATCTTAATACATTTATAGCGAAGTTAAATATAATTTTTGTTTTTTTCTACATTGACTAAAACTGAGAAGAGCAAAATTAGATTTTCACGATGTTATTTTTCAACATTGAACAAGAATATCTTTTAGCTTCAATATTTTGTATTTCTTAAAACATAAAATGTAAACCTATAATCTTAATGCATTTATAGCGAAGTTACATATGTATAATTTGTGTATTATTCGACATTTACTAAAACTGAGAATGAACAAAATTAAATTTTACTCGATTTCTATTCCTGAATATTTTTGTGTAGAACGCTAATGTGTATGAGATGATGGTTTAGTTGTAAAATATGAACAATTAATTACCATCTACTTTAATCAATGCTCTTCAATAATAATTGAAATTGTAACGCGACGAGGAACGAGACAACCCCAGGGGTGCCAATCCGCCTCGGCACTACCCTGAGATTAAGAAAAGAATCGCGCCGCGACCGAATGTTCTAGAAGGCCGCATGTTCGAGAAACTTCTAAAAAACCCTAACAACGCCCAAACAAGGGTTAGCAACGACTAGTATAAATACCGGTAGACGATCGCGGAGAAATCACTTTTTGCTGCGCCTGTGGGAGAGGACGAGGTAAGACCACGGCCGCCCATAGGTTAGGGAGAGTACGAAGCAATGCTATCGGACGCCCGGCAGCTCAGGAGAGGACAGGGGTTGCACCTGGACGCCTCTCTGGATAAATGGGAGAGGACGGCCATGAAGGCCGGCCGCCCGCCGAGAGGAAAGAACAGGGTAGCTTCCTGGCCGCCTGAAAGTAGGTTCACCAGGTTACTCTGTACGTCTTGGAGAGGACGGCCATGAAGGCCGGCCGCCGAGCTTACAGAGGACACCTGGTGAAACCGAGTCGTCGTCGTTTTTCCCAATAGGAGAGTACGGTTGAGATAAACCGGACGCCTGATGGGAAAACCTTTTATTAGTAAAATTATTTTAATCTTTCGTTGCTAACCTTCTTCAAAGGTTTATTGTAAATTCTACGAAAACTTTCGATGTACGAAACTAATTGGAAAATATATTCTTTGTTCAGAGAGAAATCCCAATTCCTATTCCTTGCGATACGAGAGAGAGAACCTGTTCCTACTAGTATGTCGGATCCTACAAAAATTTTGACGCCCAACGTGCAGGCCGAGGCTCACGACCTGAATTCCGACTCCATCTCCAATTCTGACCTGAGTCCCAGTCCAAGTATCCAGTTTTCACCGAGCCAATTTTCCCAGCTCCTGGGATCCCTGAACGATAAACCTCCTGTTTGTCTAAAAAGTTTCACGAGATGTAAGGAACGTTTCGATGGCTGTCATGACTACATGAAAGTCAGCGCGTTCATCGCCGCTATCTCGATATTTAAGGATATCGAAAATATTAGCGATGAAAACGCTTTGAAAGGATTACCACTGCTCTTCGAGAAACACGCAGCTATCTGGTGGCGAGGTGTGCGAGGATCCGTATCAACATGGAAGGAAGCCTTGGATACGATCAAAACAACTTTTGCACCTCGACGTCCCGCACATCAGATATACACGGAGTTGTTCCGGACCACGCAGGACGCAAACACTCTGACGGATCTGTTTATTAGCCAGAAACGGGCACGGCTGGCAGAATTGCCAAACCCGCACCAGGAATCAGTCCAAATAGACATGATCTACGGTCTCTTACGCCTTCCACTTCGGAAGAAAATTCCCCGGGAATCGGTAAAAACATTCACCGACCTGATCAAGCGTGCCCGAGAAGTAGAAGATCTCGAGAAGGAGACCCAGGGTAAACAACGACAACCATCTACGCATTACCATCGGACGGAGGGGATATTTGCCAAACCGTATCCCAGGGACCACCGCCGCTGCAATATTTGCCGCCGCCCAGGACACGCCACCGCCGACTGCCGTTTCCGAAAAAACAACGTGCCAGTACCGAAGCCAACGACCACCTCAACCACGCTGCAGCCAGGATTCACGCAGCCCCCAGTGAGTCGCACTCCGCTGCAATGCTACGGATGCGGTAAACCGGGAGTCGTACGCAGCAAATGCCCGGACTGCACGAAGACGGCCAAAACCCCGACGTCTGCAGCATTTTGCACAGTAAGTGCAACCATACATCCACGACAGCGACCAGCGGTCGACATCACCATCGCCGGAGAAAAAGGGCAGGCCTTCTTCGATACAGGAGCGAAGTGCAGCGTTGCGAGTCAGAGCTTGTACTCTCTGTTGAAGACGAAAGGCTACCTATTCGAAGAACGGAAAATGGAAGTCGCGCTGGCAGACGGAAACCCACGCATTCAGGGTGTTAAAGCGGCTCATCTTGAAGTAGAGCTTCGTGGTCGCTGCCTCCGGACCACCTTCATTGTCTTGCCGGAAGGAAAGGACAACCGAACTCTGCTGGGCGTCGACTTCATCGAAGACGCAGGAATTGTATTGAATGTTCCGCAGCGGACATGGCATTTCGTGGAGGCACCAGAAAATCTACACGATTTCCAGGATGAAGTTCTGTTTGGGAATGCATCTTTCGGCAAGGGGGAGACAGGAGTCCCTCTATTATCCTTAACGACAGATGCGATTCGCGAGATTCAGAATTTCGCGAAACCTCCGCCGAAATGTCTGAGCCCGATTCGGGAAGTTACAACAGCACTCCAGGCTTACCTGCAGGAGGAAATCGAAATGGAGGAACCAGTGCCAAACGCAAATTATCCAGATATCGACAATTTTTTCGAGAGATGCATCCAAACATTTGAGACGAGGATGGACATCGCTACCGTCGACATCGGGGAAATAAGGGAGGACGAAGCGGTAAGTATCTCCCCCGAAGAAAAGCGAAAACTCTGCGACTTATTGAGAGAAAACGCTGATTTATTTCAAGCCAACACATCACCGAGCAAGGAAGCTGTCCATAGAATAAACACCGAGGACCACGCTCCAATCGCTGTGCCGCCATATCGCATACCACCCGCAAAGAGAGAACTGCTGCGCACCGAAATAGAAAAAATGATGGAAGCAAAAGTCATCGAGGAATGCGAATCACCATGGGCCGCACCCGTAGTTTTAGTGCCTAAAAAGGACGGCAGTATTCGGGTTTGCGTGGACTATCGCAAACTCAACGCCGTTACCATTACTGATTCGTATCCTCTGCCACGGATCGACGACCTGCTCCATTCGGCCAAGAGAACGGGATTCATGTCTGCGCTGGATCTACAATCAGGCTATTGGCAAATTGGCGTACGAGAAGAAGATCAAGACAAAACGGCCTTCACGACACCTTTCGGAATTTTTCGATTCAAGCGGATGCCGTTTGGGTTGAAGAATGCACCGGCTACATTTCAACGCCTCATGGACCGGATGAGAGCTGGTTTAGGAGATCGCAATATTCTCGTCTATCTGGACGATATATTGGTACTCTCCGCCAACTTCACCGAGCACCTCGAGGACTTGAGAGCAGTTTTTAACAGACTTCGCCAATTTGGTCTCCGAATGAATCGGCAGAAATGTCGTCTGGGATGCCCGAAAATCAAATATCTTGGACATGTATTGACAGCAGAAGGCATCCATCCCGATCCTGAGAAGGTCAAGGCGATCCAAGGCATGGCTACACCGGCGAATCTGAAACAGCTGATATCCTTCCTACAAACTTGTTCATGGTATAGACGTTTTGTACCAAATTTCGCTACAGTTGCCCAACCTCTGACCCAGCTAACAAAGAAAAAGGCAACCTGGGAATGGAAGACGAGTCAACAGCAAGCATTCGAGCACCTGAAAGGAGCCCTTATGAGTCCTCCGATTCTGCAATACGCCGACGAGAAACAGTCCTTCATCATACGTACCGACGCCAGTGCCTATGCCATAGGAGCAGTTCTGTTACAAGGCGAGAAGGAATCGGAACATCCCATTGAATATGCCAGCAGATTACTGACGGCGGCGGAACGCAACTACTCAACCACCGAGAGAGAGGCATTAGCAGTTGTTTGGGCTGTTGACAAGTTCCGAGGATACATCGAAGGAACTCCTGTTACTATCGCCACGGATCATCAACCTTTGAAATGGCTGATGTCTCTGCGCTCTCCAAGCGGACGACTCGCCCGATGGGCACTGTTATTACAACCTTACTGTCCGAATATTCAATATATTCCAGGTCGATGCAACGTTGTCGCCGATATGCTGTCAAGGTTACCGAGCGAACCATGGAACGAAGAAAGCAGTACGGAAATCGCAGAAATTTCCGTCGACATACCAGCACGAGGACCAGCAGTAACCCGAGAGGAACAACTAAAAGACGAGGCCCTGAAAACCATAATCGAATCACTTGAATCAACTACACGAGACGACGAAATGATTAAGTGGACCACGAGGGGATATTTGATCAACAACGGAGTGCTCTACCGACACGCTCCAAATGTGGACATGGAAGAAGCTCAGCTGGTAGTACCTTCACACGAGAGGAAAGAAATTCTTCGAGCATACCACGACGATGCCACTGCGGGCCATTATGGAGCTCAGCGTACGCTACATCGGATAATCAGCCGATACTTTTGGCCTGGGATGAGCCGAGAAATCGCAAATTACGTTCATGCTTGCGTGGAGTGTCAAAGGTATAAAGCAAACAATTTGAAACCAGCCGGTTTGTTACAGATGCCCGTCATGCAGCAAAGATTTGAAATACTCGCCATGGACCTCTTTGGGCCTCTGCCGACCACAATGAGGGAGAATCGATGGATCTTCATCGTGGAAGACGCAGCCTCACGATGGGTGGAACTGTTTCCACTGCAGCAGGCAACGGCGGAAGCCTGTGCAGAGATCCTCATCAACGAAGTTATGCTTCGTTTTGGTATGCCACGGCGAATCATCAGCGACAATGGCACTCAATTCATCAGCGGGGTCATGCAGCAGGTAGCCCACTGTTTTGGGCTGCAACAGGCGTTCACCCCTGTCTATCATCCCGAGGCCAACCCGGTGGAACGGAAGAATCGCGATCTGAAGGCGCAGCTTGGAATCTACGTCGGTAGAGACCACTCTACATGGGACGAAAGGCTGCCAACCATACGATTTGCGATGAATTCGGCCCGGTGCGTGACAACCGGGTACTCAGCAGCCTTCCTTACGTTCGGGAGAGAGCTGAGAACGCCCGATGACGCCAATCGGGACTTGAGGACCATCATCCAAGCAGAAAATTTCCTGCCGGAAATTACTCCAAAACTGTTGACACTGGCAGACACGATGCAGATAGCCCAGCAGAACCAGGAACGTCAGCAGGAGCAGAGGAAGGAGTATGCCGATCAACGACGCCGGCCCAATCCTGGTTACGAGAGAGGAGACCTGGTGTGGGTAACCACTCACACCCTCAGCCGACGAGAGAGGAACTACACAGCGAAGTTCGCACCAAAGAGGGACGGACCATACGTGGTGAAGCGCCGCATAGGGTCCAACAGCTACGAGATCGAGACCCGTGAGGACCAGCCTGTGTGCGTAGGGGTGTACCACACCTCGGCGCTAAGGCCCTACAACGGAGCACGGGCGAACCCACCACCAGATCCAGTAACAACCATCCGTAAACGAGGGCGACCTCGTAGGCAGCACGAGGGTCAACCAACACAGCGTCCAACGAAGCAAGCTCGGCGCAAATGAAGGAAGTCCTGGACTACTCGTCGAGGACGCCGTCGTGTCCAGAGGGGGAGACTGTAACGCGACGAGGAACGAGACAACCCCAGGGGTGCCAATCCGCCTCGGCACTACCCTGAGATTAAGAAAAGAATCGCGCCGCGACCGAATGTTCTAGAAGGCCGCATGTTCGAGAAACTTCTAAAAAACCCTAACAACGCCCAAACAAGGGTTAGCAACGACTAGTATAAATACCGGTAGACGATCGCGGAGAAATCACTTTTTGCTGCGCCTGTGGGAGAGGACGAGGTAAGACCACGGCCGCCCATAGGTTAGGGAGAGTACGAAGCAATGCTATCGGACGCCCGGCAGCTCAGGAGAGGACAGGGGTTGCACCTGGACGCCTCTCTGGATAAATGGGAGAGGACGGCCATGAAGGCCGGCCGCCCGCCGAGAGGAAAGAACAGGGTAGCTTCCTGGCCGCCTGAAAGTAGGTTCACCAGGTTACTCTGTACGTCTTGGAGAGGACGGCCATGAAGGCCGGCCGCCGAGCTTACAGAGGACACCTGGTGAAACCGAGTCGTCGTCGTTTTTCCCAATAGGAGAGTACGGTTGAGATAAACCGGACGCCTGATGGGAAAACCTTTTATTAGTAAAATTATTTTAATCTTTCGTTGCTAACCTTCTTCAAAGGTTTATTGTAAATTCTACGAAAACTTTCGATGTACGAAACTAATTGGAAAATATATTCTTTGTTCAGAGAGAAATCCCAATTCCTATTCCTTGCGATACGAGAGAGAGAACCTGTTCCTACTAGTATGTCGGATCCTACAAAATTTAATATATTAGGTATTGTACACGTTTCGTACATTTATTTTATCATCAAATGGACCTAACTTACGTACAATTATATTAAATTTCAATAAAATAATAATATTTAATTTGAATGATTGATGATTATTTTCGTTTAAATGATTATCTGTCTTTTTGACACAAGCTTGGACATGAATGGCTAATTAGTGAATAATAATATTATGATTCTTATAATACAATGAAATAATTTTAAGAAAGAAATTCTTTAGCTATAAAACTATTGTATGAACTAAAAAAAAACATTATTGTTATATAAAATAACGAATATTATTATTTTTACTCTATTAATCTTAAACATTAAAATTGTCCAAAAGCTCAAACGTTTGTGCAGTAGATTAGTTAGAAGGATTTCCTGTTATTATTTTTAAGTTATTTTTGCAAATATCTAAATAAGACATAAATGTGACGAGCTTTATTCATCAATTATGAGAAAACTTAATTTCTGAACTAAGTTTTTCGACAATAACAAAAATATCATGTTAGTATTTAGACATCCGGGTTTAGTTGTGAAGAAAAGTTGTAAACGTAACTAACTTTAATAATACATATTATATATGGATTTCGGTTTTACGTACAACAAAAATAATGAAAAAAAAAACAAAAAAAATTCGTAGAAGTGACAGACAAGAAGCTTGAGGTTTAAAGTTTGGATAACGTGAAGCTACAATGCTCGCCTTGTCCTTGAATACAAAATAACGAAATTCAAATTTCATATTGAATAACGAAGACATCAATGCCGATTTCGATTCCAATAAGATCCGAATCCTTGTCCTTGAATACAAAATAACGAAATTCAAATTTGATATTGAATAACGAAGACATCAATGCCGATTCCGATTTCAATAAGATCAGAATAAAGACAGAGCGAGTCACTTAACATTTGCACTTCAAATATCTTTTAGTCGTTTTTAAAGAAACGTCAAATGGCACAAAGTTGAATGGTTTCAAGTTTTTATGTTATATTTTTTAGAGATCTCAGGGTCACCTTCATCTTTTTAAACGAGCTCAGTCATCAAAATTGGCGATAAGTGTACAACGAATAATTAATAACAATAATTATGATAAATGTAATAATGATGGTTATATTTCATAGTACTTCGAAGCATATTTTCAATGTAATATTTAAAAGACAATGGAATGAGTAAGTACTATGAAATATAACCATTATTATTACAATTATCATAATTATTGTGGCCCAGATATTAAAGGCCTGCTAATTATTTTCGATTTTATTAAGCGATGTGTAATTAAAATTGAATTTCATTAAAGTAGTGTTACCACAATTAGAAGCTATATAAACTAGTTTTAAGTTAAGTTAAGTGGCGCATTAATTTAGTATTGTATTGTACATGTGTGCTACATAGAGCCATACATGGTTTAAAGCATTAAATAAATAATAATAAATAATACATCGTGAAATTTGAATGATTATCTTAACACAACGAAAACTGTGACTAGAAATTCTAATCACATTTTATAAATTTAATGTTTATTTTTTACATTGTAATGATAATTTGATTACAATCTGAACTGCGAGCAACAAAAAAATATTACGTAACAAATATTTCACACTGTTAAAACGACGATAACTTTTTTAATGTTGGACCATGAGATTTGAACTTTATTTCAGAAGAACAATTGGTTTGCTACACGACGTGAAAAACATTTTTGAAAAAATTGCAGATTGTAGGAATTGCGGAGAAAATTCTAAAAGTTGTATTTTGCAACTTTTAGGCCCACATCAAACAGTTGTAAAATGCAACATTTAGTATTTTCAGTACAATTTCGACCAATTGCAATTTTTAAAAAAATCTCTTTCCACATCCTGTATTAAACTAATTGCTCTGGCTTCTAAAAAGTTCATATCGTATAGTCAAATATTTAAAAAGTTATAGTCTTTTTTAGAGAGTCCGAATATTAATTCGAGTCACTGTATGTATAAAAAGAAGAAAAAGAATGTTATATACAGTTTGTCAGGAAAGGCAGAGTTACAGAATTACAAATAAATAAATGTTATAAATACAGGTTAAAAGTATCTTCAAGAATTAATTTATACTCTAATCTTGTTTTTAATATTAAGTTGAGTGGGGGCAAAATCAGTTATACGAGTATCATAATAGGATTGTTTACAGGAAGCTAAGACTTAAAATGGGAGCTAAAAAGAAGCTTCATTTTTTCGAATATATTACAAAAGTTCATACGAGGTGTCCCAGAATTGAGGGAACAACCGTAGATGAGCTGATTCTACATGAGAAAATAAGTCGAAAATAGATTTTTGTTGTTCGAGACTGTTTTCTAGAAAATCCAATTGCAATTTTTCAAAAAATTTCTTTCCACATCCTGCAATAAACTAATTGCTCTAGCTTCTAAACAAAAGTTCATACCGTATAGTCAAATATTTAAAAACTGTAGGTAGTTTTCTCCGTATAAAGTTTATTTTATACATATATTAAATGCGTGCGTCATTTACGAAACGGAAAATTCAGGCAGGCGAGGAAAGGAAGGATCCAGCCTCAGGAGAAATTTCCTGGTGATGCGTAAGATATCCTTCTCAAGGGCATCCGACTATTGACCCAGTATGGTGTCGTCAGCAAATAAATATCGCGTGTCCAGGATAAATGCGAAGAAGAATGGCTGATAGTAGCTACATCTTCACGTATAAGCACATATCAAACAGATCGATTGGGGGCCTTTTATATAGGGTGCTTCTGAAATAGTGTATTATACTCCCTAATGCTGAAGAAAGAGGTTCCATAAATAATAATCATTGCTCTGAATCCATTCGTGCCTTATATTATCTGTATGTAGGCATTTAACAGATTTTTATGCGTTTGCATCATGTGCAAAATGATACACTTAACTTTTCGTTGCAAGCTTCCTTCTAAAGACTATAGTTGAGCGAAACAAATTTGTCCTTGTCCCGATTTTTATAAAATGACTTTACATAAACTTCTGCAATTTAATTATGTTGAAATGCTGAGGTACTACCCCTACTCCTAGAAAATATTTAATTAATTAAGCATATGATATCGAGAAAACATTAATGTACAAAATAAGATTTTCTAAGTAGAATCTATACTTAACCATTAAAGTTAAACGAAACAATAAAATATCAGTGATTCTAAGATATAAAACCGTATAAAATATAAAACCGTATATTTTATTGATATAAAAATATAAAAATCTGCAGCCTAGCAATAAATTACAGTGGTTGTGCAAATTATTCATACACCTATTAAAAACGATTAATTTTTTCAAAATTGCACCCGACAACTTGAGTTTTTTGAAACGATAGAAGCATTCGTTTACTAGTTAATGTGTACATTTTTTTTTTCCTTAATTGTTATTGGTCGCAATTGCGGAGGAAAAAGTAAAGGTGACGATTTTTAAGTTTTTTGTCTGTGCCTGTAATGAAAATTGAAAACATGTATTTTATAAAGCTATAAGTAACTTATATATATGTACAAAGTTTTATTGGGTAATTATACAGAAAAGATCTGCCTACTCCGATTTTGATGAAATTTAAATATGTTATACAGCAACACATTTTGAACAACTTTTTCCTTTTCTAATATAGGGGGGTCGCTTTTAGTTTTCGAGATATTTGCAAAAAACTATCGCTAATACTGTATTGAATTTTTCGTATTCTTGCACGCTCCGTGGCAACGTAAGCCTGTCCCGGTGCGGCGTTTGTTTACATTTTGACGCTGTGGAGGTGAGAGAGAAAACAGGGTCTCACTCTGGTCATGTATACAGTGGTCGAAATTTCTATAAAGTCACTGTGTTTTGTGCCCGTGCGAAATCAATACGGGCCGGTTTATGTACTTCTGTAAGGCCTGGTTTACGTTGTATTTTTGTCCAGAAGAATTTAAAAGTTGTTGCACACGTCTTGTTGTTACTGGGAGCTCCCATAAAGCTCACTCTATATATGTATGTATGATCAGAGTGAGACCCTGTTTTTTCTCTCATCTCTGCAGCGTGTTTACAAGCAATATGTAAACAAACGCCGCGCCGGGACAGGCTTACGTTACCGCGCAGCGTGCAAGAATACGAAAAATTCAATACAGTATTAGCGATAGTTTTTTGCAAATATCTCGAAAACTAAAAGCGACCCCCCTATATTGGAAAAGGAAAAAGTTGTTCAAAATGTCAATATCTATGTATAACATATTTAAATTTGATCAAAATCGGAGTAGGCAGACCTTTTCTGTATTATTACATTTAATTGAAATCGGTTGACGCATAAAAAAGCTATGGGCTTTGTAAGATGTAAAAATCTTTGAATTTACGGTTTGCGATTCTTTTAATATGCAGATTCTTACAATTTTTGCTATTTCCAATCAATTATATTTCATAACAACCTTGGTCGATTTCGGTAAAACTTTGTATATGTATAAAACTGACTTACTTACAATTAGACCTACCAACGGCACCTTCTAAATTGTCATTACAGGCACAGAAAAAAAATTTTAAAATCGTGACCTTTACTTCTTCCTTCTTATAATCCATCTAATAAATCTTCCTCCTTCTAATAACAATTTTTAAAAAATTATTTACACATTAACTAGTAAATTAATCCCTCTAACGCTTAAAAAAAGAAACACAAGCTGTTAGGACAAATTTTGAAAAAATTATTCGTCTCTAAAAGTTGTACGGTTAATTATTTACAAAAGCACCACCCTCTCCGATTTTGATAAAATTTATATATGATATAAATATGGACATTTTGAACAACTTTTTCCTTTTCCAATATAGGGGGGTCGCTTATAGTTTTCGAGATATTTGCAAAAAACTATCGCGAATACTGTATTGAATTTTTCGCATTCCTGGACACTACGCTGCGACGTAGACCTGTTTAGGTGCGGCGTTTGTTTACATTTTGACGCTGTAGAGATAAGAGAGAAAACAGGGGGGGGGGTGGAAAGGGCCAGCCTGACACCACACACACCCACCCAGTGCTTAACACGCACCCAGTGTTTTTAAAAAGAAGGTTTCCGTTAAGAAATTAACATTTGCACCAATTTTCACTATCATATTTGTAATCAGCACGTGAAAATACGTAAGAATCTAGAGCAGGCATGCACAGGTGGACGATTTGGGAGCAGGAGCAATCGACCCTACTCCTGAGCAGGGGTCGGAGCAGTGACCTTGCTCGGACGTATGGAAGGGGAACCCACCAATTGTAAACGGAGCACGAGAGAAGACGAGAAGAAGAGCGTATGAGAGTGGGGGCGGCGTCTACGTTGTTGTAGTCTGACCACTCCGGCGCGCTCTGCACTTCCCCACGCCCCTCCCACTCGTCTTCTCTCGTGCTTTGTTTACAAGTCACGCTTAGTGGGTTCCCCTTCCATACGTCCAATCTGCTCTGAGAGCATACGGGGAGCAACTTGGGAGCACGGGAGCTGCTCTGAGAGCAAAGAGCTGTGCATGCCTGATCTAGAGTATAATTTAGAAACAGTGGGTGCGTGTTAAGCACTGGGTGGGTGTGTGTGGTGTCAGGCTGGCCCTTTCCGCCCCCCTGTTTTCTCTTTTATCTCTACACCGTCAAAATGTAAACAAACGTCGCACCGAAACAGTCTACGTTGCAGCGGAGCGTTCAGGAATACGAAAAATTGAATACAGTATTCGCGATAGTTTTTTGCAAATATCTCGAAAACAAAAAGCGACCCCCCTATATTGGAATAGGAAAAAGTTGTTTAGAATGTGTTGCTGCATAACATATATAAATTTCATCAAAATCGGAGAGGGTGGTGCTTTTGTAAATAATTACCGTTGTACGAATACTTTGTACACTCACTGTATGTGCACATATTATAGTGACAAACTTTATCGAAAATTTTACTTTGATATGCTTTACTTCCTGCATATACTAAAGCACGCGAACACGACGGATCTTTAAACTTGATTTTCTAGAAACCAAAGTCTCAAACAAAAAAACTTATTTTCGACTTAATTTTGCATGTACAATCACAACCACCACTCCAAGGTTATACCATCCATATTGGGACACCCCGTCTGAACTTTTGTAATATAATACACTCCTCAAACCGAAAAATTGCTCCCACTTTACGTGATCATAACTCCGTCAAAAATTGCCGTATCGATATCGTTAAACAATGGTTTGAAAACCTCTAGGTTCAGATGCTGCTTCAAATTGTTGCTATGTTGGTTTTTTACAAAGTTGTAGCGAGATGAAGACAACATTGACGGTTAACAAAAATTTTGTGCAACTATAAAACATCACACGGGGAGCAACAAATTTTTTTGATAAATCGCGTTAATATCATTTGGAAGGATAATCTTTCCTGTGTAAATTCTATGGTTGTTGAATATTGTGCGATTTTTTTTATTCGAGTTATTCAACATTGAAGTAAATATGGGCTTTTTAACTTTAACTGGCTCCGGAAAGCGAAAAAATGATCGTAGAATCTTGTGCAAAAAAGCACTAGAAAGAGCGTTTCTTTCTCTTCAAAACACTCTTTCTGTTTTTTTCAATTTCATTAACATTTCGATATACCAGGTGTTTTTGTGAAAATATGCTTAAAAAATGCACAATTTCCATTTTTCCTTTAACTCGCTCTATCTCGGCCAGAAATGATCGTAATACCATGATCCGAACGTCAGATTGAAGCAGAAATTCTGTCGATTCGATTGAGTACCCCAGGAACTCGCTGCGACAATTTTTTGCCTATGGTAGCTCTGTTTGAAAAGTTAGTGCTTCGCAGAAATTAGCGCGCCACGTACAGCGGCTGCCTGACATCTCTGAAAAATTTGGACCAAACTCGATTCAAAATCAAAGAACTTTCGATAGAAATGAGATAGAGCGATGAAATTTTTTAAAAATTAAAACTGAAACTTTGCAGAATATAAGAAAAATAGGGAGATTATGGTACGAACGTTTTTTAACGTTGAGGAAATTCGTTAAACATGTAGAATTTCAAGAAAATGTGGTTTCTTCAGTACCAAGCGCGGAAAAAATTTTTTTTAACATGCTATACATATCATTTTCCGTAGATTTTTTCACTCTGATTTCAAATCTGTTCAACGAAAAAATTATTAACTTCCCGATTTTATAGGGAAGTTATTGTAATGACCCCGAAAATCGAAAATCGATTTTTTAGCAGATCTTCACGTTTTATGGTCATTGCAGCCATTTTAGACTATTTTCAGCAAAATGTTCGTATGTGTGTGTGTGTGTGTGTGTGCGCGCGCGCGCGCGCGCGTATGGCCGTTTCTATGTAATCAAATTTTTCGTTAACGTTTTCAGAAAAAGTAACAACGCGATCAGGATGATGACTGATGCAATCGATGTGCCCCGCTGTAACTTAGAGCTGATTAGATTTTGGTCCATTGTGGTCAAGTAGTTTTTTAGTTTTTTTCGAAAGAAGTTCATTCAACAATGCAATTTATACGAGAGAACAGAAAGTTTCCACCGAAGAAACAAACGTAATTACACAAAAAATTTTTTTAAAAATAAAAAAAAAAATTTTTTTCAATTTTTTTAAAAATAAAAAAAAAAATTTTTTTCAATTTTTTTAAAAATAAAAAAAAAAATTTTTTTCAATTTTTTTTGTACCTTATGGTGATGTTTCCGCTTACAATAATCGAAAATTATCCCAATGCAAGAGTGAGTTAATCATCTCTGCTCCCGAGAATACATTTTCAAAGAATATCGATGAAAGTACAAAAAAAATTTATATTACAATCTTTAAAAAAACAATCAGTTCAAAACGAATTATTAACTGAGATTAAATTGAAAATTACTATATGATAATTATTAATAACATTGATGTTGAAAACGGATTGGTTAATGGAGCACACACACACACACACATGCGGAATATTAAAATTTATTACTTTTCAAGAAAATACTAAAATTCCGTCTATATTGTGGTTAGAATTTCAATTGGCCAGAGTAGGAGTGAAAGTAAGAACTCGTTATCGTGATTATATGAAAAATGCAAATATTGATCAAAATTTAACACCAATAATAAAAATATCGAATCAAGTAAATATGTCGAGTGAGGAAAAATATCAAATCACACGTAGTCAATTTCCAGTGGTTCCTGCTGAAGCGATTATGATTCATAAAAGTCAGGGACAAACATACGAGAAAGTATGTTTGGATTTTAAAAAATCAGAAAGGCGAACTTTACAAATGTTGTATGTAGCACTGAGCAGAGTTTCAAAATTGAGCGCGGTTTATATATTTTGGGACAATTTAAATTAACAGTATCGAAGAAAACCAAGATCATTACTGCAAACCCAGATATTGAGGAGTTGTATCGTTTGCGAAAAACTAATTAAGACAATTTATTTTGCAACATTAGTATGCTATAACAAGGAACCAAGCGAGCAACGAGCCTGCGATGTTGGTTGCCATATGCGACGCCATATAGCAAACATTTTGATAAGTAGAAAACTAGTGAATTTCCCTGAAAACGTATAATCTTATTAAAACGTACACTTAATAATGATAATAATATACTGCAACTAACGAATCGGGAAGTTCTTTGTGTGGCTCGTGAGAGTCACACATCAAATAAAAAAAAACATTAATAGCTATAGGTATTACTAGCCATGCGTACCACTAACCCTTTCGCAAGAGCAGTCCTATCCGCGAGCTCGCAAAGCGAGCGAGCAAAAACAACCCTACTGGCGAGCGAGCGAAGCGAGCGAGCAACAATAACCCTCTAGTTACATTAGTTTTGTTCACAGAAATCGATTTCCTGCAAAATCCTGAGGTCGTAGACAAATTTTGAGACCAGATTTGAAAAATGAAGCTTCTTTTTAGCTCCCAGTTTAAGTGTTAGCTTCCTGTAGACAATCTTGTTATGATATATACTCATATAACTGATTTTACCCCCATTCAACTTAAAATTAAAAACAAGATTAGAGTATAAATTAACTCTTAAAGATAGTTTCAACCTGTATTTATAATATTTATTTGTTTATAACTCTGTAACTCTGCGTTCCCTGACAAACTGTAAGTATATAACATTTTTTTTCCTCATTTTATATAAAGTTTGTATCAACACACATACATATACATATAAAGAATCAATATTGTATTTATGAGAATATTTGGGTACGTAATAAGTAGACTGCGGGTGTTTATGTAATTTAAAATTTTTATAGACGAATTTGAAGATAGTGAAATATTAAATGAAATCTTATTTTCGGTAGTAGTAGCCCTTGTAGATCTGAAATAAATAAAAATTCTACTAAATTCCGTCGAATTTTTACCACGTTTTTTTATATTCTAGCATTTTTTTAAAATTTTTAGAAGCCATAAATGCATAAAGATCCGCTGTCTAGTAATAAATATCTAAGTATGCGTAGAAAATATTGGAACCATTGCAATACATACCATTCAATTATTTTGCAATCGGATATGTTGCAATATACAATTTCCTCTATATTTAAAATAAGTATTAGATTGTACAAGTTCGTTAGCGTCGATGATGATACAGATTTCGAGAAACGTTATTTAAAAGTGTGTTTGTGTTCGCTGTGATAAACAAGTATATCAACTCAAGGATAGTCCAGGAGTGCTTCATCGCCGGTATCGACCAGTTCTCTGTTTTGTTAGGTAGAAGTACATTTAAAGATGAGTAAACAGAACACTCATTCTCGTCTAATAAAGCCTTATAGCTTTGTGGCCATTTATTTACTTTCTTTGTTTTTATCATATACAGTTAGGAGCATAACAATCACTAGACTGCGGTTCTTTATGCATTTATAATATGTCGAAATATGCAAAATATATGCAAGGTATGATATATGCAAAATATATGTATAGGGAATGCATGTACGGATTTGTAAAATAGTAATTATTTTATTGTTTTATTTATTATAATGTAAATTACAATATAAATACAACAATAGATTTTTCTATAGTGTCGATTGTAAATTGATGCCTCTTGTCTGTTAAAATTAATTTATACGCTGAAAAAGAGCGTTCCACATCAAATGATGATATAGGGGCATATTTTTTATCCCAATGATGTGCAAGAACCTCTCATGGTCCTTCAACGTGTTCACCTTTCAAAATCATGCTTATTTTTAATAATACATTAAAGTGTACATTTCGTTTTAATACAGATTCCATTTTATGTGTAACCTTTTCTTCATAACACCGGGTATAATTTTTAAATTTTCTATAACTGTAGTTACCAAATCTATAGATTCCGTTACAGGTAATCCTATTGTTTCCAATTTCTTCATGGCCTCAGGTAACATTTGGAAATGGCTCTGAATAATATTTATACAAAATTTCTGCATTTATGCAAAATTTATGCAAGAAATATGCACTTATGCAAAACATATGCAATATGCAAAATATGCAAAATATAAATTATATACAGTTTTTTATCTATTTTCGATAAAAATACATACATAACAAATAACCAAGATATTCAGTATAGTCAAGTTAGGCGGAGTCCATCAATTATTTGGGCATTCCTTATACATAGTGGATAGGCATCGCGAGCTGTCGGCCGAACAGGTCATGGTAATGAAATCATGTTACGTTACGAAACGTAAGGATGGTGTAACATACGACGGTGATCCTTTCGACGCAAGTTTCCGAAAGATAGGACGTTTAGCAATGATATCTACATTTATATCGGAGAATTACATAAAATCACACCGTGTGATTGGCACACTAATGATATCTCATAACAATGTTTGATACTAAGATATTCGTCACATCACGCACATCGCATAAAGGCTTGTGTTCCGCAGATACTACATTATGGAATATTTTTTGTATTCGTAACGTAACAGAATTCCACAGCATTTTGGCACTCTCTGAGACGTGTTCCTATGTCCTATACAGCAGGGGTCGGCAAACGTCGTTTGGAAAGGGCCAGAACGTAAAATTTTTAGCCTAGGAGGCCGGGTAGCAAGCTCGAAGATATTTACATGGGTAGGTAATTCTACTCATAGAGCAATGAAAAAAAACAGGTTCAAAATTTCTTTATTAGGAAGTGATATTTTAACATAATGTTTTTTATTTTACGTAACTTTATTTATTTTTTTCGTGTTCATTATCCTTGCGGGCCTGATTAAAAACAGGCGGCGGGCCGGATTTGGCCCGCGGGCCATAGTTTGCCTACCCCTGCTATACAGGATCAGGCACCTAAGACTCCTACCGCAAAATATCTCCATTGTTTTGAGTAAAACGAAAAAATGTTTCAGGAAGAAAATGTTCGATTCAGTCCCTCCTATAATTTTTTACCTTTTTTCTATATTATCCAGTAGATTTCGACACAACAATGTGAGAAATCCGAGGTTCAATCCTGGAGGATCAATGGTACAAAGTTATATGTAAGGGGCTAGTATACCTTCTAGTAAATAGCAAATATCTAGCAAATAACTAGAATCTTACTAGATTTTCGATCGAAAAAGTGGGTCTGCGCGAATCGATTGTTTGTCCTTATTTGAGCAAATTGTGGGCTGGGTGAGGGCTCATTCGAAAGAGGAAGGTTCACCGCATGGTGCTCTGGTCATCCCATCATTCAAAAAGTCTTTTGGAGACAGAAAAATGCATTGAAATCTGCTGGTTTTTTTCCTAGATTTTTACTTTACTTTGGGCCCTCATATTATTAGATATAAACATAATGTCTTTAAAATCATGACCAGAGCACCATACGGTGAACCTTCCTCTTTCGAATGAGCCCTCACCCAGCCCACAATTAGCTCAAATAAAGACAAACAACCGATTCGCGCAAACGCATGTTTTGAGCCATTTTTCTAGTGAGATTCTAGTTCCTTTCTAGTTACAAATCGAGCGATTTCTAGTGTTTTTGACAGGTTAGTGTCGCCATGTTGTGTGTAATGACGGTCACGCGCCGCTTACCGAGCGGAACTGCTAGGTGGCACCACAATCACGCGCTGATGTTGATCACGTAGATTCCCAACCAACTAATTAATTGTCGGCATTACCTTATGGGGAACGTTCTTAAATAAATTAACGTGTGTCTTCATTGAAGGTTTATTTTAATCTCTTTTTACAAAAGCAATTCTTTGGTAGGGAACCAAACGAATTTCTCGAAACTCTTTTCTCTTTTTGAAGCTGTTTTCTTTTACTAATTGTAAGTTTAGTAAAAGTTAAATTAATAAAAATTCTTTCTGCAGGAAATTTTACTTGAAGATATTGACTGAATAAATTTTTTGTTATTTAATTTCTACCAAAATTTTACATTCTACAACTGTTTTATTCTATTGATTTATCTACTACCTTAAATTGCACCAACTCATTTTTGTCATAATTATTTGTCAGAATTATCAGGCGGCATATGTAAGTAGATATATTTTCTTTTAAAAACAACTGTAAATGATAGCTATTTTAATCTCTTCTTACAAATGCAATTCGTTGGTAGGTAACCAAACTAACGAATATTAACAAAGTAACCAAAACTATTTTACAAAATTTACAACTAATCAATATTCAAATAGAGATTCACATTATCGACATCTGTCTGCTTTATCGACATCCGCCACAACCGCGTGCTTGTGCTGCTAGCTAGCGGCTCCGCTCGGTACGCGGTGCGCGACCGTCATTATACCCAACATGGCGGCGCTAGCCTGTTAAAAACACCGGAAATCGCTCAACTTTAAACACTTATAACTTTTGAATCATTGATCCTCCAGGACCGAAACTTGGTTTTCTCACATCTTCTCGTCCAAATCTACTGGATAACATCGGAAAAAGGCAAACATTTATAGGAGAAATGCAAAAATGTCTGGTTACGCAAGGAAAATAGCAGCCGCCCTGGCCCGTAACAAAGTAACCCTTCGAGTACAGTAAAGGAATGAAATGATTCAAAACAATGTTATGCATATCGAACAGTTACATTTATTTTCTTGGTCCAACTATGGTTAGGCGTAGTCAACACAGTTGCTATGATAACTATGTCATTCAACACGGTCATCATAATATTTCGTTCCCTAGTTTTCAAATCTCTATAGTATAATTATACATGTACCTTTATATCGAATGTTAATAGGCATACACATTAACTAATGTACATTCGTTTTTCCGTAGTTTCACTACGTACGTAGATTACAAAGGGTTTGTTTTTTTAATAGCAAGTTGTTATACAAAGACGTTTATAATACCAATACTAAACACGTATATCACTAAATATGTATTTAGTTTCTTTTTTGGTATCTCAATCTTCAGATTGTCCTACAAATATCGGTCGCCGTCAATGAACACATTTTATTGCAATAATAATTTGATTCTATGCAGGAGTTTCGGTACGTTCAAATTCAAAACTTTGGTACTTAAGCGTAACGAAATAATTATTAAGTCATCTACTTTTACAATTACGGAAACAGGCGTCACTTTGGAGGAGGTACATACATGTGACTCCCCCGTTCATAAACAAATATATCGGTAATAAGTTTGTTTTACACTTACATTTGTTTGTTTAGCAAATAGCTAATCAATGATTTATACAGTGGATCCAAACAGTATTTTTGATTCAGGAAAATTGTCGATGTTTAATCTATGTTGATTTCGTAAAAACCAATAGCACAAAAATAAATTTGGACTCATTTTGAAGCTTGAAATCTCTTCTTTCGAAGAACATTGATCATTTCCTTGTAATATGTTTTCGCATCATTCAGTGGATGGAAAACTGAAGACCAATATTTCCTAAAAAATTACTATTTGAAATCTCTGTAAAAACATTGGAAAATTGTTTTCGCAACTGAATCTACCGGAGATTTAAAGATTGAAGCCTCGTCTTTGTAAAGACCTTTTAAAAGTTGTTTTAAAAGATTTTTTCCACTGTTTTATAGAATAAAAAAAGTCCTCGTGATGTACATTATTTTACTGTAAATTTGGAAGTACACCTTTCATTGATAGTTTAATGAAACAGCCCCAAAAAATCGTGCACGAAGTTTGTTTAGGTCGTTGCAAAGGGGAGGCTTCAATCTTCGAACCTATCATTAATTGATACATGAAAAAAATTTGATATTTTTAGAGACGCTTCAATTCATAGCATCTTCGAGGGAAATCATCTTTGCAGTGTTCCATCCGTTACATCTTGTAAAACTGGGCTGCTCTTTTCCTTGCGTAACCAGAAATATTTGGCTCCTTCCTATGTTGTCCACTAGATTTCGACGAGAAGATGCGAGAAATCCAACTTTCCATCCTGGAGGACCAATGGTTCAAAAGTTATAAGTGTTTAAAGTTGAGCGATTTCCTAACCTGCCAAAAAACACTGTAACTCGCTCAACTTTAAACCCTTGTAACTTTTGAACCATTGATTCTACAGGATCGAAACTTGGATTTCTCGCATCTTCGCGTCCAAATCTATGGATAAAATAGGAAACAGGCAAAAAGATCTGGTGGCGCAAGGAAAAGTTTGCCCTAAAACTGCCTTAACGAAAAATGAATGATAATTCGTAGAACTCTCAAGCTTCATAATGAGAAATCGGAAATTTAGTGTACAAATAGTTCTTGAATCCACCGTATATTAAGATTAACGAACACCAGTAAAATAAAATACTGTTTTCACAATCAGCATTTCGGAGGTAACTGTTAAGTTATATGAATGCGGAAGTGGACATACATTGAAGGACAATCCTATCGTTTTCCCCGAAATTCCTCGCCGTAATGGTTAATACACTTAAACAACATTCATTTGGCGCACCAAATATGATTCGAATATTCTAAGGCCGAAAAATTTGAGGGTACACACTTTCATTAATTTGCACATTCGATATATTTGATGATATCACACACAAATATTTTATATGATCACGATCAACTACGCGCTACTTACTTAGCAATTACAATGTTAAGTAAGACAAAAATACTAATTGTAAGACCTATATGTATAAGGTTACACCATTTTTCGTTTTCATATAGTACATATGTACCTACTATTCGAGAAATGGTAAAAAATAGTCTACTGTTAGATACGTGTTCAACGGTTTATATGTCGTATGGTGAAGTGCCCAAATATGGTATAGTCGCCTATTATGGAACTACCTTATATCTTGTAAAGCAGAAGTCACACTCTAGTAAGAAAATCCTCAAACAATAGTTGACCATGTTTACTCAACAGTGTGCAATGCAATCGCACCATTCTGCAGATTTTAGTATCGATCCTCCGCCAAGTGTGTCTCCACGTGTTGAATATTTTTGTGGTTAGATTTTCGATTGTATCTTTTTCAAGGAAGGTAAGTGATTTTGAAATGTTTGAACATATCTGTAGTTTCAGTTTATTTATATTAATGTTTGCCAACTGTTGGTTTGGGCTGAAATTCATTTTCTCTTTCTCAGTAGCTAGTATTATCAGTCCACGAGGAATTCCCAATATGGCACTACCAAAGGTTCCCTAATATGGGTATAGCTATATATTGACATTCTTGGTGTGGGTGCACTAGGTGTCATATTAGGGACTCAAGGTGTACCATATTAAGAACTTCTTTCGCTGGAACCTGCAAATGACACACTACAAAAAAAAATATTTTTCCCAAGCTGTATTAATTTTTTAACAAACTTGACCCCAGAATCTTATAGGGAAGAAATGCATTTACAACTGGTAATTTTTTGGGCAAAAAAGAGCATTCTAAAATAATAAAAAAATGACATCAACAGTGGTTCATATTTGGGCACTTTACCCTACGTTTCACGATCTTTTCCCATGGAAAACAGCTTCCTTAGTCAATAATGGCGTCGGAGACAAGTTTTCTTTGCTTATTTTGAAGAGGTTTCACTTTATCTTAATATGTACCGAGTTTTAGTACATGAGATCATTATACTTTTACTTCTACTCGTCGTAGTTTGAAGCTAACTGCTAGTATCCTAGAAAGGTATAAATGCAGTTGTTTGGCAATAGTCGTGCTCAGGTTATTACCAAACTGCGGATCTTTATGCAATTTACAATTTTTGCATGTAGACGAATTTTAAGAAACTGAAATAAATTAAAATAATAGTACTACATTCTGTCGTATTTGATATCCTAACATTTCATGAAAATTTTCAAAAGCCATAATTGCATAAACATCCGCAGTCTAGTGATTACTCTTATAGACGAGAGAACTTTCGTGTGTTTCCAAATGCGAATAGTAATTGTAGACCGTTCTTGTAATAATTGTGAACGTTCGACAGTTGGATTTGAATGTGCAGCAAAGTCTTGATCTAAGAAAAACCCTCGGGTCCATACCGTTTCTTAGATCCTGTGTGTGGTTACTGCAAACCACCAATTAAATACAGTTCAAATTATATCGTGTTTAAGTCTCATTAAGAAATAATGAAAAATAAAAAAACTTTGTAGTTGGATTAGTAGTGGTTCACACGGACATACCCGACACCGTATCGGATTACGCAGCACGTTGACACTGTACAGTCTTCCCTCGCATAGTGATATAGTTAGACTGCGGATCTTTATGCATTTATAGCAAAATTGAGTAGAAGTAATTCAAAATTGTTAAAAAATGTTTAAAATTGAAAACGTCAATATATGATTTCTTCTCTTTTAAAATCATTAAGGAAAAAAATAACGTTCAATTTATTTTCTATTCCTTGCAATCAGTGCAGACAATTTTTATTTTGCATAAAGATCCGCAGTCTAGTTATAGCAAAGTCGAGATCTAGCTCCCATCGCCTGTTCCAAGTAGGGACAGAGCAGGGGAAGATCATGTAGAGAAACTATTTTTTTATGAGTGCGTCGACCGCACCGAAAGTACAAAGGATGCCGAATGTAAAAAAGGACAGCATGTAAACACCGAGGCTTGAGCTTCTTGGCCCCTCGCGGGGATGCTCCCCAGTGGAACGGGTAGGCAAAGGGACAGTGATTGCAGAGATCCTCAGGGAGTTATATCACGACTTTACTACGTTCTTTGACGTTTACTTATTGTACATAGAAAAAAGCATAACGCGGAAACAATGCAAATAGGAAAGTTTTCTATTTTCCATTCTTTTTACACAGAACTTTTACCAACGTGTTTTGTAAGATTTTTCTAATTAAAATCAATCTAAATACGGCAATATTTCGAACATATTCACTGATTTAAAGTGTGATCATAACTCCCTATGATATAGGTAAATATATACATATATCTCACAAATATGTCGGTAAAAGTTCTGGAAATACAGAATAAAAAATAGAAAAGTTTGAAAATAGAAAAGTTGCAATCGATACGTAGGCCTTCGACCTATGTCGATTTTGCATCCAAAAATTCTGAAAAAATTCACTGTCACATGTGTCACTAGGTGGAATGTGCATTAATTTTTTCGTAATTTTATATTGAGCAAAACAGAAGAAGTACAGCATAATTCGTGTGTAGTCTAATCCAGATAGTGAGGGTGGGGATCCCATCACAATTTTATGCTTACGGATTTTTTAAAACATTGCTTTGCAACTAAAAATTCTGAAATAATTCACTGCTATGTGTGCCACTAGGTGGAATGTTCATGAATTTTTTCGTAATTTTATATTGAGCAGAACAGAAGAAGTAGAGCATGAATTATGCACATGAATATGTGTAGTCTAATCCAGATAGTGAGGTTGGGGATCCCATCACAATTTTATCCGGATTTTTTAAACAATTGATTTTGCATCCAAAAATTCTGAAAAAATTCACTGCTACGGGTGTCACTAGGTGGAATGTGCATTAATTTTTCGTAATTTTATATTGAGCAGAACAGAAGAAGTAGAGCATAATTCGTGCATAGTCTACCTCGATAGTGAGAGTTTGATCTCTTTTTAACCAGGGAAATCTCACAAATAAGTTAGTAAAAGTTCTGGAAATAAAGAATAAAAATAAACCAGCTTTATATTCGCGTTAACATTGCAATCGATACGTTGGCCTTTGATCTATGCGGGCTGTTACGCCACTGTGCGTCTTTTCCTTTCCGCATGCTGTCCTTCTTTGCGTTCCGTTTTCTTAGATCAAGACTTTACTGTAAATCGTATTGAACTTCCGTTTTTTAATATCGTGACCAGTGTGTACATATATTTGTCTTTTGCGCTGTTAGAATATTTTTGTCGGTTACTTAAAATTGTTCTTATAAATAGAAAGCTTATCGATTCATGTAAACGTTTACAAATAACTGTTTGACAGTAGCTACAAATCAACCCTGTATCCCTTACCTTGCTGCACACAAATGCTTATAATTTCGAGAAAAATTGAAGTGTTCGAGCCATAATTGGCTCGCATAGATGTATGTATAAGTATACGATTTTGATTCCTTAAAAGACAATGATCCAAAGATTTATCGATAACGTGTCGGTAATGTTATCAAATTATTCCATAGATTTCGTCAGTCTATTTCTTAATCTTTTAAATATATAATACTTATGTATTATACTCGTAATCGAAATTATAAACGCATATGGAAATTGATTGCAAATAATAGATGCCTTGTGTTATTATTTTTCATTGTTCCGTTTAAAAAGATTGCTTTCATGAATTCGTTACCAGTTGAAATTTTGTACTACATTTCCTGCAAACAAATTTTCAAAAATGTACGAAGCTTTCTTCGTGTTTCTCAATATTAAAAATCAGTAATTAAGGGCCTGATAAGAATATATTTAACAGAAATTGTTATAGAGTGTAACTATACTTCAGTGGTTTATATTTAATCCAGCAGATCAAAATTTTTAAAATGACTTCCATAAGGCTGCAAAAAGATCCCTATAAAAAATCATTTACAAAATTATATACAAATTTTTTCTTGTATTTGAAGACTTAAGATATATGTATGTCAAAACTATTATGGACTCAAAAAATGTTTTTTCATTACTTTATCAGTCCCATAAAAATCATTCAAATTTTCGACCGTGAACGGAATTGGAAAACGAATCATTTTTATTGCAATGTATTTTACTTTAGACGTCAGTAGAACAAATTCAAGACGTAAAAGAGAGCGCTGAATAAATTTTCACATCGTTTTTAAGTTAAACAATTCAAATGCTTGTTTTTTACTTTATATATTTCTTTAAATGAAGCCTGCGAACGAATTTATTTCGATTACGTGTTTTTTATAATTTTTTATATTTTATTTTCGATTACACAAATTATGTTTACATATCTAGGTCCTAGATATATGTATATGCAAAATCAACCACTGTGCACGAGTCGAAAAACCGAACATTTATACGAACAAGGAATGCAATTTTTCTCTTTGTTCCACCAAATCTAACGGATACAACTAAACTTATCTCTGACTGGTTTCTATTAGGGCTGTTACTTTTTCGAAGCTTCGACTCTTTGAAGATTCGAAGGAACGATGGGAACTTCGAAGTGTACTTCGAAGTTATAACTTACGAGTTTCATGTTATGTCATGATTTATGACAAAGAAAAATATACATAAAAAATTTGACTGAGAATTTTCACAGAATATATAAATACAATAAGTATGTTCAATGTTCATATTTATCCTTTCTGTATTAAACTTATATCAAAATTATAAGTGTCCCAAGACTTTCTGTGCCCCCAACCAAATTACAAAGTTTATTATACATTTTATCATGTACTGTACTGATATAAATATTATGTGTCATAAAATATTGGGGTATTGGTTTACGATAAACTTTACTTTACCGGACTCAAAATTGGTGCCTTTCTCCTATAAATTATGATGTATTTGGTATGTAATCAACTAGATTTGTACTCAGGGCGGCTGCAGATCGAAGTTTCGATCCTGTAGAATCAATGGTTCAAGAGTTATGCTTGCTTAAAGTTGAGCAATCTGCAGTGTTTTTGACAGGAAGAGCGCCGCCATATTGGTTTATAGTGACGACCGCGAGCCGCCTACCTTGCCGCCGCCACCGACCTAATCACCAACCAAATCTACGTGTCAAAAACACTGAAAAATGCACGACTTTAAGCAAGCATAACTCCTGAACCATTGATCCTACAAGATCGAACCTTCGATCTGCAGCCGCCCCTGGTACAAATCTACTGGATACATACCAAATACATCATAATTTATAGGAGAAAGGCACCAATTTTGAGTCCGGTAAAGTAAAGAGCAGCCTTTGTTTAAAATGCCCAACTTCAATCTTTTAGCTGTGGTGGCGTATTTGTTTCGAAACGTGGGAGTGTCCAATCACTTTTTACACTCACTGTAAATGTATCAAATATTATATAACTTAGCAGTGACATTTAGAAGTTCAATGCGTCGAAAGTCCGTTTCTTTTAATCTTTTAATATAATTTCGATTTTTATCACCTTCGAAGTTTCTGAAATCAAAGCTTCGAATCTGGAACATCTTCGACCTTCGAAGGAAAGTAACAGCCCTAGTTTCTATGCGCAATTGTAGAGAGCGAGATACTACGAATCAAATAATCTGTACATACAGTCATAACAGCAACAATAACAATAACAACAGTAATTCGATAATACTTAGGACGATTGGAAAAAAGGAGAAAACGGATTCGATTCTGCAATCTCTCTGGATCTTTACAAGACTTCTACTACATCTATAAAATTATCATGTGAAAATATAATTATCATGTACATGTTTTTACAGTGTCTCATAAACATCTGTAAATAAGACCATCATACTCTGATTTATACAATAATACATATACTCTTACTCTTCGTATTAGAACGGAACAAAACTGCGAGATAGATACTACAAGAATGTTATAGAAATTTAAAAGTAAAAATCGAAGCACACTAAGGAGTATAGATAATGTGTTACATGAAAACACATAACTATTTTCATAATTATAATTGTCATTCTGAATATATAAGAATAAAACTTTGAGTCACTGTATAGATGTTTTATTTGCATAATCCAC
Organism: Lasioglossum baleicum; assembly: GCF_051020765.1. Taxonomy (NCBI): domain Eukaryota; kingdom Metazoa; phylum Arthropoda; class Insecta; order Hymenoptera; family Halictidae; genus Lasioglossum; species Lasioglossum baleicum. The sequence goes on along the minus strand of NC_134936.1, from coordinate 4,227,368 downwards.
GCAGACAAATGCGTTCATAGTAATAATGTGCACAATTTTTTAAGATGTATGTCAATATAAAATCATAAAATATATAGATATATATTATAGTGTTTCAACTATAAGGTTTATAGAATATACAAAATATTCTTCAACAAATAAAATATTTTTGACAGACTCTTTGAATCTACTGATGTTTTCATCAGAAATAAGAGTTCATAAATAAGAAATTTAAGAGCTGGAATTGTTTAGTTTCATTAAACATTGTATGAAAAACATAATATTGTGAATAGACTCGGTAAATTCACATGCTTATATGTATAGTCTAATAAATATACTAAAAATTTTGGTTTCGATCGACTAGTGAGTGGACCTATACTTTATTGGTAGCGTAAGGTAGCCATAGTGGTTAATAATACCAATTTATAAATAACTTTTAATTCTGTAACAATTAAAATTTGTTATATAATTTTGTATTGCATACAAAATAAATATACCCAGATAGCACACGGTCTCAAAGACGTCTATTTTACGTCTATGTTAACTCTGAAAGTCTTACGTCCTAAAAAGACATCTTTAAGTCCATAAACAGTGTGGTTTTTATATACAGGGTGTCCCAAGACCCCTTCGACTCCGGGAAATGGGAGGTTCCTTAGGTCATTTGAAGCAACATTTTCCTTTGCACCAATGTCAGCCGGGGCTTTGTTTAGGAGTTATTAACGAAAAACACGGACCAATCAGAGCGCGACCTAGACGCGCGATGGCACGTTCAGCCCGGCGCGCCGGGAGACGAGCGTGGTGTAACGCCGCGATGCCGTAACGAACAAGAGTTTCTCGAGATTATGTGAATCCTCCCCGATTTAGATGAGCTTTGGATATGTTGTCAAGACCATGATTCTGAACAACATTTCCCTTTACAGTTTTTGTCGGCCGGCTTTAGTTTACGCGATAAATGTAAAAACTTGTAATTGTAAATCGATCGATGTACTATCTGAACTATCTCCTCTCCGATTTCGATGAGCTTTGGATATGTTGTCAAGACCATGATTCTGAACAACATTACCCTTTACAGTTTTTGTCGGTCGGAAGAACTTTACTTGTCAATTCATATGGGTGGATCTCTTTACCCGACTTACGGCAACTTTACACGAACGAGGGAAAAAGCAGAAACTGATTGTATTAAAACCTCACTTATTCAGCCGTAAATCCATTTGCTGCTTCGAAATGTGTGTCACTGGGTCACTCGGTGACGAACTGCACAGATGTCTTCAGGTATACGACAGTACCGAAAGCTAAGGGACATACGGCCAGGTCGACGAACTGCACAGCCGGTGGTAAAAGGCCTAAGGGATGCGCGGTCAAGTCGACGATCCAGAATTTCACTTTCACTTTCGAATCGATAAATAATTCGCATGTTTATTTCACACAGATGCCTTGAAATTTTTCCACACTCACAATCACAGTTCACATTTGTCAACACATAGTTATGCACTAATAATAATTGCCATATCCCTTGTCCTGCTGCACAAATCACAACAATCAGGTAATGCAATCACTAGACTGCGGATTTCATGCATTTGTAGCAAACATGAGTAGGTGCATTTTAATACAGTAGAGAGATTAAAATAATTTCAAAACACCAATGTATTATTTTCAAATTCTTAAAATGATCACAGTAAGAATCAAATATCTGTCTGGCTCCTGTCCCTTGTAATAGCGGCAGCCAACATTCATTTTGCATAAAGATCCGCAGTCTAGTGATTAGATTAAATAATCGTTTAATTAGTTTAAGCAATTATTATTAGTGCATAACTATGTGTTGACAAATGTGAACAGTGATTGTGAGTGTGGAAAAATTTCAAGGCATCTGTGTGAAATAAACATACGAATTATTTATCGATTCGAAAGTGAAAGTGAAATTCTGGATCGTCGACTTGACCGCGCATCCCTTAGGACTTCTACCACCGGCTGTGCAGTTCGTCGACCTGGCCGTACGTCCCTTAGCTTTCGGTACTGTCGTATACCTGAAGACATCTGTACAGTTCGTCACCGAGTGACCCAGTGACACACATTTCGAAGCAGCAAATGGATTTTCGGCTGAATAAGTGAGTTTTCAATACAATCAGTTTCTGCTTCTTCTCTCGTTCGGGTAACGTTGCCGTAAGTCGGGTAAAAAGATCCACCCATATGAATTGACAAGTAAAGTTCTTCCGACCGACAAAAACTGTAAAGGGTAATGTTGTTCAGAATCATGGTCTTGACAACATATCCAAAGCTCAGCGAAATCGGAGAGGAGATAGTTCAGATAGTACATCGATCGATTTACAATTACAAGTTACTTATCGCGTAAACTAAAGCCGGCCGACAAAAACTGTAAAGGGAAATGTTGTTCAGAATCATGGTCTTGACAACATATCCAAAGCTCATCCAAATCGGGTAGAAGATAGTACAATCGATCGATTTACAATTACAAGTTTTTACATTTATCGCGTAAACTAAAGCCGGCCGACAAAAACTGTAAAGGGAAATGTTGTTCAGAATCATGGTCTTGACAACATATCCAAAGCTCATCTAAATCGGGGAGGATTCACATAATCTCGAGAAACTCTTGTTCGTTACGGCATCGCGGCGTTACACCACGCTCGTCTCCCGGCGCGCCGGGCTGAACGTGCCATCGCGCGTCTAGGTCGCGCTCTGATTGGTCCGTGTTTTTCGTTAATAACTCCTAAACAAAGCCCCGGCTGACATTGGTGCAAAGGAAAATGTTGCTTCAAATGACCTAAGGAACCTCCCATTTCCCGGAGTCGAAGGGGTCTTGGGACACCCTGTATAGCCATAATCTATGATAGTAGTAAGTATTAGCATTGGCATTATTTGTTCGAGTTATAGTGTTTTTGCTTCAATTACAATTTCAATTCCAATTTCAATCTCAATTTCAATCTCAATTTCAATTCCAATTTCAATTTTTATTGTGAATTTAATTATAATTTTAATTTTCATTATGTCAACTCCACATGCGTTCTTCTGATAAAGCTATTGGGTTGGCAAGAAAGTAATTTTGGTATTTTAAAGTGAAAATAGAGCCCAATTTTTTCTATCCAAGCAATGAATTTTAATGAATAAGATATTTTCCCTATTATTGGATGATCTTTTGCCAAAAAGAATAAATAAATATTTTATTGATTAATGTTCATATTGCTTGAATAAAGAAATTCGGTTTTGTTTCACCGTAAAATACCGAAATTACTTTCTTGCCGACTCAATATTTATTGGTTTGACTTTGAACCCGTTTTTGTCAAAATCTATTTTTACTCTTCCCTTCTTTTAATTTAATTAATATTTATGGACCTTTAAGACTTCTTAGGAATGTCTTAAAGACCTCTCAAATGTCCTACGAATGTCTTCTGAACGTCTTTAAGACGTACCGTTTTCTAACACAAGACGTTCAGAAGACATTCTGGGCATCTTTAAGACGTCTGAATGACCAACTGCAGACGTCTTGAAGACGTCTTTGTGCTATCTGGGTATGCATTTCGGAAAAAGTAACAATGAAAAAATGGTTTTTACGTAAAAAAGTAAAGGTCACCTTGACTTTTTTAAGCAGCACCATATGTTTTGGACATCATAGGATTGTTTCTGACGTCGAGACGAATTTAACAGTATACTATACCATGACCTTGAAATGACTTCAAACTTGAAAATTTTGTGTAAGCGTAATTTTAATGAAAAATTATTTCTTACAATATAAATCAAGTTACATCAGATGTTCGAACTGCGATCCACCTTCTATGATACGGAACTCCGCTCTTTGTATTAGATTTGTGTATTATTTTTTTTGTGTTTTTTTTTTAGTTTATAAATCGTTGGACAGGAACGTATGGGTCCAATTCGTTGGCCACCGCGTTCTCCAGATCTGTCTCCGTTGGATGTTTATCTTTGGGGATATCTGCAATCTGTTGTATACAATACAGCAATCAATAATGTTCAAGAACTTCGAAATCGCATAACAACTGCATGTAATAACATAAACCGAGACGCCCTAATTATGGCGACAACGAAAAGTCTAATAGAAAGAGCGGAGCTCTGTATCGTAGAAGATGGATCGCAGTTCGAACATCTGATGTAACTTGATTTATATTGTAAGAAATAGTTTTTCATTAAAATTACGTTTGCACAAAATTTCCAAGTTTGAGGTAATTTCAAGGTCATAGTATAGTACACTGTGAAATTCGCCTCGACGTCAGAAACAATCCCATGATGTCCAAAGCATGTGGTGCCATTTAAAAAAGTCAAGGTGACCTTTACTTTTTTACGTAAAAAACATTTTTGCAGATTTAAGAATATGCGAACATGTAGCTCACCAAGTACTGAGAAACTTTTGTCTAAAACATTTTTTAATTACACTACCGGAAATGCCTAAAAAATGGTGACGTAACTTAACAGACACACCCTGTATATGCATTTCGGAGAAAGTAACAAATTAAACTTGCAGGGTTTGGAAAGCCCATTTTCAAAATGTTTGCTACTTTAATTTGGCATTTAATTAAAATAATTCTAGTCTTTTCTTCTTTTCATGAGTTTATCGTAGCTGCTAAAAAAAATTGTGCAGAATATTACAGTGAGCATACATCTATACATGTGTGAAACTCGAAAAAGCCATTTTGCTATCATCGAGAATTTCGAAGAGAGATAGCAGTAGCAAAGTATTTGTAAAACGAAATCGTTTTTACGACAGCCATTCTGAAGTAACCCTACAATGTTAAATATTCAAATAATGCTTAATTAATTTTATTTATAAATATATATATATATGTATAACATATAATACATATACATATTTCTATTGAAGTATTGACAAAGGTGGCGAAATCTGCAATATAAAGAGATTTACGAAATCATAGAGGCTTTAGAAGTGCGTAGCTGTATGACGTCGACATATCACAAATGAATTTCGGCCTCTCATTGTCAGTTCGTGTTTTTTCACTTGAACAAAGTAGGTACACCTTGGTCTATCTTTTTCTTTCGGTTAAACATCTTTAAAAAGCGTACATTATTTTAATGTATCTGAACATATACATACAGATTTTTCATAATTTGAAAAGAATCATACATGCTCGGATACAGAATATCGTAGAAAAATGTTTTATACAACCACAAAAGGAAGCTTATATTCTTAGAAAATGTTTCCATTTTAATTGAACGTGTGGCCTCCAATTCTAAATTTGGTTTAATTTTAAAATTTAAACGTATAGCAAGAACCAGAGTTGGGCACAAATTTTATTTAAATAAAAATGTCGAATAAAGTGGTTTTATTCGTAAAATTATTCGAAGACTTCGTATAAATCCTTTGAATAATTTTCTGCCAGGCCGACGAAGGCGTATATCGGTGTGAAACCATTACTAATTCAATTGCAAAACTTGTTTATTTTTCATAATTTTTTCATGGAAGTGGCGCCAGCTAGTTCGTGGTGTTCTTCCGATTAAAATGACACTAAACTCGATAGAATTTGGACTGTGTCTAGTGGTTTTATTCGACATTTTTATATAATTAATTATTTTTTCACAATTATTATAATTATATAATTAAATATGATAAAATTTTTGCCCAACTCTGGTAATATATTCTGTGATAATTAGACTGCGGATCTTTAAGCGAAATAAAAATGTTCTGCATTGATTGTGGGATTCAGGAACAAAATAAAAATTAGTTTCATCCCTTAATGACTTTGTTACATTGATAAGAACATTACGATATTCTTAAATCCTTCATGCAACCAAATCCTTCATGCAACCAATTCCTTCATAAATGCATAAACATCCGCAGTGTAGTGATGATCTATCACAACAATTTATGAACCTTCTAAAGTAACATATGTGATGTAACATTAAAATGTGATTAAAATCAATCGATGCAAAACATAGACATGTAGCATTTTAAAACCCACCATTTTTAATAAAATATTTACATGTGTTCAAAGAATGTGGTAGTTAGTTAGTTTCTCTATCTAAAAGAAGTTAAGCAGTGCAGCTTCTAAAATTGAAATCGATTCTGTTACAACGATTGAGAAATCCTTCAGTTATATAAACAATGGTTAGAAACCTAGCCAGATACGTGTACGAAGTATTCTTCGTCAATATAAATGAAACTTTACAGTTTTACGGAGTAACCATATAAAAAATGTACAATAATAAAGCAGAGTGGCATAATATTTACAACGGTTGAGTATTTATAAATTTTATACTTAAAAATATTCGAACACTCAAGTAAATATATTCAAAATTTGCTTCTTCGAAAAAGTCTCAGTTTCATAAACATCGATGCGTGATAGACTTCGTTAATAAAAACCATGTAATTAATAAGTCTGTAATGTGATGACAAAATTTTCAAATATCGACCAAAAGAAAAAGACAAGTTATGTATATGAATTAAAACAGGTGTCCCACTTTTACGTGTTTGTATTCGTCGCGTTCCTAGTAGATCAAGTAAAAATCTAAAACGATGCGTGATCGTCAGAGTGGTCCACTTATCACATGTCGCCTTTTTTCGTTCAATTATTATATATTATAATATTTCCCTATTTTAGATAATTCTAAGATCTCGAGTGTTTCATAATCTCGTGCTTCGTGTCGTCTTCTGTGATGTTTCTTTTACCCTTTATCGATACGGAAATCTCTTTTCGACGCAGAATACTTCCAAAATTTGTTCCGTCGATTCACGTCGAATCCAACACACCGCCGGCTAGTTTGGTCGCGTACAAATTTAGGGCCTGTAAAAGAGAAAACTCTGTCAATTGTTACCAGACATTTAAAAAATACAGTAAAGTCGCGATTCTTGTCAACCAGCCTTCCTTGGCCGGCAATGGATTGGGTAGGCACCTGACAACTATCGCATACTCGGTCGTTGACAACTATCGCAACTGTACTGTACATTGCGCTGCAAGGTTTTGCATTACGGTGGTAAAGCAATTCTTCAAATAAGATTATTTCAATCCTAATCATCTATACGCTTTTCAGCGCAGTATGTTTATATAGTTTGATCTAGCTAATTAACAATAAGTATGCCACCGGAATTACACCTAAATTATGAGAAAATGCAAGGTGTTACATTCGGGTGATAAAACAATTCTTCAAATAATATTGTTCCAACCCTAAACTTTTACTTGTTACAAAATACAATTGGGTGTTTACCTACAGGTGGGTTTTAAGATTTCCGTTCGCAGAAATCATACGACCTCAAGATGTCCCTTCCGTTTGTGAGCGAGTCTCGCGACGTAAATCGAGTTCAATAAAGGGCAGTGTTTCAACATTGAAGTATTACCAGAACTTTATATTCTCCTCATTCCCCTCAGTAAACTTGTACTCTCTGTAAACTCGTAGTGCGTGTGTATGATATTGTAAATAGTGCTAGAGCATATGTGTGGTTTGTTTCAGTGTATTAAGTACGGTGTTATGAACAATTATAGTGCAGGATAAAGATTTGTGGATATGTGTGAGAAGAATTTAAAAGTGAAAGGGCATTGACCCCTTCCACTCGATAATTCCATAGGGCGGATATTAGAAATGCCGTCGTGGATTTTAACGAGTAGGTAGGTTCAATGTCGTCCAACGATTTTTTAAACATTTTCACGTCGCTGGGGCCCCAAATGAGAACTAAGGTATGCATGCGTTTGTCACTTGATACGAGACTGTCGCGCGCCTGTGTGATTGTACGCAACGTGCACCGCTGTTGAAAAGTTGCCGCTTCTTGGGCAGATTTGTAACTGTTAATAACTTAATAACGAGACCGAAATCGCAATTTTTTTATTCTTCATTTTAGTCTTATGTTATCGTCGAGAACCACCCCTTAAATTTTCTCCCACCTGTAGGTAAACACCCTGTACATATGTGCAGCATTAAATAATCGTAAATGCCGTTTTAAAATGTTCAAGATCGATCTAATAAAAATACTTTGATTACAGGGCTGGAGAAGAAAACTGAAATCTCCAATTTGTTAAAATGACGGAAGAAGGAATAAATTGTCTATTAATCTCCCGTGTTTAGCAAATGACGCCGATAATTTTGATTTTGCATGGAGAACAGGAGTGGAATTGTGAGAAATTGTAACTTTCCAGTTTGTAGTTCATAGTTGATAAGCTACTTTAATTTCGCGGGATTCTTCGAAGCATTGATGATCCAGGGAGTCAGCATTTCAAAACTGAAGAAGAAAGAGAGTTACCTTATAAATGAATGCATATTGTTCTTTCGTCTGGACTGCACCAGCACGATCCCGTCTGATAGTGTAAACGACCCTTGGCACGTCCACAGTCCTCGTAATCTCATATTGTCTAATTCCTAGGTCAAGAGCTATTAATGTCCCAGTACGACCAGTGCCGGGACTACAGTGGACCACAATGGGTCCAGGGCCACCCCTTTGGAGTGCCCTCGCCTCAAGGAGCACAGCTATCAAGCCTGCTCCGTCCGATTGTGCGCCATTGATAGGCCACAAATACCAAATATGATACACCTCCCGGAACGTGTTGTTCTCCAGATTCTGAAAAACCAAATTTATTCATTAGTCTTTGTTCCGTAACCCTTTGCACTTCTATGTTGAATGCGACTCTACATCAATTTCATTCAGAGGAACTCATATGTCGCACAATGGTCGGAAATCGCCAAAACGTGGCCAAAATAGCTAGGACCTAAATAGCACATGACCTCTTACAGACGACCATTTTACGTCTATCTTAGGTCTGAAAGTCTTACGTCCTAAAAAGACGTCTTTAAGACCATAAACAGTGTAGTTCTTATACATACAGGGTGTCCCAAGACCCCTTCGACTCCGGGAAATGGGAGGTTCCTTAGGTCATTTGAAGCAACATTTTCCTTTGCACCAATGTCAGCCGGGGCTTTGTTTAGGAGTTATTAACGAAAAACACGGACCAATCAGAGCGCGACCTAGACGCGCGATGGCACGTTCAGCCCGGCGCGCCGGGAGACGAGCGCGGTGTAACGCCGCGATGCCACAACGAACAAGAGTTTCTCGAGATTATGTGAATCTTCCCCGATTTGGATGAGCTTTGGATACGTTGTCAAGACCATGATTCTGAACAACATTTCCCTTTACAGTTTTTGTCGGCCGGCTTTAGTTTACGCGATAAGTAACTTGTAATTGTAAATCGATCGATGTACTATCTGAACTATCTCCTCTCCGATTTCGATGAGCTTTGGATATGTTGTCAAGACCATGATTCTGAACAACATTACCCTTTACAGTTTTTGTCGGTCGGAAGAACTTTACTTGTCAATTCATATGGGTGGATCTCATTACCCGACTTACGGCAACTTTACCCGAACGAGGGAAAAAGCAGAAACTGATTGTATTAAAACCTCACTTATTCAGCCGTAAATCCATTTGCTGCTTCGAAATGTGTGTCACTGGGTCACTCGGTGACGAACTGCACAGATGTCTTCAGGTATACGACAGTACCGAAAGCTAAGGGACATACGGCCAGGTCGACGAACTGCACAGCCGGTGGTAAAAGGCCTAAGGGATGCGCGGTCAAGTCGACGATCCAGAATTTCACTTTCACTTTCGAATCGATAAATAATTCGTATGTTTATTTCACACAGATGCCTTCAAATTTTTCCACACTCACAATCACTGTTCACATTTGTCAACACATAGTTATGCACTAATAATAATTGCCATATCCCTTGTCCTGCTGCACAAATCACAACAATCAGGTAATGCAATCACTAGACTGCGGATTTCATGCATTTGTAGCAAACATGAGTAGGTGCATTTTAAGACACTAGAGAGATTAAAGTAATTTCAGAACACCAATGTATTATTTTCAACTTCTTAAAATGATCACAGTAAGAATCAAATATGTATCTGTCTGGCTCCTGTCCCTTGTAATAGCGGCAGCCAACTTTCATTTTACATAATGATCCGCAGTCTAGTGATTAGATTAAATAATCGTTTAATTAGTTTAAGCAATTATTATTAGTGCATAACTATGTGTTGACAAATGTGAACAGTGATTGTGAGTGTGGAAAAATTTCGAGGCATCTGTATGAAATAAACATACGAATTATTTATCGATTCGAAAGTGAAACTGAAATTCTGGATCGTCGACTTGACCGCGCATCCCTTAGGCCTTCTACCAGCGGCTGTGCAGTTCGTCGACCTGGCCGTACGTCCCTTAGCTTTCGGTACTGTCGTATACCTGAAGACATCTGTACAGTTCGTCACCGAGTGACCCAGTGACACACATTTCGAAGCAGCAAATGGATTTACGGCTGAATAAGTGAGTTTTCAATACAATCAGTTTCTGCTTCTTCTCTCGTTCGGGTAACGTTGCCGTAAGTCGGGTAAAAAGAGCCACCCATATGAATTGACAAGTAAAGTTCTTCCGCGACCGACAAAAAGTCTAAAGGAAATGTTGTTCAGAATCATGGTCTTGACAACATATCCAAAGCTCATCCAAATCGGGTAAAAGATAGTACAATCGATCGATTTACAATTAAAAGTTTTTACATTTATCGCGTAAACTAAAGCCGGCCGACAAAAACTGTAAAGGGAAATGTTGTTCAGAATCATGGTCTTGACAACGTATCCAAAGCTCATCCAAATCGGGGAAGATTCACATAATCTCGAGAAACTCTTGTTCGTTGTGGCATCGCGGCGTTACACCGCGCTCGTCTCCCGGCGCGCCGGGCTGAACGTGCCATCGCGCGTCTAGGTCGCGCTCTGATTGGTCCGTGTTTTTCGTTAATAACTCCTAAACAAAGCCCCGGCTGACATTGGTGCAAAGGAAAATGTTGCTTCAAATGACCTAAGGAACCTCCCATTTCCCGGAGTCGAAGGGGTCTTGGGACACCCTGTATACCCATATCTAGCAGTAAATATTAGCATTAGTATTACTTGTTCGAGTTATAGTGTTTTTGCTTCAATTTGAATTCCAATTTCAATTCCAATTCCAATTTCAATTCCAATTCCAATTCCAATTCCAATTCCAATTCCAATTCCAATTTCAATTTCAATTCCAATTCCAATTTCAATTCCTATTCCAATCCCAATTTCCATTTCAATTTCTATTTCAATTCCCATTTTAATTCCTATTCCAATTCGAATTCGAATTTCAATTTTCATTGTGATTTTAATTGCAATTGTTACTTTTATTACACTTTTTATGTCAATTCCACATGCGTTCCTCTGATAAAGCTAAATTTAACTTTAAAATCGTTTTTGTCAAAATTTATTATTACTCTTCCCTTCTTTTAATTTAATTAACATTTATGGACCTTTAAGACTTCTTAGGGATCTCTCCTACGATAACATATAAACTACGATTTTCACCATTTTTAACCGCTTGTAGCTTGTGTGTATGTTAATTGATTTCGATAAAATTTTCAGCATGTGTATATATCTAACATAACAAATAAAAAAGTTTAGAAAATGCCTTCTTCATTTTTGCATGTAGCCTTGTAAATTATAATTATTTGGAAAATCTTTATTACATATCATTTCGTAAACCAATGCTTCTAATTGATTATAAAAAATCAGGTCGTTTGGTACAATTAATATAAAAAAGCTATTCTATTTTAAAGGGCGTACGAATACTTTTTACACTCACTGTATGTGAACAAGGTGAATTTCGTTTCATTATTATACAAGTACTTATATGTGTGGATGTGTCAGGAGATCAAAGAAATCACTATCAAGCCAACCATAAATCGAGATAGGCTATAGCTAGGGTGTGCAGTACCCTATTCTGCAAATTGTGTGCAAATTGCTTTTATTGCCGGAAACTTTTAACGACAATCGTTCTTGGAAGTTGTATCCATGGAATACATATGTAGTAACTTTTAATTAGGAACCTACCATTTACGTCAATGAAAGACACTTTAGTTACATCAAAATTAAATAATTGGAAAAGAAAAAGAAAGTATTATACATAATACTTTAAAGGTATAAAAATTCATAAAACTCAACTGAAGGTACAAAATTATGTGTAACTTAGCAAAAGAGTTTTGTAATTATACAATAGTTCGTAAGCAATAACGGAAACAACGAGGATCATGTACTTCGACTGTTCATTAAAAATTTGTTTGTAAATTAATGCTCAAAATTATCGATGAAAAATTAATTTTTCCTACCAATAATTTAGATAGATCAAAAACATAAATAGTTGTATTTGTACTCGACTAAAATTTCCTATTACTGCGTTTCTCTAATCCGTATATTTTGTAAATAAATATCCTCCGTATAGTATGTAATAGAACCGTAATGATCGAAATTGTAAAAACATTGTTATCAATTTTAATTTCATTCATCTATTTATTAGTACTAGTCACTAATGCTCGGGTTAACTAATATTGAACGAACGAATACGAATTGAACAAAATAAAGGAATCTCGTTTCTATAGTAACATGGTGAAAGAAGCAACTACACTCCTCAAACCGAAAAATTGCTCCCAATTTACGTGATCATAACTCCGTCCAAAATTGCTGTATCGATATCGTTAAACAATGGTTTGAAAGCCTGAAACCTCTCGTTTCAGATGCTCTGTTTCAAATTATAGCTATGTTGGTTCTTTACAAAGTTATAGCGAGATGAAGACAACATTGACGGTTAACAAAAATTTTGTGCAACTTTGTAACATCACACGGGGAGCAACAAATTCGTTTGATAAATCGCATTAATATCATTTGGAAGGGTTATCTTTCCTGTGCAAATTGTGTGGTTGTTGAATATTGTGCGATTTTTTTTATTCGAGTTATTCAAAATTGAAGTAAATATGGGCTTTTTAACTTTAACTGGCTCCAGAAAGCGAAAAAATGATCGTAGAATCTTGTGCAAAAAAGCACTAGAAAGAGCGTTTCTTTCTCTTCAAAACACTCTTTCTGTTTTTTTCAATTTCATTAACATTTCGATATACCAGGTGTTTTTGTGAAAATATGCTTAAAAAATGCACAATTTCCATTTTTCCTTTAACTCGCTCCATCTCGGCCAGAAATGATCGTAATACCATGATCCGACCGTCAGATTGAAAGAGACCAGATTTGAAATCAGGGTGAAAAAATCTGCGGGAAATGATATATAGCATGTTAAAAATACATTTTTTCCGCGCGTGGTACTGGAGAAACCACATTTTCTTGAAATTCTACATGTTTAACGTATGTTCTCAAGGTTAAAAACCGTTCATACCATAATCTCCCTATTTCTCCCTTATTCTGCAAAGTTTCAGCTTTAATTTAAAAAGAATTTAATCGCTCTACTTCATTTCTATCGAAAGTTCTTTGATTTTGAATCGAGTTTGGTCCAAATTTTCAGAGATGTCAGGCAGCCGCTGTACGTGGCGCGCTAATTTCTGCAAAGCACTAACTTCAAACACAGCTGCCATAGGTAACAAATTGTCGCAGCCAGTTCACGGGGTACTCAATTGAATCGGCAGAATCTCTGCTCCAATCTGACGTTCGGATCATGGTATTACGATCACTTCTCGCCGAGATATAGCGAGTTAAAGGAAAAAATGGAAATTATGCATTTTTTAAGCAAATTTTCAGAAACACCTGGTATATCGAAATGTTAATGAAATTGAAAAAACAAAAGGAGTGCCTTGAAGAGAAAGAAACGCTCTTTCTATTTCTTTTTTGCACAAGATTCTACGATCATTTTTTCGCTTTCTGGAGCCAGTTAAAGTTAAAAAGCCTATATTTACTTCAATGTTGAATAACTCGAATAAAAAAAATCGCACAATATTCAACAACCACACAATATGCACAGGAAAGATAGCCCTTCCAAATGATATTAACGCGATTTATGAAACAAATTTGTTTCTCCCCGTGTGATGTTCCAAAGTTGCACAAAATTTTTGTTAACCGTCAATGTTGTCTTCGTCTCGCTATAACTTTGTAAAAAATCAACATATCAACAATTTGAAGCAGCATCTGAACCTAGAGGTTGTCAAACCATTGTTTAACGATATCGATACGGCAATTTTTGACGGAGTTATGATCGCGTAAAGTGGGACCAATTTTTCGGGTTCGCACAAGTTATCCCTTAATTCTTTTGAGAGGGGAGTGTATATTATAAAATCAACTGATTTCATTGAAAATATGTAGATTTCGATTTACTTTTCAATTTGCGAACCCGTAATTCTACACGAAAGTGGTCCAATACTTTTGTAATGAACTCTACATGAACGTATGGCTGAACAAGTTGAAGGAATACATATAAATAAATTAATTTTGATAATGAAGGGTATATAACTCATATCCGTTATTATAATAATTTAATAAATGCAGATATTGTGTGATAGTGGCGTTGAGAAATACGGTAAAGTCCCAATCTAAGCGCGACGGAGGCGACCGTTTTAAGTCAGTTCGCCTACTTCTTATATCGGTGTGAACCACTACTAATCCAGTTACAAAACTTCTTTATTTTTCATTATTTTTTATGGGACTTTCACCAACTTATTTCTGGAATTTTTCTAATTAAAATCGCACCAAACACGATGTAATTTCAACTGTATTTAGTGGTTTAATTGACGGTATGGAGTAACTTTAGGACATAGGAGAGGATAGCGGGTAAACAAGAAAAAGAAACAGCGACCGCGCCGGTCGCGGTCGGCAAAAATTCAAACCTTATTGTATTGTTTAAAATGCTAATGCGATGCTACCTTTTCTATTCTCAATTTTTTTCTTATATGTATAGGATAAATTATAAATTATGCTTCACATGTCCAGTAAATACGAGCCAAATTGTGTCTTGTTTGGTGTCATTTTAATCAGAAAAATGTCGCGAATATATCGGCAAAGTTTCATTAAAAATAAGTAGAAAATAAAGAAGTTTCATTATTGCATTAGCATTGTCTCACCGGCACTGTGTTTATATGCTGTCCTTTTCTACGCGGCAACAAAAAATCACAGAACCACAAAGAATCCACAGAACCGAGAATCGGCTTAAATTAAGATTTTACTGTATTACACAATTTGTTGCTTACCTTTAAATGAAGCGTGGAAATGGCATATTTTTCTTTGGTTTCTCTCTTCTTGAGAGTTACTTGGAAATCACCGTACAACCGGTGGCAGTCAGTTATTTCCGAGGGTGGAATATACTCGGTACACTTCTCCACTGCGTTTTCAACGAGATCGGTTAACATGATGATTACTTTGCACTGCTGCTCCCAGATCATTCTCCAGAAATCGGTAACGGTCGACTCCATTGGTGCTTGACAAGCGATATAATACCTCATCGCGTTCTTTGGTCCCTGGAAAAAAACGCGCTACTATCAAATGCGGGAAAACGGGGAAAACATTTCAACCATTTGACTTTCATTCGTTCAGAATTTATTATATTTAGCATTTTTATTTTTCAGATGTCTGTAAGTTATGTCGCTTTGTAGAATGTTACGAATAATTATTTTCATTGATTCATTTACCGTATTATTTATTTAATGAATTTCGTATTAGGGATGACGCACAACGAACAAATGGAAACGATTTAGAATATTGTAATATTAACACTAAATCTACCGAGCCCCAAAAGTAACTGGAACATGCTCCCCAATAAAAATGACAAGATTAATTTGATTTAGACTTTGTGCAGTTCCTATTGTAATACGTGCTCTATTAAAGACATCTATACAATAATTTCTTATGAAATATATAATTGTTATTATTTCAATCAGTGTACAATAAAAGCTCTGGAACCAGTCATTTTGACCGGTGCACAGTGGTTTATTTATTTGACCTGAAAAAGTGAAAAAAGACGATTTCTAAATTTTTTCGTATGTCATAAAATTTTTGTTCTCCGTCGTAGGTTTGAAGAATAAGGCTTCAATGTTGTTTTTCTATTTGTACACCCGTGAAGTAGTAAACTTCATCGAAAGTCAAGAGATTTTAAGGCGCGCTTTGCTTAAACAGTCTCTAAAACAGCCTCCGTTCATTGGCGATTTTCAAGTGTTTTAAGGAAAATTGTGTAAATTCTTGCATTACAAAAGTTTTTCAGGTTGGTGTACAGAGCACTTTCGCGCAGATTTCATTTTGTTATCATCTCAATTTGTACAGTTATTAATATTTGAACAGTACCAATAATTCTGTAAGTTTTTTTACGATTACAAAACGTTATTGACGATTTTGTTACAGTTCTGTGTGAGTCTGGATGCTTTTTTTGGTCTCATTACATTCGGTAAAGATTTCTGATTATAAGCCAATGAAATTTGATTCCGACTATGTCCGAATTGAAATTTTATAGGTAATTTAGTATTAAGCGTTTAGCAGCATTTCGCGTACGTTCGGCTACGCTTGGCCTCAACTGAAGAAGAAGCATTATCCGAGGAAGAAAGTTCCGATGTATTTTCGGATGAAAATTAATGGTAATAATTATAAAATGTTCTTATACATAATATACCGGGTGAGTCATTTAAAGTGAAACAGACGTATATCTCAGAAATGAAGCATTTTGGAGAAAAATGTTTCAGACAAAAGTTGTATGGTTTCAAGGCGGGCATAAAATGGTGTCATTGATTTGACCTTGGATAGTCGTTTGAAAATCACGTGAAGGTCATCTTCAATTTCTTAAATAGAACTCCCTATTTTTTATTGCAGAATCTTGTAGCTTGTTTTGAGAGCTTTCCAAAATATAATAAATACTATAAATAAACTATAATAAAATATTTTTTTCTTAAATATTTTTCAAATTATAATAGTACTAATATTTCACTATCATCACGGTTTTTAATGGGTTCTCGATGATATGAGGAAAAAATGTTTCCAACGAAAGAGGAACAGTATTCAGACGTCCACAAATTTCAATATATGAAAGTTGGAAAACATTTTTTTTTGACAAAAAAATTGAGGTGAATTTGATTTTTTAAATGCTAAAATGTATTTTGGATTTCATAATATTGTAGCTGATCTTAAGAGGAATCCAACGATATACAATATTATAACACTGAGCTTATAAATAACGCTAAAATAGTTTTTCCCACTTTTTCTGGCCAAATAGATTAAATAGATTAGATTAATAATTTACTATTTAGATTAATAATTTAATAAAGTGGTAAAAAGGCCGAAAATCTTGAAAAATTGCAATTTTTACCAGTTTTGATCGTTCATAACTCGTAAACGAATTAGCCAATTAAGACGTTAGCGTTTACTTACTTGTGTAACATTTTACTACGACAGTAATGGTGTTTTAGAGTTATTTAAATCGAAATATCTCGTGAACTACTAACTTTTCGACATACATAGGTTAGTACTTTTTTATAACGAATGTCCAGCTTCATCGATTGATGTATTAAAAAATACCCCATTCCATTTAAAAAAAATATCGATGACCTTGAAATCTTGTAAAAGAATGACCTTGAAATTTTTCCCTTACACCGTTACATGTGGCCCTTCAAACAGTGTAACTTTGTCCTAAGAAGTTTTTTGTACAACGAAAAGTAACGGAGATATTTAGGTGTTCTGTTTCTTCGGACTCACCCTGTATAATTTAATGCAATAAGAAGCATTTTATAGCAGGCTTGTTAATCATTCTTTTTTTGTCCCGTAGCACTTGAAACAAGGTTCGAAAGCACACACATTTTTAACTCTCAGAGGCGGACTCGGGGCAAGTGCGTCCTGGTTTACACTTTGTACAATATCCTATCAAAATGATAATTTTCAAGCAAAATTAGAATCCTACATAATATTAATTCATCAATAATAACTGTGGCAAGAGTTTGATACCAAGAACGTTAAGTTTTTACATACCAGACTGAAAATACATCAGTTTAAAAACCAACATTGCAAAAACTAGAGCGCACTTACCCCACTCCACCTTAATTGATTAGATACCAACATGTTTAGTAATGTAAACAATATTTTCAATAATGGTACAGCAATTTTTAGTGGTAACTCTGAGACAGAGTCACCAAAATGACGATAGACATTGTCTCAAAAATGTTCTGAATGTTTTAGGGTGATTAAGCCCTCCTTTTAATCAGCGTATAATTTTCTCGTTTAATAGTGACAGATACTTGGTTTGCTCAATCGATTAATTTTTTCTAGTAGTATTCGCTGGTATTTCGATGTATTGACTTGGTGCCAGTTGTTTGATCGACAAGCTACCATAAGTCTTTGTCGCCTTCGTTAATAAACGATCGCTGACTTCTCCTTTGTTGTCATGTCCAGCGTCAGCTCCAGACGTGACCCGGCGATCACTTCCAGGCAACACCCTTTTTACGTGATATCATTTCTCTTTACATTCTTGAGATTTTCCTTCCGTCCACAATTCAATTATAGTCTTCTCAGATGCCATCTCAATTATCATGACGATCGAAAGGTCTTTTTTTTATTTGAAATTTTAAGTCGCATTTACAGCTAGTCATATAAGTGATTCGACACATGAACTATTACATTTACATTATTCTAAATTTACATTTTAGTATAAATTTCGATTTCTTAAAAAAAAAGAATTCCGTTGTTAACACTAAACTATACACTAGTGGAAATAATTCTGGACACTTTTAAATTTTTACTTAAATTTCGCATTCATTCAAATTATTTAATATAATCGTTTATATTTTATATTCTAATCATGGTTATCCAATTCTAGGGCGTCGTTTATATTTAAAAAATCAGTAAAAAGACCATTCACAGCCATCCTTTTAATATACTACAATAAAAATAACAATTTCAACGCGTTTCGAGGTATTCTAATCACATTTTAGTCGTTATTCACACTTATAAAAAAACTTTACTGTTTGTAAAGACCGTCAACGACTTCCTGATTGGTTATTACAATGAACCCACGCATCCTGTGATTGGCTA
Organism: Lasioglossum baleicum; assembly: GCF_051020765.1. Classification (NCBI taxonomy): domain Eukaryota; kingdom Metazoa; phylum Arthropoda; class Insecta; order Hymenoptera; family Halictidae; genus Lasioglossum; species Lasioglossum baleicum. The sequence continues at coordinate 4,208,584 of NC_134936.1, read as the reverse complement.
TTTTACATCATGCGACATTTCGTGTTGCCAGGCGCAAAAACAAAATTAACAACACAGTTTAGATTTTTTTAAACTAAAATTTTAGAACATTTACAAATCAAATCATGTCAAAATATTCAGTATGAACATTATAGATTACAATAAAAATATTACGGTATCAATTTAGCATAGCAGAATACACAATACATTTTCTGCACAAATATGAAACAAAGAATATTTTTATTCAAAATGTCCAGAATAAATTCCACCAGTGTAGATAGTAGATATACATATGTATTATATCATATTATATGAGCGATGTTATATAGGAGGCAATGTGTAAATTTGTAACCCCAAGGGGATCAAATAAAGTTATTATTTCACATATACACAGCACATACAGGGTGTTTCGTCTAAAACAGGACACCTAAATATCTCTTCAGGTTATTGTGATGCAAAAAATATTTGTTACGTAATGTGCATGGTGTCAATGGACCAAATATCTGGCAAGAATATTTTTTTCCAAAGGTCGTTTTTTCGGAATTATCAAGGTCATCGATGTATTTTGATACGTAACTACATTTTTATTTTATTGCATCGGGTAACTGATCGAAAAATACATTCAGATGTGTATAATAACATGACCCTGAGCTTGATCTGAAGGTAAAACTTCAATTTTCGAAGATCAAGGTCATTTCAAGGTCATGTTTTTATAAACATCTGAATGTATTTTTCGATCAGTTACACGATGCATCGATACCTTGATAACTCCGAAAAAAATGACCTTCGGAAAAAATATTCGTGCCAGATATTTGGTCCATTGACACCATGCACATTACGTAACAAATATATTTTGCATCACAATAACCTGAAGAGATATTTAGGTGTCCTTATTTAAACGGACCTCCCTGTATTTGAATGAACAAATAATAATAATGCAAATAATGAATACAAATAATGCGATAATCTTTATGTTAATGTTTCAGTACTTCCTAACACGAATTTGCATTATGTGCATGAATCGAAAACCAACATTTAGGACAATCTAATATTTATTTAGCAATATTAAAGTAACACATTCCGAAAGAAACTTTTGGGCAACCTAATATAAGTCAGTGTTGTACAGTAAAATGATATACTTTATTAAAAATTTACATTAATTAGTAAAATGTAATAATCCATTTATTATACTTGATATTAGTATTTCGACGGGAATCTGATACCTCTGACTGAATCAATTCCAATCCAAATCAAGTAGTATATCTGTGATAAGGGTCTGAGGGGTGGATTAGGGTATTGATTCACAGTATTAATTACTTGGACCATGCCCATGTTATATGCCAACTAGAAGGTATTACGCCGAGTGAATTCTATGTGTATTACATGTGTAAATTATAGTACATATACAGGGTGTCCCAAAATTTCTGTTACACTGGATATCTCATTATCCATCGTATTTAGAAAAGAATACTTTCAATGAAATTTGTACGGTTTTCAAAGCTCTATAGAAATGTGCATTTTTTAAATATTTTATTCGATGTGCTGAAGGTCATTTTAAGGTCAAGTTCACTTTTTTAAAATAGAAACATAACTTTTTTTATTACACCAACTTATTCTACGAGAAAAACAAGTAAGTTTTATTCGAAACGGTTTTTAATTTGACATCAGCTTTTTATGTTATTCAATGATAAAGTCATAAGAAGTGCATAGTCTAATGGCGTCAAATCAGGAGAGCGCTCTGACCTATTAGGCACTTCTTCTGGTGTATTTGTATTTTTTCTCTTGCTGGGGTAAATGTTATCGTTGAGAGAAATTCATTTCGATCACGTATAACAGTTATCAATGAGAGAAATTTATTTCGATCGCGCTCATAACAGTCATAAATGAGAGAAGGTTATTTCGATAGCTCATAACAGTTATCGATGAAGGAAATTTGTAATAGTTATTATTGAACAGTACAACTTTCAAATGGTAGACAATCAATTATTTCATAAATTTTTTATTCGTAACATTAATTGTTACAATCAAAATGTAATGTGACAAACAAACAGACTTTGTGCTGTTCTTATGGTCTGTTGATTCGTCTTGTTGTACGAAAGCAACCTTCTCAATGAATTTCACAGGCTTGCTCCATCCGAAAAAGAGTAGACAACTCAATAATTAAATAAGCAACCAAAATGAATTTTCTCATCAATAATTATTATGAACAAGTGAAAAGACATTAAGAAATAAATTTCTCATATTGATAACTCTTATGAGTGATTGAAATGAACTTCTCTCATCCATAACTGTTATGAGTAGACTGCGGATTTTATGCATTTATGGTAAAAATGAATAGGTCAAATACAAAGCTAAACACACATTAGACGAATCTAAGGATATTTTGATATTACTTCCAACTTTTTAACATGATTAAAAGGGTTAACTCTTTTTGATAATATTGATTATGCATTCTTTGTTTAGAATATAACAACACATGTGTCCCCTAACATAACTGCTTCGAAATTTGATTTCGAGTATTGTGAAATAAACTTCATACAGCGCATTGGTGAACATTACTGCTACAATATGTGCAACTGTTTTCACACTTTATAAAATCCGACAGCTTATTATTGCACATCAAGAGGTAATATTTCTTATTCTGATTTACATAATCACGATTGGATTAATCGTCTTTGAGGATGATCAATTATCATTTCTGTTACTACGAGGCATAATTTAAACTTCCTAATCATTCAGTGGAAACAGGTGTTAACGTCCGTCCCGCTTCCGCGTATTGCCGTGCTCGCAGCTTATGCAATAAGCATTCGTATTCTTCGTAATGCATTATGCAACATCCTTTTCTCATGCAGACAAAACGCTGTGTTAACTATTGCTATTGCTTGGATCACACGAATCACGCTAAAGCGTTCTGCTAAGTAGGTACAGTGACTCGAATTAATATTAGGACGCTCTAAAAAAGACGAAAACTTCTTTGCTGAGGGGGCTACAATTTTCTAGCGTTACGGAAGTGACGCGGTCGAGCGTTACGGAAGTGACGAAATTTCGCGGAATAACCTCGAATAGTTTGACAAGTAACATTTTCATAATTAATTTACTAACTTTAAAGATTTCATTGGTGAACTTTTAAGATTGTAAAATGTAAAATGAAGCCTTGGCTACATTCCCATTTCAGTTTTATGCAGGTTTGATGCTTAAATTGTTAGTTATTAACAAATTTTGGAGAAGTGGTATGTTATGTATGTCTGTCCTTGTCGCACAGTTCGACCCTCCTTTCTTACGCATTATGGGAACTCCCGAAACAATCAGCCCGCGCAACAATTGTTAATAACTAATTAACCAGAGTTAATTTGTAAACATTTGCAATTGGATAACATAGAATCAACCTCCAGCTACTTTCACATGCAGTTCCTCATCGGATTTTGTTCCGACTGAAAGATTTATGAACAATTATCCAAACCCTTCTTCTAAACTAACCTGCAAAAATTTTGACAGGTGTCAGGTAAGTAAAAAAAAAACATACGCGTGGAGAAAACCACGCGCGGCAGAAGTGAAACTTCTTGCAGTCTAGTAATGTTTAGAAGTAAATTAAGATTGGAAATGGTAAATAATCCTAATGAAGCGACAACAAGATCAGGAACAACTCTCGATGCAGTATTTGCAAGATATTATACAAAATTGAATCAAGAATATTTATATCATATTTTAGCTATCAAAAGCCAATTGTTTCAATGATAGAATCATAGAAAATCATAGAAAAAATAATGAACGATCAAAATTTGCGACGCAAAGAAGGAAGCGTATGGGAAATGCTATGAACTATTCTCTTTCTTTCCCATACGCGCTCCTACTTTGCGTCGCAAATTTTGATCGTTCATTATTTTTTCTATGATTTTCTATGATTCTATCATTGAAACAATTGGCTTGTGATAGCTAAAATATGATATAAATATTCTTAATTCAATTTTGTCTAAATGTCTTGCAAATACTGCATCGAGAGTTGTTCCTGATCTTGTTGTCGCTTCATTAAGATTATTTACCATTTCCAATCTTAATTTACTTCTAAACATTACTAGATTGCAAGAAGTTTCACTTCTGCCGCGCGTGGTGTTTTTAGAGCAATTAGTTTACTACAGGATGTGAAAAGAAATTTTCTCAAAAATTGCAATTGATCGGAATTGTAGCAAAAATACTAAAAGTTCCATTTTGCAACTTTTTTATGTGGGCCTATATTGATACTTTAAAAAATATTGTACGTTTTGTAGATCTGTGTGAATTAAACATATACTTTTCGTCAAGATCGATCGGCGTTGCAATGAGCTGCGAACGTTTAAAGATGGTAAAAATTGCAGATTTTCACGATTTGCGACCTCTAACTTCAATAAATCTAAGGATTCTTACATCTTTTCACAGTGCATATAATTGACACAGCTCTACAAAACGTACTTTTTAAATTTCCGATATAGGCCCACATAAAAAAAGTTGTAAAATGCAACTTTTACAAAAATTTCTTTTCACATCCTGTAGTAAACTAATTGCTCTAGCTTCTCAAGAAAGTTAAAAATCGCATAGTACAATATTTAAAAAGTTATCGGCTTTTTTAGAGCGTCCGAATATTACTTCGAGTCACTGTATTTGCACGTGAATGTAGCACTGAAAATCATTAGAATGTTGCAAGGAATATTTGGCGAAGATTCGGTAAAGTTTATAATAAAGGAGACGTAACTGTTTTTCATTCGGTAAAGAAAGTTTTTGCATTGATTTTACAATCAGATTCCTTATTTTAACTCCTTTTTACGCGTGTTTATGCTCTTTCTAGTTTTTCTGTCGCCTATTTATTTCATAATTTTATCGTTGTCTTTCGCTTATTAATTCCATAATTTGTGACGTTGCAACGTTTGCGACGTCCCTTCTCCGTTAATTCCGCGCATATTTTCGAGAGCGATAAAGGACCGGACCGCCCTCTAACGGGACACGTACCGAGACAGGATTCGAGAGCGCTCCTTTAAGAGATCCCGATATTATCGAGGACCTCCTAATGACATCTGTCGCGCGTGCCGAGAACGGCAAGTTTCAGGGCCGTATATGGAACGCGCAGAAGGAACCACCGACCGTCCGAATTGTCACGGGAAATGACCACTCGCCCCAAGGCCAGGAAGCGCCCGACGGAAAAGCGAATGGCCGTTTCGAGAAATTAGAGCTTGGTGCGAGGACACTCGGCAAACAAACCGGAGGCGCCGCCAGGACAGTAGCTCTCTTAAACATCTCGTCCAAGGTGACGGACTGGAAGACCTGACGCCGTCTCGCCCCGTCAAGGGAGAGCTACCCCGGGGTCGGTGCCCTCGTAGCCAAGAAGAGGAAGCCCCTCCGCTGGTCAAGTCGAGCGATAGGCTCCTTGACCAATTTCGTGATTGCCCGGGGCCCTAGGGCGCGAAGAGGGAACGCTCCTGTGCCGTAGAGTTACGCCGTGGAAACACGCCATAGGCAATTTGGAAAAGCGGTCGACTGGGGGGAACCGAGTTCGATCCGCTAGATTGCCGAAAATCGATGGATCACTGTCGCGCTGGCTCTCGTTATCGCATGTCGTGCGCTCTGCACTCGCGTTGCGAACTAATTGTAACTTAGCGTCGGGAAACCGAGAAGTGCCCGTTGGAGGTTTTCGTGGTGTCTAGGATGAAGTCCACCTACGCTCCGGCCGTGCCTCACGCTCTATCGAGAGCAGTTCCGAAAAAGGGCACCGAAAACGAGAAACGGTAAGCCGCACTTGTGATCCATTCGGTAGTTCGTTGCGCGACGGCTCGACCTTCGTCGCGAGAAGACGAATGCTTCCCATTCCGTCCTCGATAATTCGCTCGCGTTCGTTTCGGGAATGCTTTGAGATTTCGAGATTATTTTGAGAGTTTTCGTCTTTAAATTACGTGCGAAAGAGTGTCCTAAGAGGAGTCGCGTTTCGTGCGAGTGATCTTTTCGGTCTCTTCGCGTTTCTCAAATCCTGTGTCTCTCGCCGAACATCGTAGGGTTTTCGTCGGCGTTCGATCGCGTAATCGTTAGCGTACGCGTCGCGTCGGGGCGAATCACGGGCGGAAGTCATCGCGACAGTCTCGCAGTTCGCCGATCATCTGCGCCTCGCGTTTCCGAAGTTCGTTGCGAACGAAACCCCGGTAATTGTCAGCGGTATCGTGCGAGCAAAATCGGTAAGACAACCGCGCGGCGAACGACCACCTTCTCGCTATCTTGTATGAAGAGCGCGGGCTCTCGGGTCGCGGTCACGTGGCCGCAGATTTTGTAATTTAACGACTGCTACAATAAATAGCTCGAGACCATATCGTAGTCGAATTACTCGATTCCCTGTGAGATCCGTCCTGCCGAGAGGGCTGTCCTAGTCATCCCGTGTTCGAACCATCTGGCCCAGTCGCGACGTCGTTTTCGATCCGCGTGTCTCGAAGATTCGACTCTCGACCTCGGCTTCTCCGAGCTCGAGCCTTGTTCCGCGTTCCGTGTGGCATCCTTGCGGTGCCTGGCGCCCGAACCTTTCGTTTGTCGTGAGGAAATCGTCGAATCCTCGAGTCTCGTTTGTCTCGGGCGGACCGCGTGTACTCGGCTTGCCCGCGGCCTGGTCTCAGCGCCTGCAAGGCCCGAAGTTGACCGGCTTCCGCGAGTCAAACCGCTCGTCGGAAAAAGGTTAACGTGACAAATTTTATTATTGTCTTTCGCTTATTTATTTCATAATTCCATCATTGCCATCCGCTTATTTATTTCATAATTTTATTATTGTCATTCGCTAGTTTATTTCATAACTTCATTAGCGTCTTTCGCTTATTTATTTCATAATTTTATTATTGTCATTCGCTAGTTTATTTTATAACTTTATTATCGTCTTTCGCTTATGTATTTCATAATTTTATTATTGTCATTCGCTAGTTTATTTCATAACTTTATTATCGTCTTTCGCTTATTTATTTCTTAATTTTAGTATTGTCTTTCACGTATTTATTTCATAATTTTATCATTGCATTTGGTTCGTCCATAAATGTACGTTTAAACGTATTTGGCTACATGCCATTTGAAATAATCACATGTTCGTATATTTGAACAGCCTAATAATTTGCACAAATTTATTTCATTATTTGAATAATTAAATTACAGTTGCTCCCATTTAATATTTTATTTAAACAATGTAACTGAAATGAGAAATTATTCAATTAAAATATTATTTGATTTAACCGTCACATGAAAAATAAGTTTTTTTATGTTAGTTGTAGAATAAAGCATTTAGAAAATAATTGATTACATCAAATGATTATTCGTCATTATTTGTCAAATGATTATTTTCATTTCATCTTTCATTTCATCGGTGATGAACAATTTTAAAGATGAACGCAGCTAAAATTTACAATCATCGAATTATAAAAATTAGCATACCTAGAATTAATAATTAATTCAGTTGCTCCAATAACCTCTTCTTGAAGTGAGATTATTCATTATTTTATTTGAACAAAATGTAATTGAAATGAAAAATTACTCAAATAAAATATTATTTGATTTAAAAATTACATGAAAAATAAGTTTTTTATGTTATTTGTAAAATAAAGTATTTAAAATAATTTATTAGAAACATAAAATGATTTCTTTAGTTCATTAATAAAATTTTACCTTTAGACTGCGAATCTTTATGCGAAGTAAAAATTGTCTGCACCGATTGTAAGAAATAAAAGCTAAGTTGAATGTTATTTCTTCCCTTAATGATTTTAGTAGATAAGAAATTATTGACATATTCAATTTTTAAAATTTTTCAACAATTTTGAATTTCGTATACTCAATTTTGCTATAAAAGCATAAAATATAGCCAGATTAAATTTATATAAAATTTACTTTTAATTATTCAACCCTACTTTAATTATTAGTAAATTATTTAAAATCTCCTCGATTTTAAATTTATATAAAATTTACTTTTAATTATTCAACCCTACTTTAATTATTAGTAAATTATTTAAAATCTCCTCAATTTTAAATTTATATAAAATTTACTTTTAATTATTCAACCCTACTTTAATTATTAGTAAATTATTTAAAATATTCTCAATTGTAAATTTATATAAAATTTACTTTTAATTATTCAACCCTACTTTAATTATTAGTCAATTATTTAAAATCTCCTCAATTTTACATTTATATAATATAATATAATAAATATAATAAAAGCATAAAGATCCGCAGTCTAGAACCGTGCTAATAAATAAAGGTAGTACTCACCCTGACATAACTGGCATTAATATATTCCGTAAGAGTGTCATTGTTAATTTTTTGGAGCTGCACCCTCGTTTCCGGAAGTGGTATCACGTTCGCGTATCTGTTCTTCACTTCAGCCCCGGCCGGTAGCTCGTCTATCTTCGCCGAAACTTGCGGAATGCTGGAGAATTCCTCGTTGATTGCATTAACGTCGTTACAGAAAGATGAAAGCCCGGCAAAATTCAAAGGGTGGGACGGTATAGCGCTCTGGAACGAGAACACACCGTTCGTAGAAATATGATTTTCGAGGCTTTTATCGCAACATTAACACAGTTAACTGCCGTTTCGCTGGCTGCCCAGCCTTCATTTCCTCGGGACTCGATTTTCACGATTGCTTTCAAAGTTGTTGCAGTTTGATCAATCTAAACGAAGGCCAGTTTAATGCGGTTAAATCAGCAGGTCCTGAGTATACTGTTTAACCAGTTTGTGCGGGACTGCTTTCTCTTTTAACGACGTTCATTACGGTGCAAAATTAACTTCCATACCCACAAATTATTTTCTATCAAGTATCGTGGTATACGATATTGTGTTACAGTGGAAATTCAATTTATTGGCGTACTTATTACCGAACTGCGTATGTTTTGTTCTAGCTTCTACAGTAAAGTCCCAATCTAAGCGCGACGGAGATGACCGACCCAAATCAGTTCGCCTACGGCCTACTCCTTCCATTGGATGGCATTCCCCGCGAGAGATTTTATGGAACTTTCAGCAACTTATTTGTGGCATTTTTCTGATTAAAATGACACTAAACACGATATAATTTTGACTGTATTTAGTGGTTTAATTGACGGTATCGACATAGAAGAGGATAGCGAGTGAAAAAAAAAGAGAAACAGCAACCGCGACGGTAAGCAAACATTCAAAACTTATTGTATTGTTTAAAGACTTAAAGTAAATACCACTGCGATGATTACTTTTTTATTTTCAATTTTCTTGTTATATGTGTGTGTATATGATAAATTATAAATTATGCATTACACGTGTCCAGTATTGTGTATATGGGCCACGTTGTATCTTGCTTGGAGTCATTTTAATCAGAAAAATGTCGCAAATACAGGGTGAACATTATAAAGCGTTACAGACGAATATCTCCAAAAATATTGATTACATTTAAAAATGTTTTAGATGAAAGTTGTTCAGTACCGATGGGGACATCATGTGGTGATACTTAGGTATATTTCCCGGTGGACACTCTAAGGCAGGCGTGGGCACGCGGGTGGAGCCCCTCAAACGCCTGCTTCCCCCACCAAGCTTCCTTTCGGTGGCGCCCCTCGTGGCTCAGAGTGGGCGCTACGGTGGGGACAGTTTTGCCTCAATTGAGGAAAAATTGCCCACGCCTGCTCTAAGGTGAGGTGGAGGTCAACTTTCCTTTTTTTTTAATGGAATGTCCTATTTTTTATACCATAGAACCCCATGGGGGTGGGGGTGGGGATGGGGCAAGATAAAAAACTTAAATAGGAACCCCCATTTTTCATTGCAGATTTGGATTCTCCAGAAAAAAATACACAAATTTGACCTAGGAGTTTTTGCATTTTGGTTCACAGATGGCGCTGTAATTAACAAAATCAAAATGGGTAAAAAATCGTTGAAAATTGGAGATATCTCGAGAAATGCACATCAGATCAGAAAAATAAAAGTAGACGTATTTGATATTTTTAAAAATGCTATTGAATAACACCATAATTGACCTCCCACCCTCACCTCCTGAGGGTGGGAGAGGGATTATTTCAAAATCTTCAGTGGGAAACTCTTTTTTATAACAAATCTTATTGTTAAAGATGCTTTCAGTTCAAATTCTGAAAGAAACGTAACCTTTCTGACCCCACTGTACTGCCTTTTATGCCTAGTAATAAGACGTAGTTCGCCACACGCCCACAGTGGCGCGTCGAGCTGTCCCCTCTTCGATTTTTCGGAAAAATACAACGTTGAGAATGGGGTTTCCCATTGAAGAGTTTGAAATAATTCCCTCTGCCACCCACGAATAACTTTCATTACCCACTTGTTTTGATCCGATGCATAGTTCTCGAGATATTTCAATGTCTTCAGATAAAATGACCACCCTGTATTGTTAAAATTTCATTAAAAATAAGGAGAAATTAAAGAAGTATCAGTATTGCATGCATCAACAATACGCTATGTTGTGTTGTGCCTTCGGCCACGTGATCCGTGTTTACATGTTTACACAAGCCACAAAAAATAGATTGGGACATTACCGTATGTACTTATATGAAAGGTCCGAATTCCTTCTCATAACACAGACTTTTATGGTTTCGTATAGTGTCTCATAAAATTGTCGCGCAGTGTATTTTATACTTTCTTGTAAATGCTCTGGAAAGTAATTCAAACGGTACGAACACCAACTTGAATTTTCTGTTCTTTTATTATTATATCTGACATTAGCATGATTAATATTTGCAAGACACACCGTCTATAATTTAACATACATACAGTTTAATTAACGTGTAACTCTCTACGGTGGTTTTTAAGGGGACCTTCTGGTCAAAATGCTCAAGAAATAGGTAATTTTTGTGACGTTTTAATGGAATAGGTTACAACATGTCGTAAAAAATCGTTTTGGCTTTTATTAATACATTCTTTAAGATGACTAAAAAATCTGTTCTTTATGTTTCCGCTTTCGGTGCATTTTGTAGGTGGCGCTTAGTGTAGCGTTGCCAAAAAGAGATGTCTAAACGGAGAACATGAAATCGACTCATAGGATCGTCTGAAATCAAATATTGAAACAACGTTTTAAAACTTACATTCATCTTATTTACAATTGCAACGAGAAACCAAAACTACTATGATTTGTGCACATTTGGAAAAGTAGTGCAAAACACGTTTTACAAACAAAATGCAAGAAAAAACGACGCTCAGATAATTATGTTCGTGGATGGCTCGGCAGCGAGTCTTACTATGGAGGTTTCCTATAATGGTTAAGGTTAAACTTCATTTTAGGGGACCAAAAATCTTTTACTTTTTTTACATATAATCCTATCGATCTTGGTGAGAAAATGCCAGAAAGGCCAGTTTTGAGCGATTTTAAGTACACTTAGTTAGAAACACTTAAACTCGCTCAACTTTAAATATACATAACTTTTGAACCAGTGAATTTTTAACGTTAAAACTTGCATTTTTTGACATTTTCTCGACAAAATTTATAGGAGTATATTTAAAAAAGTTAAAAATTTTTGGTCCGCCAAAGCGAAGTTCTGCCATGGTTAAGGTTAAAAATTCGAATCGTTATTTTTATACAAAACAATTCTGTGGAAGCCAGTTTAAACGCCATAGTTGCACAGTATTTTTAGATATCACTAAATTTAGCCTAATTTTTGAGCCAACAAAAATTGTAGAAAGTACTATTTCTTAAATATTTTGAGAATATGTCACTTTTTTAATTACGTATGTGTCCGGGTAAAATCTTTGGGACTTTTATAATTTCTAAGATATTTCAAAAGATTTGCTATAAATTATTTTTTACATGATTCGCGCAAATTAATTGATAAAAACTTGATTTTGTTATCTGAGAATCCTCTTAAGATAGTTACTGTTGCATAAGCAAAGCACGGTGTATTACATTTTATATAACAAACGAGAAGTGTTCTTTAAATGATAATCTACTGTTTTAGAGCAATTGTATTACAAAACTTTATTTTTTTCAATAATATTCTTATGTGGCATGAAACAGGGATTATGAAAATTCTTGATTAAACATAGGTAAGTGGCATTTATATCACTATAAAAAATTGAATTTTTACTTAATTATGTGATAAATATGAGTAATTAACCTCAGTTACTTTTAAGTTTTTCGAGTGATCTAATTACATACTTTTTGGAGAGTTGGAGAGCTCGTGGGGTAAAAAATTATTATACAATTTATAATTAAGTTCGTATCTAGGTAAAACTTGCTGCTTTGTACTAAAAACATTGGCCTCTTAAAATGAGAAATATGAAATGAAATTATACCTCTACATTAACGTTTCAATATGATATGAATAATATTTTCAAAACACTACAGGAATACAAGTCTGAGTGAGTAATTTACCTGTGCAATGAATTTATATTTACAAGAACGTGTTAAATGCATGCTGTAATCAGAAGAAAATGTTTGTCTTACATAAACAGAAAATATATGCAATAGCAAAATATTGTTGGTCATAAAAAGAAATGTAAATATAAATACTAAATTAAACATAATATCACTCTTGTTTTATCATATAAGTAGGTATCCCATGGAAACAGTTCAGCATTATCATTTAAAAATGATTTAAAACGACGTTCTCTATTATTTACTCTTATTTCTCAGGATCTAAAAAACCTATATTATGTTTTTCTTGAGGAGTAAAATTAACATAATACATTCAGTTTTCTTTCAAAGCAACTAATCCTTCAATCTACTATTTATAACCAATGTACAATAACTTGTTTTTAATAAGTAGCATGTATCAAAACTGATTTTTCTTCTTCAACGGTATGGTTTATTAGAATTACTTGAGAAAAATAATTATATACAGGGTTAGTCTGGTAACGTGACGATCTCAAATATCTTTTTTTGTTTTTAAAGATACGTCAAATGTCTGAAGGACAACGTTGAAAGTAAAATGGGGCTCATACGATAGAAAAAATTTTTGTTTTTATGTAATTTTTTTTAGAAATATGAAGGTCACCTTCATTTTTTTTTAATGGAATGAGGTAATTTTTAATACATCAGTCGATGCAGCTGGACATTAGTGTTTACTTACTTGTGTAACGTTTTAGTACGACAGTAATGGTGTTTTAGAGTTATTTAAATTGAAATATCTCCTGAACTACTAACTTTTTGACATACATAGGTTACTACTTTTTTATAACGAATGTCCAACTGCATCGATTGATGATTTAAAAAATACCCCATTCCATTTAAAAAAATGGAGGTGACCATTATATCTCTAAAAAATATTATGTAAAAACAAAAATTTTTTTGGTATCGTATGAGCCCCATTTTACCATTCAGCTTTGTCCTTCAGACATTTGACGTATCTTTAAAAACAACAAAGATATTCAAGGTGGTCAAGTTCGGTGAAATACCCGGAATATACAGGGTGTCTCAAAATTCGTTCAACATCCGGAAATGGGAGGTTCCTGAGAGCATTTGAAGCAACATTTTCCTTTGCAAAAATGGCGTCAGCTCTAAATGCAGCCCAGATCATTAATGTACCACCACCAAAGTTGTGAGACATTGTTATGTCTTTTTTCCTTAAATCGTGCCAGTAATATTTAAAACCATCTGGCCCGTCTAAATTGAATTTCTTTTCATCAGAAAAAATAAGAAATTCCCATTCTTTGGACCAGGACATGTGTGTTTTTGCAAAATCAAGACCAGCCTGTTTATGTTCTGCTTTGAGTGCTGGTTTCTGCACCATTTTTGTGCAGTGAAATCGGTTGGACTTTTTAAAATTTGTTCTACGCGTCTTGTAGTTACTGACAAATCTAATTCTACGCGAAGTTGCGCTGCACTTCTCAATTCTTTTGATGCAGATCTCATTAACAATGAATGCTGTCTCTTGCTCAGCTTTTGATTTCCCCCTTTGGGGTGGTTTTTGCCATAATCTTTTCCCAAAGTGACGTAATTATTTACAACGGTACGTGATCGATTAATTTTTTTGCAATTATGCGATTAGAACATCGCATATCCCTATAAGCATCAATGGATGCGTTTTCTTCACTGGTTAACAATTGTACTCGCGGCATTTTAATAATAAGAAATTAAAATATAACATAGGGTAAACTGTACTATTGCTGGTACTGCACTAGTTATTGGCACTTTTGATTTAAACAGCAAATACATATTAAGAATTCCTGGTATAGAAAATCATTTTATATTGCTTCTTATTTATATTTCAAAGCAACGTTGTAAGTTTTCATAACAGAGTTCCACATATGACTGTTAGCAACGTTGGAGCTTACTTACAATCAGTAAGATCGACGAATGAGCACAGTGCAGTGTAAATAGTGTTTCGTTAAAGTTTTCGTTACGAGTAAGTATACTTTATCGCTGTATAACTTAATTTCGGACTGAACTACAGATGTAATAAGTGCGTATATGATTAATTATAAATCAAATAACCTATTTAACGTTTCCTTCTTACTGTTTATCAGACAAAACCTCAAATGGTTATGATTATAACAACGAATGGTTCATTTATTTGTATGGAAGTTTAATTAATTGGTACTTATGCCAATTACTAGATATACAGTTTTGGATTTTTTTTAATATTCGAAAAATTAATGCTTTGAATCATTAAAACAAATTAGAAATATGACTTTAATTCGTTGAAAGAAGTCTCATTATCAATTCTTGGCACTGCCAATCATTGTACATTGAAGGGGCCAATCACTATATGTAGAATAATAAGGTGCCAATCATTGCAATGTACATCAGAGAGTCAATCGTTGTACTATTTATTTACCTACTTGTGCAAATCACTCATATTCTTAAATGTGATGAGAATTTCGTAGTCATTATTTGAAGCTGTTAGCATTTTTAATTTGTTTTACCTGTTTGTATTCAGAAAAGGCTGCAGTAGAAAGAAAGAAGCCAAAGGTCGTATTCGAAATGATTGTTCCACCATGTAGATCATATAAAGATCTACTCTTAAATAAACAAAAATAAATTATTTCAAATTTACACAAGAGGAAGATTCACCACAAAAAGAAGAGTTGAATCGGATGACTCATGTGAACCTTAAAATATTTTTCTGTTTTTTCTTTGAGCATTATCTTCGTCTCTCTTAAGTTATTTCTACATATTAAGCTGATGATATTAGTTCAGACGTAAATTATACATTATGCAGAATTTAAACCTACATGCAGTACAAACTATTTTCATTATTTATCTTTATTTAGTTAATAATTCCTATTCAGTTCTTCAGTGCCAATAACTGATACATGTTGTGTCAATAACTGTACCAAATTTTTCAATGACTGTACTATTTGTCTTACGATTGTTATTCAATGAATATATTTTATAATAAAAGATTTTTTAAAAGAAAAAATGTCTATTAGCTTATAATAATAGCAAGTTAAGCTCGTTTAAACATTACAAAAAAAGATAAAAGGAGTTTCACTAAGATTTTGTTTTAAGGTGATTGCACAGTTCACCCTATTACGATTTCAATTTTACAGATCTATTTTTACGCAAATCCTTACTTTCTCTATTGCAGTTACACTTCTTTTATTGTAGGTAGCTGGACTTATTCACTAAGAATCTAAGCACAAACTAAGTGGCATTATAGAAATTTTGCTTCGTGCAGCAAAAGATGTAAACACACCCAAAAGGTGAACATTTCCGAGCAGATACTCGTAGATTTATTATTAGTATGAGCTAAATATAATTGTAGATGGAAAAAGTAGTAAACTTGACAGTATTTAAAAAAATATACGTCATAATATAGGTGGCTTTATGGAAATTTCGGGCACTGTATTAAAATTGTAATGCGAATTTTTGCAGGTTGAGTGCTAAGTACAGCGCCATTGTGCAAAATCGACTGCGTTGCTAATGACCATAGCTGTTGATGCGACGTAAAAAGAAATAAAAAGAAATCGACTGAGGGAAATTAACTAACAGGTGCAATATCTAATTATCACTTACCGAATCCTCAAACGTTGGATTCCCATAACTTCTTTTCGAAGATCTAGCTACTCCTTTGCGTCTCACGCTGTTGTACGCGGAGACACTGTCGACGCTGTAGGCATCTAAAGACACCGGACGACACCGCTCGCCATAGTTGAATCTCGTTTGCCTTTTCCTCATTATGAACTGAAAAGAGTTTCCTCGATGAGCAGGTATTATTAAATTTCTCAAGAACATAACATTAAAAATTGAGCCACTCTGCAAATGAATCATTCGTAAGGCATTCGAGGCAGGATATCAATGTCAACGTGAGACAGGCGATCATTTATTTGATAAAACCTGAAATGTTGGCACATCAGGATGATATTTCGGACTTTGGTACTAACAATAAGAAGGTTAGTCATTGATCTAGGAATATGGGGCATTTTAATGGATGATCGCAAAACGTAAATAAATTAAGCAAAACGTAAAGCAAAGTCAGTTTGTGAGAGTGTTTGTTAACATGAAAAGTGGTGAATGTTGAGAAATAGTGCAGTATGATTTCTGTATTTAGAATTACTAGAAAGATTAACAACTTCAAATCCAAAGATAGAAAATGTCCTAACGAAGAAACTTGTTATTATTAGACAGCGGATTTTATGAATTTATGAAAAAAATGAATGGGTGTAATTTAAAACAGTACATACATTAGAAGAATGAAAAGATACTGTTATACATATTATTTTGAAGTTGATGAACATATTAAGAAAGAATATAAATTTCTATTTCACTCCTGTTTGCTGCAATTCAGCTGGAACATTTTTATTTTGCATAAAGATCCACTGTCTAGTTATTATGTTTGAGTAAAATTTTTCATATATGAAAGAGTTAAAGAGAGAAATTGATTACAAGTGCACATCATACAAACACAAACTACGAAACTGTAAAATGTTTCAGATAAGAATTGAATGGTGCCGAATGGAGCATTATTTGGCGTTATTAGTTCATTCGTGGGTGAACGCGTTAAAGTCATATGAAGGTTAACTTCGTGTTCTTAAATGAAATTAGGAACTTTGTAATACATCAATCGATGCAGTTGGACAGTCTTTATGAAAGAGTATTAACGTATTTATGTTGAAAAATTAGTCGTTCAGGAGATATTTCGATTTAAATAATCCTAAGATATTATTACTGTCGTACTAAAACGTCATCATCATTCGATAAGAAATCATTACTGTCGTTTTTCTAAAAGGAATAAAAGCGAACGTCTTATTGTTAGTGCGACAGTAATGATATCTTAGAATTATTTAAATCGAAATATCCCCTAAACGACTAATTTTCCAACATAAATAGGTTAATACTTTTTTATAAAGAATGTCCAACTGCATCGATTTATGTATTAAAAAGTACCCAATTCCATTTAAGAACACGAAGTTGACCTACATATCACTTTAACGCGTTCACTCACGAATAAACTAATAACACCAAATAATGTCCCATTCGGCACCATTCAATTCTTATCTGAAAAATTTGTCGGTAGGACTAACAGCAGCGGAGAAATCAAAATGTCAAAATCGGGTGAGACACGCTGTATATCATTGCTCAGTTAGTAATATCAACCAATGCCAAATAGTCACGTGCGAGGTACGCGTACAAGTTTGAGGTTACCCTAAACGTGCAATAGTTTACAAGTTATTAATATATTCTGTGTTGTTATTTTAGGTAAGTACAACAAATATTGATGTAGGTTTACATTAAATTAACCGTTTTTATTGTATTTTTAAAATTTATTGAGAAAAACACTAAGATGATCTTGCCCCGTAAATATTACTACACGGAGCAAGTCCGTACTATTTATGTATCACGGTGGGGTAAATCCGTACTGAATGGGTAACTATAAAACTAAACAATATATTCAATGCAATAAACAAGGTTCGAAAGCATTTTTAACTCTCAGAGACATACTTGCCCCATTTTCAGGGCATGTGCGTCCTTTGTACAATATCGCATCAAAATGATAATTTTCAAGCAAAATTAAAATCCTACATAATACTAATTCATCAGTAATAACTGTGGCAAGAGTTTGATACCAAGAACGTTAAGTTTTTACATGCCAGATTGAAAATACATAGTTTGAAGTCCAACTTTGCAAAAACTAGGGCGGACTTATCCCACTCCACCTTATAAATATTGCTAATAAAAGAGATAATAAAATATTTAATCCGCCGCGGTTGAGTTGCGACCCATGGTTCCTTTTGCAGTTTTGACCGTCGCGACGAGTAAAATACGATGCAATTAAAAAAAAATGTTAACCTTTTGACCTTAAAATTCAAGGTCAAGGTCAATTTTGCGGCAAAACTTCGTTAGTTCAATTTCAACCAAATCGTTGCTGTAGAATCATTTTATGGTAGTCGCGACTGTATAATTTCTTTACACCCTGTACCTCTCTGATGATTTTTAATATCTTAGCTACCCATTAGTAACGTACTACAGCACACTATCCAATTTTGATAATTTTTGCAAATATAGTTGAATAACTACTGTACTCATATTCTATATCATTGCTCAGTTAGTAATAGATTGTATATGTGTGTAGGGAAAATGCTTGTTTTCTGTCTATAGGTTTACGGTTTAGTCGAAAACGTAAACAGTGGTGCTAATTGCTGCGTCAATATGATAGCACAAAGTCAAATTTGTGTGTTTCCAGTTAGCGTCAACACATCAAAGTATTCAGGTCGACAAATATTTAATATTGTGCGTGTTTTAGAATTGAAATGTTGTGAAATTTTCAATAATGGGTCGCGGTAAAAAATTGACTGGTCCTGAAATATTAACAATTCAAAATTTGCATAAAGAAAATTGTTCCATTGCTAAACTTGCGAAACTGTTAAATCGTAGTCGCAAAGTTATTTACAATTTCTTAAAAAATGTACACGAATATGGAAAAAAAGAGTGCAGACGTCCAAGAGTGACAACTGATCGTCAACGGCGCACAGTGGGGTATTTGACTGAAAACGGGAATAAAATATTGTAGCGTTATTTATGGGCTCAGGGTCATAAAAAAGTAGGTCGTTGGATTCGTCATGACGCCAGCTATAACAATATGAAATAAAAAATATATTTTCCCCTTAAAAAACCAAAATAGTTTTTATTTTTTGTAGAAAAAAAATTATTTTCGAAATTTTAAATATAGAATTTTGTAAATTTTTAAGTACTATTCAACTTTTATTCGAAACAATTTGTCGTCAGATTATCCGAAACTCTTGAAAAGTACTGATAATGAAATGCTTTGAGTACGATGTACAGAGTTCAGGTAGGTGTATAAGGCACTCACAGATTTCATTCTGTTATCATCTAAATTAATATTGTTATTAATATTTGAACATTACCAATCATTCTGTAAGTTTTCTTCGATTTCAAAACGAAAGTCGCGACTTTCGATGCTCACTTTTACTTAAATTAGTTATAACTCTCTAATTCAGAACGATTCGGAACCAATTCTTTTTAGACTATGATCGTAAACCTTTATCGAATGTAATGGTACAAGAAAGAGTGCGGAATACAGCGGAATGGTTTACGAAAATCGTCAATAAAGTTTTGAAATCGAAAAAAAACTTACAGAATGTTTGGTAATGTTCAAATATTAATAACAATACTAATTTAGATGATAACAGAATGAAATCTGTGAAGAGTTTATACACCTATCTCAATTCTGTACATCGTAATCAAAGCATTCCATTATCACTACTTTTCAAGAGTTCCGATAATCTGATGACAAATTGTTTCCAATAAAAGTTGAACAGTACTTAAACATTTACAAAATTCTATATTTAAAATTTCGGAAAAAAATTTTTTTCTACAAAAAAATAAAAATTATTTTGTTTTTTTAAACGTGAAAATACATTTTTTATTTCATAATGTTATAGCTAGCGTAAAGACGAATCCAACGACCTACTTTTTTATGACCCTGAGCCCATAAATAACGATACAATATTTTATTCCCGTTTTTCAGTCAAATATCCCACTGTGCGGCGTGCAATTTTAAGAACTGCATTAAATTCTGCTGTCCAGAATTCAGACTCCAATATCTTTTAAAATATTGTAAAATTTACATTGGACACATTAATACGATCTTTCCAATTTGAATTATTACCTCAAAAACCAAGTCGAAGTAATAAAGTCAATAACCGCTTCCGTAGTAGACCCAGATTATATTATCCGATAATAAATAGATTCAGCAACGTCAGGTCATTTCATTAAACGAAAATCAATTCAACTAAATGTAAAGTTAGGTCTGGTACAGATGTATGTAAAGCTCCTATTCATTGGAAGAAATGGTTTAATCAAAGATATGAAACTATCGAATTAACTTATAAGAAATGAAATGTTGCTTTCGTTATGCGCTTCGTGGTACGGGTAACATTCAATTTTTACACCAATATAATTTCTGCCGGTTCATGATATATTTACAATTTTGGTTCGCTTACGTAAACCGATATCTGAAATCCGCTTATCGGAATGCATTTGTCTCCGTACCAGTACGGATAATCGACGATTCACTATACCTCGATATTCTTGCGTTTAGAAATATAGTGGCGGACAAGAGAGAATTTAAAATTAGAATTTTTCTATACAGGGTGGGGCAATAACTATGTCCACCTTGAATATCTCCGTTATTTGTAATAATATGGAAAAATGTTATGAACCAAAGGGCCTAGCCGATTAGGATGGTCAAAACTGCCCTTAGAGCTTTTTCAACGGCTATTGAACCATTCGAAAGCTTGCCAAGAAAAACCCCTCTGAGTAAAATTTCAGCCCTCTAGCTTGCCCGTGAGGGTAGTTACAGGGAAAAATAGATTTTGCGATTTCCGGCGCATTTTCCGGTCTAAAATGCGTTCTAAAATTCTGAAAAAAATGTGACACATTCTGGATCCCAAGGCGCATTTTTGAGAATTTTTTCAGATTTTTTTGTTTCAAACTGTGGTCGTAAAAAATGAAAAACCTCAAAAAAATCGGAAAAATATTTTTTTCTCAAAAATATGAAAACATGCTATTTTGCTGTTTGGTTCCCTGATAAAGTACTATAACAGGCAATGTTGTCAATTTTTTTTAGATTTTTTGTTCGGCTGCATCATTGTCAAAAACAATAAAAACCGAATTTTTTCGACGTTTTTGCTGTGAGGAGGAAAGTTACACTTGTTGGCTTTACCGTGTGCGTATATTAAGTAATTTTTAGCGTTATTACACTGAAACAAGCAATTATTTTACCTAAAAAATGTGATTTGAGAGAAAGAAAAAATTGTATTCTGTGCGATATATACCAGAATGTTCGCAACGCTTACAACATCGCCGGTTGGCACCGCGGTTAAGGCGTCCGACTACGGAGCGGATACTCTGGGGTTCGAATCCTGTCGCTAGTGGTTTTTTTTTCCATACGTCAAACTTTATTTTTTCAATTTCTTATTATGTATATGGTTTACTCATACGAGTTTAACAATGTTTTTTTAATGTTTTAAAAATATTTAAGTAACATTTTTAAGCAAAATACATACAAAAATAGTTTTGGATCATAAAAGTATTATAAAACTCCAGCATAATGCATGTACCGTCGACGGTCAACTCTGTTCTCAGTGCCTATAAAATCCCGCATTCTGCCCACAATTATAAAAGATAAGTCTATTTCTATCAACTCCATACAAATATTTACTTTTATGAGAAATAAATAATTCTGTAATTAACAGGTCACGTAAAAACAGCACCTAATTGGCTAACAATGACAACTCGGAAGAACAGCTGCTATATATACTTCTTTCTATTTTACCCGTTTCTACAAATTCCGAAAGGCCTAGAAACTATATTCATGATTTTTAATGTTAAAAATGTTAAACAGGACCGCCATGATGAACATATACAATTAGAGAATCAAGGAAATAATAGATACTCCAAAACTATTTTTGTATGTATTTTACTTAAAAATATTACTTAAATATTTTTAAAACATTAAAAAAATATTGTTAAACTCACATGAATAAACCACATAATAAGAAATTGGAAAAACATAGTTTGATGTACGGAAAATACGCGCAGCTATTAGTAAGGGAAATAATAACCACCCTCCCAAAAAGATAAGATTCCTTGCAGGCCAGTTTTTACGACGGTCATTGTATTCTTCGTAGCTGATTATTGCGCGACCAGAATCATAAACTAATATAAACGTGGTAAAAATTAACTACCTCTGTACCTGCTATGTACTGTCATATTGTCCTTTCCCGTTCGGATGGAAGGCCAGGGAAAACGGTCAACTCCAGGTTTTTATAGGCACTGAGACCGGAGTTGACCGTCGACGGTACATGCATTATGCTGGAGTTTTATAATACTTTTTATGATCCAAAACTATTTTTGTATGTATTTTGCTTAAAAATGTTACTTAAATATTTTTAAAACATTAAAAAAACATTGTTAAACTCGTATGAGTAAACCATATACATAATAAGAAATTGAAAAAATAAAGTTTGACGTATGGAAAAAAAAACCACTAGCGACAGGATTCGAAACCCAGAGTATCCGCTCCGTAGTCGGACGCCTTAACCGCGGTGCCAACCGGCGATGTTGTAAGCGTTGCGAACATTCTGGTTATATCGCACAGAATACAATTTTTTCTTTCTCTCAAATCACATTTTTTAGGTAAAATAATTGCTTGTTTCAGTGTAATAACGCTAAAAATTACTTAATATACGCACACGGTAAAGCCAACAAGTGTAACTTTCCTCCTCACAGCAAAAACGACGAAAAAATTCGGTTTTTATTGTTTTTGACAATGATGCAGCCGAACAAAAAATCTAAAAAAAATTGACAACATTGCCTGTTATAGTACTTTATCAGGGAACCAAACAGCAAAATAGCATGTTTTCATATTTTTGAGAAAAAAATATTTTTCCGATTTTTTTGAGGTTTTTCATTTTTTACGACCACAGTTTGAAACAAAAAAGTCTGAAAAAATTCTCAAAAATGCGCCTTGGGATCCAGAATGTGTCACATTTTTTTCAGAATTTTAGAACGCATTTTAGACCGGAAAATGCGCCGGAAACCGCAAAATCTATTTTTCCCTGTAACTACCCTCACGGGCAAGCTAGAGGGCTGAAATTTTACTCAGAGGGGTTTTTCTTGGCAAGCTTTCGAATGGTTCAATAGCCGTTGAAAAAGCTCTAAGGGCAGTTTTGACCATCTTAATCGGCTAGGCCCTTTGCACGGTACAGAGGGGGACATGTTGTGACAAAAACATGTTCTGCGTGGGTGGAGGCATAGAGGACATTTGAAGGTCACCTTGATTTTTTTAAATAGAATGTACTATTTTTTATACCACAGATCAATAGAGTATCAAATTCTGAGTATGAAAGTGTTGATCTTCATATGATCTAAACCTGATAGTTAACGAGATATTATCCAAAGAAGAAAGAAAATTATTTCGATAATATCTCATTAACTATTAGATTTAGGACATATGGAGGTCAATACATTTTAACTCAGAATTCGATAGTTTATCGATTCATGATACAGAAAGTAGGTGTTTCCTTTAAAAAGAAAATCAAGGTGCAAATTTGGTTCATAACATTTTTCCATATTATTACAAATAACGGAGATATTCAAAGTGAACATAGTTATTACTCCACCCTGTATATTAAATTAAGCATTAGATGAGTTTTTAATTGTTGATAACGTTCGCCTAATATTTTTGATGCATTTACGACGAAAACGGGCACGTGCAATTTAAAGCAGTGGACGAATTACGAAGAATTGTTTTAAATAAACAATTAATTTTCTATCTCCTTTTGCAGTTTTCTCGTTTCAACTATTCTATAATAAGTTTTTCTCTATAAGGCATATTATTCTATAAGATACACTCCTCAAAAGAAATAAGGGATCACTTGTGCGAACCCAAAAAATTGGTCCCAATTTACGTGATCATAATTCCGTCAAAAATTGCCGTATCGATATCGTTAAACAATGGTTTGAAAGCCTGAAACGTCTAGTTTCAGATGCTCTGCTTCAAATTGTTGCTATGTTGGTTTTTTACAAAGTTATAGCGAGACGGTAGGCATTTTGTGCAACTTTGGAACATCACACGGGGAGCAACAAATTTGTTTGATAAATCGCGTTAATATCATTTGGAAGGACTATCTTTCCTGTGTAAATTGTGTGGTTGTTGAATATTGTGCGATTTTTTTTATTCGAGTTATTCAACATTGAAGTAAATATGGGCTTTTTAACTTTAACTGGCTCCAGAAAGCGAAAAAATGATCGTAGTATCTTGTGCAAAAAAGAAATAGAAAGAGCGTTTCTTCCTCTTCAAGGCACTCCTTTTGTTTTTTCAATTTCATTAACATTTCGATATACCAGGTGTTTCTGGAAATATGCTTACAAAATGCACAATTTCCATTTTTCCTTTAACTCGCCATATCTCGGCGAGAAATGATCGTAATACCATGATCCGACCGCAGATTGAAGCAGAAATTCTGCCGATTCGATTGAGTACCCCATGAACTCGCTGCGACAATTTGTTACCTATGGCAGCTGTGTTTGAAGTTAGTGCGATACGGCAATTTTTGACGGAGTTATGATCACGTAAAGTGGGACCAATTTTTCGGGTTCGCACAAGTCATCCCTTAATTATTTTGAGGAATGTATTTATAAAAAATTCATTGCTACTTTAATATAAAAGTTCAGTTTGCAAATATTGTGATAGTGATCGTACATAATATTATAGATTTAGGACGAAAGTTCGTATCGTTTTTAAATTAAAATTCAGAGATAAAGTTAGGATATTTATTCATAGATTTAATCAACAACACATTTTCCATTTTGCTCAATACTTTCTGCCATTTTTGAGGTAACTTGTCGTGTTATGAAATAAACTCATGAATGAATATCTTAATTTTATCTTCGAATTTTAGTTTGAAAACGCTACGAACTTTGGTTCCAACCCAATATTTAACCTTTCTTTTGTTAGCCACTGTATATGTCATTCACAAATTATTAATCCTGTCTAAAATTAACTGACTGTAATAATATATTGCTCTATTAACTACCTAACTAACTAATTATAATAATATTACTCTTGTAACTAACTAACTATAATATTACTCTATTAATTGGACTAACTATAATAATATTGCTCTATTAACTGACTAACTAAGTAACCAGAATAACATTACTCTATTAACTGACTAACTACACGCTAACGTCGCTAACTATAATAATATTCCTCTATTAAGTAACTACACTTACTATAATAATGTTAGTCTATTTGTTGCGTCGCGTCGCCAGCTCCAATTTCAGTCTCGGTTTACACTACAGTCGCATTAGCTCAGGTCATCTTTGAGAAAAGTCTCCTATTGCCTCTTTAGCAAATTTATTACTTTACGACCAGGGTAAGACTGTTTAGTGTCAGCGGATTTCATGGGAAAATCAGTTCGGCTGTACCGCTCAGTGTTCCGATTGAACCCACCGTAACTCGCGCATGCGCGGAAATTTCAGCCGCAGTAACGTAACTATTTCGATGAAATCGGGTGGCTTGGGCACCCCACAGACTTTTAAAAAGTCTTTCTTCACTATATATGCCATTGTATAATAAAATATTAACGTTCTGCGTCACGTCTCTCGTCCATCAGTCGTCCCGCTAATAACACCGGTACATTCCCGCCAATATAACTGCCTCAAGGCATCAGGGCCCTGGCCGCTCTGCTGCGTCATTGTAGATACGCTACTGTCTTGGCCGCGCATGCGCGAGTTACGGTGGGTTCAATCGGAACACTGGTACCGCTCTCGATGGCACGTGACGCAGCATAGGCCCACTTGTAGCATTAGGGGGCCCGTAATTTATGGGACGGTTTCGAGATGCTCGGGACTTGGTGTCGTCTTACGTGGACCGACTTTTCCGAACGGCTATATTTAGAACAATGTAACAATTCGTGGGCGTTGCATAACGTCCAAAGCCGCCCTAAATGCGCTTATTGGTTCCCCACTATTCAACCCTGTCCGTGGAGGGAATTTCTCTAGTCGCGTTTTTCTGACTTCTGCCGTTTTCTTTAGATTCTATCGAACTATCGCTCTATTAACTTCGCTCTCGTTCACTGTACAAGTAACTATTCTACTTTGTTAAATACATATATTGTTACCAAACAGTGTTTCGATTATTGCCGTGATAAATATCACGAAAACTTTAAACCAGCTCGCATAATTCCTAAAGACTGTGACGCCACAACACTATTAAATAACTACACAAACATAATACATATAATTATATCACTCTATGAACTAACTGCACTAACTATAATGAACCGTAATAAAATGAAAGAATTAAATACGTAGATTAATACGCGGACGTAGCGACAGACTTCCATTAATGGGATTTTGACAAACATCTCAGCAGTTGTTAGAGCAATTTGTATGGGCCAGTTATTCTGCATATTGCAACATCATCCAACTAAACAGCGACGTTGCCTTCCGTTAATTCACACTGCTCGCCGAGGATGAGCAGCGTCGAACATCGACGATCATGTAACGAGCTATGTTACTCCTCGCAAAACATGTATTAACAACGAAGCTCGGCTACATGGAATGCCTAAGGTAGAAATCAATGAAGCGGTGATTGTTGTCCGATCTAATCGTCGGCTGAAGGCCAAACGGTATATCCTCTATTTGCAGCAAGTATCCTAGTGCATCGCGTTTCTTCGCGACGCGACACCGCGAAACCGCGACTGATCTCGATACTATTCGAAGGTTTTCATGCTCGATAGAAGAATTCATTTAATCAACCGAAGAAACGGACTTGCATATTCACGTTTCCCTTTCGCTTTCTCGTAGCGAGGACGTAACAAGGTGTTCAGTAATGACGACAACGATATTTACAGTAGCGGACAAAAGTTTAAGACGACTATCTTCTCAGTTGATTATCACATTTTATTAGAGATGCTAAACGTCTAATAGTTTCCAATTGCTCTTAATTGTCGAAGTTCAATAGAGTATCTTCTGACGGAATTCGATATATCAGACGTCCCAAAGGTGAAGATCTTAATCCAAACTGCACTGTAGGAACACTCAATAACTCATTACAATTGAATTACTCCAGAATTATAATTACAAAGTAATTAAATTACATTGTAATTCAGTTATATTGTAATTTACAATTCAGATCTCCATTGAATTAAATTACAATGTAATATCATCGTAATTGCAATGAAGTACAATTATAAAATACATTGTAATTGAATTATATTGTAATACAGTTACATTGTAATTTATAATTCAGATCTTCATTCAATTAAATTACAATGTAATTCGTAATTGCAATGGAGTACAATTATAAAATACATTGTAATTGAATTACATTGTATTCAATTATATTGTAATTTATACTTCAGATCTTCATTCAATTAAAGTACAATGTAATTCGTAATTGCAATGCAGTACAATTATAAAATACTTCGTAATTAGATTACATAAAATAGCGTTACGTATTATGAACGAGGGCGACGAATAGAAACTACGCCGCATAGACACTAAACATGTATATGAAAGAAAAACATAAAAATATATCGCACTTCTTCAAAGTTCTGCGCTATAATTTGGAAAGCTGTATTTTAAGTATATTATATTTCAATTATACATACACTGTATTTCAATTATATTGTATTTCAATTATATTATATTTCAATTATATTGTATTTCAATTATATTGTATTTCAATTACACGTTGTATTTCAATTACATTGTATTTCAATTATATTGTATTTCAATTACACATCTGATTAAAATACTTAGTAATTGAATTACATTGTATTTCAATTATATAGTAATTCAGTTGCGACGTAATTGAATTACTATTACTATTAATTGAAATACAATGTAATTGATTTAGCACAACTCAGGTAGTGGTTCTGTAATGGTGTGGGCAACGTTCTCGCGAAACGATCCAGGAGAAATTCGAAAAGTTAATGGCATTATGGAATATTTTATTCTAAATTCGTGTGCAGGAAGCATAATTGTTCTACTTTTCCCGATACGAATTTTTTTCTCGTGGCTGTGACAATATTTCCAGCGTCAGAAAACAATCGTTCGATGGATACTTGAGTGGCAGGAATGCGAAGGTATTGTCTAGCTGTTTTTGGAAATATAGGTACTCGTCACTGGTCGTTTACAATTGCATTTCCACCATTTCCAATATTGCAAACTTTCCATTGCGGGTACCCAAACTTTATAAACTGTTAGGATCCCGATTCGATCCCGAACAAATTTCCCGACACGATTTTTATTTTTTCATGCAACCTTGTAAATTGTAATTTTTGGAAAATCTTTTTTAAAGATCGTTTAGTAAACCAATACTTCTAATGGTTTACAAAACATCAGGTTGTTTGGTACAATTATAAAAAAGTTATACTGTTCTAAAGTGCGTTCAAATACTTTCGTGGTTCACGTTTTTCTAATTACTGATACCTAGGCTTTATATTTAGATCTTTATCCAAATTAAAAATTGTCTGTATCGATTGCAAGACATAGAAACTAAATTGAATGTTATTTCTTCCCTTAATGACTTTAATAGAGGAAAAATCATATATTGACATCTTCAATTTTTAAATTTTTCAACAATTTTGAATATCATCTTCTCAATTTTGCTATAAATTCATAAAGATCTGCAGTCTACTGATAACTATAGCTACAATTAACTATACAAGATGCTTCGAAATAATAAATCTTAAATATAGCATAACATTCTTTTGTTTGCAGCTTTGTTTTTGGGAAAATTTGACTTGAAAATTCCTCGCATATGTGCAGTTGTCATGTTTTTATCTAGCCTAACACACTGTAATATGTAATATTTTTACAATATTATCAAGATAAGAAGATATCGGTTCATGTTACATCTTAGCGGATTTAAAATATTTTATGGGGTTGCGTTAAAGAACTTGTGAATGCTGAAGAGCTTACGAACCGGGAGAAAGAATTTCATTTGCATTTGAGCAAGTACGAAATCAAAATTCATTGGCATCAGTTCATGCTTCCGTGATTTAACGAGCAGTGATTTGCATACGATGAAATGGGAGACAGTTTCAGTAGTTCCTTCAGTAATGTAAATTGTAATTTCGTAATATTTTATATTCCTATTACTTTATTATTGTATAGATTTGACATTTCATTATTCGAATGTTAGTATTTTAATGTGATGTTGTTATGACAACCTTGAATATTCAAACTCGTTTATCCTAAATTTGTGAGTGAGAAGCAGACCTGGGCAAATATTACTTTAAATAAAAATAAGAAATAATTTATTCCGCACCGTTGTTCTCAATACTGTTATTTGAAAATTAAAAAAATGTTGACTTATTTGAAATAATAGCAATACCAAATTGTATGTTACTTCTTGGGTAAACTTTTCCATGCGTAACCAGAAATTTGTGACTTTTTCCTATGCTATCCAGTAGATTTGGACGAGACGATGCGAGAAATCCAAGTTTTGATCCTGGAGGATCAATGGTTCAAAAGTTATAAGTGTTTAAAGTTGAGCGATTATCAGAGTTTTTGACAGGTTAGCGCCGCCATGTTGCGTGCAGTGACGGTCGCGCGCCGCTTACCGAGCGGAACCGGTAGGTGGCACCACAAACACGCGCTAACGTTGATCACGTTGACTCCCAAGCCTGCCATCCCCCCTTACTCACCCTATCTAACTACCAACCAACTAATTAATTATCGGCAGTTCCGTGTGGCGGAAGTCGATAATGTGAATTTCTATTTAATTATTGATTAGTTGTAAATTTTGTAAAATAGTTTCGATTACTTTGTTAACATTCATTCGTTTGATTCCCTACCAATAATAAATTGGTAAACCTTCAAAGAAGACACACTAATTTATTTGAGAACGTTCCCTACAACCGCGTGCTTGTGCTGCCACCTAGCGGCTCCGCTCGGTAAGCGTCGTGCGACCGTCACTACACGCAACATGGCGGCGCTAACCTGTCAAAAACACTGTAAATCTCTCAACTTTAAACACTTACAACTTTTGAACCATTGATCTTCCAGAAACTTGCATTTCTCACACTTTCCCGTCGAAATCTACTGGATAAAATACGAAAAAGCCAAAAATTTCTGGTTACGCAAGTAAAAGAGCTGCCGATATTTCAAGTAATGTTATTTCAAAAGTGATCACATGCATGGAAGTAATTATAAAATAATATAACATGATATTTTAAATAATGTTATTTTAGGAGTGCCCACGTCTGGTTTCAAGTTCCATTACGTAGCAGCAAACGAGCGGAATCTTTCCCACGCGTTAAACAAAGTAAGATAGGGTTACCCAATAAAACAATTTCTGGTTTGCCAAAATAATTTGCTAAAGGTTTCCAGTCTTTTCGAACAAACCTACATTTCTCCACACTGATAGGCGAGTCAGAGGATCAGAAGACGTTGCTTCCGATCAACAAAAGCGAGACGACACAAACACACATATTTACATACGATTCGTTGTTACGTACACTGTATAAATCACAAGTGTAGGCGGATGAGTACGTAACACCATGTGAAATTAATGCAAGTACGATGAGGCCTTTCAGAGAACATAGACTTTTGCGGACCTGCGCAGCTAAATCTTCGTTCATTAGATCAGACCATTAAAAATTTCGTTTTGTCAGATGTGTGCAACTCGAGCAGCGTGCGTTAAATGTTAACATATGTTTCTCGGAGGGGAAACGTGATAACCAAAACTAAGGCTGCTCTTTACTTTACGGGACTAACAATTTTTTACTTCCTCCTATAAATTAATACCTATTTGGTATGTAATGCAATAGGTCTGAACGAGGAGAACCTAGGAATCGGAATTCCGATCCTGTAGGATCAATGGTTCACAAGGTATGGTTGCTTAAAGTTGAGCAATTTGCAGTGTTTTCGACAGGTAAGCGCGCTACCATATTGGTTTATAATGACGGTCGCGTGCCGCTTACCGAGCAGAACCGCTAGGTGGTGGCACAAGCACGCGGTAATGTCGATAATTAATTAGTTGGTTGGTGGTTAGGTCGCAGGGCCGGCCATCTGTAGGGTGTGCCGGATGCTATGCACCGGGGCCCTGCGATTGAGGGGGCCCCAACATGATCAAGAAATAAAATAATGTAATTTTTCTGAAGTAATTAATGTATTAGCAAAAACAAAATCACGCATGAAATAAACATGCATTAAGTAGTAATATATGTTCGAGTTTGTAATTATTTTTACTTTACAAAAAATTTAGGGCCCCAAATGGCTTCTTGCACCCAGGCTCCTTTATAGACAAGGCCGGCCCTGTATAGGTCGGGTGAGGGCGGCAAGGCATTTATTGAGAAATCTATGTATCTCTTTTTGTAAATATTTTCCAGGATATTTCTTCTCAAACATTTTCTAAGATATTTCCTCTAGGTCAGCTGTCAAAAACACTGAAAATTGCTCAACTTTAAGCAACCATAACTTGTGAACCATTGATCCTACAGGATCGCAACTTCGATCCCTAGGTTCTCTTAAATACATAATAATTTATAGGAGAAAAGCAAAAATTTTTGGTCCCATAAAGTAAAGTTTACCCAAAACTAATATTTATTATACAAGGTATAATGATTTCAAGTTGATGTACACTCATTCTAATAAAATATCTGAGTGGTTTCATTTGGATATGTGTTGATGTGGACCATGTTACGTAGAAAAGCTGCAACTGTACTCTTGTTTAATAAATATTAACATTTTATACGTGTAATTCATGCACTGAAAATTATAACTTAAGAGAAATAAACGCTCATATTTTAATGTCGTTTAGGCAACAATATTGTCTTGTCGAAATACAAAACTTCTTTATTTTTTATTGTTTTTTTTATGGGACTTTGACCAACTTATTTGTGGCATTTTTCTGATTAAAATGACACTAAACACAATATAATTTCAACTGTATTTAGTGGTTTAATTGACGATGAAAGTTTCGGGCGCAAGGAAGGACACCGCGATCCGTGTTTACATGCTGTCCTTTTCTACGTTCGGCTTCCTTTGAATTTTCGGCGCGGTCGGCGCGGTAGACTCAGCATAAAAAATGGTGTCCCTACACGATATTTCTCCGTGCAGAACACAGCCGTTTGCCAAATAACGCGACTTTACTATAGGCACTAATATTGAATACTATAATACATTTATTGTTTGCTGGAATGTTTTTAATTAATTGTGGTCTGTCGGAACCTTAAGTGTCACTCAATTAGAGAATTATACTAATATATTACTGCAATTTCCTTCAGTTACTGATTAAAGTGATCAATTACCTCTATTTTTATTTAAAAAAGAGCAATAACTTGTCCCAGTTCCCAGGATTACCTTTTATACATAATAAATTTAATATAGAATTTAGAGATATTATTAAATTCATATGAAAATTTATATGTCTAATATTTTATTTGAGGGGTTAATATAAATTTATAATGCTTAGTAAGGGTATCTAATGTTAATATTTATTAATATTACAATCGTAAAAGACTTGATAAGGTTTTCTTTCGATATAAGACGATGACTCGGCTTTCGACGTATGTATTGCGGATCAGGATACTTATTCGGCTTGACATTGTTCTTGAGAGGGCCGAGAGTTTATGGATCTTATAAAGCTGAGCGGCAGACCACAAAGTGGTCGGATAGAAGGATACAATATGACGTATTAGGGTGGCTCTTATTTTCGACATTTCAATTTATTTTACGGCAGCCCCCAGGGTTGTTCTAAATAATTAAATAAAAATCTGTGCAAAGTTTAAGTGCCCATAGATAGCGAGAAAACGGGTTCCAAATGAATTAAACATTAAAATAATTAATTTAATGTTCGTAAAATCGTTTTCCTCGAATATCTTCTAAACTATTTACCGCGTCGAAAAATATGTTAAATAAAATCTGTGGATCTGGATAGGCTGCGTCAATTATCTCCTCTTACTTTTTTCCTTAAAACAAACGGTTTCCGAAAAAATTGAGAAAAACGTCGGACCAAAATCTAAAAGTGTTTTCGAAAATTTGAAAATTGACGTGTGATTTCATTATCTTTTAAATCAATAGACATTAGCGAAAAATGTGTTCTTTTTTTTAATTTGCTAAACTTATCTTTTATTTAATTGCAGGCTTTTTTACCGCAGATCCTGTGTATATTGGATGATTGCAAAAGTTCGTACACAATTTACATCGTGAACTTCTACGAAAAAGCAAATCATGTTGTAAAACTTCAGAGACAATTGTAGAAAATAGTGGTGACTATATAATTGATTAATCAAACTTTTATTTTTAAATATAACCGCTCGAATTTTATTTTCAAATAGAGGGTACGAACTTTTGCAATCATTTAATATTTTCTTTTTTTTTTTTGAGTTTCACTTTATGAAGGGTCAAATCTTACCAGGTTTTAAAATGAACCGTTAAATAAATATGAGCAAATCTGTGGGACAATTAAAATCTAATAAAAAAAGATAAGTTCAGCAAGTTAAAAAAAGAACACATTTTTCACTAATGTTTATTGATATAAAAGATAATAAAACCACACTTTTCAATACTTAAATTTTGTAAAAAATGGTTAGATTTTGGTCCGACGTTTTTCTCAATTTTTTCGAAAACCGTTCGTTTTACGAAAAAAAGTAATAGGGTATGAAAGACGCAGCCTGTCCAGATCTACCGGGTTTGTTTAATATGTTTTTCGACGCGGTAAATAGTTCAGAAGATATTCGAGAAAAACGGTTTTATGAGCATTAAATTAATAATGTTAATGCGTAATTAATTTGGGGTTATCTGATCGGGCTCAAACTTTGCACAGCTCTTTCTGAATTACAGAATTTGTCTAGTGCCTACTCACTCCACTGCCAGCCAATGCCGCAGGGTGGCGATAAATGATCTCGGTTCGGGTATATTGGTGTGAACCACTACTAATCCAATTACAAAACTTCTTTATTCTTCATTATTTTTAATGGGACTTTCAGCAACTTATTTCTGGCATTATTCTGATTAAAATGACACCAAAGACGATATAATTTCAACTGTATTTAGTGGTTTAATCCACGATGAAACTTTCGGGCGTAAGGAAGGACAGCGCATGAGAAAGAAAGAGACGCTAAATATAGTGGAAATTATATCGTGTTTGGTGTCATTTATTAATCAGAAAAATGCCCGAAATAAGTTGGTGAAAGTCTCATTAAAAAATAATGAAAAATACAGAAGTTTAGTAATTGGATTAGTAGTGGTTCACACCGATACGCTTCGGCCGTGCGATCCGTATTTACATGCTCTATCCCTTTCTAGGTACGTTCGGCTTCGTTTTTACTCTCGCACAGTGGTCTAGAAGTCAGTTCTAGTTCGAATTAATTATTGTGCGAGGAAAAAATTGACATTTTGTGTAAAAATTACTTTTAAATATTTGAGTAAAGTAAATAAAACATAATTTACAATACTGACTAATTGTTTAGTAATATAATATAATTAAGTGTGTTACAAATATAATATAAAAGATTATTATTCACTGTCGGAGTTTGTATTTGATCGAATTTTTGGTGCTTTTAGCATCTGCAAAGCTTCGGGATCAAGACGTAACTTTTTACTAAACTGTTACACTTTTTCTGCGGAAAAAATACGTAGATACATTTACTAAAATATGAAAATAAAATGATAATGGGATTGGGTGGATCGCGGTTTCTCTTTGCCGTTTATGGAGATGAAGTAAGCTTTCAAATTAAATACTTCGCAACGCGTGCAAATGCGTGCAAATTTTGTTAAACTTACGACATTCTAATAATTTTTCTTAAAAAGTATCAGTTCGTAAAATATATCATAAAGTGTGTGTGAAGGAAACGTAAACCTACCATTTCCAGTTACAGCCATATTGATAATATCATATATAACAAGATACCTACTAACACAATTTATGCACACTTCAAGAAAGAACTCGATATTTTGAGGTTATAATTTGTAGCAATTGACTAACGCAGAAAAACAAAATCTGGTTGCTGGAATGTTGACAGTCTTGCCAACAATAATACGGTGATGTGATTTACTAATTTTGGTTTTGTTATTGTAATATACATATCAAACTATCATACAAGTATAAATTTTAACAGATTTACGTTAGTTGATAGTTTTAATTTATTCACGCTAGAACTGACTTTTAGGCCATAGTATCTCGGCGCACAAAAAATAGTGTCCCTACACGATGGTTCTCCGTGCAGAACACAGCCGTTGGCAAAATATCGCGACTTTGCTGTATTTGGAACAACTCTGGGGAGTGCCGTAAAAAAAATTTTGACAAAAATTTTTGTTAAGAATAAACAAGAACCACCCTAATGACGTATCCTCTCGTCTTGGCACTAAAAGCTGTGTCTAAGAGGGGATAGTGACTTTTAGGGGGATGGAGATTGCGAAAACAATTGTCGTCTTATATCGAAAGAAAACAGTACAACCGTGTTCGGTAGATGTTGATGAATGTTTGAGGGAAGAAGCGTAAGCAAACTAGAATCTGTCAGTTTTTTATTGAAAGTGAAAAATGAAATTAAGATAAAAAGTGCTCTTACCAGGAGACCGGCCAGAAGAACCAGACAAATGAAAGCAACCACGGAGACCACAACGACTGCTATCGCATTTCCGGAATCCGGGATCGTTTCCTGCACCAGAAGAAAGCTGTGTATCTGAAAAGAGTG
The DNA here is from genome assembly GCF_051020765.1 of Lasioglossum baleicum. Taxonomy (NCBI): domain Eukaryota; kingdom Metazoa; phylum Arthropoda; class Insecta; order Hymenoptera; family Halictidae; genus Lasioglossum; species Lasioglossum baleicum. The sequence continues at coordinate 4,173,022 of NC_134936.1, read as the reverse complement.
GGTCAAGCGGCGGCATACGTTAACTATGTTATATAAATCAATAACTCATCTAAAATTGACATCTACTCACAAACGAATATTTCATAATTTTGCAATTCAGATAAAAATAGTGAAATACACAGAAAAAGTTGCAAACCAGACGCTCGAAAAACCGTGAACTGACAGCATAAAAATTACCTGAATCAAAGATTCGTAGAAAAATGGTCATATTGAACGAGAAATTGTTGAAATATTGGATATTTAGTTTGAAAATCATAACCACGAACAATATGTTCTTAGGATTGAAAGGGCAGTAAAATTTTTTATTAATAATGATACTGTTTTTATGTAGAAAGGAATATTTACAATCCCACTATTCTATATCTTAAGAATTGTTGATTTTACAGAAGTGTAAAAAAAGGCGTCACCCTTTTTTCATTAAATTAAAAGACTAGAACAAACAAACCAATACAAATGAGGTTTTAGTAGCTTATAATGAAAACACAACCATAAGAGATATCGGGATGAAATATATGCACTAAAATTCATTAAAAAATTATTCTTATCTACTGAAAATTATCATAATAAACATACATTTTTTAAGTAACTGTTTAAATTTTATTGTTTTAAAATAAAATAAAAAATTGTTTATTTGTTACTTATTTAGTGGTTTTCCAGGCAATTTAAATCACCGACGTCTTTGGTTAGAAACTATGCATGTCTCGAGTTATTCATAATATGAAGTTTAAATGTGTTTTTGAAAACATGTCCATAAAGGGGACATTTGAGGCTATCTCCTATTTCCTTTTCAAATTTTTAAGAAGGTCCCTGTTATGAAAAAATTGCAACACAATTGCAAAATAAATAACGAAAAAAACATGTTTTTCAAATGACAACATTTTAAGTAGATACCCTTATGCTTTTACTACAAGCTCCTGAAAACCCATTTTCATCGGTTTGTTCGTTCTAGTCCTCTGAAGTAGTGCAAAAAGGGTGACACTTGTTTCTATATACACTTCTGTAAAATCAAAAATTTTTAAGATATCGAAAAATCCTTAGAGATTCGTTCATAGGTCACTAAACACTATTCAAAATTGAACAAAATCCGAGACAGTACTCCAAGAAGTGTCGCATTTCGCGTGGAATGACCCTTTAATGAATTTCAAGGTCATTAAAATTGGTAAGATTGTCCATACTCTATAGGGTGTCCCAGAATTGTCGCACTTCCTTGAAATGAGTGATTTCTGAAGCTCTTTTACGGACTTACCATCGAAAAACAGGATGAATTAGAGCGTGGCTACACGAAAACTGGCTCGGCCAATACCGACGCCAATGTCCGCTGTATCCGCGCTCTGATTGGTCCTCGTTTTCCGTTGATAACTTAAGGATAAATTTCGATTTTTTGTTTTTTACAGAATCTTGTAGTTTAGCTTTGTAGGTTGTCTCTGCACAATTTTAAGTTAAAATTCATAAAATTTTCAGAATTACGGATTTTCGAAGCAAAGTATATATTTGGCGGCAAGTGATCCAGCGATCGATACTCCCAGAATCCATGGTACTATTGTAAAACGTTTATGTTATTGGAGTCGTACTTTTCTAACAGCCAAGCAAATTTATAAAAAAATCAATTCAACGAGCAAGATGAATGAATAGTATACGGACCTGGAATAGCTGATTATTTGTAAGTACTGATATTTGTTCAGTAACTGCACTACAAACTTTAAACGCGTTTTTCACGAAACAACATTTTCGTAGCTGGTTGACATGATTTAAAAAAAAGTATTGGATCGATCAATTTGAAATTTTAACTGTATGTTAAGACAGAATCCTTTTATTGTTTGACCTACAGGCAAGACGATAGGTTGTATATCCTTTTTTAATTATCAAAAGTTTGGGTAATATTTTGCGAGAAATCGGACATCTGAATTTAAACAGTTACCATTTCTCGAAAAATAATTTTGTTTTATTCAGCGTAGGTCTCACACAAACGATAATTAAAATAAAATCTCATTAGAATTTTTGATTTCAGATGAACTGGAGGGCAGGTATCACGTCAACCGTTAATAAAGCAATTGTGCGGAGCGTTCTAGTTCATGGGCAATTCAAACTGTATTTTTAAGTGAACTGAACTGAAAAAATTTATGTAACACGATGGAAGTATAACAAACACATATACAAAGTTTCAAATTAATTAATGTTGCATTTTTGTTTATAAAAAATCCTAAAGAATCGATATTTTTGACCAAGAAAAACGAAATTCCCCCCTCAAGAAAACTGACTTGAACGAGCATCCATTTTACGTAAGTGAATTTTTAGGGCACCCTGTATATAACTACCGTTTAGAGACAACATAGTCATACGTATTATGCAGACCACGAATTTTATTCACCTACTGTATTTTACTCAGCCATGCAACAGGGAATAATAGACCCATTTTAATTATTGTAAGCCTTGCTTTGCTGACAATTTTCGAAAATAAATTTTTTCTTGTAAACGTAAGTTTGAATAAACATCGGTGGTCTTCGAATACGCTTTTAATTGTGTCAACTCACTTTAAATGGAAACTTCACTGTTTCTTTGGACTCCTGGTACAAGCTGGGTAAACTGGTCGTCATAGCGCTGTCGAATCTCCCGTTTTCGTCAACGACGTAAACCAATATCGACGTCAGAGGCATATCTGATGACGTCGGTGTAAGGCTCGAAACCTCCGGACAGGGAGGCTGCCGATGGAACATAATTTGCTCATTAGAAACCGACCTGCAACATGAGAGACGACTCCTGTTGATTCACTTCTATTACGTTCCGTTCAAAATTTCTGTTTATTCTCCTTTCAGTTTTCTTCCTATCGCACCAGAGCTGGGGAAAATAGTATTTGAAATAGTAAATAGTAAATAATCCCATTTATTTTACAGTGTCTGTACAACTTTGAAACTAAAATATTTTATTTGATGCAGTAATTTTTGAAAATAAAATATTTGATTTGTTGCAGTAATTTTTGAAAATAGTATTTTATTTGAAGAATATTGAAAATATTTGGACTTTGTCTTTATTTTCAATTTCAATATTAAATATAATTGCTCAAAAGAATGACTCACATTCAACAGATATTGCGAAACTTTGAAACTTCATTTACTATCGAGTTTAAAATCTCGATTTCGTGATTTATTCGATTTTTCTGAGCACGCAAGCGACTATATAATTGCTACTGTTAGGCATCCAAAATGGAAATTATGATGGATTCTGAAAGACTTAAACGAAGAAAAACGTACTTTTATCAAAGAAACCGTATTAAATGCTTTGAAACAGATAGCAAATCCAGATTCAGAGTCACGACCCAAATTACTTTCACAAAACAAAGAAGTAGATGACTTTTTTTCCTTTATGAAAAAAGAAACAAATGATATCAGTCATACAAACATTACAGAATTAGAATTATATCAATATTTGAGTTATATTATAGTGATACACGAATTGAAAGTATTGCAAAGAACAAATACATGAAAACATTATTTTTAAAATACAACACAGCTTTTCCGTCCTCTGCCCCAGTTGAGACTTTTTAGCTTTGTTGGACTGATTCTCTGTCCTCGAAGGAGCACCCTAACAGATTTCAATTTGGAACGCTGCACCTTGTTGTATGCGAATAGCAGCAGTCAAACAAAAAAATAAAACGAAAATGTTGCAAATGATATAGTTTCTTGTAGTAAGTACAATTTCTTCTTTAAATTATTGCTAAAATAAGAAAGAGTAAATAAGTAATGCAATTTCTGAAAGTATTAGGTATAACGACGCAAAAAATAAAATATTCTATTTTGTGTTTCAGATTATTAAAATAGAAATATTTTTTATTTTGTGTTTCAGATTATTAAAATAGAAATATTTTATTTTGTGTTTCAGATTATTAAAATAGAAATATTTTATTTTGTGGATGAAATGGTTAAAATAGAAATATTTTATTCTGAGGTTCAGATTGTTCAAATAAATAGAAGTATTTTATTTCGAGAGGTTCAGATTGTTCAAATAAAATACTATTTTCTTTAAGCAAAATAAAATCTAAAATATTAAATAGTGTAAAAATATTAAATAAATACTGCTATACAATGGAGATCAGTAGAAATTACACTGTTATTAGCAGTCTTATCGAAAATGTTTTTATCAGCTATACATATAGTCCAGTCAATGAATGCTCATAAGGGGGGCGTAGAGGGAAATGGAAGGAGCACAATTTTGAGCTTTGGGACTTTGTTTGGACTAGTTGGGAGGTAAACATACCTAAAGTCCCTACTCCTAGAAGGTGAGCGGGCTACAGGGGGGCACGTAGAAGTCACCTTTTTCGGTTTTCCGCTTATATCTCGGAAACTATGTGTCCTAGCGAGAATACTATTCCATATAAAATTAAAGCTGACAAAATGTGCTATAAGATTGATGCCATTCATTTTTTCGCTATCTCGCATAGTTTCAGAGATATCCGCGCTCAAAGTTCACTAATTGTACTGAAGAATTAGCTATAGTCAAATAAGGCAAAAAACGTGAGGCAAAAATTTCTTTTTCACTGTGCGAGGTAGCGAAAAACTGAATAGAGTCAATCTTATGGCACATATTGTCAGCTTTAATTTTGTATGGAATGGTCTTATCGCTAGGACGCATAGTTTCCGAGATATCCGCGCTCAAAGTTCACAAATTATGAAAAAGAACTCTTCAACACAATTAGTGAACTTTGAGCGCGGATATCTCGGCAACTATGCGAGATAGCGAAAAACTGAATCCAATCAATCCTGTGGCACATTTTGTCAGCTTTAATTTTGTATGGAATGGTCTTATCGCTGGGACGCATAGTGTCCGAGATATACGCGAAAACCGAATAAGGAGACCTTCTACATTAGACTTTCTATAATTTTTTACGCCTATTTGTTAGTGGATTTCAAGGCGAATTCGGAAACGTATCAAAACATTTAAAAGATTGCAAAAAATTGCGTTTTTAATTTTATTTAGAAAAAATTTCTTGAAACCATGCTACACCTGATAAAAACATTTTCGATCGGACAGCTGATAACAGAGTAATCTCTACTGATCACGATTCCTGATTCACACTGTATAATTTTCTTTTTACACTCCGCCGTGCAGTGCAGTTTGCGACATCCACGAAAATCGTGCAGGAACTTCTGCAATCAACTAATACAATAAATAAATTTATATAATTATTTATTGAAACAAAAGTTGCGAAGCGAAGCAAGCAGTTTATAAAATATAAAATGAACCCACTCACCTCTTGGTGCCGGTGGCCAAAATCTTGGCAAGCGCCGACTTCAGTTCATCCAGTTTCGGGCAAATTTCATTCCACGTGCCTTCCATGACGATACGCACCAACGAAGTGATCTCCTCCTGGGCGGGTGACATCTTCGTGTCATCTGTCGTCTCCATCGGCGTGCCGGAAGCAGCTGGAGTGCTGGCGGTGCTCGAAAGTGGGATCCCTGGGCGCGGACTGGTTGGCACAAAGGGGCTGGTACTATCCACTCGAGTGGCACCTGTCGTGCTGACACTCGCCGCAACCGTGGACTCGGCTGGCGTTTCGGTAACATTGAACGCGTACTGAGAATCTTTGGAATCTGGCGGGAGCGACTCTTCCGTTCTAGCAGTAACGGCGGTGTCGTCGTCGGCAGCGGTAGTTAAGAAACTCGTTGTATCGTTTGTTCTCTGGCTCTCGTCCTCCCTGGTCGAGCTTTGAACAGTCTCCTCTTCGATGACGTTCGCTTGGGTCGTTGGTTCGTCTCTGGACTCCGTGGTCGGGTTGATCGTCGACATGGGAACCGTCGTTTGATCGGTCACCGGGACGCTGGACGATCTTTCGTTGCTACCGGTGATCTCCGTGTCATTGATCAGAGGATTGTCCGTGGCCGTCGAGCTTTTCACCGTGGTGGTCTCGTTCGAGGAACCATTACCGAACAGGTCCTGAATCGTTGGCACAGTGGTGACGTCGTTCGTCGATTCGTGCGCGTCGGGAGTGTTCTCGGTACCATTTTGGCTGAGGACAGTGGTCGTTTCGGTGAGCCCAACGAATTCGTACTCGATCGTTGTCGTGGAGGGCATCAGCGTTTCGTCGGAACCGGGGGGGCCAGTGACACCGGAAGGGATTTCGTTCGTTCCGTTCGAGTCTAAGGTGCCGGATGGTTCGGTGACGTTTTTCGTAGAAATTGTCTCGACGGCGGTAGGCGGCGTTGTAACGTTCTCGAGTGTTTTCATGGTGGCCAACTCGGAAACAGTTGGGACGGTGGAATTCGCTTCGGAAGAATTCCCTTTGACGAGGGGATACTCCGTAACGAGCTCCGTGGCGTTCAAAGTCGAGCGGACCAGCAGAGAGCTCTCCGCGTTCGTTTGAATGTCAGGGTTCGAAGGTACACCGGCCTCCCCTTGCGGTTTAATCGTTGTTCGGTCGACGGTTTCGTGGAAAGGCGGTCCGTAAGCCCGTTTATTATCACTCTCCGGTTTTACGCTGACTTCCGTTATCCCGTTCCCGGTCATATCGAAGTTTCCCTTGTCCGTAATCGCGTCGCGACCTTCGCCCCACCGGGGTACATCATTTCCCGTGGCCGCGGATTTCCCCTCGGTTTTCGTGATTGTCCTCGGATCGATAGATCTGTCTGCGGCCGACTGGTTCGTCGGCTGTGCTTCAACCAACGCCACCGGTGACACGGTGGTCACTGGAATCGACGGGCGCAGCGGTGTGGTTGACGCTGTCGAGGACTCGTTACCAGCTTTCTCGTAATACGTCGGCTTGAACTGTTGAATGCTGTTCTCCAAAACGTCCGACGCCTCCGTGACAATGAACTTCACGTCGGCTTGACCCCTGCCGATCGTGTTCTCCAGCGCGGAAGCTTCCTCCGTCGTAGCATCTACCTGATCATTACTTCCGTTGCGAGTTTCCTCTTTGCCGGACGATTTTACATAGGGGTACGGCTTCAGCTCCGCCATCTTCTCGGCGGTGGCATTCTTCTTCGAGAACGGAACATCGATCCTCGCGGTTGTCGTCGGCTTTGTTTCCTGATTCGGGAACTCGTTTATCCCCGAAAACGCGATCGTCCTGCCTCTAGGGACGAGACTAGAAGCATCCTGTGGCTCCACGGTCTCCTTGTTGCGCGATTTCTCAGTTGTCGATTCCACTAACTTCTGCTGGTTCTTCTCATCGATCAGCTCGTGGATCTCGCTAGTCGGCGTAGAGTTGTCGATCGGTTCTTGGTCGACGAGTTCCGTCTCCGTGTTTGTCGTGTTCTCAGGTCGTCGATCTTCGATTCTTTGTGCCGCGTTTTTCGTTACGTTCCCCACAACCTCCACGTCCTCCTTCGGATCTCTGGGCTTCTGAGTTATGGCACTATCTTCAGAGATAAAGTTAGTGGCGCTCTCGATGACTCTCGACTGGTCTCCCGAGCTCGTCCCCAAGCTTTTCTCCGTCGAGGTTTTATGATGGTGGCTGTAGTTGACGTACGTGTCGTTGATTAACGAGATTGGCTCACCGCTCCCGCTGTTTTCATCCGTTTCCTTCAGGTCGGCCACTTCGACGTTCTTTGTCGGGCTTAGATCTTCCGTCTTGGCGATCCTCTCGTGAAGCTTCTCCGTCGGAAGAGTTTTATGCGCAGTCGACAGGGCTTCGAGCATATTCGTTTCCAATTTTGACGCGGGAACGCCCGACTCTTCCGACGAACTTCCCAGTTTCGCTCGCGTGTCGGTCTCACGTTCCTGTTTGAACGGAGCTGGTTCATTGGTTTTGTTCGTTTCATGGTGGCCCGTATGAGGAATCGTTTCGTTTGTCTTTTGGTCAAACTTGGGTTCCTCCAACGCGGGCTTCGTAGTGACAATGATCAAATCGTTTGTCCTCGACAATCTGTTGAACTCGTCGGAAATTGTTTTCGTGCTCGAACTCTTCCCCGAAGTTTCGCGAGGGGTCTCCTCGAATTTCGAGCTTCTGTTCGTCGAATCCGAGGTCGGCAACCCGTCGACTTCGTTCCGTGGCCTTATCCCTTGCTCCTCGAAGTCTTTGTGGATCACTTTCTTCTCATCTTCCTCCGCTTTAGCATCTTTTATAAGCTCGCTTAACGCCGGCTCCGCGTTCCTTTTGTCGCGTTTATCCAACGGAGCAAATTCTTCCGTTTCGACTCCCAACGGTATTTTGTTCGATATCGCATTGTTCTTTTCGACTGTTGGCACTCCCAACGCGTTCGACGCAACGTCTTTGTAGCGCAGTATTATGGGCGGACGTTCTAATCGTTCTACGTCAGCTGCGACGGTGCTGAAGAGCAGCAGGAACGTACCTGAAACGTGATTGATATTCAAGTTATTCACATGTGTATCCACTACTGTACACGAAAAATAAAATAATTAGGCACTTTTTTCGGAAGAAATCATTAACACGACGACGCGCGACGCGACAGCCGCGCCACCGAACAGCGTTCGATGCTGTAGGAGATTTCGGGACAAAATTAATCACAAGCGTGGAAGCTAAACAAACCAAAACAGCAGTAAAAGTTTTACGAAGTTTCGTAGAAACATATGATGATATTGAAGAAAATGTATTCTCTGCTTTGATTACCGTTGATAATACCATTGATCAATAGACAGCGGATTTTCATGCAAAATAAAAATGTTGTACCTGAATTGCAAACAACCGGAGTGAAGTGAAAGTTTATTTTCTTCCTGAATATGTTTAATAGATATTTTTTTACTTTTTTAAATTACACCGACTCATTTTTGTCATAACTGCATAAAATCCGCTGTCTATTGATCAACAATCTGTTAATTCATTAACGCAGAGTAAAATGAAAGATTTCTTTAATATCTAATAGTAATATGTATGAACCTAGTGGATTATAATACACTCCTCAAAAGAATTAAAGGACCAATTTGGTAAAGTCCCAATTTACGTGATCATAACTTCGTCACAAATTGCCGTATCGATATCGTTAAACAATGGTTTGAAAGCCTGAAACCTCTAGTTTCAGATGCTCTGCTTCAAATTGTTGCTATGTTGGTTTTTTACAAAGTTATATCGAGATGAAGACAACATTGACGGTTAACAAAAATTTTGTGCAACTTTGGATCATCACACGGGGAGCAACAAATTTTTTTGATAAATCGCGTTAATATCATTTGGAAGTGCTATCTTTCCTGTGTAAATTGTGTGGTTGTTGAATATTGTGCGATTTTTTTTATTCGAGTTATTCAACATTGAAGTAAATATGGGCTTTTTAAATGTAACTGGCACCAGAAAGCGAAAAAATTATCGTAGAATCTTCTGCAAAAAAGCAATAGAAAGAGCGTATCTTTCTCTTCAAGGCACTCCTTTTGTTTTTTCAATTTCATGATTCGAACGTCAGATTGAAGCAGAGATTCCTCCAATTCGTTTGAGTACCCCATGAACTCGCTGCGACAATTTGTTACCTATGACAGCTGTGTTTGAAGTTAGTGCTTCACAGAAATTAGCGCGCTACATACGTACAGCGGCTGCCTGATATCTCTGAATACGCTACCGACGCGTCGGCCCACAGTGGAAACTTTGGACCAAACTCGATTCAAAATCAAAGAACTTTCGATAGAAATGTGGTAGAGGGATGACATTTTTTTACATTAAAGCTGAAACTTCGCAGAATATGGCCAAAATAGGGAGATTATAGATAAGCATGTAGAATTTCAAGAAAATGTGGTTTCTCCAGTACTACGCGCGGAAAATTTTTTTTTTGACATGCTATACATTATTTCCCGTAGATTTTTTCACGCTGATTTCAAATCTGGTCTCAAAATTTCAATCTGACATTCGGATCATGGTATTACGATCATATCTCGCCGGCATACAGCGAGTTAGTGGATAAATGGAAATTGTGCATTTCTTAAGCATATTTTCAGAAACACCTGGCATATCGAAATGTTAATGAAATTGAAAAAACAAAAGGAGTGCCTTGAAGATAAAGAAACACTCTTTCTATTGCTGTTTTGCACAAGATTCTACGATAATTTTTTCGCTTGCTGCAGTCAGTCAAAGTTAAAAAGCCCATATTCTCTTCAATGTTGAATAACTCGAATAAAAAAAATCGCACAATATTCAACAACCACACAATTGACACAGGAAAGGTAGCACTTCCAAATGATATTAACGCTATTTATCAAAAAAATTTGTTGCTCCCCGTGTGATGTTCCAAAGTTGCACAAAATTTTTGTTAACCGTCAACGTTGTCTTCATCTCGATATAACTTTGTAAAAAACCAACATAGCAACAATTTGAAGCAGAGCATCTGAAACTAGAGGTTTCAGGCTTTCAAACCATTGTTTAACGATATCGATACGGCAATTTGTGACGAAGTTATGATCACGTAAAGTGGGACCAATTTTTCGGGTCCGCACAAGTGATCCTTTCATTCTTTTGAGGAGTTATAATGTAATACAATATAAATCAAAAATCAAAGTCTAACTTCCCTTGTTGGAAAAACTTTGAAATGATACGACAAGCAGAGGTGCAGATATTCGCAGCTAAATTTTGTTACGATCATCTCTATATGTATAGCTTAAATATCAATGCCATATAAATTTCGAGGAGATATTTCTTGGTATTTTTTAGTTCTTTACTTCTAAAGTGAATTAAACGGTACAATAAATAAACATTTAAATAAGCCTCCAGAACTTATTGAAAAATGCATGGATCAACAAATTTGTATACAGTTTTCGAAACGTTTACTCATGCACAGTATGCTCCATAATCAATGAAACTTCAACGACAATTACTAATTCTTCTCATATAACGTTCTTTATAACACAAATAAATGTATAATTTCATCATATTACGATTTAAAGTGTTTATGCAACTATTTATATGCTTATATGGTTACTAAATGAAGTATTTTGGGTACCATTAGTCGCGGTAAACATTCTGGAACAAGAATGTGTATCTGTTATATTCATTCTCTGAATACTCTGAATATATTTAACCGCAAAATGTTGTTTACGACAGTTAACTTCAAGTTGTACACGTTAGTACAGTCAACAAAAAACAGTTAACAAATAGACTTAGGTAATTCTTAAAATAAACGGATTTTAAAAGTTAACACGTATTTCAGTAAAAAAGAAATGTATTACGTGTGCAAATAAGTTCCTTCCCCTTTTTTTCTACGATCATAACTTCTGACTGAATTCGAATTACTTCCTTATTGTGGCGCTATCTGAAAGAGTGTTCTTTTAGCTTTAAGAAGAGTCGTAATGAGCGCTCCAAGAGTTTTCAGTCTTATGCAACAATTTCAAAGAATATGACGTTCGAGAAGCATCATTAGCATCACTGCTTACTCTTTGCATTCCAGTTTAGCAAATCAGCTGTTGAAGCAACTAAAATGGTTTGCGCGGCACTGGGAGAGAACGCTGTATCTTACAGAACATGCAAAGAAATGACACCAAAGATATAAAGCCGGAAATTTTCATTTGGAAGGCGACGATCGTTCAGGTACACCGAGAAAGTTCGATGACGGTGAGTTAGAGGGATTGCTCAACGAAAATCCGACCCAGACGCAAGAAGAATTGACAAAACGATTGGGAGTCACATCAGACAGGCAGTATCTATCCGACTGAAACAATTCGGTAAGATTCAGAAGTTAGGGCAATGGGTCCCACATGAAATAAGCGAAATGAATAGGAAAAACAGACCCGAGGTTTCTGCTGTCAGGGCCCGCTCTAGGGGCGGGCAACCCGGACATTTGTCCAAGGCGCCATTTTGGCTGTAAGTATGAGAAAAATATTGATGTGTTAAATACCCAATTAATAGAAAATTTCACATATCGATTTTTTCTAGCACTAAATGCACTAGATGCTAGATTTGCATATATATAACATGTCCAAAAAAATGCTACTAAGGGTGCGTTCCGTTTCACGCTTCAAGCGCATACACTGTATAGTGTATGCATAGAGACTCTTATACTACACTATACAGTGTATGCGCATTATGCGTGAAACGGAACGCACCCTTAAACACTTTAAGTTTTAACTGATGGTGATACTGTTGACATAAATGGGGTAGAATTAGCAGAGGAAATTTCATCAGTATCTACGCTTTTGGGCTAACAAGAAAGCCTAAGCAATGTACCAAGCTTAAGTTAAATTTTGCCCCAAACCTTACTATTGCTTTAAGAATATTCCTAACGATACCAATAACTGTAGCAGGTGGCGAAAGGAGTTTCTCTAAGTTAACACATTACCGACCGGTGATCATTGCATAATTTTGAAAAATCTATGGTACATGGCTGAACACATTTTACTGGAACGTTCAATAGCAACAGCAATTTTCATTTTGAACTAACAAGTCATCCTCAATAAAGTCATCTAATAGTTTCATTCAAGATTGCAATGTAGAAGAAAATTTCTCTGCTTTCTTTCGGTACAGCACAATTATTGAAAATCCTATTAATAGGTTTGCGGTAGGTAAAGTGTTAAAATTAATTAAGAACTTTTTACATTCGACTACTACACAAAATCGTCTTAATGGTTTGGCCATTTTGGCAATTGAGTATGAAATTGCTGATCAAGTAAATTTAAAAGATGTAATACAAAAGTTTGCAGAACTGAAAGTAAGAAAAAAAGTTTTTTGTGATTTTAGCGTAGTTGTTTGTGCAATAATACACATTTTTAAAAGCATTTAAAAATGTAAAAAATTATATGGATAACAATTTGTGGCTAGGTACAGATATTTCTTAATTAATTTCTACTGTTTTGTTATGTTATGTTATATGTTTCTTTCTAAATATATGCTTTTATTCAAATTTAAATAAAATGATTTGATATTTATTGAAAATAAAAAATATGTACCTTTATTTAAAATATATATATATTGTTAAGGGACGGCAATTTATCTTTTTGTTCGGGGCGATGTATCCACTAGAGCGGGCGCTGCTGCTGTCTAGCTTTCACGACATAAAAGGAGAAGTTTTCTGCACACAATTGTTATTGGCGATGAAAAATGAAATCATGGGTCAATCCTGGAGAACCGTTGACTTCAGTGGAAAACCGAACTGGCATAGCAAAAAAGTTTTGCTGTCTATGTGGTGGGATTTCCGAGGAATCATCCATTATGAACTGCTTCCACCTGGAGGGACAATAACTGCTGAATATTATCAAAATCAATTGATGAATTTATACGACCAGCTAGAGCAGAAACAGCAGTTTCCTGTACCAGGAACAGGACACGTGATTTTGCAGCAGGACAATGCTCGGCCACACGTTGCCAAAGGAACGTGGGACACAATTTATGCGTTGTGATGGGAAGTCCTCGTCAGACTATCATCCTTTTCGGAATCTGCAACACCACTCGTTGGGGGAGCACTTCAGCTCACAAGAAGATATCCGAAAATGTATTGATGATTTTAAAAGCAGCAAGCAGCCGTCATTCTTCAAGGATAGAATTTATAAAGTTCCCACCAGGTGGGAAAAGGTTATAGAGAATGGGGGTGGTTGCTTTGAGACGTAATCTTGTACTTGATTTATTAAATAATCTTTTTGGCAAAAAGGGGAAAGAACTTATTTGCACACCTAATACAATAATTTAATACGAAAGTTATCTTCACACGAAGATAAGGTAAAATTGAACGGTAGGTAGATGAAGCTTTTAATGGTTTTAAAAACCGGTTGGTCGAGAATCATTCAGCCAGTTTGATAGCGATTCTTATGATACATTTCGCCGCACATACTACGTTGCAACGGACGCAAAAATGCATATGCATCAGCGTGGTATGCTCTCGTGCTTCTGAATGTTAAGCAGGCCTCGGGATTATGCAGAAGATTTAAGTATGCGCAACTGATCTCCGCCTATGTGATCAGGTTACGTGAAAACACGTGCGATTGTATAAATTTCAGTCCTAAGTGCAATGCGATCGATGTAGCGAAGCGATCAAAACGCGTTTGCGAATATCAATCAATGGAATACGTATGGTTCATGTCGTCGGGAACAAGAATAATAATAATAATGTGAAAAGAAATGTCCGGTATAAATACAATAATTATCATTGAATAACCTAACCACTATGGTTGTTGTCTATGAAATTTCATGCTATAAATGTACTATACAGTATTTTAATGTTGAAATATTATATATTCTTTAACACTAGGTTTACGGGACCCGTAAAAATGACGGGTTCTAATATTCTTAACCTTCGCAAGATAATGTGGGGTCTCAGAGACCCCAGATTCAGATTTTTGAAAAGAATTTTTATATGAATAAAATTATTCTTTATCCGAAATTGATTAAAAACGAGGTTACTTATGAAATTCATTTGTCAAGGTCTAAGAGACCACACCTTACTATTTTTGTCTTATTAGACAATTCCTTGCGAGGGTTAATTTGCAATTAATTACCCTCGAACAGAATTGGGCAAAAATTTAATCAACGATTGACGACTAAATTTCTACTTCAATCGTTAATCGCAGTTAACAATTAATCTCCTCGTTTGGTCGTTAATTGCGGTTAACGATTAAATAGGTACTTCTTAATCGTTAGTTGTGATTAACGATTATCAATCGTCAATCGGATAATTGATTAACTGCTGAAATTTCGAAATGAAATACGTAATCAGAACTGTATGAATACTGAAAAAAATGTAAACTGAGTTTAGGTGTATTGTCATTTGGTCTACGTAATACAAACTCTGTTTACGTGCTTGTATGTTTGGAGTTATTATTCCTGTAAAGCTACGACCATGTTTTTGTTGAAATATATTATTATTTATTATGCTCTCTCTGTCTCTCTCGCTCCCTCCCTCCCTCCCTCCCTCCCTATTACAATTTATGGATAGACCGTGAGACGATTAACTTCAACAATATTGATTAAATCACCCGATTTTCCGATGATTCCTTTTTTTAATCAACGATTGACGATTAAATCAATCGCCGATTTTTCAATGATTTCTTCATTTAATCAACGATTGACGATTAACTTCATTAATCGATTGAATCAATCGTCGATTTTTCGACGATTTCTTTTTTTAATCCTATACATTAATCAATCAATCATTATTAAAATTTTAATCGATTAATGCCTAACTCTGCCCTCGGAGTCCTGCGAATTCGAGGCCTATGCCGGAGTCATTTCTGACCCACGCCAATATTTCACTAATCGTGTTGACAGTCACTCGAACTTGTCTTCGCCGCTATTGAGATGGGCCACGAATGACTCCGGCATAGCATGCGGGAGGTTAAGATTGTAAAGATGGTTCCCTGAGGAATTATTTACCAAATTTATTTCTTTGGGTATATATTATTGGACAAATGGCCAAAAATTTGAGCATACACATTCTTGTTATGTTTTGTCACGTTATCCTTTTTTCGACGAGCGGTTTGACTCGCGAAAGCCGGTTAACTTCGGGCCTTGCAGGCGCTGAGACCAGGCCGCGTGCAAGCCGAGTACACGCGGTCCGCCCGAGACAAACGAGACTCGAAGATTCGACGATTTTCTCACGAAAAACGAAAGGTTCGGGCGCCAGGCACCGCAAGGATGCCACACGAAACGCGGAACAATGCTCGAGCTCGGAGAAGCCGAGGTCGAGAGCAGGCTTGCCATATTCCGCGCGGTACCAGGCCCCTTACCGCTGCGCCCCTCGCCCATCTGCTGGGCTAAGCCCGCCTGGCTTGCCCCACTCCTCGCCAGTGGGAGCATCTGCTTAGCCCAGCAGATGGGCGAGTGGCGCAGCGGTAAGGGGCCTGGTACCGCGCAGAATATGGCAAGTCTGGTCGAGAGTCGAATCTTCGAGATACGCGGATTGAAAGTGACGTCGCGACTAGGCCAGATGGTTCGAACACGGGATGACTCGGACAGCCCTCCCGGCAGGACGGATCTCACAGGGAATCGAATAATTCGACTACGATATGGTCTCGAGCTATTTATTGTAGCAGTCGGTAAATTACAAAATCTGCGGCCACGGGGCCGCGACCCGAGAGCCCTCGCTCTTCATACAGAATAGCGAGTAGATGGTCGTTAGCAGCGCGGTTGTCCTACAGTTCTTCCTCGCGACGATATCGCTAGAATTTATCGCCGTTTCTTTCGTAATAGAACTTCGGAAACGCGAGGCGCAGATGATCGGCGAACTGCGAGACTGCCGCGATGACTTCCGCGCGTGATTCGCCCCGACGCGTACGCTAACGATTACGCGATCGAACGCCGACGAAAACAATACGATGTTCGGCGAGAGACACAGGATTCGAGAAACGCAAAGATACCGAATAGATTACTCTCACGAAACGCGACTCCTCTTAGAACACTCTTTCGCACGTAATTTAAAAACGAAAACTCTCTCAAAATAATCTCGAAACCTCAAAGCATTCCCGAAACGAATGCGAGCTAATTATCAAGGACGGAACGGGAAGCGTTCGTCCTCTCGCGACGAAGGTCGAGCCGTCGCGCAACGAAATACCGAATGGATCACTGAGTGCGACTTACCGTTTCTCGTAGCGTATTTCCGTTCTGGTTGTAATGGAACTGCTCCCGATAGAGCGTGCAGTACGGCTGGAGCTCGGGTGGACGATGTCCTAAACGCACGAGAACCTCAAACGGGGCTCGATTCTTTCGCGATGCAATTACTATTCGTACTTCGGAACACGATCTTAAAGGCGAATGCGACTTGGTGTTACGATAGCCAGCGCGACAGTGATCCATCGATTTTCGGCAATCTAGCGGATCGAACTCGGTTCCCCCCACTCAACCGCTTTTCCGAATTGCCCATGGCGTGTTTCCACGGTGCAAACTCTATGGCACAGTAGCGTACCCTCTTCGCGTCCTAGGGCCCCGAACAGTCACGAAATTGGTCAAGGAGCCTATCGCTCTCTTGACCGGCGGTGGGGTTTCCTCTTCTTGGCTACGAGGGCACCGATCCCCGGGTAGCTCTCCCTTGACGGGGCGAGACGGCGTCAGGTCTTCCAGTCAGTCACCTTGGACGAGATGTTTAAGAGAGCTACTGTCCTGGCGACGCCTCCGGTTTGTTTGCCGAGTGTCCTCGCACCAAGCTGTAATTTCTCGAAATCGGCCATTTGCTTTTCCGTCGGGCGCTTCCTGGCTGCGGGTCGTCTGTTAAATTCCCGGGACAACTCGGAAGATCGGTGGTTTCTTCTGCACGTCCCATATACGGCCCTGAAACTTGCCGTCCTCGGCACGCGCGACAGATGTCATTACGAGGTCCTCGATAATATCGGAATCTCTTAGAGGAGCGCTCTCGAATCCTGTATCAGTAACGTGTCCCGTTAGAGGGCGGTCCGGTCCTTTATCGCTCTCAAATATGCGCGAAATTAACGGAGAAGGGACGTCGCAAAAGTTGCAACGTCACAGTTTATAAAATAATGTGGAATAGTTATTTTTAGAGCTCCGTAAACCTAGTGTTAAGGTTCAATGTCCCATTTTTTTAATTACGTAAATAGATAGATTGATTCTGTTATTTAAGTGAAACACTCTAATTTCAGGTAGAGGATACGTGAATACAGCCAAGAACATGAGTGGTCGTTCTCGGATAGATGCTGGTCGAGTGAATGAAAGAAACGGTCCGCGGCCCGAGTCCCACACTACCCCCTTCTGGGGTGTGCGTAAGGCATTTTCCCCCTCACTCTTAAAAAAAAAAGGTAGAGGATACGTCAGTATGAATCAACGAAACGTTCGGATACTGCAGTTGTAACTACACGACACGTTAATACAGTCTTTTTCGATATAAGACGCCGATGTTTCTTTCGAAATAAGAAAATCGCTATCGCCTTTTCTTCTTTTGAAGTTGTTCGCTCCACCCCGCTTGGTGCCAGATGGAATGGTCATGTCATATTCTGTGCTTTTCAAAGAACGATATCGATTGTATACAGGGTGTCCCAAAATTCGTGAAAATCCCGAAAGGGAGTGGTTCCTGAGACCATTTCAAGCGACATTTTCCTTTGCAAAAATGTTATCCGCGGCTTTGTTTAGGAGTTATTAACGAAAAACACGGACCAATCAGAGCGCGACCTAGACGCGAGTTGCCACAGTCGGCCAATAGACATTTCGTCGCGCCGGGCTCAGTGGGGCAATTATTGTGACGGAGATGTCTTTTTTCTCTATCTCATATTTTTCGATAGTTCAAGGTAATCGTCGTTTTTTTAAAGACGAGCCGACGTATTTTGATTAGTGTAACATTACAGCTATAATGAAAAGACAAATTCAACCATGTATAATATGTTGACCTTCAAATGACCTTCGGAGGAATTATTCTTCAAAAAGCATAACTTAACGTACGAAGACGGTGTTCGTGCTCTACGTTCGTACTCTACGTGTTCGTTTTTTGTCGAATTCTTGTGTTGTGTTTTGCACCAGTTCGGAATTATCATGATCGATTCCGTGGAAAATGGATGGGGTGGTTAAACAGATTGTTATTGTTAGGTGGATGTTACTCTGCAAGAATTTTGGATGTCGGAGTGAGAGTCTGTATCCTAGAGATCTTTTTTATTGCTTATCGTTTGGTGTGGCTGGAGAAGATAACTTAATTTAGGACTGTAAGAGAACGTTTCTTGGAACGATGAGTGACCGAAATTATCCTAACCGACCATGACTAATTCTCACGCTCGCGCTCGGTCTGCTTCGGCACGAACAAAGAAAGAAGAGTATTTTATTCATCAAATCGAAACAAAAGATTGCGATCAAGATATTAGTTTGAGTATTGTAAATTTATTTCTCGGAAAGTATCTAGCATGATCGAATGCGTTTTTATATGTTCATATAAACATAAATAATGTTCATATAAATTCATATTCACTATAAATACACATGGTTTTTAATATCCAAACGAAATTTAATCATGATATTATTGTTATTTGAAATACTGGCAGTCTTTTTATTCACTCTTATTTGTACGTGTGATTAAAACATCGAAACAGTTACCATCCGACAATAAACATTTCGATTACTATAAGATACACCGTTCTGTTGGCTTCGTTTCATTTTAAGAACAGTCACTCGTGTACTAAATTATTTTTAAGCTTTCATTATTTTATTAGCTAGCATTATTTGAAGCTAGCTACAATATGAGTACCGTATTTATGCAATTTTCAATTTTTGTGGGCAAATTTTAAGAAAATGGAATCACGCAAAATCTTATTTGCAGTGATAGTAGTTTTTGTAGTTTTGAAATTAATCAAAATCGTACTAAATTCCGTGGAATTTTATGTTCTAGCATTTTTTGCATATTTTGGGAACCTATAAATGCATAAAGACCCGCAGTCTAATGACGAGTATGTTCGTCATTAAAATAAAATGCTTTCATAACCAGTATGCTCGGTATAAAGAGTTAACAGATTAAAGCGCAAGAACATATAAATTTTGTAAAAGCTAATAATTGATATTACCATTAGGCACAATATGTCTCTTTAACCCTTGTGTCAATAACTAGGTATGTAGCTGGATAATTACTTTCAATTTCTTTTTGAAACTACTTTAACATTTTTGTTGACAAATACTTTTATAATTATAAAAATTATTGTAGACTTTTATGTTCAAGGATGGTCAAAGAATTAATTTGCATTTGCGGCATGGAAAACTGCATTTAAATGTCATTGAATGTTGTAGAAAATTTTGGCTATTGACATAAACTTCACGTGTACTTTTTATATTATTGAAAGACCAAATGTTAAAAGGAAAAGTTGATTTCTTGAACGTTGCGCTATGCATTTCTTTCTGTGCATAAAATACAATATCGTGGTTGACACAAATATGTAACGTTGATAGCGAACGTATTACAACGATATTTTTGTCTCTTTGTAACACGCATTTATGCAATTTAGGAATTCATGTTTATCACCATCAAGGAGAAATCCCAGAATCATATTGCATCAGTATCCTGTTCCAAGAAACGTTTACAAGACAATAGCGTTGAGAGTAAGTAATTAACATTTTTATTGTGAACATTTGAAGAGTCTTCATATTTCAAAGAAAGATTAATGATTACTTAAAATTATGCGCATTATATCCTCCTGAGCTAACCAACACCTAACCCGAACCGTAACCCGGGTTTCCAAGCGCGATTATTGTAACCCGCCGTAACCCTAACTAGAGGAACCGTTTTCCCAAGTAGCAACCAGAGCGGGTTACACATTTTGTATAGTATAGTACATTCTTTAAATTTTCATTGAAATTGTAAATCACTTTTTACTCAATAAAAAAAACATAAAATGACAAGGTTTAGCAATCGATTACTAAACCTCGATAAGATCGAATAATAATATCGATAAGGTACTTCATTCGAAAATTACTTATTGTTAGTTCAAGAATTATAACTTTTTTCCCGAACTGTCCCGGTCTGTACTGCAAGACTCTCCCTAATATTCAAAGGTACAAGAAACATGTGTGTCAATCAGCATCGATTCAAAATAGACAAAAATTCAGAATTGAACTTTACATTATGTAGGATTGCAATGAGTTATTGAACTTTACTTAAATTGATAGGCAGGACGTAGAACAGTTTAGGGGCTAGATTGCGTTTCGGGCCAAACCCCATTAGATTTCTCTCTCTGGGGTGCAGTACAAAGTTCTATTAAGCAGTAAGTAGCGTAAGTACTAAGTACTGATTACATAGGAAAATATGAGAAAGCAGATAACTGCAACATACCGTTCGCATAAATTCGGAGACGGTAAAACGGACACGTTACTCAACAAAATAAAGGTAGCGGATTGACACAAATAATTAATATGTACCTACTCGGAACATCTTCAGTAATATTAATAAGAGTTTATATAGTTAATAATACTAGAACTATCAAACAGTGCAGCATGATTAATGGAAGGGTGTCCCAGTTTAAATTCCCAGGGCAAATATCTCAAAAATTATGAATGATATCTTTTTATGGTGTTTCCTAATGCGTTTTGCGAATTGTTCAACTGATTCTATTTTTACTGCATCCGATAAAGAGGCATTTACTCAAGAACAATAACGTGTTACGTCAATTATGTGTTACTTAACATTTTTACACCGTGACTGATACACAATAACAATATAAGGATCTTGTATACCTTTCTTATAACCACTTGCCGTATCGTTTTCTTTACAGATACAGTGCTTAAAACGTCTACATCCCCAAAAATATCGTAAAAGAGGAAAGAAAATTTATATTTTTTGTATGGCTGCATTTATTTTAATGCTTAAATATTGATTACAAACGAATCAAATTTTATTTCATTTAAAAAGGAACACGTAACGTTCATATTTGTTACACTTTGTGACTCGTTAAAATACAGAAAAGGGTTAATTATCATGGCTAATATTAATGCAGCAATAAATTTTAATTTTAACGAAAAGATTAGTTTACGTTTTTTAATTTGTTAATTAATCTTCTACTTCATAGTAATATTTATTACTCTAATATTTGACTTATGCTATTTGCAAAAGAAAAAATTCAATTTTACTGTCACTTGTATGCATAGGAAAATAATTTTTAAAATATTGTTATTTTTTAACAGGTAAACTGTTAGTAAAAGTACAAATGTTATCAATTAGAACTATATTGGTTCTTGATTTATTTAGCCATTTTGTCTAAATAAAAAATGTTTCCGTTTGATTGGTTCCTCTGCAAACACACCTTCGATCGCCTGATCGATAAATTCATATATTCCTAGATTTTAATTACGAAACTTTTAAACCTACCCAGTGAGAATTGCAAATGTAGTGTTATTTATATTCGTGTATTATAAAAGTTTCGTTTTTAGAGAAACTTTCTGAATCCAGCTTATACATATTATGACATAAATACCTATCATTGATAGTTTTCTACTACTTCTGTTCTAAATAATAAATTATTTAATAGTTTAAAAAATCATTCAAAATGGTCGAACGATTTGAAGATTATTCCTGATTTACTTATTGCTTGCTTCAAGTTCTAGAATTAGTAGAACGGTTATCTCAGACTTGTATACATTTACAATTACAGAAACGACCAGTTAATTGCGTCAATCATTTCATTCCTGTACATATTGGGTACAATAAAATTGCATCAAATGTCAACAAATACATACTTATACTAGAGGGTTATTGTTGCTCGCTCGCGGGTAGGACTGCTCTAGCGAGAGGGTTAGTGGTACGCATGGCTAGTAGGGCCTGCAGCTATTAACGTTTTTTATTTGGTGTGTGACTCTCCAAGGGCCACACAAAGAACTTCCCGATTCGTTAGTTGCAATATATTATAATATTATCATTATTTTTAGTACGTTTTAATAAGATTATACATTTTGAGGGAAATTCAATAGTTTTCTACTTATCAAAATGTTTGCTATATGGCGTCGCATTAAACGAACATCGTAGGCTCGTTGCTCGCTTGGTTCCTTGTTATAGCGTACTAATGTTGCAAAATAAATTGTCTGAATTAGTTTTTTCGCAAACGATACATCTCCTCATTATCCGGGTTTGCAGTATTGATCTTGGTTTTCTTCGATACTGTTAATTTAAATTGTCCCAAAATATATAAACCGCTCAATTTTGAAACTCTGCTCAGTGCTACATACAACATTTGTAAAGTTCGTTTTTCTGATGTTTTAAAATTCAAACATACTTTTCTCGTATGTTTGTCCCTGATTCCGCTGGACCACTCAGGGCCCGCTCTAGCGGTTACGACGCCCCGGGCAAAAAAAACAAATTGCCGCCCCTTTTTAAGCACTAAGCACCGCGCTGAACAAAATGACCTTTTTTTAGAATATTTAAAACATCATTATTTTTCTCACACTTACAGCCAAAGCCAAAATGGCGCCCCTAAATTTTGGCTCCCCGGGCAAATGCCCGGGTTGTCCCCCCCCCCCCTAGAGCGGGCCCTGAACCACTGGAAATTGACTACGTGTGATTTGATATTTTTCCTCACTCGACATATTTACTTGATTCGATATTTTTATTATTGGTGTTAAATTTTGATGAATATTTGCATTTTTCATATAATAACGATAACGAGTTCTTACTTTCACTCCTACACTGGCCAATTGAAAATCTAACCACAATATAGACGGAATTTTAGTATTTTCTTGAAAAGTAATATATTTTAATATTCCGCATGTGTGTGCTCCATTAACCAATCCGTCTTCAAGATCAATGTTATTAATAATTATCATATATTTTATATTAATTTTCAATTTAATCTCAGTTGATAATTCGTTTTGAACTGATTGTTTTTTTAAAGATAGAAATATAAATTTTTTTTGTACTTTCATCGATATTCTTTGAAAATGTATTCTCGGGAGTAGAGATGATTAACTCACTCTTGCATTGGGATAATTTTCGATTATTGTAAGCGGAAACATTAGCATAAGGTACAAAAAAAAATTTTTTTTTTTAATTTTTTATGTAATTACGTTTGTTTCTTCGGTGGAAAATTTCCGTTCTCTCGTATAAATTGCATTGTTGAATGAACTTTTATCGAAACAAACTAAAAAAACTAAAAACCTACTGGACGAAAGTGGACCAAAATCTAATCAGCTCTAAGTTACAGCGGGGCACATCGATTGCATCATTCATTATTCTGATCGCATTGTTACTTTTTCAGAAAACGTTAACGAAAAATTTGATACCATACAAACGGACATACATACGCACACACACACGCATACGAACATTTTGCTGAAAATAGTCTAAAATGACTGCAATGACCATGAAACGTGAAGATCTGCTAAAAAATCGATTTTCGATTTTCGGGGTCATTACAATAACTTCCCTATAAAATCGGGAAGTTAAAAAAGACTGCGGATGTTGTTCATGCAAAATTGAAAGTTTGTGCATCAATTACAAAATAGAGAAGCCAAATAAAAAGTTATCTATTTTTCAATGACTGTACAGTCGAACTAAAATCTTCGAGTTATAATTTATAACGAAAAGAAATAATTTGCTAATTGTAATAGTTTTAAAGAAAGAAAAGTTCAATTTTTGGAGATGAGTTATTATACAGGGTGAATCACCTAACGTTTGCACCACAAATGTCTTTGTTGTTTCTGTTTCTAAAGATACATAAAATATGGTAAGGACAAAGTTAAATGGTACAATGGGACTGACGCGATGCCAAAAAAATTTTGGTTTTATGTCAGTTTTTTAGAAATATCAAGGTCACCTTCATTTTTTAAAATGGAATGAGGTATTTTTTAATACATCAATCGATGCAGCTGCACATTCGTTATAAAAAAGTACTACCTACTACTAATTGTAAGACGTTAGTGTTTACGTGTGTAACATCTTAGTACACGACAGTAATGGTATTTTAGAGTTATTTAAATTGAAATATCTCCTGAACTATTAGCTTTTCGACATACATAGGTTAGTACTTTTTTATAATGAATGTGCAGCTGCATTGATTGATGCATTAAAAAATACCTCATTCCATTTAAAAACATGAAGGTGACCTTGATATCTCTAAAAAATGGCATAAAACCAAAATTTTGTTTTGGCATCGTGTCAGCCCCATTGTACCATTCAACTTTGTCCTTACCATATTTTATGTATCTTTAGAAACAACAAAGATATTTGAGGTGCAAGCGTTAGGTGACTCACCCTGTATACATACATATACAGGGTGTCCCAAGACCCCTTCGACTCCGGGAAATGGGAGGTTCCTTAGGTCATTTGAAGCAACATTTTCCTTTGCACCAATGTCAGCCGGGGCTTTGTTTAGGAGTTATTAACGAAAAACACGGACCAATCAGAGCGCGACCTAGACGCGCGATGGCACGTTCAGCCCGGCGCGCCGGGAGACGAGCGCGGTGTAACGCCGCGATGCCGCAACGAACAAGAGTTTCTTGAGATTATGTGAATCTTCCCCGATTTGGATGAGCTTTGGATATGTTGTCAAGACCATGATTCTGAACAACATTTCCCTTTACAGTTTTTGTCGGCCGGCTTTAGTTTACGCGATAAGTAACTTGTAATTGTAAATCGATCGATGTACTATCTGAACTATCTCCTCTCCGATTTCGATGAGCTTTGGATATGTTGTCAAGACCATGATTCTGAACAACATTACCCTTTACAGTTTTTGTCGGTCGGAAGAACTTTACTTGTCAATTCATATGGGTGGATCTCTTTACCCGACTTACGGCAACTTTACCCGAACGAGGGAAAAAGCAGAAACTGATTGTATTAAAACCTCACTTATTCAGCCGTAAATCCATTTGCTGCTTCGAAATGTGTGTCACTGGGTCACTCGGTGACGAACTGCACAGATATCTTCAGGTATACGACAGTACCGAAAGCTAAGGGACGTACGGCCAGGTCGACGAACTACACAGCCGGTGGTAAAAGGCCTAAGGGATGCGCGGTCAAGTCGACGATCCAGAATTTCACTTTCACTTTCGAATCGATAAATAATTCGTATGTTTATTTCACACAGATGCCTTGAAATTTTTCCACACTCACAATCACTGTTCACATTTGTCAACACATAGTTATGCACTAATAATAATTGCTTAAACTAATTAAACGATTATTTAATCTAATCACTAGACTGCGGATCTTTATGTAAAATGAAAGTTGGCTGCCGCTATTACAAGGGACAGGAGCCAGACAGATATTTGATTCTTACTGTGATCATTTTAAGAAGTTGAAAATAATACATTGGTGTTCTGACATTACTTTAATCTCTCTAGTGTCTTAAAATGCACCTACTCATGTTTGCTACAAATGCATGAAATCCGCAGTCTAGTGATTGCATTACCTGATTGTTGTGATTTGTGCAGCAGGACAAGGGATATGGCAATTATTATTAGTGCATAACTATGTGTTGACAAATGTGAACAGTGATTGTGAGTGTGGAAAAATTTCAAGGCATCTGTGTGAAATAAACATACGAATTATTTATCGATTCGAAAGTGAAAGTGAAATTCTGGATCGTCGACTTGACCGCGCATCCCTTAGGCCTTTTACCACCGGCTGTGCAGTTCGTCGACCTGGCCGTACGTCCCTTAGCTTTCGGTACTGTCGTATACCTGAAGACATCTGTGCAGTTCGTCACCGAGTGACCCAGTGACACACATTTCGAAGCAGCAAATGGATTTACGGCTGAATAAGTGAGGTTTTAATACAATCAGTTTCTGCTTTTTCCCTCGTTCGTGTAAAGTTGCCGTAAGTCGGGTAAAGAGATCCACCCATATGAATTGACAAGTAAAGTTCTTCCGACCGACAAAAACTGTAAAGGGTAATGTTGTTCAGAATCATGGTCTTGACAACATATCCAAAGCTCATCGAAATCGGAGAGGAGATAGTTCAGATAGTACATCGATCGATTTACAATTACAAGTTACTTATCGCGTAAACTAAAGCCGGCCGACAAAAACTGTAAAGGGAAATGTTGTTCAGAATCATGGTCTTGACAACATATCCAAAGCTCATCGAAATCGGAGAGGAGATAGTTCAGATAGTACATCGATCGATTTACAATTACAAGTTACTTATCGCGTAAACTAAAGCCGGCCGACAAAAACTGTAAAGGGAAATGTTGTTCAGAATCATGGTCTTGACAACATATCCAAAGCTCATCCAAATCGGGGAAGATTCACATAATCTCAAGAAACTCTTGTTCGTTGCGGCATCGCGGCGTTACACCGCGCTCGTCTCCCGGCGCGCCGGGCTGAACGTGCCATCGCGCGTCTAGGTCGCGCTCTGATTGGTCCGTGTTTTTCGTTAATAACTCCTAAACAAAGCCCCGGCTGACATTGGTGCAAAGGAAAATGTTGCTTCAAATGACCTAAGGAACCTCCCATTTCCCGGAGTCGAAGGGGTCTTGGGACACCCTGTAGTAAATGTAATCCACTAGGTTCATACATATTACTGTAGCGGCAACTTCCTACATGCGCCACGAGAGGGACAGGAGTCGAAAGACCTTTCCCGCAAGTACTCGGTTCCTCAGTGATTTGTATATATACAGTCCTCAACCGCCTTCCGACATTCCAACCGTCTAAGGCAGGGCCCGCTAGATAGCCTTACTGATGAGTCCTCTAGCGGGCCTAGGACGAAACGCTCCTTCCTTTCTCCTCCTCTCTTCCTTATTACGATCCCCTCATTACTATTACGTATTAAAGAAATCTGTGATTTTACTCTGCGTTAACGAATTATCAGATTGTTGATCGGTAGACAGTGGATTTTATGCAGTTATAACAAAAATAAGTCGGTGTAATATAAAAAAGTAAAACCATTAGCAAAATTTAAAAATACTGTTAAGGTGGAGTGGGGTAAGTCCGCCCTAGTTTTTGCAAAGTTGTACTTTAAACTTTAAATAAACTTTAAATTGATGTATTTTCAGTCTGGTATGTAAAAACTTAACGTTCTTGGTATCAAACTCTTGCCACTGTTATTACTGATGAATTAGTATTATATAGGATTCTAATTTTGCTTGAAAATTATCATTTTGATAGGATATTGTACAAAGTGTCAACTAGGATGCACTTGCCCCGAAAATGGGGCAAGTCCGTCTCTTAGAGTTAAAAATGCTTTCGAATCTTGTTTCAAGTGCTACGGGGCAAGAAAAGAATGATTAACAAGCCTGCTATAAAATGCTTCTTATTGCATTAAATATATTGTATAGTTTTATAGTTATCCATACAGTACGGACTTGCCCCGTGTAGTATTGATCAATGGAATTTTCAACGGTAACCGAAGCAGAGAATACACTTTCTTCAACATCATTATGTACATGTTTCTACGAAACTTCGTAAAACATTTACTGTTGTTTTTGCTTGTTTAGATTCCACGCTTGTGGAAAATAATTCAAGTTAAAGAAAGTTTTATTTCGATTTATAGAGGTTGTTAAAGTGCAGCGGAAGGAAACAAAATTTTTTTTCGTCTTGTCTTCGACTCAAGGGGTTAGGACACAGTAACAAGTGGAGAAAATATAAGATTTTTAAACAACAATACAGAAAAAAGTAAATGATCGATTAATATAAGATTTTGTATACTATATTATGAACTATAAAAAAAATGCTTGTCTTTGCTCGGAATATCTTTTCTTCCAGATGGCCAACTGGATTCCTACAAAACAAATTAACTATTATATATCAAAAATCCCAATAATGTCATAAACTGTGATATATTCTCTACGCATTATCGATCCCACATTTCAATTTTTGTAAAAATTAACAAAATGGCAGATATTTTAAAAATTACTGAATTTCGGAAGAAAATTTGTTAGTTTTTTATTTATATTTAACAAAATAATGGTAAAAATGGTAAAAAATGATTAAAAAATCGATACTCAATGCCTAATAGATATTATAATGAAGATAACTGTAGAATTTTAATGTAATTACACTAAGGTGGAACTCAAGATATTTTGTACACCGTTCTGAAAAACGCAACTCTGAGAAAAACGCGGTTTACTAAAGATAATTTGTATTGAAGCCTGAAATCCATGTAAAACCTTTTGTATTCTGTTCTCAAGACTTGAAATTACTAATTGATACAAAAAAATGTTCGATTTATTTTAAATATTACTGTGTCCTAACCTCTCAAAGTGGTTCGAGTTATCGAGGTTTAACTGTATCAAGTTGAAAAGAGTAGATTGATGTCCGTAAATATTCGTAATGTGTTTTTCCTGTTTATTTAAAACTTATTTAAAACATGAATGCATCAAATCCGCCTATTCATAAACACTATGAATATGTTAACAAAGCTCGTAATTAGCGACGAATAATTAAAACTTTAAGCAATTAGCAACGTGTCTGTTACTAGGTTCGCACATATTGAATAGCAAGTGGGTGTATGGTGTATGATTGCTTGGCTTAGAAACATGTTACACGGATTCGTACAATTCGGTATTATTATGAGTTTACATAATTGCATTAGTAAGTTCCGTAGCGAATTCTTTGAGATGATTAAATTGAAAATTGAATAGCGCAGAGAGACAATTATAGTAATAAGCATGCATATTCTGTTAAATTGTGCACAACATGGAATTAGAAATTTCCCTGTACTATTGCGTAAAGTGTGAAACAGTTTCAGAACCGCTTTAATGCGAGCATTGAACTACATACACTATGTATATCCAGGAAAGAATTCCGCTTTCTAATTCCTCAATTGATCGGATCATCGTTTTGAGTTCTCCACGAAGTTACCAGTTCGGAACGAATCATCCGATAATAATACGGATTCGGTCGGCAAGGCAAGATCGAAAGAAACTTTCAATTTCGATTCTGGCAGGCTGAACGAATACCGGAAACTTTCATTCTCGATATCACGAATTTGAACGCCGACTCTTGCCGAAGCGAAAGAACTTTAAATGCGCAATGGTTCGAAAAACACCGCTGTTCTTTCCTTACAACCAGAATGTGTACACTGTGTATCAGAAGTTTAGACGCATCCTATTATGTTAACACGTTCCGTGCCACGTGTAAGGTGAAATGCCCTAAGCCTGGACAGCATTTTTTGCTATCTTTAATAGATAAGCAAAAATAATTTTTAAGAGTTTTCATTTCAAGAGACAATACTTCTTTCTCCTTTTATTAGAAAAAAGATATAACCCAGATAGCACACGACGCACAGTGGGATATTTGGCCCGAAAAAGTGGAAAAAATTCGATTTCTCAATTTTTGCGTATGGCATAAAATTTTTGTTGTTCGTTGTAGTTAAAGGTCTGAAGAATAAGGCTGCAATATTATTTTTTCTATTTGTACACCCGTGAAGTAGTAAACTTCATCGAAAAAGTCGCGAGATTTTAAGGCGCGCTTGGCGTTCTTAAACAGTCTCTAAGACAGCGTCTGTTCATTGGCGATTTTCAAGTGTTTGAAGGAAAATTCTGTAAATTTTTGTATTACAAAAGTTGTTCGGGTAGGTATACAGAGCACTTTCGCATAGATTTTATTTTGTGTTATCATCTAAATTAGTATAGTTATTAATATTTGAATATTACCAATCATTCTGTAAGCTTTTTAAAAATGACAAAACTTTATTGACAATTTTGTTATAGTATAAAGCTTTATTGAGTGCTCTTTTTGGTGTCATTACAATCGGTAAAGATTTGTGATTATAAGCCAACAAAGTTTGATTCCGGATATGTCCGGATTCAAATTTTATAGCTAATTTAGTATTAAGCGTTTAGCAGCGTTTCGCGTACGACTGCATGTTCGGCTACGCTTGGCCTCAAATGAAGAAGAAATATTATCTGAGGTAGAAATTTCTGGTGTTTTCGGATGAAAATTAATGGTAATAATTTTAAAATGTTCTTATAATATACATATATACCGGGTGAGTCATTCAAAGTGAAACAGACGTATATCTTCGAAATTAAGCATTTTGGTTAAAAAATGTTTCTGACAAAAGTTGTATGGTTTCGTGGGGGCCATAAAATGGCGTCATTGATTTGACCTTGGGCAGTCGTTTGAAAATCACGCGAAGGTCATCTTCAATTTCTTAAATAGAAAACCCTATTTTTTATTGCATATTCTTCTAGCTTTTTTTCAGAGCTTTCCAAAACGCTATAATAAAATACTTTTTTCTTAAATACTTTTCAAGTTACAATAGTGCAAATATTCCACTATCGCCTCGCTTTTTCAGGGGTTCTCGATAATCTGAGGAAAAAATGTTTCGAACAAAAGAGGAACCGTATTCAGTCGTCTACAAATTTCAATATATAAAAGTTAAAAAAATTTTTTTTTTTCAAACAATTGAGGTAAATTTGTTTTTTCAAATACTAAAATGTATTTTGGATTTCATAATGTTCTAGCTGATCTTAAGGCGAATCCAACGATATATAATATTATAACCTTGAGCCTATAAATAACGCTACAATAGTCTTTTACACTTTTTCAGGCCAAATACCCCACTGTGCGACGTCTTAAAGATGTTCATTTTCCGTATATTTTAGGTCTGAAAGTCTTACGTTCTAAAAAGACGTCTTTAGACCATAAACAGTGTGGTTTTTATATACCCATAATCTAGAAGTATTAGCATTCGTATTATTTGTTCGAGTTATAGGGGAGAGTCGTGCAGTACCGACCGGCGTACAGTACCGACCGGCGTACTGTACCGACCAAAATTAGTTTATGACTTTTCCAGGTCAAATGGCTACACTTCCTTTAAGAAAACAAATGAATATAACTATTGTGGGTAATGTGTTTCGTTGCTACATTGTTCATTCGATTGTTTTCGCAGTTCTGACACATTTAGCGTGAGCGTTGATATTTCGAGTGTTAAGAGTTGTTTTCTAGATCTGATAATTTGTTTCTCAGATAAGTAAACGACTTTGTTGAATTATGTATATTATATCTAATCTATTAAGTATAATTAACGGGTCCTGTTTTGGAATTTTCTTTGTATATTATGTATACACCATAACCTAAAATGTTTCCCCATGTTTGTCGTCCAGTACCGACCATCCAACTGTCGTGCAGAACCGACCAATCCACCGTCGACCAGTATAAGCCAAACTTTTCTTATCTGTAAGTTCAATCTGTTAGCATTTAAAATGAAGTTAGAGAGAGTGAAGATGTTTATTTAATCTTTCTTCTACCTTTTCCCACAGAAAAATGTCCGAAATTCCAAAGCAGAAAAAACCATCATCACCGCTCACTTTAAATTTTAAATATATTAACGATAATTTTTCATTAACTTCTTTACCTGGTGTAACTTCAAATTTCATGGAAACAGTGAAATCAATCTCTCCTAGAAACGACACATTAGAGTTGCAAACAAAAAAGAGAAGACAACGGACGCAACAATCCGAAATCTTAACTTTGACCGATTTTATAAATGAAGTTCAGAAAAAAAAGAACCTGGCTGAAGAAAAAAAGATAAATGCGGAGAAAAGAAAAGCTGCAAGAAACGAAAAAGCCAAAGAAGCAGAAAAAGAAAAGCTGAAACTAAATTACGGAAAGGAAATAAGGAAAGATGTAAAAACTAAACAAAAAAATGACATAACATATAAAAATATATAATTATTTTATTATTCGTATAAATAAAATTTGAATACAAATGCGTATTCTAACATCTAAATGTCTTTTTTTAACATTATTAATGATTTAGACTGAAAAATCTACTAAATACGTAATGGTCGGTACTGGACGACAATTCTTTGTTTCCTTCAAATTCGAATACTACCTTTATTCTAACAAATAATGAATACTAATTATTAAATTTCACAAAATTAATTTCTGACCTTTTATTAAGTTTCCTTTGTGTTACAAATTCCTTAATTTTTACCGATTCTAGTCCACCTAATAACAAGAAAACATAGAGCGGTCGGTACTGCACGACTCTCCCCTACATAGTATTTTTGCTTCAATTTCAATTTCAATGTCAATTCCAATTCCAATTCCAATTCCAATTTCAATTTCAATTCCAGTTTCAATTTTTCATTGTGATCTTAATTGCAATTGTTAGTTTTATTACAACTTTTTATGCCAATTCCACATTCGTTCTCCAATAAAGCTATTTATTGGTTTAACTTTGAACTCGTTTTTGTCGAAATCTATTTTTACTCTTCCCTTATTTTATTTTAATTAACATTTATGCACCTTTAAGACATCTTCGGGACGCCTGAAAGATTTCCCGAATGTCCCACGAATGTCTCATGAACGTCTTTTAGACGTCAAACAGACATCTTTAATACGTACCGTTTTCTAATGCAAAACGTTCAGGAGACGTTCGGAAGACGTTCGTAGGATATATTGTCAGATCGTGAAGTAAAACACGGGAAAAAGTTATTACGTTTTTTATCAGAGCCGCAATAGGAATCTCGTGACTGCGAAGTAGTATAGAGTTTAGGGCAGCTATAAACTATTGTCAAGACAAATGTTACGGTTAGGTTACAGTAGAGAACGGTGCAGCAATCCTAACAGTACTTCGTGCCTGCACAGTTCGTGCGTTCTCCTCGATTGGTAATCTTTGTAACACGGTACGTATCGCGATGGAACAGGATGCAACGGAGACTTCAATGCTCTCTTACAGACGGAAACTCACATACGTATGTATATCATACAGTTGCATCCACGTGAAAGCTATGGCGACATTCTCTCTCGTAGTTTAATTTGCAATAGAACGCCGATTACTTCGACTAAGAGGAAGCCAAGCTTCTCTATTCCGATAATTGGGTTCTCGGATAATCGTACTGAGAAAATCGGAGTTGCAATTATATCACAAAACACGTACAGGGTGTATAAAAAGTAATGGTCATCCGTCCTAGGGGTGAATCTACACCTCTGGATCGGTGGACATTTGTAAGAGAAACTTGCCGCAAAATTGTTTATAACAAAGAAATTGTTGTTAAAGTTTTTTTTTTACATCTACGCCTTCTACTCATCGAAAAGAGAAAATGTTTGAAAGGAACCATATATCGCAAACAAATATTATTGTTATTGATATATTAGCTGTTAAAGTTTTTGCAAAATTTGATTGTGTGGAATTATACGTATAGACAAAAGCCTACTATACACAGTCCACACGTCCGTGTCGATGAGACAGAATAGGCACGCACACGATCATGTTCTGTCTCATCGACACGGACGTGTGGACTGTGTAGTAGGCTTTTGTCTATATGTATAATTCCACACAATCAAATTTTGCAAAAACTGTAACAGCTAATATATCAGTAACTATTTGTTTGCGACATATGGATCCTTTGAAACATTCTCTCTTTTCGATGAGTAGAAGGCGTTGATGTAAAAAAGAACTTTAACAACAATTTTCTTTGTTATAAACAATTTTGCGGCAAGTTTCTCTTACAAATGTCCACCGATCCAGAGGTGTAGATTCACCTCTAGGACGGATGACCATTACTTTTTATACAGCCTGTACAGTAGAACCTCGATAACCAGAAAACCACTATAATACAAAGATTTACTTCATTCAATTCCGCTCACCTGTAAAAACCTCTGGAACTCAAGATTAAACTTCCTCGACCAGTTAGCTGTGATTGACGAGGGCACTCGTCATGGAGAAACGGCAGTATTTAGTGGCATGACGAGTATTCTCGTAAAATTTAGTTCCCGTTGGCTATTTAAGGGGGAACTATACCCTCAGATTTTGGGGTATTTATCAATGTCATCAACCTCTGTGCAGAAAGAAAGTTTGGTAACATTGATAAACACGCAACTGCCTAATGAACACGAGATGGAGTTGCTTGCTATTTCCATATTCTATTCAGCTCGTCGCGAATGCCGTTATACAGGGCAGGTCGCACTAATATTAGTGCCACCGATGAGAATATCTACCTCGTCTGTGTCAGTTTTGCTATGATTTCACGTTGACAGCAGTGCAGCGGTGAAATGTTGCACAATATCGCAGCACTGATTGACAGTCCTCCTGATTAGGCGCCATCTCGTCTAAACTAACTGAACTAAAATTGGCTCTAGACTGGTTCTGCATCAGAGAGGACCTCTGTCTTCATGAACGTAATATGGGGAAATCTCTGCTATGTGAATGAAATCACGCGCATCGACTTTTTGTCCTTATACGAGCATATTTTGAGCTGCACAAAGGTTCATTTGATAGAGGAAAGTTCATCGCGGCGCGCTCTGGTCACCACATCAGTCAAAAAAGTCTCTTTGAGACAGAAAAATGCATTGAAATCTGCGGTTGTTTTTCTCCAATTCCTCTCTACTTTGGGCACTCATATTATTAGATATAAACATAATCTCGTTAAATCAATAGCAGAGCGCGCTGTATTTAACCTTCCTATACATAGAATGAGTCCTCACCCAGCCCAAAAAGTCGAGGCGCGCAAACCCATGTTTCGACCCAAAATCTAGTAAGATTCTAGTTCCTTTCTAGTTACAATCCGATACTAAAATATTAGGTTGGCAACTAAATTCGCGACCTCTTGTTTCGTGATTCTTTTATTGTTTATTGTTTATCCACCATTCCTTTTAAACTGTCTATCATTGGCTCTGAAGCTCTGAATTTTGCGATTTATTTTGTAACACTCGGAGCTAGGTAGAGTGTACCAACTCAATCGGCTGTCCAAGGTGCTTACGAATTTCAAATGAGTACTACGGATAGTAACTAAGCATATAATGATTTATTAACTAAATATCTTATGGACTACGGATCACAGATCGCAGGTCTCGGGTTCGGTTGAACATGAGTGAAACGCGGCGAACGCGTCATTACAATAATGTTGTAATGATTTCATTCACAGAAAAGGTTCAATGTGTGGCTACCATTTACATCGCGACACTTTCTGAATTTAGAAAGTAATGATTGTTTTACATCATGTAATAAAACTGGCGGTACATTATCGCATTAATTGATGATACGGTCTTTCGTATCAGCAATTGGAGCCTCAGCGTATACTTTATTCTTCAAGTAAACCCATATGAAAAAGTCGGGGGATGTTAAATCAGGTGATCTTGTCGGAAAATGAATGGGATCACTTCGTCCTATCCAACGATTCGGAAATATTTGATTTAATGCATTTCTTGTTATTCTTTCGTAATGTGCAGGACAACCATTCTGTTGGAGCCACATTATTTGTCGAATATGCAGCGACAAATCATGTAAAAATGACCATAAGGAATGAACAATTTAATACATTTTTTAGCTAGTGAATGATTAGAACATTTTCCATTCACGATCTGTTTAGTTCATTGCATATCAGTTTCTTCCATTGTAGCACTTATCCCTCCATCACGACTGAATTTAATTTATTACTATTTACTACTTCAGAATCGCCTGCGATACAAGTGTTGCTTTTATTCCAAAATTCTAAGCTTTGATTCATTATCCCTAATTATAGTAATCATAGACTTTCCATCTCTTGCCGAATGAGATGCACCTTCATCCTTTTCTAATATTTGATGATAGGCATTCAAAACTCTAATTTTATCAACATATTTTGTTCTATGCACACGGTGTAAGGGGAATGTGTAAACGTTGGAATCGTAGGAGGCACTAGTCTCCGGCATTTGAAGCATGAAGGATGCGTGCTCCATCATGTAAATATTATTACATAGTGTACTATTTCTGTTGAATACAGAAAATTGCTTTTATCATTTTGCTCATCTCTGCGAAACGTTTAACGTTGTTTTACACAACGTTAAAAACGTGTTTAAACGATTTCATTTACTCTGCATTTAATTGCGAGAAGCAGATCTTCCATAGAAAATGAGATTAAAATTTATCCTTCCAGTAAAGAAACTCTAGGTGACTTTCATATCTCGATAAAGAAGCAAAATAGAAAAAACCAATTGTTACACTGTCTGGGTAATACGCTCTTGAAGTCATACAACTTTCGTTTCAACCATTTCTTCATATACCAAAGAAGTTACAAGTAATTTAGGTGTTCCATATATGAGAATACAATGTGTGTGTGTGTGTATAACAGAGGTAGGGAACCATTTTACCATTAGAGGCCACATTTAAATTGGGCAGTAATAAAGGAGGCCCCTATAATTTTTTATATTTCACTGTTGGTATTTTAAGTTTAAGCCAGGCCTGGCCAATCCAAATGGTTTCACGGGCCACTTTGAGGACGCATAACGTTACTGCGGGCCGCACTTTAGGTAAACATGCTTTTAAAAAATGTAATACAAATACAAAATGAATAAAACTTTATTGTTATACTATGATTCGATATAATTAACTCTCGAGACTTAATTAATGAGATATTTGTTTATCCTTTCTTTCACTTAATTTTAGTAAATCTATATTTATGTTCGACGTTGCACATCTTTTGTTAGCTGGTTCTCTAAATTGGCATCAGTTAATGAAGCACGTGATGAACTCTTTGTAAATTTCATCTTCGAAAAAAATGTTTCACAAACATATGCGGATCCAAAAGCAGTTAAAACTTACAACTCGTTGTGCAAAATATCTTAAGTTGGAATATCTCTCGGATGTAATATAAGTATTGCAAGAATTAATTTTTCATGTGGACGCAAAAATTTGTATCTTTTCATTGTTGCACTGTAACTCAATTATATCAAAAATATCAAATATAGAACTGGAGTTCGTAGTCGCACTTGCGCATTACAACAATGACACTTCATTTATTTAATATTTTTTGTATACATACAGCAAGAAACAAAAGTTTCAATATAAATATAAAATTGCCTGGAGGGCTGCACAATTTAACATGGCGGGCCACATGCGGCCCGTGGGCCGAGTATAAGCATATGTACAGTGTACAGGGTGGTCTATTTATCTTGAGACAGTCAATTATTACGGAAACCAGCAGGAATATGAAAAAATGTTTTGTATAAAATATTCTTCATATGAAGGGGCACATTTAATGACGCTATGCACATTTTTCTATAATGGCCCTTTAAGGATCAGATGAAGGGCGACTTCATTTTTTCAAATGGAAATCCATATTTTTTATTTTACATTCTTATTCTACATCGAAAAATATTTCGTATAAAACATTTTTTCCCTGAACTTACCATTTTTTAACGATACCATGATAAATGTTGCAAAGCTTGCATAATGGCATACAACATGTATTGTGAATCTTCATCTAGTAGGCGGCAACAACGCCACCTACGATGATCAATGTACTACACACGTGTTCCTGTCACCGCTTACTAGATTTTTATGACTTCAGATCAAACTCAGTATTTTTTGTCATTACAAATATTGGGATATTCGCCACAACCGTGCACGCTAGAAAAAAATGTTTTATACGAAATAATATTATTTTTCTATGTAAAATAAGAATATGAAATAAAAAATATGGATTTCCGTTTGAAAAAATGAAGTTGCCCTTCATCTGACCCTCAAAGGGCCATTATGGAAAAATGTGCATAGCGCCGTTAAATGTGCCCCGTCATATGAAGAATATTTTATATATGTAAAACATTTTTTCATATTCCTGCTGGTTTCCGTAATAATTGACTGTCTCAAGATAAATTGACCACCCTGTATACGAGCCGTTTATTTTGAAAGTGGCCTGAGTCCATTTTCGAGAAAAATCAAGCTAGCAATTTTAATATTTACATTTCTACGTTATCTTTTCATTCTGAAGCAAATTGTAACTAATATATTTCAAATCACAAAGATCTTGTAAAGAGGAAATTAGCTGGTTAATAGGATGATACAAATTTTTATTTTGAAAGTGGCCTAAGACCATTTGTCAGTTGTTTGATAGACCATAAATTCTTAGTATCAGGACATTCGTTTTTACCAAATGACAGAGATTTTGGCGTCGTAGAAATGTCATTGAAAAAAAATAATTTACTGTTTGTCCCCCAAGATTATTATAATGTTATCAGGAAGTGCCGGAACGGTAATAGCTTCATTTTAAATGAAATGAAACAAAAGTCCATTCTTGGTAAGAAGACACATACTATTCACTTAATAATTGCTATTATTTTAATAGGAATTGTAAATATAACTACCTTAGGTACACTTAAGGAGTGTGATACATTGGTATCCTATACGCGTATTTTTAATTTCATTGAAACGAAAATTCTTAAATATCTCAATTTAAACTTGAATGGACTTAGGCCACTTTCGAAATAAATATATATAAAATATATATATATATATATATATATATATATATATGGGTTATCAAATCATTTCAACGAAAAATGATTTCATTAGTTTTTTCACAAAAATAAATTTTTTGTAAAATTCTTAGGCGGCAGACAAATTTTACGACCAGATTTGAAATCAGCGTGAGAAAATCTACGGGAACTGATGTGTCGCATGTCAAGAAAAAATCTATTGTACGTTGTATTGGATAAACCACAACTTTCTTGAAATTCTGCAAGTTTAACACAGATTTTCAAGGTTAAAAAACGTCCAGACCTTAATCTCTCTACGTTCTCCAGCTTCTGCAATATTTCAGCTTTAATTTAAAGAAAAAATCATCGCTCTATCTCATGTCTATCGAAAGTTCTTTGATTTCGACAAAAAATTCACGTGTTTATCCCAATGGAACAATAGAATTCATTACAATAAAAATTGAGTGAATCGAGTTACCGGTTCATTTCCTACGTCGCGTCACCTATTTATGGTACCACTTGGTAACTTCAACCACCGAGGTGTTCACGGATATACATTATGCATTTGCGATTCAATGAATTATGCAAATCAATCGGTAAATATTGTATCGTACTGTATTCTTACCTATGCATGCTCCTAACGCGAGAGATGATCTTCTTCCTCGAGTCATCTCAACGTCCGTTAGGCCTCCTCGCAAAGTCTGCAACAAAAATCATACCGTTTCACAATTCCCCTAAATTTATCGTGAATGTATTTTGACAAATTAACAGTTGATCTTTCTCATGATTGCTATAAGAGAGAATAATAAAACATTGTTCTCGATGAATGTATTTTTAATAGCACAAAATGCGTCGTGGACGTTGGGACACGTTTTGTTTTTCAGCTATAAAATTTCATAGGATGAGACTTAAGCAAAAAATATATGCCGTTGGAAAGGTACAGTTGCCAGCTACATTTTTGCTGCAGAAAGTATAATGATAGCGTCGACGGATAAAAAGTTGCATCTAGACTGCGGATCTTTATGCATTTATGCTATGAAGTTATGCAAATAACTTTATTATAATTGTACCAAACGACCTGATTTTTTATCAATTAGAAGCATTGGTTTATGAAATGATATGTAGAAAAGATTTTCCAAAAATGATAATTTACACGGTTACATGCAAAAATAAAAAAGGCATTTCTTAAAACTTTTTTATTTGGGCCCTTAAAGTATTATTGATTTTTTGTTATTGTAATACCTCTGATTAAACTCGATAGCATTCACTTGAATTTTTTTTTTTATTGTGCATAGTTGCAGACAATTTTGTAATTTGAAATGTGAAATTAAAAATCATGACCCCAACTGTAGTCTTCTATCATTTCATTAAGTTACAGAAAGCGAGGGAAAATAGATGGAATAAATACTCTTGAGGCTCAAATTATATTTGTATATTTTGCCTCCAAATATGTTGACTAAATTGCAGATCAGATATAGTGAAAGAAAGAATAAACAATAAAAAAGCTTAAAATAATTTTCGAAAGCTCTTCATATTAAAATGGGTTAATTGGGTTGGAAAGAAAGTTCTTAGCGTTTGTAAATTAAAATTGAAAGCTAAAATTCAGCTATTTATTCCTAGATTAGAACAGACATTCTGTTCTATTACTTTTTGCCATTTTCGAGGTTACTTCTCGTGTCATTGAATAAACATACGAATAAATACCTTAATTTTATCTTCGATTCATAATTTGAAACTTCGAGGTAAATTCTCGTGTCATTGAATAAACATATGAATAAATACCTTAATTTTATCTTCGATTCTTAATTTAAAAATGCTCCGAACTTTCCTTCCAACCCAATAGAATTGTTGGAGATTGTACATTTCTTGGATTAAAACTACTATTTTGTGTTAACCTTTGCAACATGGCCAGAAATACATCTCGACACTGGATTTCGTACATTTTACTGGATCTGTTACTTCGTCCAGTGCATTCAACGATCCTCCCAGTTGTGAATTTTTTTTCGTCGCGCTGCCAAGTTCGTCGGTGAATGCGATTTGCACGAATATTTTGCGCGCGGATTCGCGATTGTGGATACCAAGCGGAATTCTTGAAAACGATTTCGCGATTTCCCTTTCCCCATTTCAATATTTATATTATGCATTCACGGGGAAATATTATGATAACAGTTGTAGAATGCGGCCACCTGCATGGAAAATGTTTCTGGAATTTTCCGAGTCGTTACACTGCGAATAAATTTTCTCGACTTTATGATGCAAACCTACGGACATAAACTGCGGCCATCAATCGTTTACGAGGTAAGTTACAAGTACTTAAGTACTTAAGTTACTTATTGTAAGTACAATAATGAGTAGACTGCGGATCTCTCTGCAAAATACAAATGTTGTGTGCGCCAATTGAGCCCCTCAGTTGACAAGTGAATTAAGTCCCTTTTCGTAATGTTGTAGAAATTGGACTTCCGTGTAATATCGTACAAAAAATTAAATACACAATGTAAGTTTATTGTAACCACATGAAGCGAAATAATAGTAATTATGTCATTATAACTTAAAATGAAATCCATATTTTTTTCAATAGTAAACAGACAGTAACGCAACGAATAATGAAGTGCCATTATTGCACTGAATTGTGATACCACTTTTTTGTGAGAGAGTGACTCACGCCACATGGCTATCAATTTATTAATAATCGTAAGTTACACAAATGTTATTTTTGATACACTACAAGTTTGCTGTATACTATGTATTAAAGAAACTTTATTCGCGTTACTGGATTCTTCACCAGTTTCTTCAATTGTACTGGTCTTTAATGCTGGAAAAAATGCATGCTGAATTGGAGGGACAAATAAATAACAGTTATTATAAAATTTTCTACGATAAAAATCATGAATAAAAAGCTGATTATTATTGAAATTTAGGATAATGTGCACAAAATATAAAGAAAAAAAATTCGAAGAACAAAATAATTAAAAAATATCAATTTTTATACTTTTTGGTTACAAATAACATTTATTAGTGTCCAAATAATTGGATCCTCCTCGATAACTGTTATCGATGAAGGAAAACTGTTTCGATTGCTCAAAGCAGTTATCGATGAGGGAAGTTCATTTCGGTCACTGATAACAGTTATCGATGATCGAATTTCTTTTGACTTGTTCATAATAATTATTGATGAGAAAATTCATTTTGTTTGCTTATTTATTGAGTTCTCTACTCTTTTTCGGATGGAGCAAGCCTGTGAAATTCATTGAGAAGGTTTCGTTCAACAAGACGAATCAACAGACCATAAGAACAACACAAAATCTGTTTGTATGTCACATTCAATTTGGATTGTAGCAATTAATTTTACGAATAACAAATTTATGAAATAATTGATTGTCTACCATTTGAAAGTTGTACTATTTAATAATAACTATTACAAATTTCCTTCATCAATAACTGTTATGAGCGATCGAAATAAATTTCTCTCAGCGACAACTATTATGAGTGACCGAAATGAACTTCTCTCATCGATATCATTTACCAACAAGAGAAAAAATTTTCGGTTACTTATAACCCTTATTTGTAACCAATACGATTTTAGTCGATGAAAGACTTGTTATTTTATAACTTTTTTTCTTTTTGGTTATAACTGTTATGGGCCCTGGTCATAATTCATCTGATATAAACCTTCCTAAATGTAAAACAATTGATTCATATATTAAGGACTGCACTTAAAAAGTTACAAAATAATGTACAAAATTTAAAATTAAACAAATTCATTTTCTCTATGAACAAGCTTAATACTTTGATATTGAAGTATATGTATATTTTGATATATCTATGTATATTGGACTTTATATCTTTATAAATATGTAAACAAATACATTCGTATTACCTTTCATAGTCACACTTGAATACAATTGCATGAACATGTGCAATCTACCGATGACTATCTTGCATCGCGATTAGTATTCACTTTCAGTTTCTGAACTTCTACAGCCGAAATTGGAGTTGTGTAAATTTGATTACGTGGCACTGTGCTTTGTAAACGGTGAAGGCAATGACATACATTTGTCAAGGTTAGCCAAGGTCAACCAATGCCTTCCATTCAATGAGTAAGCCCGCACAGCTACAGTGTAGTGTGGTAGACAATTACATTGAAACATACGGTCACATTTGTCAGTCTGCATATACAGTGAGTGTAAAAAGTATTCGTACGCCATTTAAAACAGAACAACTTTTTTATAACTGTAACTAACGATCTGATTTTTTATAATCAATTAGAAGCATTGGTTTACGAAATGATAAGCGAAAAAGATTTTCCAAATAATTATAATTTACAAAGGCATTTTTTAAAACTTTTTTATTTGGGCCCTTAAAGCAAATTTAAAATATTTGTTGTGTAGATCTATGTATAGTAGTTACATACATGCTGAAGAGTTCATCGAAATCGATTGATATACACACGAGCTACAAGCGGTTAAAAATGGTGAAAATCGTAGTTTTCCACAAGTTTTGATCAGTTTCTGTCTAAAATCCATAGAATCGTACATCTTTCGATGCGTGTCGTGTTCTCCTGCGTCAACCGATTTCGATGAAATTTTCATCAGGCAAAACATATATTTTAAATTTCATTAAAGGTCCAAATAAAAAAGTTTTAAAAAATGCATTTTTTATTTTTACATGTAATCTTGAAAATTATAATTTTTGTAAAATCTTTTTTGCATATCATTTTGTAAACCAATGATTCTAATTGATTATAAAAAATCAGTTCGTTCGGTACAATTATTAAAAAGTTATTCTATTTTAAGGGACGTACGAATACTTCTTAATAATACTAATAGAAAGAATCCTTATAATTGTAATTCAGAAAGTTCGTAGCCTGACACATAGATGATATTGGTAGCAGTAAAAACATATCGTTGTTTCACTCCAAATCGACCTGTCAAATAGCTTGCTTCAGGCAGCTGATTAAAGTGGACGTGTTTGCTTTGGTTAGAAAAATGGAAAACTTGAAAAATCGTGCAGTCACAAAAGGAAATTTTTTATGATAAGGTGAATGTGTTAGGGGACAGTGCTCCTTCATGTGCAGTGGTAGAAAAATGGGTTGCTGTATTTAAACATGGTCATACAGACATTAATGATGATCCACGTTCAGTACGTCCAAGAACTGCAACCACTTCAGGAATGATTGATCACGTCCATGATTTGGTTTTGGAAGATCGCCGATTAACTGTGCATGATTTAGCTGAGGCCACAGGCATCTCAACTGGATCAGTTCATGAGATCTTAACTAATGAATTAGGTATGAGAAAGCGATTGGCAAGAAGGGTGCCGCATTCGTTAAATTCGGATCAAAACGCATTTGCGTGAAATGTTCTCAACAATATTTGGATCGAAATTAGTTTATGTTATCGGCGCACAGGTTCGATCCAAAATCAAGACAAAGCAATTTTGCAATTTAAAGGATCGAACTGTGCGCCGATAACATAAACTAATTTCTATTAATTCGTTACGATCGACAAAACGGAATATTTATCATGGATGGCGAAAATTACACACATAATGAAAGTTTAGACGCAAAATTCTCTTGAAGGTGATCCATACTTGGATCGAAACGTTGAGAAAAATCTTTTAAATTGCAAAATTGCTTTGTCTTGATTTTGGATCGAACCTGTGCGCCGATAACATAAACTAATTTATATTAATTCGTTATGATCGACAAAACGGAATATTTAACATTTGGATCGTTTGCAAAAAACTAAAATTGACTTCGTGAGTCGATTTGTAATCAT
Source organism: Lasioglossum baleicum (assembly GCF_051020765.1). NCBI lineage: Eukaryota > Metazoa > Arthropoda > Insecta > Hymenoptera > Halictidae > Lasioglossum > Lasioglossum baleicum. The sequence continues at coordinate 4,128,868 of NC_134936.1, read as the reverse complement.
GGAAGAGACTTGGGTTTACCACTATGATCCTGCATTGCGACAACAAACCGCAGAGTTGACTGAGCCCGGTTGTTCAGCTCTAAAGCAGCCAAAGTGGTCAAAATCGATAAAGAATGTCATGGCATCCGTTTTTTGGGATGCAAAAGGAATTTTGTTAATTGATTACCATCAAAATAGGAAAACAATAACAGGAGAGTATTACTCAAACTTTTTGGATCAACTGGATGCACAAATTCGGGAGAAAAGACCTGGCTTGGCGAAGCGAAATGTCATTTTTCATCAGGACAATGCATCGGCTCACAAAGGTGTTCTTGCAATGGCCAAATTGAAGGAGTTACGCGATGAATTGTTGCAGCATCCACCATGTTCACCAGACCTGGCCCCCTCTGACTTCCACTTGTTCCCAAAGCTTAGAAAATTTCTATATGGCAGGCGTTTTTCATGCAATGAAGAAGTTATAGCAGCCGTAGATGAGTATTTTAGAGGTCTCGAGGAAAATCATTTCTGACATGGGGTAAATCAATTAGAAAATCGCTGGAAAAGATGTATTGAGCTTAAGGGAGAATATACTGAAGAATAAATATATTTTGACTCATTATTTCATGTCATTTCATTGTTAGGCTACGAACTTTCTGAATGACCTGGTACCTATTTATTTAAACAGTAAGAGTGATAAATGTGTTTTTATTTCTGAAACATTTCGTTAAACAACAAACTATATAGTATTTTCTATAGTATTACTAGAAGTTGAATATGTACACTAAAGTGAAATAGATGTTGAAAATTTGACGAAGCTGTTTCCATTTTTCTAAAGAAGAGATCTGCAAAGAACTCATTTTTGTTAATACGAAATGTTCTTATATTTACATTGGAATGATATCTGAAATATCGTCACGAAAGTTTTATAAAATTACAGATTTACATGATTTATTTATATTTAAGTTTTGCGTAATTTCGCATGCACGCTCAGGCGTGTTAATTTTCTTTTTCGCTGTTAATCCTGGAGGCGAAAGGGGGACTATATCCATAATCTCGAGAACGAGGCGAATGAAATATAATTATATATAATAATCTATTTATATGAAAAACATATTTTGAGATTCAAGAATATGCGAACATGTAGCTCACCTATTACTGATAAAATTTTGTCTGAAACATACAGTGACTCCCATTAATATTTGGACACTCCAAAAACGATGAGAACTTTTTTAATATTGAACTATACGATTTGAACTTTTTTGAGAAGTTGGAGCAATTAGTTTACTACATAACGGGAAAAGATATTTTCTAAAAAATTTCAATTGGTCGGAATTATAGAGAAAATACTAAAAGTTACATTAACAACTTTTTTATGTGGGCCTGATTGAATATAAAAATTTTAAAAAATTCGTTTTGTAAATCTGTGTCAATTATATGCACTGTGAAAGTTTTATCGAAATTGGTTGATGCGGTTGGTTGATGCGGATTGGTTGATTTATTGCAGTTCGCTAATAAAAAATGTTCTTGTATGTACAATGGAGTGATATCTTAAATATCGGTTCAAAACTTTAATAAAATTACAAATTGACTTGTTATAAAAGTCGAACACCTAAAATTTACCACAAAAAGTGAAAACTTTTGCTTTTAAAACTGCTCTGTCATATTATTTTTAACTTATTCGGATTATTAACAGAAGAAATTTTCTGTCGATCTCCTCTTTCTAACAACTCTTCCAGGATTTTATATAAAAATACGTCATGTGGTTATGAGCTGTGGGATGGGTTAATTCGAACAAATTCGAAATAAGTAGTTACACGTCATCTTGAAGTCTGCACTTTATCATTTCACTTCTCCTTGAATATAAATGGAACAATTAATTTACACAAGACTCGGAGCACCGAATATAGAACAATAAACAAGTTCTCTGGTTGCATGCCCTGTTAACTCGAGAAACTATCTCAGGTGAAGTTCGTTTCACTGGAAGAGACTCGTTTCTTGTTGGTCACTGTTTTTACTATGTTTTGCCTTGGAAGTTAACGTCACGCTAAGGAAAGATTCTCCTAAACGTCTTGTTCCATTTTTAAACATGTTCCCCTTGAAAGTGATTTCGCTATGTTTCAAGGCGAATTTCATTCCGCTTTTAACGACATTATATTGTGTATATCTTTAATCAATTTTCCATTTAAGTAGAACATTTGAAGGAAGATATGGGAGCTGCGAGAATGTTCCTTTAATATGCGTATGTGACGCGATACTCAAATAATTTTAATAATGCATGATAACTAAACAGCGGATTGTACACTCCCCGACAAAACGATAGCTCATTATACAGGTAAAAGGTTTTTTAGCTTTTCAAGTAGTATATTACATTGTTTGTGACCTGGATAGTGGGTAATAAGTATAACAAATTATTTCAATATCGTTCTATGCATTTATTACGAGAAGAAACAATTTTATTGGAGAATATGCAACATTAAACGAAAAATCGGTGCGTCAGAAAGATAGCAGACATTTTTTAACACTTTACCTACGGAAAGCCTATTTATAGGATTTTCAATAATTGTGCCGTGCCAAAAGAAAGCATAGAAATTTTCTTTTACATTGCGATCTTAAATAAAACTATTAGATGACGTTATTGAGGGTGACTTGTTAGTTCACAATGAAAATTGCTGTTGCTATTCAAGGTTCCATTAAAAAGTGTTTAGCCGTGTACCATAGATTTTCCAAAATTATGCAATAATCACCGGTCGGTAATGTGTTAAAATAACTGAAAAATAAAGTATGTGTATAAAAGAATAATGGCTTAATATTTTGTAACTCCGCCTTTTGTTTGTATAACTTGGAATAAACGTTTCGGCATAGATTTATATAATTTCTTAACCACGGTTCTGCTTAACGATACCCATTTTCGTTCAATACAGGTTTTTAATTCGTCGAGGGTTCGAAATTGTCTTCCGCCGGCATAATACCGATTTGGCTAAACGGGCCCAGCAATTTTCTATAATATTTAAATCTGGAGACCTGGGTGGCCCCACTCCATAATTTCAATATTTTCCCGGGTAAAATATTCTTTTACAATCTTCGCGATATGAACACTTGCATTATCTTGCTGATAAATAAAGCTTATGCCCGCAATTTTTTCAGCATGTTTCTTCAATTGTTCGTCGATTAAACTAATGTAGTTTGCACTATCCATTTTTCCACTTATAAACTTCATTTCCGTGTTTCCATGGTATCCAATTCCCGTCCACACCACTACTTCACCACCACCGAATTGTCGACTGCATAAAATTTTTTGTTCTTTACGCAAATCATGGAGATAACAACGGCAGCCATCCGGTCTATCTAACGTAAATCTTTTCTCATCACTAAAGATAACTTTCCGCCATTTTTCCTTCCAATGAACATACTTCTCAGAAAATTTTAAACGAGCTTCTTTATGTTGTTTAGTTAGCGGTGGTTTACGCATTAATTTTTGGCCTTTTATGTATTTACCTTCTTTTATAATACGTTGTACATTACGTATTTTACAATTAGTATTTAATGTTATCATTAGACTGCGGATCCTTATGCAAAATAAAAAATGTTTGCATTGATTGCAAGACACAGGAGCTAAATAACAAATTCATACTTCTTGTAATTATCTTATTGAGGTGAAACTAATACACTGGTGGCGTTAAATCTATTTAATACCTCCACTGTTTTAAATTGTACTTACCCATTTTTGTAATAAATGCATGACATCTGCAGTCTACTTATCATATACCATATTTAGATATGATACAACCTGTAGACTCAACAATATTACTATTTCAGTCAGTTTTCTGCGCAACGTATAAAAGAGAACACGTTACAAAAATATACATGAAATATCGTTTTGTTTTCAGAAGAAAAAGTGAAACCAAGCTTTGACCTCAGTTTCACAGTCAGCTATCCACTAAAGCACAGTATCATTAATAGCAGATTAAAATCACAATAAAAATAATAAAAATTACAAATTACAATAAAAATTGAAGTTGAAATTAAAATTAAAGAGTTTAAGTCGAATTCGAGGAGTTGAAGTTGAAATTGAAGTTGAAATTGCAGAGTTGAAGTTGCAGTTGCAATTGAAGAGTTGAAGATGAAATTAAAGAGTTGAAATTGAAATTAAAGAGTTGAGATTGAAATTGAAGAGTTAAAACTTAAATTGAAATCGAAATTTAGGAGTTGAAGTTGTAATAAAAGTTGAAATCGAAAACTTGAAATTACAGAGTTGAAGTTGAAGTGTAAATTGAAGAGTTGAAGATGAATTTAAAGAGTTAAAATTGAAATTAAATAGTTGAGAGTGAAATTGAACAGTTAAAATTTAAATTGAAGAGTTAAAATTGAAATTGAAATTGAAGTTGCAATTGAAGAGTTTTTGAAATTGAATAGTTAAGATTGAGTTTGAAATTAAACAGTTGAAGTCGTAATTGAGGAGTTGACGTTGAAATTGAAAACTTGAAATTACAGAGCTGAAGTTGAAGATGAAATTAAAGAGTTGAAATTGAAGTGGAAGTTGAAATTGAAATTAAAGAGTTGATTCGAAATTGAGGAGTTGAAGTAGAAATTAAAGTTGAAATTGAAAACTTGAAATTGCAGAGTTGAAGTTGAAGTTAAAATTGAAGAGTTGAAGTTGAAGTTGAAATTGAAGAGTTGAAGATGAAATTAAGGAGTTGAAATTCAAATTGAAGAGTTGAAGTTTAAATTGAAGAGTTACAATTGAAATTGAAGTTGAAATTGAAAAATTGATTTACTATTTCAGTCAGTTTCCTACGCAACGTATAAAAGAGAACACGTTACAAAAATATACATGAAATATCGTTTTGTTTTCAGAAGAAAAAGTGAAACCAAGCTTTGACCTCAGTTTTACAGTCAGCTATCCACTAAAGCACAGTATCATTAATAGCAGTTGCGTAAATCTGAGTTTTTTGGAAGGTTTCTTGTTCAAATAAATTTTCCTTTATCACATGGAACAGAACTGTTATTAGGATGCTCATTGTTTGCGATGACAAAAGGCTGCACCTTGGCTGTGAGTAAACTTTGTTTTAATTAACGATTCGAGCTTCGTGAAAGCGGACTCTGTCATCGGGTTTCCTGTTTTACGTTTCCAGAAGGTTCGCTTGTATCTGGTTAATTTTGTTGTCTGTGTAGAATTTTAATTGACTTAATTATATTAGAGCAATTGTATCCACGAGACTAATGAACATAATTCGTAATGCTCCAATATGATATTCCTGAAAGTTTGGCAATTAGACTGTAATTCCTCATAATTGTATGAATATTGATTCTGAGCATCTACATATGTACATCTTCAAAGACACTGACACACATGTATACATTACCTACGTTTAGCGTTTCTTAAATTAAAATTACTCTAGTAACTTGTATTACTTTAAGTAAAAAGAAAAAAATCAAAATCTGTCGGATTTTTATACATTATTATTTTTATATTAATTTATATTTATTTATATTATATTATATTCATTATAAATATTAATAACTAGACAGCGGATTTTTATGTAAAAAAAATTTTCTGCCTGAATTGCAACAAACTGAAACAAAATAGAAACGTATATTGTCTCCTAATATCTTTAATAGGTTGACAACGATACAACAGTGTTTTTAAATTTTTCTTATGGTCTTACTGTTTTAAATTACACCTACACAGTTGTGCCATAAATGCATAAAATCGAGAAGAGCGATATATTTTTGAGTAAAGAAGTATTGATTTTTATAAGTTGTAAACATATTAGTTAACGAATAATTTCACTTTCTTCTTGAAAAGGGTCTGTGCATGATATTAAGTAGGAGATTCAATACCAGCAAAGATTTCCGTAGGACTCCTTCATTCTTCTTCAGCTCTCCTCGTTCAAATCTACTGGATTACATACGAAATGGATAATTATTTATAGGAGAAAGGCAGAATTGTTGTTATCTTACTGAGATAGTCACGTATAAACGTTGATGATAACTTCAATAGCGAATCGTGAACAGAATAGGCAGAAGTACTGCAGATTGCTGCAAAATACTGAACCATTGATCCTACAGGATAGAAACTTTGATCTGCAGCCGCCCCGGATACAAATGTATTAAATTACATACCAAATACATCACGTCTTTAAGACGTCTTTAAGATGTTTGCAGTTGGACATTCACACGATTTAAAGATGTCCCGAATATTATACGAACGTCTTTTGAACGTCTCCTAAACGTTTTGTGTTAGAAAACGGTACGTCTTAAAGACGTCTGTTTGACGTCTAAGAGCCGTTCAGGAAACTTTCGTAGCACATTCGGGAGGTTTTTAAGACGTCCCTAAGAAATCTTAAAGGTGCATAAATGTTAATTAAAATAAACGAAGGGAAAAGTAAAAATAGATTTCGACAAAAACGTGTTTAGAGTTAAACCTATCAATAGTTTTATTAGAGAAACGCCTGTGGAATTGACATAAAAAGTGTAATAAAAATAACCATTGCAATTAAAATCACAACAAAAATAATAAAAATTACAATTACAATAAAAATTGAAGTTGAATTGGAGAGTTAAAATTTGAAATTGAAATTGAAGTTGAAATTGAAGATAAATTGAAGTTGAAATTGAGGAGGTTAAGTTGAAATTGGCGTTGAAATTGCAGAGTTGAAGTTGATATTGAAGAGTTGAAGTTGAAATTGAAGAGTTAAAATTGAAGTTGAGGTTGAAGTTGAAATTGAAATTGAAGAGTTGGAGTTGAAATTGAGGAGCTGAAGTTAAAGTTGAAATTGAAGATGAAATTGAAATTGAAGCAAAAACAGTGACTCGAACAAATAATGCCAATACTAATACTTACTGCTAGATTATGGCTATATACATATATGAAAACCACACTGTTCATGGTCTGAATGACGTCTTTAGGATGTCTTTTTAGGACGTGAGATGTCTTTAAGACGTCGTGTGCTAGTTGGGATATAATTCACACAGATCTACAAAACGTATTTTTTAAATTTTCAATACACGCTCACATAAAAAAGTTGTAAAACGCAACTTTTACTATTTTCTTTACAATTCCGACTAGTTTGAATTTCTGAAAAAATTTCTTTTCAAATCCTTGTAGTAAACTAATTGCTCTAGCTTCCCGAAAAAGTTCAAACCGTGTAATTCAGTAATAAAAGAAATTATCGTTTGTTTGAGAGCGTCCGAATACACTGTCCGACAAAATCAAAGTTTTTTCATGTTCAACAATTACTGTTGAGTGATTCTTTTACAGTTTTTTTAAGATAGAATTCAAAATGTCCTGAAAAATTGGTGCAAAAGTGGTGTCTTTCCGTCTTTAATTAAGTTTAAACATGTTTAAACAATCATAATGATATGACTGTATTCGGGAAAGTCTACACAATCTTCTGCTGCAAAGAACAATTCAATAACTTTTATAATACATCACAATATTTGTTTAAAGTAAAAATATATTTTTTTCAAAATCATGTTCCCCAAAAACTGTGCGTCTAGGGGAAAAATTAAAGGCAGATTCGGAATTAGGGCAAAACCTAGGAAACACACAACAATAATTGTTGAACTTTGGTGTTGGACAGTGATATTAAAGGAAGTCACTGTAAATGCATAATGCATAAAGATCCCGCAGTCTACATAATGATAATTTGTGAATTTATAATGTTTCGATCCATATTGTTCTTGTTTTCCTGGACGTTTAGACTCGTTCGAATAATTACGTAGGCAACAGGTAAAAAGAATAGTCGGCGATCTTCGTTCGCCTCCCACGCACTTTTCATCTCGCGAGCAGCGCAGCGGTTACGCAACGGCAATCACTGTATTAGATAACAGTTCAATCGTCGCGCGACTGTGAGAACTCTCCGCTTGAAACAGTGCATTAAAAAGTGCATTTTACGCCGCCACCCTTTCACTTTCGAGCTCTTTGTTCCCATTGATTGGACCGTTCTTCTCACGGCGATAGAAAAACCCATCGCGTTTTGTATACGCTTTTTTTCCGCAGTGAATTGGGCCAGCGTTTCATTTATTTCCCTGAAATTCTACGAAAAGAGCCACGTCGCCAGCAGTCTCGCTTGCCTTTTTTATTCATATACAGGGTGTCTCACCCAATCTCACCCATCTTGATTCTCTCGCTATTATTAATTATTACACGTAGTGGAAAATGATTCAGAGAAGATTTGAATGGTATCGCGTGGGGCACATTTTGGTGTTATTAGTTTTTTCGTGAGTCGACGCGTGAAGGTCATATGAAGGTCAACGTTGTTCTTTTATATAGAATGATGTATTTTTTAATCAACCAATGGATGCACCTCGACATTAGTTGTAAAAAAGTATTGACTTACTTATGTCGAAAAGTGAATGGTTTAGGAGATATTTCAATTTAATATATTTATATTTATTGATTTATTACTATCTTACAAGAGGAATATAGGGCCGAATATGTCTTTAAAATATTATGTAGTGGTAAACTTCCAGCAGAAGAACCTTTTTTTATTGTTTGCCAACTGGTTCCGTCATTTTCATCTTCATAACTTGAAGGCACACAAGCAAGTATTCTCTAAATTCTGTAAATTTAAAATATTTTCTAATTCACTTTCCGAGGACCCCTGAACGTTTTCTTTGTCTATAAAATCTCATTATCACTATTATCACTATAAAGTTCAATTTCGTTTTCTTCTGATTCACTTTCTTTATGCTCATACAATTCGCCATCCTCGATTTCAGAGCATTCCATTGGTGTATTGTTCACCTTTTGCAACAATTCAAAGTTTTTCAATCGTTTTGCAATTTTGAGGGATAAATCCATTAAAAAAAAAATGAGATATCGCATAATTTGGGATTAATTTAGTCTAAACCTTTTATTTATAACTAGTTAATATTTAATATCTTAAAAAATGCCAATGCTTTGTTCAATTTAAAATTGGCCAATAATAGAAATTGCGTAGCGATTGATTATGAAAGTGGTGTAAGTCTAATTTCGTGTTACATCTTCCAGTGGTTACAATTCTTTTATTTCACGTGTCGAAGACAACATTACTTATTTTATTTTCTAAACAATGAAGACACAATAATAAATTTATCTTACAAGAAATGAAACGAGAGAATTTTGTTTCAACAAAAAATCTACAAAACGCAATTCAAAAACAGGTAAGAAAAAATACGAACGCAGAAAAGGTAAACTGGCTGAAAATATGTTGGATGAGGTTTTGCAAAAGTGCACCGTATACTATTTTATATAATATAAAACATCGATGGAGGACACAGAATTTAAGACGTTAGATTTATCACCTATGTATGTAAATACATACATGTCGGGGAAGATCGCCAAAATTTGAAAGAAACGCCCTGGCGCCATTGTATAACGATGCTAGACCTATTGCATACGAAAAATATACGTATATGGACCAGTTATTACCTTATCTTATACATACCTCCTGTGCATCATTAATATTTCAAAACACTGCCACATAAAGAGCATAAATAAATAATAGCAATATCTTATGTTAAATTTAACAATAATATATGAATATCATTAACGTTGAAAATAAAAAACAATACTCCTATTTTATTTCTTGTTATTATTTATAAACAAAATTGGATTAAGACAAAATATATTTTAAGTGATATTTAACTATTCATAATTGAAATTAAATGATTTTTACAATTGGCTAATTATGAAAATGGTTTTAGTCCATTTACAGCCTGTAAATATTATTTTAGTTAAATTCGCCTAAAAGAAATTTATATAATCAAATTACATATTGATAAATTAGTAGAAACATTGCCAGACTTGACATAATTAATTTATATTTTTGAATTTCCTAATGTGCTAACCTTTAATTTTCGCGAATCAACAATAAATGGACTTTCAAAATAAACGGTCCATATGTAGGTATAAAAAAAGTATTAGGTTCTATTCCAACTACTATGGTATACAAAATGACTGCGTGAAACTACATAGATGACTATGTTGCATTACATCGAGGCGATGTTTACGTTTATGTTGTGGTACTAGTAAACGATTTCGGGTTTGGTAAACAGATAATTATAGAATACTTTCCCAGTTTGAGAAGTACCAGTCAAAATAACTGGTATGTATTGGTATAAGTAGCCCCATGATAGAAAATTAATTTGATTCTGAATAAACTAAACAAAAATAAAATTCATTTTACAAGTCATCGCTGCAAAAGTCATCACATAATTGCGGAACAAAAATGTAAATAAAGTAAGAATTTTAAAGTAAAATTGTAAAACCAGTTATTTTAACTGGTGTGGTACATATTGTATAGTTCTAGTGTTAAATCATTCTAAGTCACCATTACTGTCGCTAATGGACGTTTTGTCTTTCCTTACCAGCGATAGCGCGTAACAACAACACCACCTATATAATAAAGCCAAACAGCTCCGAAAAAATCAGCCTGTGACGTCATACACAAGAGGCCTAGTATCAGCACCACCTGGTGGTGTCCAGCTTCGTGCTGTCACTTTTGATTTGTTATACGTATACATATTTTACGGCTAATTGCGTATTACGTGTGGTTGGAACGACATTTTGTGATATTTATAGTCGTTTCAATCGTAAATAGTTATTATTAGCTAAAAATGGTTAATAAGTGTTGTGTATCTAAGTGTAATGGAAAATTATCTGCCGGTGATAATTCAAAATTATATGTTTTGAAATTTCCGCGCGACGAAAAGGATAAGCAGAAATGGGTAAACGCTATTCATCGGAAAGATTTCTGTGTCTAATTGTAAGAACAATCCGTAATTCGTCATCGTCACTTTGCGGAATCAGTTCATTGAGTATACTACAACGGCAGTGAACTGGAAGACTGAAAAAATAATAACAGCTCCTCTGGGCAAGCCTCGAATAAAGAGTGGTGCAGTACCCTACATCTTTCCAGAGTTTGCCCCGTATTTAAGCAAACCATGAAATCACAGGGAATCCCCATCTGAGAAGAAGACCAGACGAGAAGCTGTAGCCATCCAAAATGCATTGGTTGAAAGTGAAAAAACTGCTGCAGAACATACAAAACGTTTTTTCTTCAAAACTTTTGAAGAACTATGCCAAGCAGCCAAATTGGTGAACAGTAATGAAAATTGGACTCTTATGATAAAAAAAGAACATGTTGTTTATCTTTATTTAAATGTAGAAGACACATTACACACATGTAATGTACAATTAAAATTGAATTGTAAAATTGCCAAATTGTAGATCCATCAGCTCTCGAATCAATAGAATCGCTGGAGCTCCCCGACGCGATGTCGGCCCGCACACTGTGGAACAGTGTGTGGAATCGCTGATTATTTCAGCAACCGAAAATTTCTTACTTTCAGATTCGTCTTCCTTGGACACAGCTGCCTGTATTTATCAAATCGACGGGGAGTCCCAGTCCATCCGACAACACATCTCAGACCCAGTATGTATACACAATTATACGAATTTATGTATTATATGTTTCAACAGTTTATTCATTTTTACTTTTGTCACGTTACAGATGAGATTCATGCAGACTAGTTGGAATATCGAGCTGTGTCGGTGTTTGCAGGAATAAAAAATATTACAATTAATATGCCAAACAATAATGTCATTCAAACTGTACTCTGTAATATCATGTAAGTTACGTCCAGCTGTGTAGACCCCATTTAGGGGTCCGGGTAAGCTCAAATAAAAAAAAATGTCTATTTGTGTTATTTTTTGTGTATTGATTGAAAAATATGCTGCTGATGGTTTAAGAATATTAAAAAGTATTATTCTGAATGATTATTGTCGATATTATTCTAAACAACTACTGCAATGTTACTAATAATAATACAGCTGCAAATTTTCAAAATAAATCTGTTAAAAGGAGAAATAGGAAATTAACTACTGTAAGCGAAAAATTCTGTGTAAACAAAAATTTATGTTCTACATGTTCATGTTCAATTATTTCATATTCTATTTTATGTTAAAATGTTATGTTAAAATTTATCTTAAAAAGACCTAAGGAGGCAAGGGCCTGTTAGCATTGTTTCATATAGTAGAAATGTAGATTTATAATTTCTTGTGTACTTCTTGCGTGATATTTATATGTAATTGTATATCATAATTTTATTAAAAAGCAGATGATTTGTATTATTTTTTGTAATAGTTAGAAAGGATTGAATATTTTATTTTTTTTGTTATTATATAAACTAAATGAAATTATTGCTTATAAATATGTATATTATTTGAGTGAATCGTGAACGTTGCGCCTCTTAGCGATGACGTCACAGCGAAGCTGTTTGGCTTTGTTATATAGGTGGTGTTGGTAACAATAAGGATCGGTTGTATCCGGTAACGTTGAAAAATGTGAATGTTTTGTGGGGCCACGTAAAGAAAGTTTATGCTGAAGCTCAAACCACGGTGGCTGATATCAAGCACCGTATTATCGCTGCATGATGCAAAATATCAGAAAATCTAAAAAAATAATAAAAAATAATAAAAGAAACGAATTTAAAAAAGATATTTTTTTCATCGATGATTAAATAGCTTCTTCGACTTATATGTATATGTACATAGAAGTATGCATAACTTTCTTATTATTGTCATGCGTATACTACACAGGCTGAAGAAGATTTTATTTCGTTAAACGAACGATTTTGACACGAAAGCTTCCACATATGTATATGGATGGAAGGCGATCAATATTGAATTAGAAACGTTGTTATAGAACTGAAACTAAATTACAGGCTTGCATGTTTCCTGTATGAGTAATAGGTTAATAACCGTGATGCCGTTTTTACACACACTTTTCCACAGAAAGTTGCTCGTTCTAATAAACCAGTTTACTTCAGTTCATTTGGTATGGAACCAGACACCTCTCTCTCTCTCTCCCTCTCTCTCCCTCTCCCCCTCTCTCTCTCTCTCTCTCTCTCTCTCTCGTCAGGGGAACTATGCACCGATACAGTCAAACAGTAATCTCGAGTCTATTCGTCTTTGGAGAAGTTTCAGCAGGGGATAACTAAAACATAAATCTTCGGAGATGGTAGAAACTCCTCCAAAACGATGATCAAAGTTTACGGCTTACAGTTATATACAATCGATATGGATGAACATTAAGATAATATTCAGGAAAGAAATTAGCACTTTCATAAAACCACACGCAAAATTAACGCAAGGAAATGATCCCGGCGTCGATATGAACACCTAATGATCGAAGTATAGAAAGTTAATAGCAGTATAGAAAATTATAGAGAACAGCAAGCGCACCTTGAAAATTTTAAAAATAATGGATGGTGCTATGCCTAAAGGTATGCTAATTTAGTCTCAAAGGTACAGTGACTCCCATTAATATTCGGACGTTCTCAAAAATCCGATAACTGTTTTAATATTGAACTATACGATTTTAACTTTTTGAGAAATTAGAGCAAGTGGTTTATTGTATGATATGAAACGAAATTTTTTCAAAAATTGCAATTGATCGGAATCGTAGAAAAAATTTTTAAAATACGTTTTGTTGATCTGTGTCAATTATATGCATTGTGAATGTTTCATCTAAATCGCTTGATGCAGGGAAAAACGCCGGTTATAGAAAGATGTACGAATCTTTAGATTTACAGCGAAGTATTGATCTAAGAAAACGGGAGCTCTCGGATTTAAGTAATTTGCGTATCCCCTCCACTGCGGAGCATACCCCGCGAGGGGCCGAGAAGTTTAAGCTGTTTTGGACTCTGTGCAGGGTAAACATCTACCAATCCAATTAGAAACCTTTTGTATTTTTCATTATTTTTTATGGGACTTTGACCACCTTATTTGTGGCATTTTTCTGATTAAAATGACACTAAACATGATATACAGAGATTCCCATTAATATTCGAACATCTCTAAGAAAAAATGATATATTTTTTAATATTAAACTATACAATTTGGACTTTTTTGAAAACTAGAGCAATTAGTTTACTACAGGATGTGAAAGAAATTTTTTCAAGAATTGAAATTGGTCGGGATTGTAGAGAAAATACTAAAAGTTGCAATTTTAAATCTTTTTAATGTGGGCCTATATTAAAAATTTAAAAAACACGATTTTTAGATTTGTCAATCAATATGCATTGTGAATGTTTCATCGAAATCGGTTGGTTCGGGGAAAAACGACAGATAGAGAAAAATGTAAGAATTCTTATATTTATTTTGACCTTCCTTAAAGTTTGTAGCTCATTGCAACCGATTTTGATGAAATTTTCAGAGTATGTTTAATAGATAATGATCCACGAAACGTGTTTTCTAAATTTTCCATTGAAGCCCATACAAAAAAGTTGTAAAATGCAACTTTTAGTATTTTCTCTGCAATTCGAACCAATTAGAATGTTTGGAAAATTTTCTTTTTACATCGTGTAGTAGACCATATTGCTCTGACTTCTCAAAAAAGTCCGAATCGTATAGTTCAACATTAAAAAGTTATCGGTTTTTTGAGAGCGTTCGAATATTTTAATGGGAGTCACTGTGCGGATTCTTGCGAAAAATAAAAAATTTGTTTCGTCAATTTTAAGGCTCGTGAGCCCTATAAAAATTTCTTTCTTTCTTAAACAATTTTAATCAATTGAAATTAACATACATTCTTCAACCTATTGAACATATCAAGCAAAAAATTAAATATTTATTTCACACCAACTTGTTGCAGTAGAGGTCGAAAGTTTTTATTCAGCTTAGAGATCCGCAGTCTAGTGATAAATTGAATTAATCAAGGTATTCACTGGAATTAAAAAAGGCTGTAAGTGCCAAAATGAAAATATCGAGGAAAATGCATGTAAAACTTGTGAGAATGCAATTTATTTCAGGGACACTTACAAAAATTACAATTTGTTCAAGTTAATACGACTTGAAAACAACTTATGGCTTTGGAAAAGAGGAAAAAATAGCAATGTGAGGAAAAAGAATAGAACATCAGAAAAATTGAAAGAATGAAAGTCCAGTTGTCGTTTTCTTGAAAAAGGAATAACAAACTAACCAATCGTCAGAACACTGTCAGCCTTAAATCATTGCATCGGCATGGATTTATGGAAAATGGCAGCTTTTTTAACCCTTTGCACTCCTTTCTCGAGTGTGACTCGACATCAGAGAAAGAAAAATGTAAATGAAACGGGTTTTTATATGTATTTGGTTCTTCCTTTATTTATTTAATTTCTTATTTTTTAGTTAGGAACAGATATAAGCTCCAGAAATATAAATTACAAAAAAGTTTGAGAGCTATATTTAATATAATTAGTAAACAAAATTGTTTAAAATAAGTAGCAGTCAAGGAACTGTTCTTTGAAGTACAGTGAGCCACGACAGTATTCGAACGTCCTTTAAAACAGAATAAATTTTTTATAATTGTAACAAAGGACCTGATGTTTTTTGTAAGCAACTAGAAGCATTGGTTTACTAAATGATCTGCAAAAAAGATTTTCCAAAAATACAATTCACAAGGTGCATGCAAAAATAAAAAAAGCATGTTTAAAAAATTTTTTATTTAGGCCCTTAATGAAAATTTAACACATGCTGAACATTTCATCAAAATCAATTAACATACCCAAGAGCTACAAGTGGATAAATGAGGTGAAAATCATAGTTTTTCGCGACTTTTGGTCAGTTTTTTTATTCAAATCTACAGATTCTTACATCATTCGATGCGTGTCGTCTTTTTTCTCGTGTATTTTAAATTTTCGTTACGTGCTCTAATAAAAAAGTTATAAACGGTGCCTCTTTTACATTCTCATGTAATTCTTAGCAATTGCAATTTTCTCAAAATCTTGTTTGCATGTCATTTGGTAAATCAATTCTTCTAATTGCTCAGAAAAAGTCAGGTCGTTTGGTCCGATCATAAAAAAGTTATACTGTTTTAAACTGCGTTCAAATACTTTCGTAGTTCACTGTAAATTTCAAATGAAAAACTTCACATAGTAGGGAGCTGTTGGCAACGAAATTGAAAAATAATTCGGAGTGCAGGGTTAATTCCAGTCTTCTATTAACTATTCAGGTATTCAGGTGATACGAATATTGTGTCCGAGTGGTCAATCGTTTGTGGTTTACTTACTCGAACCTTGTCCTTTAAATAAACTTGAGAATGACGTCTGAAACGGTTAAATTGGATAATCTTTGTGGGCAATAATGTCACGGTTTGGTGAAACGGAGGAAGATCATAGTTAGGAAACTGATCGTGTCATGAGAAGTATGAGGATGGTGGAAGTAACATGTTTTCGAGGACACCCGGATCTTGGACTTTCTGCCATCGATCCAGTTTCCTGAAATCGTTCGATCAAGAGTCGAATAGTTCTTTCGCAAAGCAATTGACTGTAACCGAACGTCTCGCCTAATTCTCTTGTATACATATACGTCACCATTAGTGATGGTGATGGCGTGCAAAATCACTAACCGTGATTTATCACAGTGATCGCAGAATCACGATCACGGTCATGATTTTATCTGATTTTTCCTCTTCAATTAAATTTTCAATTATACAGGGTGCGGCGCAAATTAGTTCCCACGATTTTTCAGCCCCTTTGGATGGTCGGACAGAAAAATGTTTCGTACCAAAGTTAATCAGTATTTAACCGACAAGAAATTGCAATATTTCAAATTTAAAAAAAAATCAAGGTCGCTGTCATATCTTTTAATGGAACTGGGTATTTTTAACTTTATAATATTGTAGGCGACGTCGAAACGAATTCAAAAACCTGCTATACAATGACTTTCAGATGACCTCGAAAGATAATATCTTTATCTTTATTAACTTCCCGATTTTATAGGGAAGTTATTGTAATGACCCCGAAAATCGAAAATCGATTTTTTAGCAGATCTTCACGTTTCATGGTCATTGCAGTAATTTTAGACTATTTTCAGCAAAATGTTCGTGTGTGTGTGTGTGTGTGTGTGTGTGTGTGTGTGTGTGTGTGTGTGTGCGTATGGCCGTTTCTATGTAATCAAATTTTTCGTTAACGTTTTCAGGAAAAGTAACAACGCGATCAGGATGATGAATGATGCAATCGATGTGCCCCGCTGTAACTTAGAGCTGATTAGATTTTGGTCCATTTTGGTCAAGTAGTTTTTTAGTTTTTTTAGTTTTTTCGAAAGAAGTTCATTCAACAATGCAATTTATACGAGAGAACGGAAAGTTTCCACCGAAGAAACAAACGTAATTGCACAAAAAATTTTTTTTTTATTTAAAAAAAATTTTTTTTTGTACCTTACGATGATGTTTCCGCTTACAATAATCGAAAATTATCCCAATGCAAGAGTGAGTTAATCATCTCCACTCCCGAGAATACATTTTCAAAGAATACCGATGAAAGTACAAAAAAAATTTATATTACAATCTTTAAAAAAACAATCAGTTCAAAACGAATTATTAACTGAGATTAAATTGAAAATTAATATAAACTATATGATAATTATTAATAACATTGATGTTGAAAACGGATTGGTTAATGAAGCACACATGCGGAATATTAGAATGTATTACTTTTCAAGAAAATGCTAAAATTCCGTCTATATTGTGGTTAGATTTTCAATTGGCCAGAGTAGGAGTGAAAGTAAGAACTCGTTATCGTAATTATATGAAAAATGCAAATATTGATCAAAATTTTACACCAATAATAAAAATATCGAATCAAGTAAATATGTCGAGTGAGGAAAAATATCAAATCACACGTAGTCAATTTCCAGTGGTTCCTGCTGAAGCGATTACGATTCATAAAAGTCAGGGACAAACATACGAGAAAGTATGTTTGGATTTTAAAAAATCAGAAAGGCGAACTTTACAAATGTTGTATGTAGCACTGAGCAGAGTTTCAAAATTGAGCGCGGTTTATATATTTTGGGACAATTTAAATTAACAGTATCGAACAAAACCAGGATCAATACTGCAAACCCGGATAATGAGGAGTTGTATCGTTTGCGAAAAACTAATTAAGACAATTCATTTTGCAACATTAGTATGCTATAACAAGGAACCAAGCGAGCAACGAGCATACGATGTTGGTTTAATGCGACGCCATATAGCAAACATTTTGATAAGTAGAAAACTATTGAATTTCCCTGAAAACGTATGATCTTCTTAAAACGTACACTTAATAATGATAATAATATACTGCAACTAACGAATCGGGAAGTTCTTTGTGTGGCTCGTGGAGAGTCACACACCAAATCAAAAAAAAACATTAATAGTTATCGGTACTACTAGCCATGCGTACCACTAACCCTTTCGCAAGAGCAGTCCTATCCGCGAGCTCGCAAAGCGAGCGAACAAAAACAACCCTACTCGCGAGCGAGCGAAGCGAGCGAGCAACAATAACCCTCTAGTTAGATAAAATATTTAATATTTAATATTAAATAATATTATTATATTATTATTATTGTATTATATTAATATTTTAATATTTAATTACACGTACATGTTTAACATTTTTGCGTTTTCAATGTGGCTCCGTATAAATTTGGTTTTTTGTGAGTTAAGTTTTGAAGCAATGTTTACGTTCATTTATTTACCTCTAAATGCGAGGCGTTGCTATTACGTATCGTAGAAATATTTCAAATATTCTGGCAATTGATTCATGGCGATATTTTCTTTCAAGGTCATCTGAAAGTCATCGTGTAGCAGGTCGTTGAATTCGTTTCGATGTCGCCTACAATATTATGAAATTAAAAATACGCAGTTCCATTAAAAGATATGACAGCGATCTTGATTTTTTTGTTGAAAATCGATTTTTTTTAATTTAAAATATTGCAATTTCTTGTCGGTTAAATACTGATTAACTTTGGTACGAAACACTTTTCTGTCCGACCACCCGAAGGGGCTGAAAAATCGTGGGGACTAATTTGCGTCGCACCCTGTACACATACATATAATAAATCGGGATTTTCTACAAACTTCAATAACGCACCAAATTCTGTGATAAGGTGGAGTCCGTTAATTGGTTATTTGTATTATAATATCAACGAAATTTCTCTAGGTTGAATTTATTAATGTAGTATAAGTTAATACGAACTATTCTACATAGATATCGCGCAAGAATAAAGGTGTTTCCTCGCTTAAATCCACCAATCCGAAACAGTCACGTGCGAGGTACACGTACAACTTTGAAGTAACCCTGAACGTGCAATAGTTTACAAGTTATTAATATATTCTGTGTTGTTATTTTAGGTAAGACCAACAACTATTGATGTAGGTTTACATTAAATTAACTGTTTTTATTGTATTTTTTAAAATTTATTCAGAAAAACACTAAGATGATCTTGCCCCGCAAATATTGCTACACGGGGCAAGTCCGTACTATCACGGTGGGGTAAGTCCGTACTGTATGGGTAATTATAAAACTAAACAATGTATTCAATGCAATAAACAAGGTTCGAAAGCGTTTTT
The DNA here is from genome assembly GCF_051020765.1 of Lasioglossum baleicum. Classification (NCBI taxonomy): domain Eukaryota; kingdom Metazoa; phylum Arthropoda; class Insecta; order Hymenoptera; family Halictidae; genus Lasioglossum; species Lasioglossum baleicum. The sequence goes on along the minus strand of NC_134936.1, from coordinate 4,109,531 downwards.
AACTCTCAGAGACATACTTGCCCCATTTTCAGGGCAAGTGCGTCCTTTGTACAATATCCTATCAAAATGATAATTTTCAAGCAAAATTAGAATCCTACATAATACTAATTCATCAGTAATAACTGTGGCAAGAGGTTGATACCAAGAACGTTAAGTTTGTACATGCAAAATCTGTATTGAACGAAACTCGGCACCGTTAAGCAGAAACGTGTTTAAAAAATTATATAAATCTATACCGAAACGTTTATTCCAAGTTATACATACAAAAGGCGGAGTTACAAAATATTAAGGCATTATTTTGTCATACATACACTTTATTTATTAGTTATTTTAAGAAATGTCTGCTATCTTTTTGACGCACGGATTTTTCGTTTAATGTTGCATATTCTCCATTAAAATTGTTTCTTCTCGTAATAAATGCATAGAAACATATCCAGGTAACAAACAATGTAATATACTACTTGAAAAGCTGAAGAACCATTTATCTGTATAATAAATATTCTTTCGATATAAGGCGGTAAAGAAAGGTCATAGTATGTTCTTAAATCCACTCTTACGAATATACCTTGATGGTAAATCGTTATTAACGTTCAACTTTTATTGGAATCAGTTTAATACAGTTAATTGTATGTGAGAAACAGCTGCAGTCGGTGTACAAAGTATTCGTAAACATTAAACAAACGAATTACTTTTTCAAAATTGGACTCAACAGCTTGAGTTTCTTTTCAGACGTTAGAAGGATTAGTTTACTAGCTAATGTGTAAATAACTTTTTTAAAAATTGTTATTGGTTGCAATTGCGAAGGAAATAGGAAAGGTCACGATTTTTAAATGTTTTATCTGTACCTGTAATGTTTAGAAGGCGCCTCTGGTAGGTCTAAGTCAGTTACATACTTGTACAAAGTTTCATCGAAATCGATCAAGGATGTTACGAAATATAATTGATTGAAAATAGCAAAAATCGTAAGAACTGCGATTTAAATGAATCGCAAACCGTAAATTCAAAGATTTTTACATCTTACAATGCCCATAGCTTTTTTATCCGTCAGCCAATTTCAATGAAACTTTGTACATATATATATATAACTTAGTTAGATTTACAAAATACATGTATTGAATTTTCATTACAGGCACAGATAAAAAATTTAAAAATCGTGGTCTTTACTGTTCCCTTCGTAATTGCGACCAATAACAATTACAGACAGTAATTATTTACACATTAGCTAGTATACTAACTCTTCTGATGTCTCAAAAAAACTCAAGCTGCTGAGACCAATTTTGAAAAATTTATTCGCTTTTAAAAGATGTACGAATACTTTGTACACCGACTGTAGTTCAAAATTTTTAGACAATGACAAAAGTAAGGTTTATTGGATAAAAATGCTTTTGTCATTATCTAAAAATTTTGAACTAGCTATTTCTCACATACAATTAACTGCAGGAAACTGACTCCAATAAAAGTTGAACGTTAATAACGATTTACCATCAAAGTATATTCGTAAGAGTGGATTTAAGAACATACTATGACCTTTCAAAACCGCCTTATATCGGTAGATATAACCTAGATCGTTTTCAATACGTTCTTACATCTGTGCCTTGACAACAAGCATGTCCGACGCACGTAACACACGTGCCACACAATTATTATAAATTTATTTTCCCCAAAGCAAGTCAGTGAGTTTTTATGAACAATATTCCTTATATTCAATCATTTAATAGTTTTTGAAATTATTATAACATAGTTACTTTACAGACGCGATTCAAATAAATCTTGAAAAGGATCCAAACTAGGATCGAAACGTTGATTTTGTTTGATAATTAGCAAAATTGCTTCATAATTAGTAATAAACGATCGAACCGTTGCGCCGAAAGCATTTAACATTTATTATCTGTATAATGTGCTATCTTTTTGTCGCGGAGTGTACAGTAGTAACGTACTGACTACAGTACTGTATTTCGTTCTAAAATACTATTATATTTGCTCATCCAGAACTTATGTATATGCATCCCCGGGCATGATTACGTGCACTGCTTCATGTTTCTGTCAATACGAAATAGATTTCGAAATTGTGTTCTGGGGCCGAGTGAAATGTGGCATTCGCTCTGCATCGGTTCCGCGATGTGCCAGGGAAAGATGCATTCATAGTCGAGATGACGGGTCGATATGCACAATACGTCGATCTACAGTTTCCCATAGAAACACGGAATATCATTTTGCACTCCATCTCTCTCATCCAATTTCTGCATACATAGGAGGTGTCCGACAAGATTTTCCTAAACTTTACAAATGCATGAAATGTTGAGTTGTGACTAGACTGCTGATTTTATGCATTGATGACAAAAAACAGTAGATGAGATGTGAAAAATTAGAAAGATTCAAAGTATTTAAATATACCAATACACTATTTTCAAGCTTTTAAAATTATTACAGTAAGATGTACATTCCTATTTGGCTCTTATAATTGATGCAGTCAACTTTTATTTTGCATAAAGATCCACGGTCTAGATATGGCCAATTTTAGCTGTATATAAATTGTAAATTAAATAAGCTACACAAGTCCAAGAAATAATAGCAAAATAAGCAGTTCAGATTAATTGATTCACAAGTGTATTTATCTCCGTATGTTAAAATTCTGAAAAAATCAGATTCAGCTATTAGAATGCAGATTTTTCAGAATTTTTAGCTTCGAAACCGAATTTAAAAAAATAAAAAACAAATAAATGGCCAATTTTAGCTATATATATTAGGTTGGCAGCTAAATTCGCGACCTTTTGTTTCGTAATTCTTTCATTGTGTTGAAAGCTTTGAATTTTGCGATTAATTAGATATAAAATATTTGGGCTTAAAAAATATATATGAATGACTTTGTTTGAGAAAATGCGGAGGTCGCGAACTTAGTTGCCAACCTAATAAATTATAAAATATATAAGCTATACACACACACACACACACACAAGTCCAAGAAATAATAGCAAAATAAGTAGTTCCGATTAATTGATTCACAAAGTAGTTATTTGTGTACGTTAACAAAATAAAACAGATGGGGTAACTGTACCAATTACTGCGGTATCATGTTTCGATCGTACTTCATTTTAATACAATATTATTCCTAATTTATCATGAAATAATATGTGTGAGCATTTTATGAAAGAATGATGTATTGAGTGCCCCTCAAAACCTAACATAACATAAGAAGATATTAAAAAATAAAATCGAGAACATTTTGTAGGTATTACTGCAGGCGAAAAAGAGCCGTGTACCAATTACTGCGTACCCATTAGAGCGGATTAGAATTCAACAATATATGAGCGTACAGGAACAAACTACATCTAGGCATTAATTTAAATAAATCCTGAGTACAGTAACAAATAATTTTTTTATATATTACATTTTAAAAATGAATAAATCTTTTACAACATTTTACAATTGCATTTGTAATTTAAACTCGTTTGTGTTTTATACAGCATACGGTTTTCAGAAGAGGCTTCCGAATACAATGAACACTACTGTAAATATATGATACACTAAATGCAATCAACGTTAAAATTTCTGCATTTGGAATATTTATATTCCTCTATCGATTTTCATTTCTATTACCATTTCTTGTATTTTCCTTGCCATATTCGGACGTACAGAATGTATCTCTCCTAAATCTCGTGATCCTAGGTCAATATTGCTACAAGAATTACGAGTCTCTCCAACCGATAGTATTTCATGGTTATTATTGTCTATATATTCAGTGAATTCAGGGAATCCATAATATTTGCATTGTTAAAGTTTTGAAGGAGGTCAAATAAAATATTTCGGATTACTTCTTCATTCAGACGAGAGTTTTTAAAAACGTATAAAAATAATCAAATTCGCAAAAAAAAAGGAAAACCAAAATAATCCTTCAGCATTAGAACAAACTATCTCTGTGATATACATATACAGTGAGTGTAAAAAATATTCGTACGCCCTTTAAAATAGAATAACTTTTTTGTAGTTGTACGAAACGACCTGATTTTTTATAATCAATTAGAAGCATTGTTTTACGAAATGATATGCAAAAAAGATTTTCCAAATAATAATAATTTACAAGGTTACATGCAAAAATAAAAAAGGCATTTTTTAAAACTTCTGCTTTTAAAACAGTGCTTAAATAGATCGCATTTCTGAGAGAACATTTTTGAAACTGAGCACTAGATTCAATTAATTGTAAAGCAATTAATTAATTTATAGGGAATTTTAAATTGTGTAACTTGTTTTCCTCTTATAATGTTAAACAGAATATCGCCTTTCTCACAGACTTGAACTTACATATCTTCGAGAATTTATTTAATTGTTTACCACGCTACAGTGAGTCCTCGACTTACGCGCAATCCTTTTACGCGGATTCTTATAAGCGAATCAAAAAACCAATTGTAAACTGTGAAATTCGATTTCTGATTGCCAGAACGGGAGCTTTGTCTATATGAACATAGTTGGTGTATTTGAATTTTCTTTCAAATGAGCACATACAGTGAACCACAGTAATATTCGGACGATAACTTTTTTAATATTGGACCATAAGGGTTGATTTATAGTGGAGCGTCGAGGTGAGCTGTGCGGTGAAAAAAAGAAAAACAAAGAAAATACATATGTACTTTTTCATTAGTATTTGTCGAAATGTTGTCACGAATGTTGGGTTCTTTTCACCGCGCCGCGCCGCTATCATCGATGCTCGCAGCTCCACTATAAATCCACACTAAAACTCGGATGTTTTTGAGTAGTTAGAACAATTAATTTACTACATGACGTGAAAAGAAATTTTGAAAAAATTGCAATTGGTTGGAATTACAAGGAAAATAGTAAAAGTTGTTACTTACAACTTTTTTATGTGAGCCAATATTGAAAATTTAAGAAATACATTTTGTGAATCTGTGTCAATTATACATATTCTGAAAATTTCTAAAAGAGCTACGGATATTGGAAGATGCAAAAATTTTTATTTTTATTTCGGTAATAGGCTGAAAATCGTGTAAAACTGCAACTTTCACTATCTTTAAACGTTCGTGGCTTATTGCAACGTTGACCGATTATGATGAAATTTTCAGAATATGTATAATTCACACAGATCTACAAAGTGTATTTTTTAAATTTTCGATATAGGCCGTCATAACAAAGTTGTAAACAACAACTTCTAGTGTTTTCCATCTTCATACCTCGTGGAAAGGGGTTTCAGCGCGGTTACCAATCTTCTTACAAAAAAAAGAAACAGATTAGAAATCACCGATCGAGGAGATTTAAGGTTAAACCTAACTAAGTTAAAGCTAAATATTGAAAATTTTCTATTAAAGCATCAGGCTCATCCCTCCCATTAAAAGCATATATTTTATGTTATAATTTTACTACAATAGATTTGCATTTTGTGTCATTTTAATTAATAAATGTATAAAACTTAACATGTGTTTTTTTTTAACTTTTTCACTCTACAGTTAAACCCATCAACTGATTATAGTCAGTAACTTTGTAAAATATAGGTAATACTTATTCTTGTTTGAATATTTGTAATTCTTTAAATAAGACAGTAATAACACATTTTTGTAATTTCATTAAATGTAATAAACTTCATTCATTCAAAAATTATGGATTACTTTTGTTTGAATGCCTGAATAGCCAATTTTCAATTATTATTCATTATTCACACGATTTTTCAGACATTTCCGGTGGTGTGATAAAAAAATGTTTCCTACAAAAAGTAATCAGTACACAGTCTTCTATAAATTACAATACAAAAAATTCCAAGAATTTCTTTTTTTAATAAAAAAATGGTAGTCACCTTGATTATTTATTCATAACTATATATTTTTTATTCAATAATGTTATAGCTGACGCTAAAACGAACTCAACGACCTATTTAATGTGGTCTTTATGTTTTGAAATAATGGTGAAATAGGCGTGAATGGCACATCGATCTGGCCCACTGTGTGGCGCGAGACCGCAGAGCACTACCTCCGGCGGCGACCGCTAGGTGGCCATCGCGACGGCGCGGCTACTCGCAAGTAAAGTGTGACTAGTGCGTGCATAAATACGGCCAGCGGAAGCCGAGAAAGGTAGTCCGGGCTGAGAGCACGACTACTAGAGGTGTAATCCACGAATGTCGCCGCTACAGTTCCGTACTGTCCACACCTGTCCACAAAACCCTTCCAAGGCCCAAGTGTCGAAAGATACCGGGAGACCCAACCTGCGAGAGACGGAAGTCTCCGCACGCTCGAGCTGCGCAAGCCGCCGAGCATCCTTCCCCGAGACGCGGAAGCATCCGGGAATCCACCAGCCCAAGTGTCACACGACACCGGGAATCCAGTACGCTCAAGCCGCGCAAGCTGCGAGCAACCTCTATCCGGACCCACTTCACAACGTCGCCGGTAATCGCAAACGATAAACCGTGGAACCGGAAACGTTCCGCCGTGCGCCGCCGTCGCCGTTCGCGTTAATATTTGAGTCGAAATCGTTTCTCCGCGCCGTCCATGTCCGCCAGCGCTGGTATTTAAGCCGTAGTAGTTCCGCCTTCGTCGTCGCTGTTCGCGTTTAGTATTTCAGACATAAGCCGTAGTGGCTTTACCGAGGATATTATGGCGGAAGAGCAACGCTATGACCGGGCCACGTGCTGCTGGAGGTGCGGCGAGCGAGGACACCAACGGCAAGAATGTCGCAGAGCACTGAAGCTCTTTTGCTCCTACTGTGGCACCGCCGGAACAACCACGATCGGATGCACCTGCAACTCCCTGGCGGGAAACGAAAGCAGTGTCGGGGACCGATGCACAGTCCCACTAAACAACGAAAGTCCTCCAACGGAATTAGGCCCGGACAAACGAATCTTCGTGCCAGTAACGGCCTACGACCGCTGCTTCCAGGCTCTGCTCGACACAGGAGTAACACGCTCCTATCTCCGTCAGGATGTCGCCGAGTGGTGCCAACAGCAAGGAGCCAGGACCATACCGACCGAGACGACCGTTCGCCTCGAAGACGGCTCCATGGTCAAACTTAACAGCGAGGTGGAGATCATTGCCGACCTCTGCGGGGACACACTAGCACTCACATGCGCAGTGCTACCCAAACTGCCATGCGCCATGCTGATAGGAGCAGATGCAGTGAGAGGCCTGGGAACATCCGTCACCGTCGAGTCAGAAACGTGGACTCTGAAAGAAGAAGCCGACACGAGAGAGCAGCAGGAACAACAACTGCAGGAACCGATGGCCACCGAAATACCAAAGTTCGCCACGCTCCAGCGAACGCCACCACCACCGATACCGACGTGGCCAGGGGCCACATCAACGCTGTCCTCGCCGACACCGGCGACCACACAACCAGCGCCGGAAGAGGACCTGCCACCAACACCGACGTGGCCAAGATCAAGGCCACCTGCCCCGCTATCACCAGCCCCACCCCGCCACAGGACCCTAGCCGCACCGATGATGCAGGGCGACGCCCCGGATTCGTACCTGGTCCGCCTCGACCAGATGCAGCACCGGCACTCGTATCGCCTCCCAGTCACCGGAGGCTACATTATGCTAAGGATGAACCGGGGAGGAGCACTGTACATCCGGTACAAACGACACGCCCCCAGCGAGTAGATTAAGTTAGGCTAAGTTGTAAAATTAGTTGTAAGGTAAGTTAAGAGCGTTTGTGCAGTTAGGATTAAGTTAGGTTAAGTTGATAAACCGACAATACAGCAGGGAAAAGTCTCGCGCCCCGATCGTCAATCGCAAACCACTGTGTAAATGCGTTCGCCGCGCCGATAAGCCGTGGAATCGGAAATGCTCCGCCGTAGGACCTAAGTCGCCACTAGCGTTAATGTTTAAGCCGAAACCGTTTCTCCGCCGTCAATGTCCGCCAGTGCTAGTATTTAAGTCGTAGTTCTTCTGTCGCCGTCTATGTTCGCGTTAACCGCGATCGTTCCTGCGCCGTAACCGTTTTCGCGTTACACCGTTTGTATTTACCCGCATTAGAAAATAGATCGTAGTATTAAGTTGCTGTCCTGGGCTCCGGCCGTCGAGTGTTATTACATGTTAATGATGTGCTAATACATATGTACTAGACCACTCTATATATTAAATAAACTTTTACTATTGCACATTCGTAATATTAGTTTCTTTTATTCGGTAATCTTCCAGTAATCTCTTTCATCCAATACCAAGGTTTTCGAGGTGAATCCGAAAACTTTTTCGAGAAGTTAAGACAATTGGTTTGATATTAGGTGTAGAAATAAATTCGGTGCCTCTTTAAAACGTATTTATTTATCAATCCTATAGATTAGAATGAATCCTAATTTATTCAGTCGATAGAAAATTACTTTTTGTGACACCCCAAGTTGCAGTGCTAGGTCGTGTTGTGTTCGTGCGGAATTTTCAGAGAGCAGCTGCTCAAGTTCTTCGTCTTCAAATCTTCAATTAATCAATTCAATCAAAGTCGCCGCTTCGAAATCTTCGACACCACTTTTTACAGGTTTAACTGTTGCTGCTCCTTCACCGAAAGCAGAACAAATCATCTCAGCGGCTTCGAAAGCAGTTTTCTTTAATTGAAAGGCGAACAGTATACATATAGTGCCATCTTGCTTACTAATAGTTTTTGTTTTGACTAGATCTCAAATGTTTCATAACTGTAAGTGTTGGTACTTAAACGTTACAAAAACTGGCGGGCAATTATTATCATTCAAACCAGAGCCACAGTGTGTCCAAACGGCGAAATCGTGGCCAAAACCACGAAAATGAACTTTTCGGTGGGGATACGGTAAGTACTACTTTAGATTCTTTAGTAATGTGCCTATAAAAAAACCGAGATGCGAAGGTTTTATTACTTATACCTGCAAAATGGTGAGAGGGCTCGAAGTTTTCGTTCATTAGTCGTGCAGTAATCATGTTGTGAGGAACTGTTTGAAAGCGAAAAGCGAAAAGTGAAAACTGCATAATTCGAAAACGGTTTATTTAATTTCAATTCTGTAAAATGGATGCTGTTCGTGGAAGTAAGTAGAATGTCTCTGACTACTAGTATATCTGAAATAGTTAATGGTTACGTTGTATAATTATAAACCTTATTAGAAGGGGCAGGAACAGAAAAGTTTTAAGGACAAATTTTAAACATGTACAGTAAAAGTTATGCATTCCCCAATATTCCGCTAAAATTTTTGTTGAAACTTGTAGTTGACGCAGTTATCTTTCAGTATTTGCAAAAACTGACTGCCTCAAAGTGCCATGTTTTTGTAAGATCATTTTGTAAATTCAGAATGAAACAACGTCATGCGTGCTTTCTCGGGAAGAGTGTGGACGATATTTAAAAATTCTTCAAACAAATATTGTATAGTTTTGTATCAGTTTATTATTAACTTCAATGTATTATTAAGGCACATAAATAATATTATTCAGATTGATTTTTACAAATCATTGCTTTTTAGTGAAGTATTTAATCTTACTACTATTATTTTTTTCTAAGAAGGTATTGAACTATTCATACAACAAACTTAGTAATTTAAAAATGGCAGCTTCCAACTGAATTATTGTTTCATATTTTTCACGAAAGGACAATGAGAATTCAAAAGTATCGTGAAGACCCTGTTTCATACTATCAAATGTGCATACTTATCCTTGTGTGTATTAAAACTTGTCTTTCTACCGAGAAACACTCGAGAAACCGGAGATATTGAAACTGATGATAATTATTACAGTTCAGCTGATTCAACATAGTTTGTTATTTTTTATTTTCTTATATTTATTTCTTCTTAGCATATTTAATTTAAACATTTTTATTTATTATTTATTTAATTTAAACATACGGTCTCTTATAAGCGATATTCTTCTGTGGCAGAGTTATAAATAATTTAATATCAGTACACCGAATTAATTTTTACACCTAATACATCACTTGAAAAAGAAATTTTGGAAAACTTGTAATTTGTCGGAATCACTGAGAAAACACTAGAAGTTGTTGTTTATAACTTTTTATGGGGGCCTATATCGAAAATTTAAAAAATACATTTTGTAGATCTGTGCCAATTATACATATTCTATAAATGTCATCAAAATCGGTCAACAATAATCTACAAACGTTCAAAGATGGTGAAAATTGCAGTTTTTCACGATTTTCAGCCTGTAACTGAAATAAATCTACGGATTTTAGCACTTTTCAATGCCTGTAGTTTTTCTCCGCTTCTACAGATTTTGATGAAATGTTCAGTATACAGGGTGTTTCGTTTATCTGATAACGGAAATATCTTGTGACGCACTGAAGTTACGAAAAAAATTTTGTTTACGAAAATATTGAATTAATCAAATTTTGGAGAGTACGAATTATTGGATCAAATGAAAGATGACTTGAAGAATTATTTGAACTTCATTTGAAGTTTCAATAATGTAAATGATGGAATACAAAACAAGAGACTTTAAGCTTTGAAATCGGTTCAAATTTATTATTATACTATTCTTTCGAACAAAATGATCATAGTATTATACTATGTTATATTAACGATTTCTCGAGTATCGGAAATTTAGTGTTTTAACACATTTTGGATCGACTGTACGGAACGATTTCAAATGAGTTTCATCTCAATCTATCACTTGCTTTAATTTCATTGTCGAAACGAACAGCTCCAATTCAACTGGCAGCCGGTGATCGGTGATAATAATTTTCGTTCATAAAAATATAATCGAATGCTGCAATCAGCGAATCCAATATTTCATACGCACCGACATACATCACTTTAAAACACATAGCTGTTATTCAATTATACGCATTGTTACAGAGAGACGTATATACATCGCATCAATCTAAATCACAGTTAAATCGTGTCCGTTTGAACAACCGTTGCGGTATTAATTCGCCAACGAGCACCGGCGAGTTACGAGGAAAGAATTATTCAAGTATGTAAGGTGAAATGCCCTAAGCCTGGACAGCATTTTTGTTACCTTTAATTTTATCAGTTTAGATAAAGAAAAATAATTTTTAAGAGTTTTAACATAATATTCAGATTTTGTAAAGTAATTCAAAATCCCGAAATCATTGTTTAGATTAATATTTTAATTATATTAACAAGGATAATTCTAACCTATATAGTTGGACGTGTATTAAATCCAATCTAAGCTAGTACCTGGTCAGAAGTAAAGCCTATATCAGGACAATATAAATATGTATATCTATCAGAGATGGGCAGTATCTAAATACAAAATTATTCAAATACGTTCTAGATACAAATAACCTGTATCTTTCGCCTTGTATTCGAAGTCGATTGCAGCGCCACAATGTATCTGTAACTTCATCTGTCGAGCGCTGCGGTTTGGAGAGTTTATTCATCTGTCTCTCCGACGATTTTCTGGTTATCTTCGACTTGTATTTGAGAGTCGAATACAGCGCCACGATGTATCTTACGGTTGTATCTGTCGTTAACTTGCTTGCAGAGTTATCCGTCAGATTTTATTTGAAGAAATAGACTCGTAATCATATGGATTATTTGAATCCCCAGATGTCGCGCGAGATTTATCCGTCATCTTGTATTCGTTATTTGAAGCTGGATTTAGCCAGACGATTTATTTGACGCTTGTATTTGTGACGAGTAACTGGAAGAGATGAAAATCACATGTATCTTTATTTGATATCTTTATTTGATTTCAAATACACTGAGATCTTGATGCGACATTGTCACGTCGTAATACATATGTAATGTAATACGAGGAACGTATTTACATTTACAGTGACTTTCATTATTATTCCATATTCGGATACTCTAATAAGGACTATAACAATTGTTTAAACAAATACATTTGTATTATTTAAACGATTGGTTAAACAAACAATTTTTATTATTTAAACACATGTTTAAACAAATAGAGTTTCATTATTTGGACGATTGTTTAAACAAGTACATTTGTATTATTTAAACGATTGTTTAATCAAACAAATTTTTATTATTTAAACACATGTTTAAACAAATAGAGTTTCATTATTTGGACGATTGTTTAAACAAGTACATTTGTATTATTTAAACGATTGTTTGATCAAACAAATTTTTATTATTTAAACACATGTTTAAACAAATAGATTTTCATTATTTGGACGATTGTTTAAACAAATACATTTTATTATTTAAACAGATGTTTAAACAAATAACTGTTTATTATTTAAGCAATTGTTTAAACAAATAAATTTTTATTAAAAAAATATATATAAATATTTATATTTTTTTATTTTGTACATACTTATATATATATATATATATATATATATATATATATGTAGATATATATATATATATATATTTATAACAATATATTAATTTATGTATATATCGGGGACCGTACAAATAAGCTTACGCGACAGGTGAGCGACCGTCGCGTTGCATCGCCGTGGGTTTACGTCAGTTTACGTGTAGTGAAGTTAGTTTAGCACATGCTTGTGCACGTGTTTGTAATAGAGTATTCCAATTAATAAAAAGCGTGTGTAAGTGATTCAGTAACTTTAGCCACCTGTCACGCGATTGTGTTGGTGAAATTTGTCACTGTCACAGGTAAGTTTTTATTTTATTGATATGATATATAATTTCCATTATTTGTAACAATATGTTGACATTTTCAGGTAACCTGTCAATTCCTGATTTCCGATGACTTGGTATTGTGTTGGTGAAACTTGTCACTGTCATTTCAGGTAAGTTTTTATTTTATATTTATTTTCTCAGACATTGAAACATTACTGACAAAAGGAAAATTAAAAAATATTATTAGGTTGGAGAGAAAATTCTAGCGTATTTTAACTTTAACACTAATCCTACCAACAGCGGTCAAGATGACCAGTTCCAGATTTTTTATTTTACAATTAGAAAGTTAATAATACTGATTTCATAAGAAACAATTGTATAGATATCTGTAGTAGTGCACATTTTACAATAGGAGCCATACAAAGTCTAAATAAAATCAATCTTATCATTTTTATAAGGGAACATGTGTGTACCAGTTACTTTTGAGGCTCGGTAGGTTTAGCGTTAAAGAAAACATTTGATTCAATTTATAAAAATACATGTTTAATATTATTCAATTATATAATTTTCATTATTTGTTACAATATGTTGTCATTTCTCAGATAACCTGTCAATTCCTGTTTTCCCATGACTCGCTAGTTAACATGTGTTTTGATTTACAAGCAAAATTACCTGTTTATTTAAAATACGACATAGCTTTCCCTCCAACCTAATATATTCATGCTAAAAATCTTCCCGTTTATTGGACAATGCTTTTCACCAAGAAATTCTAATTTTTAGATGCAGCGAAGATATCCAAAACATCAGTTCATCAGAAAGAAAATAGTATTTCCATACAGATGTGACTTACATTAGCGGAGGACCATGGAAAAAACAAAACAGTTTCAAATTATTAACACAAATAAGTAGAAATGATTTATACACCCTGCACAAATTATAATAAAAACATATCATTAATAACATATTATTCCTTTCTTTTAACAACTCCTTGCGTTATTTATTAAATTATTAATAATTTAGTATAAATTGTATAAATTTATGCACAAATGTAAAATTTATGTATTCAAACGAATAAAAATTATTAATAAAAATAAATAGAGATAATTTATACACCCTGCAAAAATTATAATAGAATCTACAATTATCGTGTTATTTAACGAGCAAAAATTGTTTTAAAAATTACTGACAAATATAAACTGAATTACTTTATTAATAACATATTATTTCTTTCTTTTACCAATTCCTTCCCTTACTTATGACTTGTATGTATTTAGTTAAATGCATCTATATGGTGTGAGGTACAAAATTAAATATTGACAATACTTCACAACTTTTACAATATTTCGTACATAACCGTGGTAACGTTTAACCTTCAAAAATAAGAAATTTTAGGAGCCTACAAGCTCCCCTTGTTCTATGAGCTCCACAGTTTTTAAACCGATCATTTGTACATTTAGTGTTACGATTTGGCAACGTCGCATCAAGATGTATTTGAAATCAAATACAAATTACGATTAAAGATACATGTGATTTCATCTCTGAGAAATACTCGTCACGAATAAAAAAATTGAATAAAGTATCTTGCTACGTCGAGCTTCAAATACATCTGAAGGTTAAGATGAAATCGTCCCATTGAAATCTCACAGATACATTTCCAATAGCCAAAATCTGACGGATACAACCGCAAGATACACGGTGGCGCTGCTTCGACTCTCAAATAACTGTGAAAGATACACTGAAAATTCTCACGCTGTATCTTACGGATAGTGCCTCTTGAATAACTTCTCGCCGCTAGAGGCGTTGAATACGCATACGCAGTTACTTCGAGCTCAGATAACCTACAGATGTCAAATGAAATTTTTTGGAGAGTATCTTACAGATACACTGTGTCGAATATGTATTTCAGGAAAATAACTACAGATAAAAGATAACTTTCATTTATCTTTTATTTGAAAATTTTAGATACATTTTTGCCCATCTCTGATATCTATAACATCAAACATTATTAAATCTTTAACGATTTACATATCAAAATATTATTAAACTAAATTCTATCCTGTTTAATTTTCATTTTTTGTTGTAAAGCAAGCATTTCAAGAGACAATACTTCTTTCTCCATCTTTTCTAATTGAGTGCATATAATTTCGCTTTATTTTCTTTAATTTCATCTTTAATTTCATTAGTTACTTTGGACCTTATTTTTTTAGATTTATATAATTGATTTTTAACTTAATATCTTTAATTTGTTGTATAGTTATATCTTTTTTTTTCGTGTAAATTTTCATTGATTTCTTGTTCTTTTTCGTTTTTAATTTTGCTTCTCTCTTTTTACAAGCTAGTAGAATAAGTAGGAGACCAATTATGCGGACATTTTGTTAAATAATTCGCCATTTAAGTTTAAAAACAACGAGTTGATTTTAGTCGCAAACACGTGTCCGGCTTAAGGCGTGTATGCAAATTGAGTATAAGCTTATAGTTAGACAGCTACTGCCATCGCGTCCCAGTGTAAAGTACTTATATTTCAAAACAGTTCTAAACTTGGACATCTAATATTTGGATTAATAATTATTATTTACGTTACGTCTGATTGTCAATTTATTTTAAAATAGCAATATAATAATATTGCACTAATATACGCATAATAATGCGTGATAATTATTTTTTTGCCTAAGGGCTTAAATTATATATTTTTTTCTAATAAAAGTTCAAACTATAAATGCACACGATTCGCATGAAAATAGACCATTTTGTATACTGTTTTCAGATAAACTTTGAATTTATTTTCAAATTCAATTGATGTCTTAATCAAATAATATTTACACATGCTTGTAACTAAGGTCTCAGAATGTATAAAATAATCATTTAATCTCTTAATTATTGGTTTTACTATAAAAATTCAATTGTTCAGATTTAGGCATCACTTTTGGCTTGTCTACACTTAGGGCATTTCACCTTATGTATCCCGATCTCGCGTGTTACATCGCAACACATTATACTTTCAATATGTTCGCTTCAACTTGTTGGTTCTTCCCATTCTCCCGCGCTTTCACTATCTCTCCTTCCATTTCACTGCGAATCTAATCATTTCTCCTCTGATTCGCTGCTCCGTTTTCTGCCTCGACTTCCTGATCTTCCTCATTATTCCACCTCGTTTCCCTTTCTTCTTCACTGACTTTCTGCCTGCCACATCATACTCCTCCATTTTTCGTTCCATCGTCCGAGTTATAAGGGAAGTTTCACCAACGCTGCACAGTGCACAGTGGTCCAGGAACCCACTTTTCGTGGTTAAAATTCAATTTTTCGATATTAATGTATTGAAAAAATATTTTTGGTATAAACTGACAACGTTTCTCTCGATCCTAGTTTGGAGGAATTTCTTAACAATTAATTTACATTTGATTTGATTTCTTTTACAAAAACTTTCTTACAATACTTTATTTGTAAAAGGGTGAATTTGATTTGCAGAAGGATGAAATTGATTTGCAAAAGGATGAAATTGATTTGCAAAAGGGAGAATTTGGAGTGCAAAAGCTAGAACATACGGCAAGGGGTTAAGAGAAACGTTAAGCTCTCCTACGTAATTCTATAGAAGAGAATAACAATAGATCTAATTGAAACAATAAAAAAACCGAAAAAAGCCCGCGGGCTTATAATTTTATACCTCCCCATATCCCCTTTCCGCGTACCGAGTGCTAGTACTGTCGGCTGTCGGATCGCGTTGCTCGACTTCCTTAATTTGCATGGTAATAGAGGCGGAGATGAATCGCGGATAATTAAAGGCCCATTGTTGCACATGGAAGAGCGAGCTTGCGCAACCCGAGCGTGTAAATTTTCTTGCATTCCGTGAACACACTTTCGCCCGGTTTCGCGGCGCGCGGCGCGTCGATGCGATGCGATGGGATGGGCCGAGGGCTCGGGTCACTCGCAAATATTTCACGATTTGTCCAACGGGAGATCCCGGCTCGTGCTCTCCGCCACCGGTCCATTAGTTATTTAGGTTTCAAGTACATACAGCACTGCCTTCCTTATCCAAATACTCTAATATTCGAGCGATCCGTTATTCGAGCAGCAGCGCACAGTGCTGCGATCAATGCTAATTAGCTGTGTTTAAAAACCTTTCTACTTTATTTCGATAATCCGACGAATTTAAATACTCTCTAAATACTCTTTAAATACTCTCTTCGATCTTGATTATCACTCCCAGTTAGAGTTGGGCAAAAATTTAATCAACGATTGACGACTAAATTTAATCGCAATTAACAATTAATCTCCTCGTTTAGTCGTTAATTGTGGTTAACGATTAAATACTTACTAATCGTTAACTGCGGTTAACGAAATTTCGAAATGAAATACGTAATCAGAACTGTATGAATACTGAAAAAAATGTAAACTGAGTTTAGGTGTATTGTCATTTGGTCTATAATACAAACTCCGTTTACGTGCTTTTATGTTTGAAGTTATTATTCCTGGAAAGCCACGACCATGTTTTTGTTGAAATATATTATTTTTTCTGTTGATTCTCCATCCGCTCTCTGCTCCCTCTCCCTCCTTATTACAATTTATGGATAGACCGTGAGGCGATTAACTTCAACAATTGATTAAATCATCCAATTTTTCGATGATTCCTATTTTTAATCAACGATTGACGATTAAATCAATCGATTGAATCAATCGTCGATTTTTCGACGATTTCTTTTTTTAATCGTACACATTAATCAATCAATCATAATTAAAATGTTAATCGATTAATGCCCAACTCTGCTCCCAGTCAACAATCCGGCAATACATGTACATTGCTTGTACTGGCAGTGATCAACCACCAACCTCGTATAATCACACCGTCCATTTGTTCAATCATTTTGTTCACTTCAATTTAGTACATTTTGTTTCTTTTGAATAGATTTTGTCTTATTTCATATCTGTTCTCCAATCGTTCACACTGTTATTCCCTAATAGCTAAAGTTTACAAGCAGCTGGACAAATCTCATAACTAGAGTGCGGATCTTTATGCAAAATAAAAATGTTTGCCATCGATTATAGGAAGCAGGAATAACATAAAAATTGATTTCATCCCTTAACGACTTCGTTACATTAAGAGCAACATTACAACATTCTTGGATTTTTAAAATCTTTTACTGATCTTGATGAAAATTTAAAGTATATGTTTTGTAGATCTATATTAGTTATATACATATTGAAAATTTCATAAAAATCGATTAACATATCCACGAGAGGTTAAATGTGGTGAAAATTATAGTTTTTCGCTACTTTTGGTCAGTTTCTGCTCAAAATCTACAGATTCTTACATCATTCGATGCGTGTCATTTTTTTCTGCTTCAACCGATTTCGACGAAATTTTCAGCATGCGTATAACTAACATACATCTACAAAACGCATATTTTAGATTTTCATCACCGGCTCTAATAAAAAAGTTATAAATGGTGCCTTTTTTGCTTTCTCATGTAGTTCTTAACAATTGCAGATTTTTCAAAATCTTTTTTGCATGTCATTTGATAAATCAATTCTTCTAATTGCTCAAAAAAAGTCAGGTCGTTTGGTCCTTTCATAAAAAAAGTTATACCGTTTTAAAGTGCGTTCAAATACCTTCGTGGTTCACTGTATATTTTCAGTAGAATACTATCTCGAATTAGCCGGAAAGGTTAAGATATCTTGCATTGATCGACATCGATACTGATAGAGAATGATTCATGTAGGCGAGCATGATAACAGTAGAGTTGTATGAACAGTGCACCTGGAACTTTCGTAATCGTGAACAGTATTTGTTTTGCACCGTTAGAGAAATCAGAATAACTTCTAACTTAACAAAGTTTATACCGGAACATTTATGAGCACCTACTTTCGGGTAAACTTGAACTGTTTAGTTTAGTATAAAATGTTTGTATTCTATAATCTTACTAGTATTTATACATAGTCCAGTCAACGAAAAGTTGTAGAGGGAAATGGAAGGAACACAATTTTTAACTTTGAGTCTTTGTTTGGACTAGTGAGGAGGTAAACATACTAAAAGTCCCCACTTCTAGAAGGTGAGCGGGGTGCAGGGGGGCACGTAGAAGGTCCCCTTTTTCGGTTTTCGCGTATATCTCGAAAACTATGCATCCTAGCGATAAGACCATTCTATATAAAATTAAAGCTGACAAAATGTGCCACAAGATAGATTTAATTCAGTTTTTCGCTATCTCGCATAGTTACCGAGATATCCGTGCTCAAAGTTCACTAATTGTGCTGAAAAGTTAGCTAGTCAAGTAAGGCAAAACACGTGAGGCAAAAATTTCTTTTTCACTGTGCGAGATAGCGAAAAACTGAATAGAGTCAATCTTATGGCACATATTGTCAGCTTTAATTTTGTATGGAATGGTCTTATTTCTAGGACGCATAGTTTCCGAAATATAAGTGGAAAACCGAAAAAGGGGACCTTCTACGTGCCCCCCTGCACCCCGCTCATCTCCTAGGAATAGGGACTTTTAGTATGTTTACCTCCTAACTAGTCCAAAGACTCAAAGTTAAAAATTGTGTTCCTTGCATTTCCCTCTACACCCTCCTTATGAGCATTCATTGGTTGGACTAACAAATGCGAACAGAAATGATAGCATGAATGACGTATGAGCGTCTTATTTACGATTTTTTAAAATAAATATGAAAATATTATATAAATATAATATATTTTAATACTTATATTATCGCCCCTAGACGATCGATAATATTGTTAATATTCGCTTCAATATTAACGCTCTATATTGAAGCACGCATCAATATGCTTCAGTATAAACACATCAATACTCTCACCAATACTCATTCTGGCAAAAATATTCGTGCTGCATGGTCGGGGCTGTTTCATTCTCTTTCTTAATTGTTCAACCGTAAAGTCTGGTTTACATTGTTTCAATGCATCAACAATTTTTTGCATTGCAATTGCCTTTTTGTTTTTATTAAAATAATTTTTTGATTTCATACGCCACAATTCCGGATAATCACGATGAATCACGATATGCAGCTCTAAGAAGGGTTGTGAAATCCCGATCCCGAACGGAACCCTGATCACTAGAAGGGGAGCTCGGTGGGTCAGCCATGTTCTCACTTCGCGGTCTCACAAGCAACTGATATTGAAGGAAATATTGACAGTAAACCTCCTAGACGTTCAAACGGTTTTTCAATATAGATAGAAAATATAATCTTCTATCAATATCCGTCAATATTGATAGGACGCTTCAATACGCTCCTAGACGATCAATATTTCCGTTAATATGATTCTCCGTCAATATTTAAGCGGATATTGACTATATTATTGATCGTCTAGGAGCCACTTTAGCACTCGAATGGTGACTGTGACTCTGAGGCGCCACTAAAGATTATAGTGATGAGACTTGTCTGACAATATTTGTGCAATACTGCCATTCACAGTACAACACAGTACAGGGTGTAACAAAATTTAGTGTCATGGTTTTGGCAGATGGTTGTACACCTTCGGATCAGTGGAGATTTGTTAAAAGAAATTGCCGCAAAATTGACTGTGACCTTGAAATTCAACGTCAAATTTTTTTATGTTTGTATCGCATTCTACTCACCATGGGGACCAAACTTGTCAAAGGAACCATAGGTCGCAACTCAACCGTTCTCTCATAAAAGAACGTTAAATGTTTTAACATCGTCTTCCGTTCCTTGAGTTGAGAACCATCATGATTTATGACTGTTAACAATCGTCCTTGAACAGTGGCTTCGATTTGGCCAGCATTATTTTGTAAACGGAACGGATGTAAACAAATAGAGCACAGTAAAGCCGCGTAAATCCAAAAGAGTATGAGCACGAGCAAGTGCAATTATGTACTCCTCTTTCCTCCAATGAATACGAGGTCGGCCTGCCCTCCGATGTCCAGGAGTAATAACAAATTCAAAATCTTGAAAACGTTGGTCCAATCTTTGAAAATCCCTTCTGTCTGGCACATTCCTAGGATTTCCTTTTCCGGTATTAATTAAATATTCACGATATATATTGTGGAGCTAAGGTGTGTAATTTTCAAATGCTTCATCAATAACATGAAGCATCTGACGCACGTTATAACTTCTTCTTCTACTTTGCATAACTGACGTCTAGCACTCACTACACGAAAGATCAGAAAAGACTGTGATTATTGGCAGTGGTCATCTGAAAGTTATGATGTTTACTGTCCTCTATTTGTTTACGTCCGTTCCGTTTACAAAATAATGGTGGCCATATCGAAGCCGCTGTTCAAGGACGATTGTTAACAGCCATAGACCACTATGGTTCTCAACTCAAGGAACGGAAGACGACGTTAAAACAATTAACATTTTTTTATAAGAGAACGGTTGAGTTACGATCTATGGTTCCTTTGACAAGTTTGGTCCCCATGGTGAGTAGAATGTAATACAAGCATAAAAAAATTTGACCTTGAATTTCAAGGTCACAGTCAATTTTGCGGCTATTTCTTTTAACAAATCTCTACCGATCCGAAGGTGTACAACCATCTGCCAAAACCATAACACTAAATTTTGTTACACCCTGTATAAACGCAACCCGTTTGTTGTGCACAAAATATCAGGAAATTCTGATTTTACACAACAGTTTGCGCAATTAGTCAATTACTATCATTCACGATCTATCATGTTGCGCAATAGGCATTGTTGCTCAAAATGCTTGATCTTGAGTAGGCCTCCTTACCCCAGAACTGTCAAGAGAAGCACAGTCACCTAAATTAGTTAAGTATACACAATATGTATAAATACGTTCGGTCGTAAAACCCTCCGTGTGAAGGAACAAGCGCGAGTCCAAATTCAGATAAACTAATATCCATGCAACGTTACATTCCAAAACATTAAGCTAATGACCTTCCAGATGTACTTCCCAGTTAAGTGATTTTTAAGCATATTTAATAATTATATTTCATTATCATTAGTATAATTTACTAAAGTTTGTATCAACATTAATTATTAATAAGACATGTGAGTCGCGGAATAGCAGTTAATTTATTCTATATATTGGAAAAACTGAAACTAGGTTAACTGAACATGCAATAAAAAAAAGTTCGAAATTTTTGCTTGTTTTAGTATTGTCACTTGGTTAAATGGCACTTGGTATTTCTGACTTAACAGTATTATAGCCCGTATCAAGACGAATTCGACGACCTAGTATACCATGACCTTCCGATGACCATGAAGTACCATTTAAAAAAATGAAGGTGACCTTCGCAATAATTAAAAAGAAAATTTTCGAACTTTTCTTTATTGCAATGTATATCCATTCGAAAACTCATCAACTTTTGTTTAAAATATTGTTTTGTCAGATTATAGCAAGCACTTAATTGAAAAATCGTGAAAAGTGTTACGTGGCGCACCCTGTGTAATTGTAGTAATAGTATAATATATAATGTGTAATAATAATAATTTTATAACATATAACTATAGTGAAATAAACTAGTAACAATTTATCAATAGTATAATAGATGTTGAGTTTCTTTTTATTTGCGAATCTACAATTCTTCGTCAAATTCGTTTAATACCTAACGTTACCTAAATACTTTCGTGACCAACTCTATTTTATTTCTATAAATTTCAAACATGTATTAAATAATGTTATTCCAGACATGCCCAAGTCTGATGTACGCAGTAGCTAGGAAACTAGTTTGAATCGTGAAATTAACTTGTAATATGGAGAATGGAGTCATCTGCAGTTTTTACAATTTCGTGCAATATACATTCTGTCAAGAAAGTACCGGGAATCGATCATTTTAAAAGCCCGCTTAAAGGGATTGTTGAAATTCTTTTTGTAGCCAAGTTGGCACAACTGTCCTCTATACTCACGCGGAGTTTGAGCGTCACTTGTCATTTAGTTTGTTTACAGTGCGCCATTTTGTCAGTTCATCTCAATTGTGTTTTGCGAATTTTCTGCAAAAACTCAATCGCGTTAACACATTCATAAAACGCATTGTAACTGGTGATGAGACATGGATTTACGAGTTTCACATGCACACTAGTCAACAAGCTTCGGAATGGCGCTTTCCAATTGAGCCGAAACCGAAAAAAGCACGTCAAAGTCGATCAAAAGTGAAGGTGATGTTGACAGTTTTTTTCGATTACCGCGATGTTGTGCACTCGGAATTCTTGCCATAAGGAGAGACAGTAAATAAAGAATATTATCTGAGCGTTATGCGGCGTTTGAGAGAGTAAATTCGTCGAAAAAGACCAGATTTGTGGAAAGAAAACTCATGGATTTTGCACCACGATAACGCACCATCTCACAAGGCTATCATTGTGAACGAATTTCTGGTCAAAAACTCAACAAATCTTATCGAGCAGCCACCGTATTCCCCTGATATGGCTCCGGCCGACTTTTTTCTTTTTCCAAAACTCAAATTACCACTTCGAGGCACCCGTTTTCAGTCGATAGATGACATAAAAGAGAATTCGCGGGGAGTACTGAAGTTGATTCCAAAAAATGTGTTTAAAAAATGTTTTGATGATTGGGTTATTCGTTGGTATAAGTGTACAATTTCGAAAGGGGCCTACTTTGAAGGCGATACAATAAATTTGGATGAATAATATATACTTTGTGTTTCATTGACCAATTCCCGGTACTTTTTTGACAGAATGTATTGATGTTTCTCAGAAACGCAACTAAAAACGGAATACGAGCCTTTGATGATTTCTACGATTTGTCTCGCGAAAAGTTCAAGTAATACATTCAATTCTAGACATATTTGTGGAAAGCTATACGTATATTAAATTCTATCTCTCGAAGTGGCAGGAGTAGTGAGCATTATTCTTTCTTTCAACGTTAACCCACTTAGCCAAAGTGGCGAGCTAGACTCCGGTGCTAAACAAATGGCTGAATAGGTTAAGAAAGTAATGCCATTCGTATATCGAAACGCTCGACGATTCGCCTCGTGTTTTCGTTTGCTGGAATAAACAATTCACAGGGAATGTTATGCAATAATTCAAAGTATTCGTGGAGCACTGTCTGGGCGTTGAACTGGAAGCAGAGACGGTGATTCCGCTAGGATTGATCGGACATAGTACAGTTTGACCTAATGAAGGGATTTCATGCATCTAACGGCACATCGCAACCAATACTTGTGTTAATTGCTCCTCGCTGTGCTGTATAGCTTCTAAAACAATGTACCGGATTCTACGAATGTACACTTCCTGACAAAACGATAGGGCATGTCTGAATTTTACGTACCGATCGTCCATTAGTAGGCAGCTGATTTTATGAATTTGTAGACTGCGGTTCTTCATGCATTTATAGCAAAATTGAGTAATTCAAAATTGAAGATGTTATTATATCAGCTGTTCACAGGCTACATCGATTAACTCCACTTTTTGAAATATCTTAAATTTCAGTGTCAAAGCACTTGGTTCAGTCATAACTTTTTTATTTATAATAAATTTCCCAAATAATACAGATTAACACCATTAAACGACAAAATTTTTTCATCGCGCTGTATTATTTAAGAAATTTTTTAGAAATAAAAAAGTTATGACTGAACCAAGTGCTTAAAATATTTTAAAAAGTGGAGTTAATCGATTTGGCCTGGAACTATATGAAATATGAGCCGTTCCATATACATATATATCTGAATTATTGAAATTAGAGATTTATTAGCGGTTAATGAACTTTAACTGGAATAAAAAATATAATTTGAAGACTGATTTTGATGTTATTACTTCTTTTTCACATGTCAAATCGATTAACTGCCTTAGTCACCCAAAAGTTGTGATATTAATCACGATTACACCAAGGCTATTCTATCGTATTCATTCTACATGTCTTTACATGAAAGCTACAGCTGTATTAATGCATTATACAATGTTTATTTCGATTTTTATTTTAAAGGGAATACTGAAAAACAATGTATATTATTTCATCACATTTCTCCACTTTCTGTTTTATGGAGTTAATCGATTTGGCAAGTGAGCGGCTCATATGATTTCTCCTCTGTTGAAATCATTGAGGGAATAAATAACATTCAATTTGGTTTCTATTTCTTGCAATCGATGCGGACAATTTTTATTTCGCATAAAGATCCACGGTTTAGTGACGAGATTATAATTTGACCAAATAGTTGAAACTGCAAATTTGATATCCCTTCGAAAATTGCGATACGAAGAAGAAACGTTGCTGTTAAATCCAATTTTGGAGAAATACTAAAAAAAAAACATTGAAGTGCACTTTCAGAAATGTAATTTCCTATTTTGTTCCTCGCGTTTCATATTATTTTGTTAAATATTTTTATTATGTTAAATATCTTCCGCGCATAAACATACGTTACCATACGTTTATATTGAAAAAAATGACAAACAACTTTTTCAAGTTGAATCAATTATTATCTTACTGCAGATCTTTATATATTTATAGCAAAATCGAGTGGAGAAAATTCAAAATTGTTGAAACATTTTAAAAATTGAAGATATTAATCTATGATTTCTCCTCTGTTAAAATCAATTAAGGAAGAAATAACAATCAATTTGGTTTCTATTTCTTGCAATCGATGCAGACAATTTTTATTTTGCATGAAGATCCGCAGTCTATTTATGACAAAAACGAGTAGGCGTAATTTAAAACAGTAAAAACATTAGAAGATTTCAATCATTTTCAATCTATTAAACATACTAAGTCCGTATTAAGTCCCACTCCAGTTTGTTGCAATGCAATCCAGGAAGAAAATTTTTATTTTGCATAAAGATCAAGATGAATTATGCAAATTCTTATTTTCATATTCTATTTCAAACAAAGCAGACTTACAGGACAAACGACAAACCTATACCCTCTTTTAGTTATCTTTTTATGCCTTCTTAATAAAACTGCATGTACCGAAGTAGCTGCGTCTTATTTTATCGTATAAATATTGTCACACTGTTTACGATTTGAAGCCATAATGATGGATTATTCTAATTAGGTGACATCTGCGGCAATATTAGCGTGTCGAATGCAGGGTTAAGACTTTGTTGGATGTCTTATTTTAATGTCTTCTGCAAAGTAATTGGAAGACAGTTGAAAAGAATTTTCATTTTCTTTTTTTGACTTTTATTGACTCATTACTATGGATTACTACGGATTTAATGGTAGTAATTACTACGGATGTAATTTAAAGCAGTGGGAGGATTAAAAGAATTTAAAAATATCAATGTATTACTCTTTCGGTTTATTACAATTTATTCAAATATATTTTCCTTGCGCTTAGCATTTATGAAAAGATCACTGCCTAGTAAATTTATAACACCCTGTATATGTATTGTACTCCTACTGGGACCATTAAAGTTTGATGGATGTCCTTCCATTTTGTCACAGAGTGTACACTACATTCATTTATATACTGTGTGTCCCGTTCGAAGCAGACCGTTGAAATGTCTCGAAAGGTGTATTATAAATTATAAATAAAACGAAAAATTGTTTTGTACAATAGCAAAGGGAAATTGCGCTTGTCATACTCTTATCTATTTGATCATTCAACAACATCTTGTGAAAGTTATTTTACAGACCCATCTTCACGAAAAACTAGAATCAAAACTGTTTGAAGATAAGAAGTTCTGTAAACAAAATTAATTTTCAAGCCTCTTTAAAGTCTGTTTTTATATAATGCGTTAACAATCCATTTCGTTCGACAGGTGCAGCAGGCATTAAAGTCTTTTGCATTGTTATAATTAGAATGCGGATTTTATGCATTTATGACAACAATGGATTAGTCAAATACAAAATTGTATGGACATTAGAAAAATGACTTATTCAAATTACACGGTCCAACAAATTTCAACTTTTTTTTTGTATTTCGATTCCCACTATGCGATTCTTATAGTGTTTTTCGCGCTGATTCCGAATCTGTCCTTCATTTTTCTCCTACACGTACAGTTTTTGAGAAAATTGAGTTTTTAAAAAGACACATTTTTCAAATTTGAACAAATATTGTGATGTTATTATAAAAGATATTGAATGGTTTTTTACAGCAAAAGATTCTGTAGACTTTCCCGAATACAGTGATATCCAATAATGTTTTACATGTTTAAACAATCATTAAAGACGGAGAAACACCACTTTTGCACCAATTTTTGCGGATATGTTTGAATTTATCTAAAAAAAAAAGAGTTGAGCGAAAAATTGAACTATGCCACGCGATAGAGCAGACTTCTATCTTGGGAAACCACCCTTCCGAGTTTGCATGGTCGACGTTTTTTTCGAACTAGAAAGCAAAATATCTTCGCCCGACATGAGTTGCCGCCAGTGGCGCTCATCACTAGAACGGGCGTTCGCCGCGCCGTATCCCGTGGAAACATGTTTAAACAATCATAATGTATTAATATGTCACATCACTGTATTCGGGAAAGTCTACAGAATCTTTTGCTGTAAAGAACCATTCAATATCTTTTATAATAACATCGCAATATTTGTTCAAAGTTGAAAAATATGTATTTTTTTAAAACTCAATTTTCTCAAAAACTCAGCGCGAAAAACTCCATAAGGATCGTATAGTGAGAATCGAAATACTTTTTGGCTGTTGGACAGTGTTATTAAAAGAGGAAATGCATTTTTATTTAACTTCTGTTTTCGTATAAATGACGTGGACGATGTTTATCTGCATAAAGATCCGTAATCTAGTTATAATATTAACAACTACACTGTACACATTTGTTGACATTTCTGGAAGATAATTGTCCCTGGCCGAAACCGTGTTTCAGGCAATTATCGAGAAGACACTGTAAAATAATGTTTTCATATACAGTGATCCGAATTAATGCCAATTAAGGTTTCATTTTAAATTGATTTATTGATATTTAATGAAACTAAAAATTAAGGGATTTTTACTCAGGGAAAAATTATCTTTCAAAGGAATAATAATAATTTATTCGGTGCATGAAAAACACTAAATAATAAAAAAATGAGGAAGCTTTCCTGAGGGTAAAAAATTGGGGGAAATTAATTTTGTATGAAAATATTGGGAGGAATAATATAGGATTACATTAATTAATTTTATAGAGGATTTAATAATATTTTAAAGTAGCATTAAATTAGTATGAGAATTAATTTTATAGTTTCCCAAAGAAGTTCAAACCGTATAGTACAATATTAAACAAGTTATCGTCTTTTTTTAGAGCGTCCGAATATTAATTCTGGTCACTGTATTTGTATTTTGTAATACTTTAAATTTGTGTATCACTACCGTTCAAATAATGAAATAATTTTAATTCTGCAGCGTTTGTATGACTCCTATCATTTGTTCCTTTTTCCATAAAGGAAAAAGGTCGTCTACTTCTCCGTTTTGTGAAAATAAAAATAATTGAGACCGTGACTGTCAATCTGGATTTCGTTGTTTTCTAAATTAAAACAAATCCGAAAAATGGGCCCAAACTTTTAAAATTGAAAAATACATGCGTTTGACAGCGAATATAACATACTTTTTACATAAAAACCAGTGAATAAAGTGCAACTAGGTAAGTAAAATAACAAGTTTGCTTGTTCGGTGGAACTTATCGATTTTTAATTTTACCGAAAATTGATTTGATTCGACTGATTTTGCAGGAAATGAGTAAAATTTCTTAGTTGCATCCGTAGGAAGCATGGTACGGTAATATGGTTGAAGTGTTCGGTAATTGGGGCACAGAAAGTGGTTATAAAAGGTCGGATCAAAATTTTGTTAATACTTTTTCACTTTTTAACAAAATCGTCCAGAAGGTATGACGATACTGTGCACGTAATGAAATAATGCAAAATAAAATACAAAATACCTGCAAATTAGCAAAAAACTTCCAAGTCGTCATTAAATATCCGGTAAATCGTACCATAAGTCCAAAGGTCGATAAATGTTAATTAAATTAATAGATGGGAAGAGTAAAAATAGATTTCGCCAAAAACGAGACTAAAGTTAAACTTAGCTTTATCAGAAGAACGCATGTGGAAATGCCATAAAAAGTGTAATAAAAAGAACAATTGCAATTAAAATCACTATAAAAATAATAAAAAATGAAGTTGAAATTGAAGGGTTGAAATTGGCTAGTTAAAATTGAAATTGAAGTTGAAGTTGAAGTTGAAATCGAAGAGTTGAAATTGAAAGTGATGTTGAAATTGACGGGTTGAAATTTAAATTGAAGTTGAAGTTGAAATTAAAAAATTGAAGTTGAAGTTGAAATTGAAAAGTTGAAATTGAAGAGTTGGAATTGAAGAGTTGGAATTGAAGAGATGAAGTTGAAGTTGAAGTTGAAATCGAAGAGTTGAAATTGAAATTGATGTTGAGATTGAAGAGTTGAAATTGAAGATGAAATTGAAATAGACGAGTTGAAATTGTACATAAAGTTAAAATTGACGAGTTGAAATTTAAATTGAAGTTGAAATTAAAAAATTGAAGTTGAAGTTGGAATTGAAAAATTGATATTGAAGTTGGAATTGAAGAGTTGAAATTGAAGTTGAAATCGAAGAGTTGAAATTGAAGCAAAAACACTAACTCGAACAAATAATACCAATGCTAATACTGCTAGATTATGGGTATATAAAAACCACACTGTTTATGGTCTTAAAGACGTTTTTTCAGGACGTAAGACTTTCAGACCTGATATAGACGTAAAATGGACGTCTTTAAGACGTCGTGTGCTATCTGGGTATTACAAATGTGTTTGAAATTTGTGTTTTATTTGTCAAGTTTCATATTTAAGGACCTGATGTTTGTCGAAAAATTTCAACGTTTCGCTTTAAACCGGACACACTGTATGAATATCTGCCAGCTGTACAAAGGATGCAACCGTCCTTTGGGACGGATCCAAAGAAAAATAGAAAGATATGGATATCAGAAAGTTCGTCATATGGACGGGACGTGAGTTCGGTCTACGGCGTATATGTAGTGGCAGGATGAGAGTGGATGAAAGAGCAAACCTTATGAGCAACGATGAGTCATTCATCGTCACGAACAACGAACATTGAGCGCAGGTGGCTTGGAAAGTCAACTCCCCCCGAGCTAGTTCCTCTATGACTAGGTGTTTTTTAAACAAGATTCT
The DNA here is from genome assembly GCF_051020765.1 of Lasioglossum baleicum. NCBI lineage: Eukaryota > Metazoa > Arthropoda > Insecta > Hymenoptera > Halictidae > Lasioglossum > Lasioglossum baleicum. The sequence goes on along the minus strand of NC_134936.1, from coordinate 4,080,040 downwards.
CTGTATTATTAAAAATTTCTACACACAATAGGACACGTAATTGCAATACCGACACCAAAGTTGCTAAGCAATTCCAAGACAATTCTGACTTTCATTTGTATTCATAACCTATAACTCTGCAATAGTGTGGAAAAAGAGAAGGCACGTGGTAAACGCAAAATGCAGTGGTAGACAAAAGAAAGTTTAAAAATGAAGATTCCTGTATATGAGTATTAATAACTTTAGCACCAGTTTTTTGGTTTTTCAAATGTCGATAACTAGACAGCGGATTTTATGCACGTTATCACAAAAATAAGTGGGTGTGACAGAAAACTGTAAGAACATTAGATGAATTTAAAAATACTGTTACATATATATATACTACGTATTTTCAACCTATTAACACTTAGCACTCGAGTAGTGACAGGGTCACCACTAAAAATTGCTGCACCATTATTCAAAATATTGTTTACATTATTAAATACGTTGGAATCTAACCAACTAGAATTAATAAAATGAAAAAAGATCATGTAGAATCGAGTTAAAATAGCTCCGAGTGCCAAGGGTTAAATATATTACACAAGAAAATAAATTTCTATTTCACTCGAATTTGATGCAATTCGGGTAGAAAATTTTGATTTTGCATAAAGATCCGCTGACTATAAATAACATTCATCTAATCTGAATCATTCTCGCCACACTACACTACATCGAACTTCTTTTGTTGATTTGTCTGTTTTCATATTTATTTAAAGAAAAAAGAATTTGAAAGCTCAAGTGTTCATTGAATATATATTATCTGGACAAGTTTAGGTGAGCATATTACATGTTCCCTTAAGTGCTTGAACTAACAAAGAAAGAATTATTTTGGGAACACTTCAAACAAAAACTTCTAAATAATATTGTCCCTTTCTTTTCAAATGAAATATAATTCTATGCTTTTGCGATAAAGATTTCAGCACTAAAGTGAATGTAGACATGCGATAAATATAAATCTTCGTCCCTCTTCTGTCACATTATTACAGACAAATATGTAATAGACAGCAACGCGGGTTCTACAAAGTAGTTACGTTATTTTTTACCAAAAATTGTGTAACAACGACTGACCAATGTGCGGCTGCATTGTCATGGTTTTTATCGTGATTGTTGTAATCGTCATAATGTATAAAGTCAAGCAATTTCTTACGTCTTACGACGCAACGCTAAAGAACAAATGAACATAGCGCTACAACAAAATTGCACGGCACTAAGAGAGGTTCAAATTACATAGTATGTACCACCGTTAGCTTGCAGATTGAGCTACTAGTACGTCTGTAAAAAAGTTCGCAGACTCACTTTTTTAACGTACTGTGTAATTCTGAAAGCTTTCCGTAAATAATAAACAGATTTGTAGGAGTGTAAAAGAAAATCCTTATCTTGCTAAACGAAGGGAATAAAACACTCATGTATTTTCTCTTGGAAGATGGTTTTTGTAAAACCAAAACTATTTTTACCAGGAAACTTTATTGTGTGCGGTTCTTTATGCAGAATAAAAATTGTTTACCTGAATCGCAACAAACTGCAGTGAAACAGGAATTTATTTTCTATTGTAATATGTTTAATATGTTGGAAATAATATAATAGTATTTTTTTTTAAATTCTTGTAATGTTTTTACTGTTTCAAATAGCACCTACTCATTTTTGTCATAAATGTATAAAATCTGTTGTGTCTACTAATTTCAGATTCAATTAATAAGTATGCAATTAGGAACGCTCTAATAGTCAATTTCATCTCCTACCGTCCCGCTGTATTCTCCTTTCAATCTCCATCCCACTTATTATTTTCTTACACTTTTACGTCCAATTTCAATATTTCCTTATTTCATAGCGACGCTTTGCCTTCCTTTTACTTTTTCACTTCTTTCATCTTTCTTTCCTTCAGTAGTTCAATTTCCCAACAGTTTTTCTCAGCAGCTTCCCATTGAACTTCCTGTTTCATTTTCTTCATATTCCTTCCGTTGTTAAATTTGCAATCTGCATCCTTCATTTTACGTCCTCCATTTCTTATTTACGCTTTCTGTGAGCATACACCTTCAAGACTTACAATTAGATATAACGACTTTAAAGATTCGCCAACTATTTTATTCCATATGTCTACAGGGTGTCTTAAGGGGGCCGTCTCCTAGCAGATGACGGTCGCGCGTGAACACTCACACACCGCTAGAGTACACTCACACACCGCTAGACCACGTATACGTACGCGAGAATTGCTAGGATCAGGGAAATGCGTTCTGATTTCTCGATAATGCAAAGACGGGGGTTTTTATTAGTCAAAATCGCTAGATAAAAGATCAATCTAGTGCGCTGTTTGCTTCAAAAGTCGTTCTTTTACGTTTCCGAGCAATGATTTTGCAATATTCGGCTGCATGTTGCCCGTCGCATGTTGCCCGTTAGATGGCGCTGCAGTCACGCCGGCGTACTAGCCTCTCCGACGGGCAACATGCAGCCGAATATTGCAAAATCATTGCTCGGAAACGTAAAAGAACGACTTTTGAAGCAAACAGCGCACTAGATTGATCTTTTATCTAGCGATTTTGACTAATAAAAACCCCCGTCTTTGCATTATCGAGAAATCAGAACGCATTTCCCTGATCCTAGCAATTCTCGCGTACGTATACGTGGTCTAGCGGTGTGTGAGTGTACTCTAGCGGTGTGTGAGTGTTCACGCGCGACCGTCATCTGCTAGGAGACGGCCCCCTTAAAATGGTGCAAACGTGGAGGGGATAATTCCAGACGAGAAAATAAGTCGAAAATATACAATAAATTTTTTCATGACGCGACAAATGAAATGTCCACGTTGGATACCACAACCCCGTTTACCGACTTTCTCAGCGACTTTAAAATCCAATTATGGAAATCCACTAACAACTTAATCAAAGGGCAATGTACAGTAAAGTCGCGATATTTTTCCAAAGACTGTGTTCTGCACAGAGACATATCGTGTAGAGCAGGGGTGGCCAACCTTCTGCATACCATGCGTAAATTTTTTTCACATACAAGTTCAGATGCGCCATACAACTTAAGCAGTTTTTCTACCTTCTGACGTTCATCGTTGCGGTTGGAAAATATGGGTAGGATCTGCTTCGGTTAAGGGAGGAAAAGGGATAACTCAATTACGCAACTAAATTAATTAACTTACGCTAGTTGAAAATCTACAATCTACAATAGTGAGAAATGATGTTTTGGACGAGAGGGCGATAGCTGTCTTGAACACACTGCAATTCCCATCTAGTCAGTCAATGAATGCTCATAAGGGGGGCGTAGAGGTAAATGGAAGGAACACAATTTTTAAATTTGGCACTTTGTTTGGACTAGTTAGGAGGTAAACATACTAAGAGTCCCTACTTCTAGGAGGTAAGCGGGCTACACGGTGGCACGTAGAAGGTCCCCTTTTTCGGTTTTCCACTTATATTTCGGAAACTATGCGTCCTAGAAATAAGACCATTCCATACAAAATTAAAGCTGACAATATGTGCCATAAGATTGACTCTATTCAGTTTTTCGCTATCTCGCACAGTGAAAAAGAAATTTTTGCCTCACGTGTTTTGCCTTACTTGACTAGCTAACTTTTCAGCACAATTAGTGAACTTTGAGCACGGATATCTCGGTAACTATGCGAGATAGCGAAAAACTGAATTGAATCTATCTTGTGGCACATTTTGTCAGCTTTAATTTTATATAGAATGGTCTTATCGCTAGGACGCATAGTTCCCGAGATATAAGCAGAAAATCGAAAAAGATGACTTCTACGTGCCACCGTGTAGCCCGCTTACCTCCTAGAAGTAGGGACTCTTAGTATGTTTACCTCTTCACTAGTCCAAACAAAGACCCAAAGTTAAAAATTGTGTTCCTTCCATTTCCCTCTACAACTTTTCGTTGACTGAACTAATCCTATAATTGTAAACTGTCAAAAAATTGCGACGAATTGATGAGTAAGGAGGCTGTATAAATTCAACTGAGAGCTCTCAGGTGTTGAAAATATGAAGATGGATTCAGTAATGGCGCCTACTACAAAAAAAAATAAGTATAGACGCAAGGATCCAATGCGCCACTTGTAATCATCCAATACGCCATAGGTTGGCCACCCCTGGTGTAGAGACATTATTTGTCTATGACGAAACCGAACGTAGAAAAGGACATCATATAAATACGGATCGCGCGGCCGAAGCGTATCGGTGTGGACCACTACTAATCCAATTACAAAACTTCTTTATTTTTCATTATCTTTTTATGGGGCTTTCACCAAGTTATTTCTGGCATTTTTCTGATTAAAATTACATCAAGTACGACCTACATAATTTCAACTGCATTTAGTGGTTTACTCGACGATGGAAGTTTCGGGCGCAAGGGAGGACAGCGAACACGCGGGCCTCTGTCTCTTTCTTTCCCATACGCTGTCCTTCCTTGCGCCGGACAATCATTAAAAAATCATAAAAAATTGCAATTTTTCATGATTTCCGGTCTTTTTATCACTTTTTATCGTCTATAACTCGCAAACCAATTAACCAATTCCAATGAAATTTTCAGAACGTATATAATTTATACGAGTTGATCAAACACATCTTTGAAATTTTCGTTATTGACCCAGCTAAAAAAGTTGTAAAAATCAATTTTTACTATTGGTTTCTACAATTCCGACCAAATGCATTTTTTCAACATATTTTTTAGACGTCATTTACTAAACTAATTCTTCTAGAGAGAAATTAAAGTCGTTTGGTCCATTCATAAAAAAGTTATTCTGATTTAAAGTGTGTGTGATCAGTTATGCTCCTAACTGTAGTGGCCATGACATATAATTTTAAAACGCCCTGCACATAATTTAAACTGTATTTGTTGGTAGAATTGGTATGCAGTAAGTTTTCAGCCCCGCGGTCCACGTTTACATGCGCTGTCCTTTTCTTCACTATCTAATGCTTCGTACAGACTAGAACATTTATAGTCTGTCCCAGTTAAGAAGGGACTTGTTTCGCGCAGATCGACTGATCGCAGCGCCTTGCTGCGAGCCTCCCAACTCCCCTCATTGGCTCATGCTCGTTGTGCATTGGGAGTTCTACCAATCAGGGCGAACCTGCGCAGCGAACGACGCAAACCGGTCGTTATCCAGGTCCCTTCTTAACTGGGACAGACTCTAGACGAACTGTGCCGCGAACCGCGCCGCAAACCGCGCATTTCGACAAACATTTCGACGAACGTTTCGACGAATGGCGATCGGAACGGATTTGGGTTATTTCCAGATTTTATTGCGAACAACTATGGGAGCTGCAGCGGCGTATACTACACAAAGAAATACAGAAAATGTTGGCACTTTATTTAGATGTAATGTTCAGGTCTCTACGAAGCATCAGATTCGAGATTAAATGACGTGAATTTTTGGAGATTTTATGACATTTCGGCGAACATTTCGACGAACATTTCGACGAACGGTGCCACGAACGCCGCCGCGCGCATTTCGGCGCGCACGAACGCGAACGGGGTGGCACTTACAAATCTGTTTGCAGGACAGATAGCATATCGTAAATATTCATAATATAAGGAACAAATGTCAAGAAATAGACATAAATTTATAAACAAAGTCATCGGTGATTTAAATTTTCTTAGTAAATTAAATTAAATTATAATTTGTCTCAAATTATTAAAGATGCCCTTGCTATGAAAACATTGCATTTTTTCCTGGATATTTTACGGGAATTCTGAACATTTTCGGAAATCTCACACACCCCTGCAGAAATCCCGAAAAAATTCACGGGAAACCCGATGAACACCAACGGGAATCCCGAATATTCTATGAAAGAACTCAGGATTTTTGGGATCCCGTCCCGACATGATACGAGACTTCCCATCTCGTTCCCGGCATCGGGATTCGGGAATTCCCGGGTTTTTAGCGGGGTTGCCTCAAACTTTTTCTATAAGAACTCTATTTCTCTCGATATCGAATAAAATGTATGTCTCTTGACAGTAGCAGCATCATCCCGCAGCCCAATGCTTCTCGAATAATGCAAATTACGCCTCGAAAATGCAAAAGTAAGGCAAATAGGGATATACCCCCGCTAGATTGATCTTTTATTTAGCGATTTTTTATCTTTTATTGTATTTGTATTTTTTTCAGCCAAACCGAAAACGGCTCGATGTGTGACCAACCTTGTTGCTTACGGAATGCGCTCTCGGAACTTAACCCTTCCGTTTTTATTCAGAATATGTATCGTAGAATCATATAAGGACGAAAATTCATCATGTTGCAACATCTCCAACAATTCAAGTCATTTAATCTCGAAGCTGATGCTTCGTAGAGACCTGAACATTACAACTCAATAAACTGCCAACATTTTCTGTATTTCTTTGTGTAGTATACGCCGCTGCAGCTCCCATAGTTGTTCGCAAGAAAATCTGGAAATAACACAAATCCGTTCCGATCGCCATTCGTCGAAACGTTCGTCGAAATGTTCGTCGAAATGCGCGGTTCGCGGCGCAGTTCGTCGAAATGTTCTAGTCTGTACGAGGCCTAACGAGTGACCTAATATTACTCAAATCAAACAAGATTTCTACAATACCGCATTAATCTTGCGCAGACATGCTAGAAATTCCAATTAAACCAAACTGTCCATTCGATCGTATCCTAACTTTCTCTTTTATCGCTCTCTCCTTGTTATTTTCATTGTCCAGAGAAACACACACATTATTATATTGTTCTGCTGCTTATTGAAGCATATACAATTACATATGCATATACAATGCATATACAATTATTCTATTACTCTCGCGTGATATTCCGTGTTCCGACACACTTCGTTCAGGTCATATCGTACAAAGTGTCTACTTTGGGAAGAGAACGGGTATTGTATAATATCATTGTTCCAGGTAATTCCAGCAATTGAGCTGACTTATAATTCCGTTTCTATTGAAGTCGAAAAAGTCATAAAAATAATTTGCAAAAATTTTGTGACTCCGTTTTCTTGAATGATGCCGCACCCTTTCTCAGCGTGAACAACACAATATTGTTATGTAGTCGTCTTTTAGGGAAATATTTCGCGTGTGTCAGGAATCGTAATGAAAAACACTTAAGGATCAACATTAAAAAAAAGTACATGGATATTATATTTGGATTAACGAATGATAATATGTTTTACTAATGTATTTGTTTATTTCTTTTGTTTATTTCGTTTTTATCCAGAAGGTATAAGTAAATAAACAAATAGGTTAGTAAAACATATGTTATCATTAGATTGCGGATGTTTATGCATTTATGAAGAAATTGGTTGGATGAAAGAGAACAGTAAAAGATTTAAAAAATTCAAGAATATTGTAATGTTATTTTTAATGTAACAAAGTCGTCAAGGGATGAAATCAATTTTTCTGTTATTCGTGCTTCCCATACTCGATGCAAAACATTTTTATTTTGCATAAAGATTCGCAGTCTAGTTATCATTATTCAAAATGTATCCTATTCATTTGCCTGCATACTCCAATCGTTAACTTATTATAGTAAAATCGTGATCTAAGCAAAACCCTCGGGCCAGTGCAGTTTCTTGGATCGTGTAGATTTAGTATTTTTTGTGACCTCGCCGACCGCGCCGAACGCAGAAATTTCTGTGACTCACAGCAATTTCAAATATTTGTGTAAGATTGTTTGTTGTAAACGTACTAAGTTTTGCATAATCAATCTACATTTAAATTTTTGCTTCTGACCACGGTTTCCCTTACCTCACAAATAAATATGCAATGGGATGAGGTTAAGGGCAAATCTTTAGGAAATTTTAATTATTTTCAAATGAGATATGTCGAAACGGTATAATTATCTCCAATATTGAAATTGTTTTTATCTTGAACAAATATCTTTCTATCATTACACGAAGCCCAAATAAAACAGTGTTTGACTGAAAAGTTTCTCCGTACAATGAGACAAAAATTTAGATGATACTATTAATTGGTTTTGGACTCCAAATTCCCTTCTACAAGTCAAATTCAACGTTATGCAAATCAACTTCACCTTTATATAAATAAATTTCATCCTTTTGCAAATTAATTTTACCTTTTTGCAAATCAACTTCACCTTTATATAAATCAATTTCATTCTTTAGCAAATTAATTTCACCCTTTTGCAAATCAAATTCAACCTTTTGCAAATCAATTTCATCAATTAAGAATATTTAAAATTAATTATTTATTTATTTATGTACTTAATACTCAATACGCTTGGATAAATACATGTGTATTTTCATTTTTTACATTTAATGATCAGAAGATGGCTACCATGAATGTACATCTTTGCAATAAGTAAAATTTTGAATTTCTTAACAATTAATTTACTGAAAGAATGGTAATTATTTTTCTCGGCGCACAGGTTCGATCAATTTCTACACTAAATGAATATAGCTTGAGCATTTAGTGTAGAAATTGATCGAACCTGTGCGCCGAGAAAAATAATTACCATTCTTTCAAATAGTGCGATCGCGAAAAATACCTCCTTTATTAATTTACTGAATTTAAAAACGTAAAAGTGCAAAAATACTGTATTTGTAAATGGTTGAATTTGATTTGCAAAAGGATGAATTTAGAGTGCAAAACCTATATTCATTGTAGCCATTTTCTGATGAGTACATTGAAAAAATGAAAGTACATATATAATTTCATCTAAATAAATAAATAATTAATTTTAAATATGCGTAATGGATAAAATTGATTTGAAAAAGGGTGAAATTGATTTATAAAAAGGTGAAATTGATTTACAAAACGGTGAATTTGGAGTGCAAAACCTATATTTTATATAATGTATGTATATCCCAATTTGTGATACTAATATGTGTCAATACTTCTATACACTTTCTGCTTTGGTACATGATTGTTGTGTTAAATTGTTCGATGGTCGATGAAAATATTCGTTGGCGATTTAACCATAACGAGGAAAACATAGTGTCGACGAAACTTAATACATATCGGTAAAATCGTGTCGATGAAAATACTGTCGGTGAAATGAGCTGCCAAAAATAATAAGCGAGCATCGTATTTGTTATCAGGATTTTAGATTACATGTATTCTGAAAAGGAAATACAGCACCGTTGCTGAAAATAATATTTGTACCGATTCGAAGGTATTCTATCGCTCCGTTCTCGTGGAAAGTGTGGTTTGATCTTTACCGACAGGATATTGTGATCTTGCAGATTAGCCGTGTTCCGGACGTTCATCTCTCGCAGCCAGAGATAAAATTCGAGGTCTAGTGGATGAACTAAAGAGTCCTCCGTTCCAGAGGTTGTACGGAACCTTAGATGTTTGACAAGACTTTCGTAAATTCGGTTGGAAGTTTCGATCACATTCACTTCATTCTTCAGGCACCAGACCTGGGCAAATTTTATTTGAAATGAAAATATGAAATAACTGTTTGAAACAATTTATTTCGCACAGTTCACTTCAATACAGTTATTTGACAATAAAAATAATATTGATTTATTTGACATAATAGCAATTTCAATGTATATGTACATGTATATGTACAATATACATATGTATTATCTATATTGAATACAGGGTGTCCCAAAATTTGTGTGACACGGGATATCCCTTTATCCATCGCATTTAGAAAAAAATACTTCCAATGTAACTTGTATGGTTTTCAAAGCTCCATGAAAAGGTGCATTTTTTAAATATTTTGTGACGTTTTGAAGTCATTTTAAGGTCAAGTTCACTTATTTAAATAGAAATATAATTTTTTTATTACTCCAACTTATTCTACGAGAAAAAACAAGTAAGTTTTATTCGAAACGTTTTTTAATTCGACAACAACTTTTTAAGTTATTCAATGATAAAGACACCAGATTTGACGCCATTAGACTATGCACTTCTTATGACTTTATCACTGACTAACTTAAAAAGCTGATGTCGAATTAAAAAACGTTTTCAATAAAACTTACTTGTTTTTTCTCATAAAATAAGTTGGTGTAATAAAAAAATTATATTTGCATTGAAAATAGTGAACTTGACCTTCAAATGACCCTTCACACGTCGAATAAAATATTTGAAAAATGCACCTTTCGATAGAGCTTTGAACACCGTACAAATTTTATTGAAAGTATTTTTTTCTAAGTACGATGGATAAAGAGATATCCCGTGTAACAGAAATTTTGGAACACCCTGTATATTTCAAATTTGTTAAACTTGCAGAACATGGAAAAAGTGGTACTAAAGATTTAAAGCCCGAAGTTTTAATTTGGAAGTCGACGATCGTTCGTAAAAAAAAATTATGTAGTTACTATTTATTATATGTATGTATATGGTTGGCAGAAAAGAATGGTGACTATATAATTGATTAATAAAGCCATATTCTTTAAAATTTAACCATTGACTTATATTTTTAAATCGGACACGAATTTATGCAATCTTCTGATAATCATATTAAAGGTCAGTTGGTAGAAAACTTCATTTAATAAAAATATTCTTTGTTCTATATTATCTACTTTATTCCGTATCTTTATCATAAATGTAAAGACGGTTACGAAGTTTCTGCACTCTGGCATTTGTCCAAATTGCTTTGTGTGTCCCTTCATATTATCGTTCTTTCAAAAAATTTGTATGTTTATCTTTCGTGAAATGCTCCTCAGATTGGATCCTCTTGAAACTGGCATGGGACCAACATCAAGAAAAAATATAGAACTGTTTCTGAAATCAGAGGATTGTATACATACGTTCTGTCCAGTCAAACCCGATTATGCACATAAGCGAATTTTATCGATAGGAACAGACATAACCAAATGATGTATTCTCTAAATAAATTAAATCCATGTTACACATAGTTTTCTGTGTCTTTGCCTTCCTGTTAGCCAAAAATTATAAAACGTTTAAGGGATTAGGACACAGTGGGGAAAATATAAGATTTTTAAACAACAGTACAGAAAAATGTGATTGATTGATTAATATAAGATTTGGATAAATTTTACCTTACCGGACTCACACACAAAATTTGTTCCTTTCTCCTATAAAGTATGATGTATTTGGTACGTAATCTATGTAATCCAGTAGGTTTGTACCCGGGGCGGTTGCAGATCGAAGTTTCGATCCTGTAGGATCAATGGTTCAGGAGTTATGCTTGCTTAAAGTTGAGCAATCTGCAGTGTTTTTGACAGGTAAGGGCGCCGTCATATTGATTTGTAGTGACGACCGCGAGCCGCTTACCGAGCAGAACCGCCGCCGGTTCTTAACGCTCCCCTAATCACCAAACCAACTAATTAATTATTATGCGCGGTAAGCGGTGCCCTTACCAGTCAAAAACACTGCAGATTGCTCAACTTTAAGCAAGTACAATCTACTGGATTACATACCAAATACATAATAATTTATAGGACAAGGGCACAAATTTTGAGTCCGGTAAAGTAAAGAGTAGCTTGTATTTCAGTTTACTATATTAAGAACTATAAAAAAATGCTTGTAATATCTAAAAAATAATTGGTTCTTAGGCCTTTCGTCGTTTTTGCTCGGAATATCTTTTCTTCCACATGGCCAACTGGTGTACAGGATTCCTACAAATCGAATCAACTATATCAAAAATCCCAAAAATTGTCATAATCCGTGATATATTCTCTAGACATTGACGATCCCACATTTCAATTTTCGTGAAAATTAACAAAATGGCAGATATTTTAAATTGTATGATTGAATTTCGGTAGAAAATCTGTTAACTTTTTATTTATATTTAAGAAAATAATGTGAAAATGAAAAAAATCTTATAGTGAAGATAATTGTAAAATTTTAATGTAATTGCTTAGGTAGAACTCGAGATATCTTGTACACCGTTTTGGAAAACGCGTTTAAAGCTTACGAATATAATTTTTCTATAAATACAAAAATTTTCTATTTTTTCAAAATATTACTGTGTCCTAACCTCTTGAAACAGAGTAATGTTTTTCTAGCAATCGTTGCAAGTTCTATTTATAAACGAGACGGTAGCTGCACTTTGAACGAATTGAATAACAGAAATCGCTGCAGTCAGTTAGATTAGGCAAATGCTCCACCGTGCTTTAATGTGCGTTGTCGTGCACGTTAATGTGTCATGAGGCCTTACGCAATACGAGAGCCTAGACCTATAGATTTGTTTCTCTTCGACTAAAAAGGGGTTTCTGCGCGGCGTTCTAACAGAGTATCCATGCATTTATTCGCTATATTTACAAAAACTTGCGTACGGTGGAAAGAAAGCTTTAATTTTCTTCAGGTTTTTCTCACTTTTCACTCTCACGCGTTTTCTTCCGAGGAACGTTAGGAAGGAAGGTCGGAATTTTTCTCCATTGTTTGAATCTTATATTTCATGGATTTCATACACATTTTTAATTATGTAAATCCAAATCAAAAAGATAGGCAGACTTGCGAAAATTCGTTGATATTTACATCATGACAATTTCGTTGAAAAAATATAGTATAACAATAAGTGTGGTCTCATTTTAAAACTTTTAAAATTGTTACTTTTGTATCACTTGTGATTCGATCACGTTCGTTCCCAATCACGGTGATTATTCACAGTGATTCATGATTTTCGTGATCGCTTCTGATTGGCGGAGGGCCTAACTATTCTTTGCGCAAGTCTCAGAGCCATAACCTGACAAAATTGTGAGTTACATCGAGATTTGTAAAACGTTTCTCAAATTATTATTTGCGTTTCCTATAATTGTTAAGTAATACATTGATATATTGTAAAACTGTATACATATTGCATATATTGTACATACATAAACATAAAAGTAATTGTCTGCACTTTTATATAACATTATTAATTAAAAAAAAGTTCAAGTAAATGCTATTGCGTTTAACGAGAGGTATCAAAATAACAGAAAGTCAACAATACTTTCCATTTAAAAAAATGTTAGGCCCCCCTTTCTTCCCCAAAATATTTAATACATACTAAAATATTAGTCCTCCTTATCCAATTAATTAAAAACAAAAATTAAGTCGATATCTCCATTAGATTCTGAGAAAACAGCTTGTTACACTTTATCTTGTACACTCTGTATAAAAATAGTTTTATTTGCTATTCATTCGAGCTGAATTAGAGTCGCTTCAATCAAGAATATTCAGAATAGACGGCAATGTGCCTCTCTCGTGGTTAATTCGAAGAGAAAATCTACGCAAAGGCTTAAAAATCCTAACCACCGATTAGAAAATAAGCAAATGTACTAACAAATATGAAATATAAAAACTAATATTAAAACTTGCAAAGTGAAGAACTGAAAGCTATAAGAATTTATTAAATATACACCTCAAAAAATTGTAAAGAAAAACTTTTATAACAACTTATTATTCGTGAAGTAAACACAGTTTCAGAAATACCTTACTTTAATTTCAAAAATATGTCAAACCTTAATTAACGTTCACGTTAATATATTCCTAATTACTAATTACTTCAAATTAAAGTATGAATGCTTATGAATATAATCAGACCCATACATCTTTTGTTTCAAAACATTTAGTGATTTCGTTCAAAATTTATTTGAATGATGATTAACAATGCAATTACTAATTCAAAACGGCTCAGCTTCCTACTATTTTGCAAAAATGATTATATACATATTATTCAATATAAATCAATGTAATACGAAATATGCGATACATTCAATTTTTTAATATTTTTTATTCACGCCATTTTCATAATTACTGATACATACATCTGTGAAAAATAATAGTGATCTCTTCATTGAGTATTTTCTTTCTTAAATTATGTTTCCAATCAAAATCTTGGAATTACTTTTATAAATTTACCTTTGAGAACAATGTCGAGTGAAATTTAAATACATATTAATGTCATCCGTGTCTCATTTTAATTTACCGGATGTTTTGATTTATTTACAAGTTCTTCAATTTATTCGTATGCACGTTCGATAAAGAATCTATGTAGTAAAAACACATTTGTAATGTTATCGCATCTTATCAAAATCTTTCAACATTTATTTTTTAACATCTCGAACGTCAAAGAAATTTTCAAATTCTAAGAAGTTGAAAAGAAACTTCTTGAAAGCAGGTGCACCGTTTACTTTGCATCTTTATTACCTTCGATAAAATAATATAGGGAAGGGTAATCCGTTAATGTAAATTGATACTGCTTCCGCATGCACTTGAGAAAAAGTTTTATGATAAGTCTTAAGAGTACTTAACAGCTGCAAAATTGTTCAAACAAATACATTTCTGATATTATCTTCTTTGTACGTTTCACAGTGGGCGAGAAACCGATCTTTTTGGACAAAAATCTGCCGACAACTCAGTTTTTCATCGATTCAATTGGAGTTTTTTTTTAAATGTTCGTGAAGGACTATACTTTGATGACGTGCTGCGCGAAAATCGTTAACTGTCACAAGAAATCAAGAATCCTTATCTACAATACCCAATAACTCCGATACTTCATCCGCCCATACCATAAATTTGCATGTCGCAGCTTAGTTGCCGGCACTTTTTAACCCTAAACCCTAAACCGCAAAATTTTAAACTGTAAAAAAAATAAAAAAAATTTTATTAAAATTTATTCATGGTATAAACTACCTCCATAAGTTCATAAGGTACTGCAACATGGAAGTAAAGTAGTTTTCAAAACATTTATTTTCGTATCTTGTAGTAAACTAATTGTTCAATATTGGAAAAGTTATCGTCTTTTTAAGATTATATTAGTTTTAGATAATATAAGTGGAAGTCACTGTACGCGTAAATCGTTGTTCTTATAAAAAAATGTTTAAGTATATACATATGTACATTTTGCATTAAGGAATGCGATAACTAGAGAGACTCTACTTTTGACACCTTACAAAATTTATAATGAAACAATATACGTTCAAACAGATAAACAATTAATAATTTTTTTACTGAACTGTGTTCAGTATGTTTAACACTAGGTTTACGGAGCTCAGAAAATAACTATTTCACATTATTTTATAAACATTATAAGAATGTGTCTATCCAAATTTTTGGCCATTTTTCCAATAATATTGTATATACCCAAAGAAATAAATTTGGTAAATAATTTCTCAGCGAAGCATATTTACAATCTTAGTAATCGCAAATTAAGAATATTAGAACCCGTCATTTCGACGGGTCCGGTAAACGTAGTGTTAATTAAGTGTCCAGTAATAATTTCTGCAGTGGTATTTATACATCGATTGCGTGTTACGGTAATTATGCGAGCCACTATTGTCTATCCTTACCTTAGTACTCATACGTGTGAAATGATGAGGAAGGGTGCAATTGCATCCTGCAAGTGCATCGTTGTATTTCCGGGAATAACATGGGAGTTCAGACCTTTTCAAAACCAACTTTTTCTTTTATCATCTTCTGCGATCTGAAACCAAAAGAAGAAAAAAGGTTATAGAATCACTGCAGAGAAACTTCAAATGCAGTTGCACTGGTAAATTTAAATTATACAGGCTGTTCCGTAACTGGTGGTACAAGCGGAAAGGGGCTACATGAAAAAATAAGTCGAAAATATAGAATAAAATTTTCGTCGGGTACGCGTGCACTTAATCACGTCTCGTTAATGATGAAAAAAATCTCGCAAAAAAAATTTCACCAGACATAACTAAGAACCACCCTAATACATATGTACATTGTACATTGTACATACACAAGGTCATCGAAATGAAATTGCCGCAGACGGAACTAGTTGGGAAAAAATAAAAGAAAGATTTACTGCAGGAAGATTACCACTACATAATATTTTCAGACATAGTCTGTCCCACATTCTTTTTGTAACATTGTAATAAATCAATATTCTACTATTATATAATATTCTACACTATTACGTACTTTTTAAATACCAGTCATTTTGACTAGGTTTGGTAGTAACAGCTTCGTCTTAACTGTCAGTAGTTCTAGTGTTAACACAAAACTTACCACCACCGGTCATAAAATCAATCTTGCCATTTTTATAAGGGAACATGTACCACCAATGCCGTAACGAGGGCGCACAGTCGATTCAAAATCAAAGAACTTCCGATAGAAATGAGGTAGAGCGATGACATTTTTTAAAATTAAAGCTGAAACTTTACAGAATATGGGAAAAATAGGGAGATTATGGTACGAACGTTTTTTAACGTTGAGAAAATTCGTTAAACGTGTAGAATTTCAAGAAAATGTGGTTTCTCCAGTACCACGCGCGGAAAAAATTTTTTTTAACATGCTATATATCATTTCCCGTAGATTTCTTCACGCTGATTTCAAATTTTTGAGACCAGATTTGAAATCAGCGTGACAAAATCTATACTATAATATATGTATACTATACTGTTATTAAGTATTTTTTAAAGAGACGGTCATTTTGAATGGTTTTAGTAGAAATAGCTTCGTCTTAACTGTTGGTAGTTCTACAGTTAAATACCATTTTCATAACCCATACAAACGCACTTTTCGAGTGATTCAGTGGTATGTTGAAGCAAATTTGAGTCACTTGCACTGTCTTGTCTCTGTCATTGAAAGCAGCGGTACAAAGATCAACGGCTCGTGACCACATGTTCCATTGTTGTTCGCGGCACGACAGAAGCTGCAATTGTTCGTAGCATGGCATTTCGCCGGATACGGACTGCCGGCTATATGCTCCACCAACTTTCCCGACGTCTTTTATCATGAAGACGCCCGCAGACTTGTGTCAGATTAATGTTGATTAGTGCAGGATTACACGATAAAAATATCAGCAGAAACATTTCTCTGCATAAACCAGCTTGGATACGACTCATTCGACCGAAACAGATGAATATGTATTGACAAAGTGTTCCATGAATTGTAACAAAGGATTAAAAACTGAATGATGAATAATAGACTGCGGATTGTATGCATTTATGAGAAAAATAGACTGGTTCAATTTAAAGCAGTGGACACAAATAATAAAATTATCGTTACAGGCTCGGATAAAAATGGTTAGCAAAACATTATTTTTTAAATTTTGTATAATTCCTACCAATTACGAACTAAACAAATTTTTGTTTGCTCATTTTCTAGCAAACTAGCTGGTCTAACATTTTAAAAAAATATCAAGTCCTTTCGACCAATTTTTAAAAAGTTTTGCGATTTTTAAGAGTGTCCACTTAATACAGGGTGGGGCAATAACTATGTCCACCTTGAATATCTCCGTTATTTGCAATAATATGGAAAAATGTTATCAACAAAAATTGCACGGTACAGGGGGGGGGGGCATGTTGTGACAAAAACATTTTTTGCGTGGGTGGAGGCATAGAGGAGATTCCAACGTCACCTTGATTTTTTTTTAATGGAAGCACCTACTTTCTGTATCACGAATCGATAGACTATCGAATTCTGAGTAAAAATGTATTGACCTCCATACAATGTCCTAAATCTAATAGTTAACGAGATATTATCGAAACAATTTTCTTTCTTCTTTGGATAATATCTCGTTAACTATCAGGTTTAAGTCATATGAAGGTCAACACTTTCATACTCAGAATTTGATACTCTATTGATCTGTGGTATAAAAAATAGTACATTCTATTTAAAAAAAGCAAGGTGACCGTCCTCTATGCCTCCACCCACGCAGAACATGTTTTTGTCACAACATATCCCCCCTGTACTGTGCAATTTTTGTTGATAACATTTTTCCATATTATTGCAAATAACGAAAATATTCAAGGTGGACATAGTTATTGCCCCACCCTGTATAGTCCCCGACTGTATGTTAGTTATGTATATTTATTCTGAAAATTTCATTGAAATCGGTGGAGGCGGAAAATTACATTAATTAGATATTAAATTTAGATTTCAATGATATTTTCATAATGTATATAAGTAATTAATACGAACAAAGTCCCTAAATTTCCAATAAGGGCCCACATAAAACATGCAGTTGTACAATACATTTTGATGATATTTTCATAATGTATATAATTAATACAGATCTACAAAAAAAACTTTTTAAATTTTCAATATAGATCCACATACAACAGTTGTGCAATACAACTTTTAGTATTTTCGCGACGATTCAGACCAACAGAAATTTTTTCAAAATTTATTCACTCTTATTAAATTATAAAAATAAATAAATTATTCAATTACTTCACGTATCAAGAATAGTTACAACGTGATCAAAACAAGAAGAGTTTTATTGATAAATAGTAAATAATACTATGATGTAAACACATCAGTATATGTATATTTTGAAGTTTCATTTACCAAATGAAAAATACAGCGAAATTTGTTGAAATGGTAAAATCAACGTATAGTCGCAGAATTAGCTAACGACAGGTTGAATCGATTACCTCTGAAATCACGTGTGATCAGTCGTCCTTGTTAGCGAGACTAGCATTAGGCTTCACAATGCGTCGAAATATAATCGGAACTATAGATAAACAGGAGTGGCCGATTGCTGTTGTTGCACGGATTCGTTGTGATGTAATAATGCACGGTCATGATAGAAAAAGCGATTATACGTGACTGCAATATCGACTTTCTCCCGTAAGATTTATTATATAAACGTATAGTGATCGTAGGAAAACGAAAATTCCATGTTGGGAATGATTCATATTTTTCCATGAAAAAACTACCTGTCGAAACAAGTATATTGACAATGCCAAAAAAAAACACGTAAAGAACAAATCCTAGAAATCATTAAATGTTTGATTAACACTAATGTATGTATAAGTAAGATATTTGTTCTGGGTAAACTTTACTTTACCGGACTTCAACTTTGTGTCTTTCTCCTATAAATAATTATGTATTTGATCGAAGTTTCCCCCGTGCCGTAAGGTGAATGGTTCAGGAGTTACGGTTGCTTAAAAAGTTGAGCATTTTTCAGTGTTTCTGGCAGGTAAGAGCGCCGCCATATTAGTTTGTAGTGACGATCGCGCGCCGCTTACCGACCAGCACCGCTAGATGGCTGCACAGGCACACAGTAATATCGCTAACATAGAGAAAATATCTCAGAAAATGTTGGAGAAGAAATATCGTGGAAAATATTTACAAAAACCTAACCCAGACCAGTTAAAACGCAACATCGTGGCCATGTCTTCCAAAATTCAAACAACAATCGCAATATCCGTTCAATATTATCTAGTTAAAAATTTTTAAGGGTTTAAGGGATTAGGACACAGTAACAAGTGGGGAAAATATTAGATTTTTAAACAACAGTACAGAAAAATGTGATTGATCGATTAATATAAGATTTGGATAAATTTTACCTTACCGGACTCACAAAATTTGTGCCCTTGTCCTATAAATTATTATATATTTGGTATGTAATCCAGTAGATTTGTACCCGGGGCGGCTGCAGATCGAAGTTTCGAGCTTGTAGGATCAATGGTTCAGGAGTTATGGTTGCTTAAAGGTGAGCAATCTGCAGTGTTTTTGTCTGTTAAGGGCGCCGCTTACCGAGCAGAATAATTAATTAGTTGGTTTGGTGATTAGGGGAGCGTTAAGAACCGGCGGCGGTTCTGCTCGGTAAGCGGCTCGCGGTCGTCACTACAAACCAATATGACGGCGTGCTTACTTGTCAAATACACTGCAAATTGCTCAACTTAAAGCAACCATAACTCCTGAACCATTGATCCTATAGGATCGAAACTTCGATCTGCTGTCGCCCCGGGTACAAATCTACTGAATTACATACCAAATACATCATACTTTATAGGAGAAAGGCACAAATTTTGAGACTGGTAAAGCAAAGAGCAGCCTTTGTTCTTTTTGAAGGAATGCAATCTCCGCATTTTACCAGCTATGCTAAACAATAATGTCATTCAAACCATATACTGTAACATAATGTAAATTACGTTCAACTGTATAGAGCTCACGCAGAGGTCTTTTTATTTGACAATTATTGAACTTGTAAAGGTGTTTTCATGTATGTGGGAATTTATTGAATATATTTGTTGACTCCAGTGTATATTATTTTTATAATACTATACACATCAGTCACTTGTTATGGTCGGTAGTAACACTAAAGTGTTAAGGCACTCGTAATCAAGGTCTATCTATGTACATACACTCCTGAGTAAAAAACAAAGCACAATGTACTTTGTAAAATTTTAATGAAGAATGAACAAAAATAAGGGTGTCTCATTTTGAATTTCTAGGGAAAATATCTCGAAAAATATAAATGACACGGTAATTTATTTATTACGGTAATAAAAAAAGCTCATAAAGATCAACTTTGAATATTTTAATTGAAAACCATTTTTTATATTGTTGGCATCGAGCCGTTTACGAAACACTGCCTGAACATAACGTTAGTATAAGCCGTTTCCGAGATATGGGAATAGAGGTACATTTTCTAGACTATCTCATGGTCGAGTAAATAATATCATTCATTTCTCCCGAGATATTTCCCTTGGGAGATGCAAAGATGATAATTTCGGAAGATCTTTTTAAAGGCTTGAAACTCCATTTTGAAATGTATTTTCAAATCACCATTCGTGTTTGTGTTACCCCAGAGTAGATCTCCTAGAAATTTTGCTTCATAATGGCAACTTACAGTGAGGTTTTATATGTAGACAGTTTATTAACTCTACAAATTGTATAATATGCAGGGTGTTCATGCTATTACTAGCCACCGTTTTTCTTGTAAATAGCAAATATTAGAAAAAAATGTAAAAGGAAAAAGTAGTGCTGTTTTTTATATGCAACACAATGGCGTATGTAACTTTTTTGTGTTTATACTATTTTGTTAGATATGAAGGTCACCTTCATTTTTTTAAATGGAATGACGTATTTTTTCAAACATCAATCGATGCAGCTGGACATTCGTTATAAAAAGGTACTAACCTATGTATGTCGGAAAGTTAGTAGTTCAGGAGATATTTCGATTTAAATAAGTCTAAAACACCATTACTGTAGTACTAATTGTTAATAATTGTTAGTACGACAGTAATGGTGTTTTAGAGTTATTTAAATTGAAATATCTCATGAACTACTAACTTTCCGACATACATAGGTTAGTACTTTTAGTACTTTTAGTACATACGTTAGTACTAATTGTTAGTACGACAGTAATGATGTTTTAGAGTTAATTAAATTGAAATATCTCCTGAACTACTAACTTTCCGACATACATAGGTTAGTACATTTTTATAACGAATGTCCAGCTACATCGATTGATGTATTAAAAAATACCTCATTCCATTTAAAAAAATGAAGGTGACCTTCATGTCTAACAAAATAGTATAAACACAAAAAAGTTACATACGCCATTGTGTTGCATATAAAAAACAGCATTACTTTTTCCTTTTACATTTTTTTCTAATATTTGCTATTTACAAGAAAAACGCTGGCTAGTAATAGCGTGGACACCCTGTATAAAGTATTAAATTGTCACACACAACATGGCAATAATAAAGCGCTACAGACGAATATCTCCGAAAATATTGATTCTACGCAAAAATGTTTCAGATGAAAGTTGTTCAGTACCGAGGGGAGCACATCATGTGGTGGGACTTTCATTTTTTCCGATGGATACTCCAAGGTGAGGTGAAGGTCAACTTTCTTTTTTTAAACGGGATGATATGTTTTTTATCCACCACCAAATAGTGCGTTTTGAGATGAGTTCAATGACCTATGACTCAAGGTCAAACTTGTAGGGAAATGCAGAAAAGGTGTGACCGTTTTATTTGTACTTTAGTTCGTGCCTTCGAACGTTCACACCAAAACAATAACATGTGTTCAATATCAGCATTACTCAGGACAACATCAAAATCATTATCAATGAAATGAAAACAAACGTATTTATGTATTACTGTGCTCTTCTGCAAGATAGTCAGTTTAGTTTCATTACTATTTGTGCTGAGGTATCCTTCGCTGAACGATAGTACTTAAATAAGTGGTGAGAATGGAAATGTACCAAAATTGTTTGATATGTTTATGGTACTAGGAGAATGCAGGAAAAATTACAGATCGACCATCAAAATCGCATATGGCATTTAAAAGACTAGAACAGCGTTTTCCTACGACGCGTAAAAACATGAATAATTGTTAAAATATTGAGCAATGTTAGAGAATCATTTAAACGAAGAATTGTTAAGCGCATTGAAGTAAGAGGTAATCATTTTGAACACATACTAAACTAAAGTACAAATAAAACGATCACACCTTTTCTGCAAGTTTGACCTTGAATTACCTTGGGTTATAGTTATAGGTCATTGAACTCATCTCTAAACACACTATTTGGCGGTGGATAAAAAACATATCATCCCGTTTAAAAAAAGAAAGTTGACCTTCACCTCACCTTGGAGTGTCCACCGGAAAAAATAAAAGTCCCACCACATATTGTTCCCCTCGGTACTGATCAACTTTCATTTGAAACATTTTTGCATAGAATCAATATTTTTGGAGATATTCGTCTATAAAGCTTTATAATTGCCACCCTGTATGTAATGTCCAATCTTTTAAAGTATAATAATTTTCCAATTTCTTTGGAAATTTATGAATTGCTTATTATACGTATATTCTGTCTAAAAACATATAGCGTAAGTTGTGACTTACATAAAAGATCGTTTGTTGCAATTGAAGTAGAATATTTTTATCTTGCATAAAAACCCGCAGTCTACTAACAAATTTTGTGTGTTTTGGGAAATATGTATAAATCAGTGTGCGTCGCGTCGAGAGAATTTGGGATGCCTGCTGTCAACGTATTTCTAAATTCTGCCCACTAATTAGTTTTCATGCTGACAGGAAAGGGATAGGTAGCAATTATTTACTTCCTTGACCGCAGTTGAGGAAGCCTTTGTTTCAGGGTAAAGCGCAGTGCAACTTAATTAGAATTGACGGCTAAGGTTTTCCTTGCTCCGAGTCAGACAGTCTGAATACGGGATTAGACTACATATATGTATACCTTGCCCAACGAGACGAGGCAGTAAACGTAAACATAGCCGCTTGAGTGTGACAGAGTTGACGTTACCCTCCTCAGGTAGGTGTGCAAAAATTCCTAAAAGCCGGCCAAAGTACAATTTTTCGAAATGAAGAAGTTTGTTTATCCGAGTGCTTATGCATTAAGTAATACAGTAAATCCTCCACAAACGCAAAAGCCTCGGGGAGGTTCGTTTGCATTTTTCGTAGGCCGACACTATTTTTTTGAGCTTCAAAGGCCGAGCCGAACGTAGAGAAGGACTGCGACTCTCCGTGTCTCTTTCTTTCCCATACGGTGTCCTTCCTAGCGCCAAAACGTTCATCGTCAATTGAACTACTAAATACAGTTGAAATTATATCGTGTTTGGTCTTATTTTAATCATAAAAATGCCACAGATGATTTGGTGAAAGTTTCATAAAAAAATAAGTAATAATAAAAAAGATTTTATATTGGTATTGCATTGTGAGGACGCACGGGCCTTTGAACTGTGCCGACGACTGCGACTCTCCGCGTCGCATTAGTAGTGATCCACACCGATATACCCGATCAGATTACTACAGTGGAGAGGATAGTTACGGCCTTGTTGCGTTTATCGAGAATTTACTGTAGTTCAAATTATAAGAAACCATAAAAGTTAGTTTGGAAAATTTATTTTAACTTGAACAATGAATGTTATTCTCAGATAAAGACAAAATACGAAGATTGGTCAACAAATCTTTATCATTAATCTTCACTTCGTTAAAAAAGATTATCGATGTAGGAAACGTTCAATCTGAAAATCCTACAAGTTGGCCAATTTCAACTCCAGGCTATTCAAGCATTCGCTTCATTTTTTGTTCACACCAATTCGTCTTGAATCGACGCGAGCACCGAACGGATCGAACGGTTTGAAATAAGCATTAATCATTTCAAGCCAATCATAGACGCTCCAGCCGACTCGAACGATTTGATTACCCATCATTAGATCCAGACAGCACTTTACGTATTTTCTCTGAACCGATATTTCCAAAGAATGCTTCGATACTCAAACGTGATTAGTAGATGATGCAAAGACTGACATGTGAAGAAACAGAAATGTGTTTAGAGAAGACCACGTCTTACTGAACAGACTTGGGCTATTCTTAAACAACATTTAATATTTATACATCATTTAAACGTAATATTTTATTTTATAATTACTTCCATGTCCGTGCCACTTTTGAAATATTATTTTAAATATCATATTATTTTATTTTATTTATTCATTTATTCATTTATTCATTTATTCATTTACTCATTTACTCATTTACTCATTTACTCATTTACTCATTTACTCATTTACTCATTTACTCATTTACTCATTTACTCATTTACTCATTTACTCATTTACTCATTTACTCATTTACTCATTTACTCATTTACTCATTTACTCATTTACTCATTTACTCATTTATTCCCTTATTCATTTATTCATTATTTCTTTAAACAGATTGGTTTATTTAGCAAGTACAGTATTGTTACTTTTAGCTTATATTACATATTACATAGGTGTTACATTAGTATTATATCCATACGGAACATTTATTGAGATAATTATAAATTATTTTCAGGCCTTCTCTCTACAGGCTCACCAGATATTATTGAATTACCACCTCGATTTTCGTCATTATTATTATTCCTAGCGAAGAATGTTTATATAAGGTTGAATGATTTCGAGAGATGCTTACTTTGGTGTTGTGAGCTTTTTTGCAGGTGGACGCGTAGGAGAGATATGAAGGTTATCAGTATTTTTTAAAAATTGGATCGTATGTTTTTTCCTGCACCAATCGATGAAGCTTCATATTCTTTACAAAAAGGTATTAACCTATTAATATCGAAAAACCATTAGTTACGGAGATTTTAGTTTTACTGTCTAGTAAAGAAATGTAGAAAAATGTGATTATTAATATGTGGTTTTTCTTAGAGGTGCACATTATTTAAAAAATTATTGTCCCTCTATTATAAATTAATGTGGCAATAACAATGAAATTTTCATGATTTAATTTTACCAAATATTCGAGTACCCATGGGATGATAACGCACATAAATTGATATTTTACTTTTCGATTTTATAAATCATTTCTTCACTGATCACTAGACTGAGGATGTTTATGCATTTTCCAATTTTTGTCGACAAATTTTAAGAAAGTGGAATGAAATAGAATCTTATTTTTAATGGGAACAGCCTTTGCACATCCAAAACAAATGAAAATTGCACAAAATTCTATCGAATTTTATATTCTAGCCTTTGTTGAATATTCTCATAAGCCATAAATGCATGAAACCCGCAGTCTAGTTATAATTGAAATTTAAAGAAACGTAGAAAAATATGATCATTAATATGTGGTTTTATATAAATGCACATTATTTAAGAAATTATTGTCACTCTATTACAAATTAATGTGGCAATAACAATGAAATTTTCATGATTTAATTTTACCAAATATTCGAGTACCCATGGGATGATAACGCACATAAATTGATATTTTACTTTTCGATTTTATAAATCATTTCTTCACTGATCACTAGACTGAGGATGTTTACGGTAAGCAGGAATAAAATAAAAATTGACTTCATCCCTAATGACTTTGTTACGTTAAAAACAACATTACAATATACATTCTGTCAAGAAAGTACCGGGAATCGATCATTTAAAAAGCCCCCTTAAAGGGATTGTTGAAATTCTTTTTGTTGCTAAGTTGGCACAACTGTCCTCTATAATCCCGCGGAGTTTGAGCGTTACTTGTCATTTAGTTTGTTTACAGTGCCGAAACCGAAACCGAAACCGAAAAAAGCACGTCAAAGTCGATCAAAAGTGAAGGTGATGTTGACAGTTTTTTTCGATTACCGCGGTGTTGTGACTCAGAATTCTTGCCACAAGGTGAGACAGTAAATAAAGAATATTATCTGAGCGTTATGCGGCGTTTGAGAGAGCAAATTCGTCGAAAAAGACCAGATTTGTGGAAAGAAAACTCATGGATTTTGCACCACGATAACGCACCATCTCACAAGGCTATCATTGTGAACGAATTTCTGGTCAAAAACTCAACAAATCTTGTCGAGCAGCCACCGTATTCCCCTGATATGGCTCCGGCCGACTTTTTTCTTTTTCCAAAACTCAAATTACCACTTCGAGGCACCCGTTTTCAGTCGATGGATGACATAAAAGAGAATTCGCGGCGAGTACTGAAGTTGATTCCAAAAAATGCGTTTAAAAAATGTTTCGATGATTGGGTTATTCGTTGGCATAAGTGTACTATTTCGAAAGGGGCCTACTTTGAAGGCGATACAATAAATTTGGATAAATAATACATATTTTGTGTTTCATTGACCAATTCCCGGTACTTTTTTGACAGAATGTATTCTTGAATTCTTCTACTCTATTACTGTTTTATATTTCACCCAAATAATTTCTTCATAAATGCATAAAGATCCGCAGTCTACTGATCACATAATAATTTTGATCAGACCTTCCTCGCTAGAAAAGTTAGTAATAAACACATTAAAACAATTACCTAACAGATATGAATCAGTATAAGTTGTTACAAATCTTTCTGAAAAACAGATAATTGTGTAAAGTTGAAACGATTCCACTCGTTCAATGAAATTGCAGTACAAGTTTTACTCAAGAATCTTCTTCTTTCACGAGATTGGCGACGGAAGAAAAACTCTCGACAAAGCCGTTTCCAAGTAGGATCGCGACTGCTATGAGGCAAGAAAAGGAGTTCGAACAGTGCCTGAGAATACGACTCGATCGTTCAACTGGAGGAGATCAATCGATTTTCCATTATCCTCGTTCTTTTCGCGATGGGAAACGATCTCCCGAACAACGATAAACTACGTATTATTTTCGAAACCGTTCCGTCGCCTACTGAATGTTGTTCCAATACTCACGCGTTCCAATCAATACGCGAGTGTTACATTCACCCAAAAACAATAAAAGTATCATACAGTGGGGCACAAAACCATAAGACACTTCATGTATTTCTGCCATACAACAAAACTTTTTCGTTAGAAACAAAACTAGGTTATTACTATGTAAATTCGAACTTCTGGGAATTAATTCAATCATTAAATATAATTAATTAAATCAATTATAATATTATTTATAATTTCCGGTATTCAGAAAGAAGAGGAAGCTCTATTCATAAACAATCGTACGTAGAGCGTCTGAAAATGTAAAATAAATAAATGAGACACAATGATTCATTTTATTCATTTTTTTCTATCAATGATTTGCCTATCTTTGATTTGTATCAACTTTATCTGATCTTGTACTTTTCTAATTAAAGCCACCGAGAGAGGGATACGAAGAACTCGGGAAGTTTATGCGCGAAACACTGGAACGATTCGCTTTCGCGGAAGCCCAATAATGCGGAAGCTTTCCTCTGCTGCGCTACATGCAGAATAATTTGAGAGTCGCCCAAGAAGCCAGAGGAAAAAAGTCCTACCGACAAGCTAATGCGATTCTCGTTAAATAACACTACGTGCAATTAAGATTACGATTTAAAGCGCATTTCGCGCCCTCCTACTTGCGGAAATGCAAGTTATGGATCTCGAGATTCTTTTTAAGACAAGAATACTAATTACTAGACTGTTAAGGCGGTAGACTCGTTTCCAGGATTGCAATTGTGCGGGATTCGCGTTCTCATTTCTCGATAACACAAAAATGGGGTTTTTCAGTATTCAAAAACGCTAGATAAAAGATCGATCTAGGGCGCTATCGCATGATGTCGCCCTCAAAAATCCTATTTTACTACGTTTTCATTAACTTGCTTTCTTGTCTGACTGTCTGTCTGATTGTTCGGTACAAATTTTGCAATTGATTTTAAACTAACTTCCCGATGAACTAGAGACTTGAAATTTTAAACATAGCTCAGAACTGGATGACAATGCAATATTTTTAAAAAAATTTCAAAAAAGCCTATACGTTTAGGAGATATAAACTGTTAAAAATTTAATCGTTACACCTCTCCGCGCGACGATCCCGTGCGGTGTTTACAAATTTACTCGTATTATTATACTATAATGTTTGTTTACGAAGCGAAAGAACAGTTTCACCGAAATTCTCCGTCAAACCTTTATCTTTGACATTTTACCACGGCGCGGCGCGGCGCGGCGTTTGTTTTCGATAGGACGCGGTCGCAATATACCGTCTGAAATTTAATACATGTCTCTGTTATAATCTCATCAAAATGTTTAAAATCGATTGAAAAATTTCACACACACACACACACAAGACTAAAAAGCAGAAAATAATTATTTAAATAAAAATAAGTTTTTAGAAAATACCACGTTTTTAAAATGGACTAGAAAGTATAAAATAATTTTTCCTAGCTCCATACAGATTCCTAACCCCGTACAGATAGACCTGAAAATTTGTGATTGTGAATTTTTAATAGCTATGAAAATACTTGTAAGATTTATAACAAAAAACGTGGGGCGCAAGATAATACATAGTAAGGAGTGTAGAGAGTAGCTGCCGTTGAGAAAACTCGCACTACAGTTCATATCATTTGCAGTGCAATGAAATTGTTAGTGATGTAGGTGAATTATTCATGCATCAATTATCTATTGCATGCGCCCCACGTTTTTTGTTTTAAATCTTACAAGTATTTTCGTAGCTATTAAAAATTCACAATCACTTTTCAGGACTATCTGTACGCGGTTAGGAATCTGTATGGGGCTAGGAAAAATTATTTTATACTTTTTAGTCCGTTTTAAAAAAACGTGGTATTTTTTAAAAACTTATTTTTATTTAAATACTTTTTCGTTTACGAGTCGTAATTTTCATCGATCTTTTATCTAGTGTTTTTGTATACTGAAAAACCCCATTTTTGTATTATCGAGAAACGAGAACGCGAATCCCGCGCAATTGCAATCCTGGAAAAAGGAGTCTACTCCCTTAAAAATGTGCACGTATTATACACGCATAAAGATGCGCAGTCTAGTAATGATGTATAAAATATATTTCATGAAATTTTTTGGCATCGCAAGTTGAATACACTATAGTATATGTATACATATGTATGTAGAATATTAAGGTTCCGAAGGCCATCTTTCCTGAAGTTCTGAAGGTTCTCGATGCTTTTTTTACCACGCTTATATTAGCTTGCCGAGTTGTCGTTGTTGTATGCGTCAAATCTTGTAATCGAATTTTAAACCACTTCCCGATGAGCTAGAAACTTGAAACTTTAAACATAGCTCAGAACTGGATGACAATGCAATATTAAAAAACAAATTTAAAAAAACTGTGCGTTCAGGAAAAAAAATTTTAATATTAACCGTCACACCTCGTCGCGCGATACTCGATAGTATGTCATCGCGTTCAGTGATCCCCACTCCGCGCGCCAGCGCTCCTTACTCCACTACGCGTTCCCTCTCCGACTCATCCCAATTCAACTGACCCATTTCGCATCGGAGGAGCTCAGTCAGTGTGGACTCCATCAAGAGACCTCTTCTCTCAGAGTCATCCCCTCATTCTATCTCGCGTATTTCCATATCTTGAAAAAACTAAAAAGTAGAAAATAAAAAAATATATTAAAAAAAGCTTTCTAAAAACCACGCTTATATTAAAATGCACTAAAAAGGAGAAAACAATTTTTTTAGACATTAGTGACTATAAATAAAAGCGTGGAGTGCTAAACTATATTGACGTAATCTTCGTGAGCGCTCCACGCTTTGATTTATAGTCACTAATGTCTAAAAAAATTGTTTTCTCCTTTTTAGTGCATTTTAATATAAGCGTGGTTTTTAAAAAGCTTTTTCTAATATATTTTTTTATTTTTTACTTTTTTGACTGATTAGTGACTATAAATAAAAGCGAGGAGCACCCACGAAGATTACGTCAATATAGTTTAGCGCTCCACGCTTTTATTTATAGTCACTAATGTCTAATAAAATTGTTTTCTCCGTTTTAGTGCATTTTAATATAAGCGTGGTTTTTAAAAAGTTTTTTTGCATATAAATATTGTTACGAGCCAGGGCCGCGAGTAGCACGAGTGGCCGGCGAAGGGTTATAAACCCAGGAATATGGTATCAATCTGTTAGTTAAAGGTACGCGGACGAACCTAATGCGTAATTGGGGAGCCGCCAGGAATATAGACAGCGAGGACGAACCTGACGCGAAGTCAGGGAGCCTCTAGGAATGGAATCAGACGCAGACGAACCTGATGCGAAATCAGGGAGCTGCTGGGAAGGTGAAACTTCGTGAACGAACCCAATGCGACCAATGCGAAATTGGGGAGTCACTAGGAAATGACGCGCAAACGAACCCGATGCGAAACCGGGGAGCTGCTAGGAGGTTGTAGAACAGCGCGGACGAACCCAATGTGAAATTGGGGAGCCGCTAGGAGGTTGGATAAAAGCACAGACGAACCTGATGCGAAATCAGGGAGTCGCTAGGATAGTTAGTAGGCCTCGTAACTAATATAATCTAATTGATACAACCCGAGCAGTAAGGTTGTATCGTGTGGGAACGTTGAATTACTATATAAGGATTTTGGACAATAATTATGGGTTTAATGAATTTGCTCTAATTACCAAGAACACAAATATATTCTACTTATAAAATTCTGTAATACAAGTGTGTATGTGTCGCGATTGGAAATGAGAGTAAAAGATATAAAATGTGAAAGAAAGAATTTACCTAAACACTACGATGCTGTGTTTTCACGCACTGGCAATGCGGGGGACTCGGAAACAACTTCAAACACTGACTAATAGATTATAAACCGAACAAGCGGAATCTATAATGTTAAACTTTGATTCGAAAGGTACTTTAGCCCGATCTCACTAGAAGTTAACTTTCCGAAATGCAACACGACGTGATTGCGATACGTGTCTACTGAAGTACTAACCCCCGAGAGTAAGAATCTAAGGGTTTATATACCCCTACAATGAATGGAATACTCTGTTCATAATCTAATCGCGGTTAGAGATTAGGGCTTAGGGCCAGACTCTCATTTTTGTCACTTCTAATGAAATCGGAGCCAGAGCTCGGTCCTAAATCAAAGGGTTCAACTATGATATGAAAGGTTATCTAGGACGCTTCCTGCTAGAGACGATCTGGAAGAGATTCCTGTGAGAAAACGAACGGAATATATTCTCTATCCGTAACAATATTTAAGATTTAAAGGATATTGTATACACCGCGATTTTTTGCATGTGAGTAAATCTGTTTCCGTATCTTGAATTTCATATGTAATTTCAATTTTGAGCCTGAGGTCACTTCGGGGTCATGTCATTATCATTTCGGAATGCGTTTTATAATCACGGCTGCAATATAAGACACAGAAAAAAATTTATTAAGTATCTAATCAATTACTAAACATTTAAGTATTGTAATTTCATGTCCATAAAATTTAAAAAAGGAAATGGAATTATTCTAGCTCGAAAGAAATGTTTAATTTTCGAGTTAAAAAAGCTCTGAGTGCAAAGGGTTAATATGTGACATGTGTGTGTGTGTGTGTGTGTGTGTGTGTGTGTATGTTCATGAAAACATGATCACAAAATGAAGAATGTTCATATTGATTGTAGTACACAGAAGCCAAATAAAAATTGTATTCTTCTTTTACTTATTCTATTAAACTTAAACTGAATACATTGATGTCCTTAAATATTTTTAACATGTCCACTGCTTTAAATTGTACCGGGCCATTTTTGTCATAAATACATAAAGATCCGCAGTCTAATTATTACCATGAAATATTGCGGAAGCCAATTTATTATTGCAAAGGTATTACGGATTATTTTCTGAACGGTAATTTCATGTGGATGCTTTTATCAATATCCCGATGTATTTCGCATAAACTTCAGTTCTCGTTAGCTGCTCATCTCGTTAGTGAAGTTTTCCCTGATAACTCCGAGCCACGATCAGTTTATAAACATGCTATCAGCACAGCGGCAAACAAACCGGACTCATTTTCAAATTGCCCCACTATTTAATGACGTGTTGTTGCTGGGAGCGGAGCTTCGGGCTGGAAATCGTTTCAAGCTATTATTCCATGAGGAGCGTTGCATGAGAGAGCATGGCTATGAATACGAATATCAGTACGGGTGCAAATACCGCTGTCCAATTACTCAATGATCAGTCACGGCCTTGTCTCGCCTTTTTCAACAATGATGCTCCGTTATAGATATACTCTCTCAGTTTATTTGTCATTGAACAATGACGCCTTACTTCGGCTGTTTATTCGCAGTAAACGATCAAGAGCACACGGCGAACTTTGTCGTCCACTGTACGATTGCCTATATTGTATTACGGATGACGAACAGATGTTCAAGATCATCTCTGGCAGGAACCGTCCTGGATAAACGCACAGAAACACCCACATACATAAATCCACATATCTGTTCAGTTAAAACCAAAACATACGCACGATCAACTAGACGATGACAAACGCGAATGTGACTCAGGGGTACTGCCGAGTACCTTGAAATGTGGCACCTTGAGCGCCATGCAGAATTTTAAGAAATTCATATGATCTCCATGGAGCCTACTACATGTTTGGTTCTTTGACTTTTACACTCCTAAGTCGTACATTTGGACCACTGTGCGTCCCGTCAATTATACCGGTACATTCCCGCCGATATGGCTGCCTTAGGGCTCTGCGACATCATCGCCTCATCATAGATACGTTACTGTTTTGGATGCGCATGCGTGAAAAAAGGTGACCCGTCTGGGAACACTGCCGTAGACTGGTCTGGTCATCAGAGAGAGGGTAAAATGTATTCCAGTGAAATCGGGCTAAAGTTCCCCTTCATGTCAAGATTAACCGTATAGATTCCGGGACTCCGGTATAAAATCTATTAGGCACTGTTAAAGTTGCTTCCGAGTCTCCCGCATTGCCAGTGCGTCAAAACCGAGCATCATAGTTAGGTAAATTCCTTCTTCTACATTTCTATACCTTTTATCTTCATTCCATTCGCGACAATTACACATTTGTATCACAGACATTTATAAATGGAATATATTTGTGTTCTTTGGTAATTAGAGCAAATTTATTAAACCCATAATTATCGTCCAATATCCTAATATAGTAATTGAACGTTACCACACGATACAACCTTACCGCTCGGGTTGTATCAATTGGATTATATTAGTTACGAGGCCTACTAACTATCCTAGCAACTCCCTGATTTCGCATCAGGTTCGTTCGCGACTTACCAATTATACAAATAGAGATTTTTCCTACCTAGTGGCTCCCCAGTTTCGCATTGGGTTCGTCCACGAAAACTATACCATCCCAGCGGCTCCCTGATTACGCATCAGGTTCGTCCGCATCGTAACAGCTCCCTGATTACGCATCAAGTTCGTCTGTGCTTTTATCCAACCTCCCAGGGGCTCCCCAATTTCGCATTGGGTTTGTCCACGAAGTTTCACCTTCGTAGCAATTCCTTGATTTCGCGTCAGGTTCGTCCTTGCTGTCTATATTCCTGGCGGCTCCCCAATTACGCATTAGGTTCGTCCGCGTACCTTTAACTAACAGATTGATACCATATTCCTGGGTTAAAAACCCTTCGCCGGCCACTCGTGCTGCTCGCGGCCCTGGCTCGTAACAAATGCATAAAGATCCGCAGTCCACCCAATTCTATCGAAATTTCTGTGATTTTGGTACAAAATTCATCGGTTTATCCCATTGTGCGGCATAATTTACTGTTTCATATTAAATAACTCAATTAGGACTAGAGTTTTGCCCCGAACATTAGTAACTTAGAGAAGTGCCGAATGTTGGCCATTTGTCCGCACTGTGCGTCGCGGGATTAATCGGTTGAATCGTAACCATTGTCGGACATGTTGCCTGAATGTTTTCCAGGGGATCGAAGACCCCGTTACGTGGCCGGCTCCTAGACAACAATAACCAGACAATGCAACCTTCTCACTGCATGAATAATTGTCGACGTGCGGCGCCGCTCGCTGCCGTCCCGCAATTGCCCGCGCACGCGCGACAAAATCGGCACAGTGTGCTATGGTGAGCCATTCCCCTCGAACAATGGCGTTGTCGGACTTCGAACGAGTCGCCGCGCTGCGCCGTTATTGTTGAGCGCGGGAAAACGAGCGAAAGTGATGAAATTATAAATGCATGTGAATTTCTCGACAAAAGAACCGGGAATTACTCACACGATTCATTTAAATTGGGTCGCGTACGATTGACCTTGTATCTAGAAGAAACGAGAAGTTCGAAACGGGTATTACGACACGCGTAGACAAAGAAGATATTCACATTTCCGATAATGATAGGCATGAGTTCTGCAACATTAATTACTTCGACACGTTCGTACTAACTAGGAAACTCCGGTGACTGGTACACGCCGATTTTTGTTTATTAGACCCACCTAACAATTCTCTAAGAAAGAAATCAACCCTTCTATCCTTTTATGTAAGGGCCTATAAATTGCAAACGACGAAACATATCAAAAGATGGTTGAAGTAAAAGTTATGTCGTATCTTTGGGCCCATAAATCTGTCCGATACATGTATTTTAAATTTAAAAATGGAAGAAAACGATTTTTTTTTAGTAACCCCACCTTTTTCATTTTGTTCAATATTCTCTATTCTAACTGTTTCCTTTATCTCGATCGACAATTTGTTAATAACATATATTAATGTTTTCAGAGCACTGGTTCTATCTGATGCTACTACCTAAGCAAATTTGCAAATTACCACAAAATTTTCAACGATTCGGTCACTTTAGTGAAGTGATAAAATCACTTTAGTGATTAGTAAACAGAAACCAGATTGATGAAAAAACTGGCAAAAGATTGAAAACATATAATGCCATTATTCCAAGAGCTTACGCATTGCCAAAAACGCACAAAGCAAATCTAGCCTGGAGAATAATAGTATCATCCATTGGTGGTCCTACATGCAAACTTTCTAAGTTCTTTGCAAATATATTATCAAAGATAATAAATCTAGACAAGATAGTAAATCTTGTTACCACACGGTCGACAGTTGGAAATTTGTAAAAGAAATTAGAAATACATATTGAGATTCCAGACGAGTCATTTATGTTGGTTTCTCTGGACGTAACAGCTTTACTTACCAATGTTCCAATTGATTTGGCTTTGCAGGTTCTTGAAAGCCGTTGGAATGAAATAAGTGAACATACCACTATTCAACGTAATGAGTTTCTTTTGCCAGTCAAATTTATACTTGAGGACAATTGGTTGACGTCATGAATTTCATGGCTGACGCGCAACAACATGCGCAGAACAAGTACCTTCTTATTTGGGCCCAAGTATATGGCGATTGCACACTAGGGTGGCTCTTATTTTCGACTTTTGAACTTCTTTTACGGCATCCCAGGGGAATCTTCCAAATAATTAACAAAAAATCTGTGCAAAGTTTGAGCTCAATCGGATAACGGGAAAACGTGCCCCAAAGCCCTTAAATATTAAAATAATTAATTAAATGCTCATAAAATCGTTTTTCTCGAATATCTTTTAAATTATTTGTCTACCATATCGCAAAATATGTTAGACGAAACCTGTAGATCTGTCAGATTGCGTCTTTTACGTCGTATTCGTTTTTTTCATGAATTATACAATAAATTTTTCGTCCGTTGTCTTTTTGTCAGGGTAGACCTTGCCCCGGGCCCCGCAATGTCTAAGGGCGACAGTGTTGACCAATTAGATTGTCTATAAATCGGGTCGGCCACTCCCTACGCCCTTGGCGCACTTTTCCAAAAGCGTGGGGCAATTTGTCGCGGTCGACTTTCTCCACGTTTGACAATACAGCAGGATTTCCTTGAGGCCGGAACCGTGTGACACGATCGATTGCAAGCCACCTCGAGTCGTGAGAACTTCGGATAGTCAAAATTTATGACGAACACGAACGCCATTCAGATTCTCGACGAAACTCTCCAAGGACGCATTTATTACACGACTCTAATTTACCAAAATCCACAGAAAGCAGTTTCCTCAAAAATAGCCTCGATGCGTTAAATTTGTTGCTAACCATTTGTATACACATCCAATATTTTTCTTCGCGCATACAGCTAGCACCTACAGGCTAAAATGTAATTATACACTTTTTACTCATTGCCACGTGCAGAGTAGCGAATTTCAATTGTCGGTGCTGAGGTGAAATGCCATGAGCCTGGACAGCATTTTTGGAGAGTTAATTATATTGAATCATAGTATAACAATAAAGTTTTATTCATTTTGTATTTGTATTACACATTTTTTAAAAGCATATTTACCTAAAGTGCGGCCCGCTGTAACGTTACGCGTCATCAAAGTGGACCGTGAAACCATTTTTGTTGGCCGCAGGCCTGGTTTAGATAAACAACAATAATTTTTTAAGAGTTTTAACATAAAATTCACATTTTGGAAAGTAATTTGAAATCCCAAAATCATTGTTTAGATTAATATTTTATATATGTAACCAAGAATAATTCTAACCTATCATATAAAAATATAGTTGGACATATTAAATCCAATCTATAAGCCAGCATCTGGTCAGAAGTAAAGCCTATACCGGGACAAATTGAATTTACATAAAAATATATCTATAACATCGAACTTTATTAAATCTTTAACGATTTACGAAATTCTATCCTGTTTAATTTTCATTTTTTTGTTGTAAAGCAAGCATTTCAAGACTTCTTCCTCCATATTTTCTAATTGAGTGCATAATTTCGCTTTCTCTTCTTTAATTTCATCGTCATTTTCATTAGTTGCTTTAAATTTTTATTATTTTTTTAGATTTGGCATTGATTTTTAACTTAATATCTTTAATCTGTCTTTTCTCTTTCGTGTAAATTTGTATTGATTTCTTATTGTTTTTATTTTTTAATTTTGTTTCTCTCTTTTTACATGCTAATAAAAGACTAACTATACGGACATTTTGTTAAATAATTTGCCATTTAAGTCTAAAAACAACGAGTTGATTTTAGTCGCAAACACGTGCCCGGCTTAAGGCGTATGCAAATCGAGTATAAGCTTATAGTTGGACAGCTACTGCCATCGCGTCCCAGTATAAAGTGCATATGTATATTTCAAAACAGTTCTAATCTTGGACATATAATAATTGAATTAATAATTATTATTTAAGTTACGCCTGATTGCCAATTTATTTTAAAATATCAATATTATTATGCGTGATAATTATTTGTTACCTATGGACTTAAATTATATCTTTTTTCTAATAAAAGTTCAAACTATAAATACACATGACTCGCATGAAAATAGACCATTTTGTATACTGTTTTCAGATAAACTTTTAATTTATTTTTAAATTTCAATTGATGTCTTAATCAAATAATATTCACACCTGCTTGTAAAACTAAGGTCTCAGAATGTATAAAATAATCATTTAATCTCTTAATTATTGGTTTTAATATAAAAATTCAATTGTCCAGACTTAGACATTACTTTCGACTTGTCCAAAAGGCAATTTACCTTACTTGTACGCAGAGTTGTGTTAATTCAATTACGCAATTGAATTACATTGTATTTACTTCAATTATACAGTAATTCAACTACGTCGTAACTGAATTACTTAATTCGAACCTCTCAATTTATTCAATTACTAAGTATTTTAATCAGATGTGTAATTGAAATACAATATAATTGAAATACGATATAATTAAAATATAGCTCTCCAAATTATGGCCCAGAACTTTGAAGAAGTGCGATATATTTTTATGTTTTTAACGATATTTTATGTTTATAGTTGAAATTTAAAAAATGTGTAAAACGCAGAAGTTATTTCTGTTCAGATATTATAAATTTATAAATAACAAATTCCTTCTGCATGAAACCTTCACATGGATTTTTCAACCTCTTCTTACCTATTACTTTATTATTATTGTAATAAATCTAATTAATGTAATTTAATTAGAAAATATTTTATAATTGTACTCCAATTGCAATTACGAATTACAAAGTATTTTATAATCGTACTCCAATTGCAATTACGAATTGCATTGTAATTTAATTGAATGAAGATCTGAATTATAAATTACAATATGATTGAATTACAATGTAATAATTCCTGGAGTAATTCAATTGTAATTTTGCACAACTCTGCTTGTACCAGGGTCGTTCGGAAAGTTCTTGGCCAGAAACAGGGACGTCACTACTCTGACCATATTGCTATACTCAGTATACTCATTTCGCAAGCTTGGACGCATCGTATTATTCTGAAGGTATTAAAAAATTAGAACATCGTTGGCCGAAATGTATCAATTTGCAAAAATTTACCCGAAAATCTCGACTTTTCTTTTCCATGCCGAGAACGTTCCGAACGACCCTCAAAATTATTGTTAACTGCTACTGGAATGAATTGGGTTGAAACGAAAGTTCATAGCGTTTTTAAATTAAAATTTAAACATAAAATTAAGATATTTATTCACAGATGTATGTAACATGATAAGTAGGTTAACACTGCGTTCCTTAGTATTTTTTTTAAATATTTGACTACCGTCACCGAATCTCCATTTTGAAAGAAATGTAGTACAGTAATATTTTTCAACATTTACCAAATTAGCTTCGAGCAGAGGCTGCAGAGCTTGCCTTAGTATTGTATATTTTGTTAAACAAAGTGCGCTTTTGATGTCCCGACTTCCACTACCGTACTACGGACAAGTTTCACTGGTGGGTTCTGATAATCTATTTAGCTAAGAAATGCCCGAGAGAAAACACCTCCTAGCTGGAACAGTTAAGCCGAACTTTGGTACCTTAGCCGCATGAACCAGATTGGGCGACGTTGCAATTTATCTTGCTTGTCATCCACGCCTCACTAGGTGATTTGCCTCTATTACAAGTAAGATTCATTGGGAAGGTTTCGTACAACAAGAAGAATCAACAGACCATAAGAAAAACACAAAATCTGTTTGTTTGTCACATTTAATTTTGAATTAATTGAAAGTTTGGAAGTAGTACTGTTTAATAACACTGTCCAACAGCCAAAAAGTATTTCGATTCCCACTATGCGATTCTTATAGAGTTTTCCGCGTTGATTCCGAATCTGTTTTTCATTTTTTCCCTATACGTCCAGTTTTTGAGAAAATGGAGTTTAAAAAAAGACATATTTTTCAATTTTAAACAACTATTATGATGTTATTATAAAAGATATTGAATTGTTCTTTACAGCAAAAGATTCTGTAGATTTTCCCGAATACAGTGATATCCAATATTAATACATTATGATTGTTTAAACATGTTTAAACAATGATTAAAGACGGAGAGACACCACTTTTCCACCAATTTTTGCGGATATTTTCGAATTTATCTCAAAAAATTAGGGTCTAGCGGAAAATCGAACTATACCACGCGATAGAGCAGACTTTTATCTTGAAAAACTCCCGTTTGAAGTTTGCGATATCGACGTTTTTTTCGAACCAGAGAGCAAAATATCTTCGCCCGACATGAGTTTCCGCCAGTGGCGCTCGGGACGGGATACGGAGCGGCGAACGACCGTTCTGGTGGTGAGCGCCACTGGTGACAACTCGTGTCGGGGGCGAAGATATTTTGCTTTCTGGTTCGAAAATAACGTCGACCATGCAAACTTCACAGGGGAGTTTCTCAAGATAAAAGTCTGCTCTTTCGCGTGGTATAGTTCAATTTTTCGCTGGACCCTTATTTTTTGAGATATATTCGAAAATATCCGCAAAAATTGGTGCAAAAGTGGTGTCTCTCCGTCTTTAACCATTGTTCAAACATGTTTAAACAATCATAATGTATTAATATTGGATATCACTGTATTCGGGAAAGTCTACAGAATCTGTTGCTGTAAAGAACAATTCAATATCTTTTATAATAACATCACAATATTTGTTTAAAGTTGAAAAATATGTCTTTTTTTAAACTCCATTTTCTCAAAAACTGGACGTATAGGGAAAAAATGAAAAACAGATTCGGAATCAGCGCGGAAAACTCTATAAGAATCGCATAGTGGGAATCGAAATACTTTTAAAAAGTTGAAATTTGTTGGACAGTGTAATAACTATTACAAATTTCCTTCATCAATATGTAATGAGCGATCGAAATAAATTCCACTCATTGATAACTGTTATAAGCGATCGAAATGAATTTCTCTCAACGATAACATTTACCAACAAGAGAAAAAATTTTCGGTTACTTATAACTATAATCCTTATTTGTAACCAATACGATTTTAGTCGATGAAATACTTGTTATTCTATGACATTTTTTCTTTTCGGTTATAGCAGTTATCGGCCAGAATCGGTCGATGTTGTTATAAGCAACAAACGTTTAAAGATGGTAAAAATTTGCAGATTTTCACGATTTTCGGCCTCTAACTGCAATCAATCTAAGGATTCTTACATCTTTCAATTCAATGCCTGTCGTTGTTTCCCGCATCAACCGATTTCGATCGAA
This sequence comes from Lasioglossum baleicum, assembly GCF_051020765.1. Classification (NCBI taxonomy): domain Eukaryota; kingdom Metazoa; phylum Arthropoda; class Insecta; order Hymenoptera; family Halictidae; genus Lasioglossum; species Lasioglossum baleicum. Next base: position 4,039,863 of record NC_134936.1, on the reverse strand, counting down.
TTTTCACAGTGCATATAATTCACACAAATCTACAAAACATATTTTTTAAATGTTCAATATAGGCCCACATAAAAAAGTTGTAAAATGCAACTTTTAGTATTTTTTCTAGAATTGCAATATTTTTAAAAAAATTTCTTTTCACATCCTGTAGTAAACTAATTGCTCTGGCTTCCCAAAAAAGTTCAAATCGTATAGTACTACAGTATAGAGTCACTGTATGTATAGTTATGCATATACCTATGCTCGGTTAGAATATCTAGACAGGATGTCCCGGTATTGATGATACAACCGTGCGGTGGGGGGGGGGGGGTGATTATACATTAGCAAATAATTCGAAAGCATGGAGTAGTTTTTTTTCATTTGACGCCTTGTATTCGAGAAAATTGAGCGATTACTATTGAACATGAATCGTCCAACGTGTCTGATCATGGCCTACTGATTCTACTGTTTATAAGTGCTATGTATGCATGCAAACTTGACGGATCTTCAAAATTGATTTTGTCCGAAACGAAGTCTTCAACGAAAAACAAATTTAGAAATTTAGAATCACCCTCTCCACGGTTGTACCATCAAGAATGCAACACTGTGTATAAACTTTTGCAATATATTCGTAAATATGAAGCTTGCTTCTTTTCAGCTCCTTTTGTAAGTCTGAGCTTTCTGTAAACAATCTTGTTATGACACATTTTCCTATAACTGATTTTACCCCTACTGAACACTTTACCTACCGGAAGTCTATTAATAGACTTTTGCATTGCAATCTTAAATGAAACTGTTAGATGACGTTATTGATGGTGACCTGTTAGGTCACAATCAAAATTGTTGTTCCTATTGGAGGTTCCATTAAAAAGTGTTCAGTCATTTACCATAGATTCTCAAAATTATGCAATAATCACATAATGTGTTAAATTAAAATTAAAAACAAGTATTTTCTTGAAGATAGTTTCCACCATTTTAAAGAAAATATAATAAAATATAGATACGCTAGCTAAATTAATAACATTATAGGAATTTATGTAACAGGAAATTTTATACGACGAATGCGAATAGTTTTAACACATGAGTGCGTTTGATGCAATTCAAGCTGTCTCGGTATTAGATATTAAATACTTCATATTATATTCTGTTCGCGTTTGAATTGTGCCTTCTCCCCCAACGCCAGAATTTGATACGGGTAGCTTTATTTTTGCTTCAACGATTTTCTGAGGAAAGATTAAATTCCACAACGAATTCACGTGTATATGAACAGTGAGAATTTTTATGAATATTCTCCACACAAACATTAACTTTCCCAGTCGCGACGCATATGACTGCATTTCCCTTAATTGAAAAATGTACGATGTTCCCATTTAATATACATATAACTGGCGTCTAACAGAGATACTATTTAATATTTCAATCTCTATGTGGCTTTAAAAATAGTATTCCGAACGAGATACATAATTTCAAAAATAAAATAATTTCATTTTGACAATCTACATTCTACACCATAAAACGAAATAATTTTAGGTAAATATTTACTTTAGGGGGGGTATTCCCGATGACCTTGGCCTTGACATATGTTGTCAAGGACAATATTCTGAGTAACCGTATAAATATATAGGGTGTCCCGAATTTAAATGACAAAACTTCAGGAGCGCGTAGGAGACTGAAAAACTAAGACAAAACGTCTTTTAGAGATTTGCTCGTTTTTGCTTCGTTTTGGAGAAAATCGCAAAAAAAGAAACAAAACAAGTTTTCATTTTTGTACTTATTCATTTACATTTTATTTACATTATCATCTATTTAATGTAGATATTGTTCAAAATGTTGCCCTCTTGCAGCAATGCAAGCATTACATCTAGCACTGACTTGATAAATTGCAGCTAAACATTGTTCTGGTGATATTTGGTGCACTGCATCAATGATTTATATCAGCGTATTCAACATTAGAATATGTACGCGGCATTGTAGCTGAAGCTATTCACTCCAAAATATCTGAGTAACTATCTAAACACTGATTAAGGAATCATAGAAGCAAGGATGTAAAAAAACGAAAGAATGTAAAGGATAACATCAAGTGTTTACATATCTCACTGTCATAACTCACACAACAATGTCAAAACAATCACAAATACAAGTGTATACAACAATTCAAGAGAGCAACTGACTACAAGATATTGAATTTTTGCGATTTTCTCCAAAACGAAGCAAAAACGAGCGAATCTCTAAAAGACTTTTTGTCTTAGTTTTTCGGTCCCCTACATGCTCCTGAAGTTTTGCCATTTAAATTTGGGACACCCTGTATAGAGCAAAGTTGTTCAGAATAGTGTCCTTAACAACATATGTCAAGGTCAAGGTCATCGGGGATGCCTCCCCTAAAATAAACATTTGCCATCACTGTTCAATAAAATAGTATAATTGAGATTTTCAATGGATCTATTTAAATAATGTATGGTGACAAACATTTTATATTATACATTGTTCACTTCCTCAAAAGGTTACATGCTAATTTTGAATGTAAGATTGTAATAAATAATGTAATATTTGAATTATAAGGTTAAGTTTGTGATACGAGTTATTATAATAAAATAGATACGTTTGTAATCGATATTATTACTTGTCAACAGATTGTATTTCTATTTCCAGTGGATATCGAGACGGGAACAAAGTGGACAGAAAACGAGGTAACTTGACACCTAATGGAAATAGCTTCTGCGAAAAATGGATGTAATACAGATAGTATCGTAACTCGTAAAATGAACACTTATCAGAAAAGGAGTTCTTCGAAAACAATTTCGCTGCAACAGCGAACATGATATTGTATATGTTACTGTAACAATTTTTTCTGTAAATTAGTGTCGTCCAAAACATTTTTGATTTTATTCGATAAATAACATTTTTGTTGATATACATACGAAAAGAGATATGTAGCAAATGTCTGTACATATAATTTGAAGCTAATCGACACAATTTTTTCGAAAAATGGGGCAACGATTGCTTTCACAAGCTATATTAAAAGATCCATCTTTTTTAAATACATTTTTTCGGGCACTTAATCCACTGCAAAATGCACCAGAAAAAAGCTCAAAATAGAAATTTGTTCATGATAAATGACGGTCACCTTCATTGTTTAAAATGGCACTACATATGTTTTGGTACATAATATTATTGCTTATGTCAAGACGAGTTCAACTGCCCAGTATACCATGACCTTGACACGATTTGAACAGTGAGGTCTTACTTAGCTGTAAGGCAGGCTTGATATTGATCTTGATCTTTCGAAAGAAAGAAAGAAGGTCATGTCAAGGTCATAATATAAAACTAGGCCGTTGAACTTGTCTTAATATTATCAATAATATTATGTACTGAAAAATATGTAGTGCCATTTGAAAAAATGAAGGTGACCCACATGCATTTTGCTTTTTGCATTTGACTAAAAACTAATTAATTTTGTTCCCAACATTTTTTAATCTGGCCATTGGAAGCGTCCGGACAATCCTGACGACAATTACGTGGGACACAAATTATTTCAGATTTTATGGTTTGGTGCGCCGTAGTTAAAAAAAATAAAAACCGATTTTTTCTACGTCTTTTCAGCGAAGAACTAAGTGAACCATACAATTTTTACGTTTTATTTATTCTGTAAGTCTATTAGGTATTGATGAACCTTGCACATTTCACAGAAGTAATTAAAAAGAGACATCAACTTGACAGTTAGCTAGCTCTTGGACTACGTTGACTACGCCAATGGATTGCCGTTGACCGCATCGCTCGTTCTGTCTCGTTTGTTTGTATACATCTGATTCGCTCTCCGCGTCACGCGCTCGATTAGTTTGTGTGTCGGTCTCCGCCAATAGCGCGTTAGAGCCAAGAATTCGTGTGAGAATAGGCGTCTACGTTCTAGTCTGTGGATAAACTGGTACCGGGCCGCTCAAGGAACATTAAATACAATTAAATTAAAATTATTAAATCAAAACAATCTAAAATATAAACAATAGCGGGTCGCGGTAAAATTATCAAACGTTGACCGGTCCGCGGCGATAAAAACGTTGGGGAGCACTGGTCTATACCATCCAATGTATTAGTAACGTCATCTCTTAGCAAAATCGACATTATTAACGGGAACACCTATTATCAGAATACGCCAATCTATCGAAATGGAGCATAAAAAATTGGACATTCAATTTAAAAAAAAACGTTGGTGGCCTTGATGATACCGAAAAGAGGCACAAAAAAGAATAATATTATGATAACGATGTGCGTGCTTCGATGTCAAATTCCCGAATTCCCATATCTTTAAATCCAACAAGGATATTCAGCTGTTCTGTTCCTTCTGACTCACCCTGTATATTGGCTGTTGAAATATACACACACATACATACACCATTCGTACTTCAACTCTACATATAACATACAATACTTTTTTCATTTCGTTTGACGTTCGGGTAGATTGAAATGCAACGTAATCGATGCCACGATTTCTCTGTGCTTGAAGTAGTTGAGCTGGAAAACGAGAAGCGATTTTTCGATAAGCGTTCGCAACTCGGTTCATCAATGCCCTCGAAGTTTATGAGATTTAGCAGCAGCAGCAGCCAAGGTGCGACCGTTCCAGCGGCCAGGATGATAAGATAAGGCTAATCTCGTTGTAAAGACGTTTAAGCCGCGAGCAATCGGCAATTCAATTTTTCGTCGGTGCGAGTTTACCGTGAAAATGAAGATGCAAATTGGCGATTTTTGGTCGGGTACGATGTTTTATAGGGTGACGCGCGGGAGAAGTTCGCAGCTCTATTTTCCTATAGTTGCGATTGTGTAGCTAACCGGGTACCGGGGTACCCATTTACTGCATTTCTTTCAGCAATTTGTTAATGTATCTTTAAACATATTACAACATTTCTCTGAATGTCCTTTCTTTGCTCGCTAGTCATGGGTTGAGGAAAAAGTTTCTTCGTATCCTCCCGATAGATGGTCTTATCGTGTCATAACTCTGTTAATCTTAATCGAATCTGGCATTACTTGAGTGCGTCTGAAAAGTAATGTATCATAGAGTAATCACAAACAAGAAATTGTGATATTTGTTTATTTAGTCGAAAGTTATTGAACGTCTTGAAGATGAGTGAAAATAAATAAGAAATTCGTTATATTTCGAAATTTTATTATGAAAAAGGAAAGAATGCGACTCAACCTGCTAAAAAAATTTGTGATGTTTATGGACGTGATACAGTATCAGTACGTCTGGCACAAAGTTGGTTGAAGCGTTTTGAATCTGGAAATTTTGATGTCATAGATACAACTCGTTCTGGTCGACCAGTCACTGAATCAGACGATGAAATCATGAAAACAATTGAGCAAGACCGGCACATTAGTGTTTTTGGTGTTTTATGTGTATTTATATTCTTTTGTAATACGTTGTACATTTCGTATGTTACAACTAGTATTTACTCCAGCTTCTGCTGCAATTTCTCTTGTACTAGCAGCAGAATATGATGCAGTTCTAAAAATTGCACCCCGTTGATAATCGGTTGTCACTTTTGAACGTCCTGCGCTTTTTTCTCCAAATTCGTTTGCATTTCTTAAGAAATTGTAAATAACTTTGCGACTACGATTCAACAGTTTCGCAAAAAGCAATGCAACAGTTTTCTTTACGCAAATTTTGAATTGTTAATATTTCAGGACCGCCACCCTATGCGTCTTGTACTTTGCCTTCCTTTTTAACAATTTTCCGATCATTTTTCCGGTGTTGCACTTTTTTGAAACCTAAAGGATAACACCTTATTAATATTGTAGGTGTCCGAGTTACCCAAATTTGGCTACTGTTTAACATCCTCCTTTGCAGAGGTGGGCATTATTTGGCGAAAAAAATATTTGAAATACTATTCAATATTTTAGATTTTATTTTGCTTAAAGAAAATAGTATTTTATTTGAACAATCTGAAAGTCGAAATAAAATATTTCTATTTGAACAACTGAACCTCAAAATAAAATACTTCTATTTATTTGAACAATCTGAACCTCAAAATAAAATATTTCTATTTTAACAATTTCATCCACAAAATAAAATATTTCTATTTTAATCATCTTAAACACAAAGTAAAATATCTCTATTTTAATAATCTGAAACACAAAATAGAATATTTTATTTTTTGCGTCGTTATACTCCCGAAATTGCATTACTTATTTAATATTTCTTATTTTAGCAATAATTTAAAGAAGAAATGGTACTTACTACAAGAAACTCTATCATTTGCTACAGTTTCGTTTTATGTTTTTGTTTGACTGCTGCTATTCGCATATAACAAGGTGCAGCGTTCCAAATTGGAATCTGTTAGGGTGCTCCTTCGAGAACAACTGTAAGAAACTATATCATTTACCACATTTTCGTTTTATTTTTTTGTTTGATTGCTGCTATTACTGCGTATATCCACTTCAGTTCACAGCATGTGCCTACTCAGGTTTGTTGACAAACATATGTATAGTGTATCGTATCATCAGAAAACTATTTATACTCAGAAATCTATTGAATGCGAACCATTATTTTGAGCAATAATATTTCAAATTGAAATTGAAGATAAAGACAAAGCCCAAATATTTTCAATATTCTTAAAATAAAATACTATTTTCAAATACTATTTTCAAAAATTACTGCAACAAATAAAATATTTTATTTTCAAAAATTATTGCATCAAATAAAATATTTTATTTTCAAAGTTGTACAGACACTATAAAATAAATGGGATTATTTCTTATTTACTATTTCAAATACTATTTCCCCAGCTCTGTGTGTAACCAATACGATTTTATAGTCGATGAAATACTTGTCATTCTATGACATTTCTTCTTTTTGGTTATAACAGTTATGGTCCCCGTATATGTAATTCATGTTGAACGTAAAAAGCTCTCGAATGGGATTATTGGTTTGCGTTTTGGTCAGGTCCAGTGGCACAATTTACATGTCGCTAACGAATGCACGTGTTGAGGTGAAGCCGGAAGCGTCTATTTTCAATCGCACGTCAACCACGTCCGGCAATTCTATGCATTAGAGACGCGCAAGCCGTAAAGACTCTGTGGTGATTTATTGCCTGAAAGCGGACCTTTAAATCGTTCCTTAGCCTCAATTCAGTAGACACGTATGGCCGATATCTCGGCTTTTGAGCCCGCTCGTGTTAGCGATAATACTATTGAATAATTGTAATTGATCTTATCTCGACGTGTGAACGACGAAGATAATCTTCAATTTTATCGAGATACAGTTACCTACTGTTCCTGTGGCTACTCCAGAGCGATACGTTATGCTAGCTGTATACATGCTTTTGTTACTAGAAAGCCTTTCATGCATTGTATATAGGGATTACAATCCCGCGTCATTTTTTGGTCCCGCATTTCTTAAATAGGTGATGCGGAATCCCGCAAATTTTGCGGGACTATGCATCCCAAAATTTCGCGAATGACAACGCGCACGAAGAACTATTTTGATGGTCTGTCATGAAGATATCGACAAAACTTAAAAAAAAGAGATGATTTCATTTGAGAGCGATGGCAAAAAGGGGAAATATTTACGTATGGCTTACGAATATTTTTTAACTATTCGACCTTTTCAAGTGTAGAGGCTGAACGAGCTTTTACCGCTGCAGGATATCTTTTCGTAATGACTAGAGGACCTAACTAGAAGATACAACGATTAATAGACTTTGCTTTTTACGATCATATTTTCAAAGTTCTACAAATTAAAATTTGTTTTTATAATTTTAACATTTTTTATACTTTAATCTAATTAAAATTATATTTACAATTATAGTTCGTTCTAAACAATTTTTATAGTTATTTATATATGTATATATGTGTGTGTGTGTGTGTGTGTGGGATGTCTAAATTCCCGCGAAGAACAAGCGAAGCGCGCGTCCAACGAAAACAGGCGAAACGCGCTTCCCGCGAAAAACAAGCGGAACGCGTGTTTCGCGAAAAAACAGACGAATAACGTCGAGACAAAAGACAATCGAACAACGTCGATAGAAAAGGCGAGGGAGAGACGATCTCGAGGAGTCTCGCGCAGTGTCTCCACTGCTAGTACGTTCGTACTAGATCTAGTACCTTTTATAAATTTTTAGTGTTCTAGTACGTTCACCACCAGATCTCGTACTTTCGTGAATTTGAAAAGATTTGTATGATTTGATTCTGAAAAATGAATGTATAACATGTGTATTTGTGTATATTTTGTAACTTGTAGGACACGTCCTAAAGTTTTTTTGTCCAGAACAGATTGTTTCGGTACTTTCGCGCCAATATAACTGTGTCAAGGCGCAGGGCGTAAGGCTCTACTATCTCGTCATCATAGATACGTTACTGTTTTTTCCGCGCAGCGCCACCAACGGCCATCCATCGTACGAAAAATCTTGGACGATATCGGAACACTGCTTCACGAACTCTTTTTTCTTGATAATAGAATAAAATAGAATTTAACAGTTTTATATTGAGTTTATCTGTAATATTATGGTACATAGGCATATAAGCGGTATATACAGGGTGTCCCAAAATTCGTGAAAATCCCGAAAGGGGGTGGTTCCTGAGACCATTTCAAGCGATATTTTCCTTTGCAAAAATGTTATCCGCGGTTTTGTTGAGGAGTTATTAACGAAAAACACGTACCAATCAGAGCGCGATCTAGACGCGAGTTGCCACAGTCGGCCAATAGACAGTTGGCGCGCCGGGCCGACTGTGGCAACTCGCGTCTAGATCGCGCTCTGATTGGTACGTGTTTTTCGTTAATAACTCCTAAACAAAGCCGCAGATAACATTTTCGCAAAGGAAAATGTCGCTTGAAATGGTCTCAGGAACCACCCCCTTTCGGGATTTTCACGAATTTTGGGACACCCTGTATAGTATATGTATACAATGCCCCTAATTAGAATAAAACGTAAGGAATTCAAAATCTAGTACTTTTTTTCAAATCTAGTACCTTTTCTTGTATATTCTGGTACGAAATATTTTTCCTCGGTGGAGACTCTCGCGTCGGTCGTCGCTGTGTCCAGGGGGGGGGGTGCGGGGGGGTGTTGTATCTTTGTATCCCTATCTTTGTTCAATCATTAAACCATAGTATATATTCGTTACGTTTATTTTTAACTTATCTCTAATGAAATTTTACCTTCGACATTTTTGATTTTATTTGCGACAATTCTCTGATTAAAATGACATCAAACAAGATACAATTTGGCCCATATTTACTGTACCTGTACAGCATAATTTAGCAGATGTTTACATAAACAAATTGATAAAATCGAACCGAGCGCGGGCATTGAAAGAAAAACGACCAGAATACGCCCAAAGACACGATGAAGTCATTTTTCAACATGACAATACTCAGCCCCATTTCGAAAAATGTGTAAAAAACTACAGTAATGTCGCGATTCTTGGCAAACGGCTGTGTTCTGCACGGACGACGATCGCATGCCGACATTATATTTTTATGACTGCGTCTATCGCGTCGACCGCGCCAAGAGTACAAACGAAAGCCGAACGTAGAGAAGGACAGCATGTATTACGGATCGCGCGGCCGAAGCTTATCGGTGTGAACCACACTGCGAATGCAATTACAAAACTTCTTTATTTTTCATTATTTTTTGGGGGGACTCTCACCAACTTATTTCTGGAATATTTCTGATTAAAATGACACCAAACACCATATAATTTCGACAGTACCAGGTTATTCAGAAAGTTCGTAGCCTGACACATGGATGATATTGGTAGCAGCAAATACATATCGATGTCGAAAACATCCGTCCTTGATGTGAACATCCATACATTCCGAATCGATCTGTCAAACACCTTGCTTCAGGCAGCTGATTAAAGTAGACGTGTTTGCTTTGGTTAGAAGAATAGAAAACTTGAAAAATCGTGCAGTCATTGAATATTTATATAAAAAAGGATTAAGCGGAAAGGAAATTTTTGATGATACGGTGAATGTGTTAGGGGAAGTGCTTCTTCATATGCAATGGTAAAAAAATGGGTTGCTCTATTTAAACATGGTCGTACAGACATTAATGATGATCCACGTTCAGGACGTCCAAGAACTGCAACCACTTCAGAAATGATTGATCATGTCCATGATTTGGTTTTGGAAGATCGCCGATTAACTGTGGTTGATTTAGCTGAGGCCACAGGCATCTCAACTGGATCGGTTCATGAGATCTTAACTAATGAATTAGGTATGAGAAAGCTATTGACAAGATGGGTACCGCATTCGTTAAATTCGGATCAAAAACGCATTGGCGTGAAATGTTCTCAACAACATTTGGATCGTTTGCAAAAAAATAAAACTGACTTTGTGCATCGATTTGTAACCAGGGATGAGACTTGGGTTTACCACTATGATCCTGCATTGCGACAACAAACCGCAGAGTTGACTGAGCCCGGTTGTTCAGCTCCAAAGCAGCCAAAGTGGTCGAAATCGACAAAGAATATCATGGCATCCGTTTTTTGGAATGCAAAAGAGAAATGTTGTTAATTCATGCCTTGAAATCAGGAGAACAATAACAGGAGAGTATTACTCAAACCTTATGGATCAACTGAATGCATAAATTCGGGAGAAAAGATCTGGCTTAGCGAAGAAAAAAGTCATTTTTCACCAGGACAATGCACCGGCTCACGAAGGTGTTCTTGCAATGGCCAAATTGAAGGAGTTACGCTATGAATTGTTGCAGCGTCCACCATATTCACCAGACCTGGCCCCCAACTGACTTCCACTTCTTCAAAAATTCCTACGTGAAAGGCATTTTTCATGAAACGAAGAAGTTATAGCAGCCGTAGATGAGTATTTTAGAGGTCTCGAGGAAAATCATTTCAGAGATGGGGTTAATGAATTTGAAAATCGCTGGAAAAAATGTATTGAGCTTAAGGGAGAATAAACTGAAGAATAAATGTATTATGACTCATTAGGTCATGTCATCGTTAGGCTACGAACTTTCTGATTGACCTGGTATAATGTTTAAAACATTTTTTTATGGAAGTCATTTAACAACAGGTGGTAATTTTCTAGCTTGAATTACTAAAGAGGTCGGTTGGATAAAAATTAGTATTTCATTACAATACTACTAAATGACGGCCAATTACGACATGCATTTAGAGTCTCTCGAAAACAGTAAAACAATAAAAGAGATTAAAACCCAAATTATTGTAAAGCACTACCCCGTACAATACCATTTACCACATCTTACAGGATTCATTCCAATTAAATGAAAAGTGATGAAATTCATGCATATCGCGATTCAACGTTTACGTATTCAGTATTAGCAGTATTGACAAACGAGTTATGCGTCACGATAATACATGTATATTTTTATCAGCCACGTTTATCAGATCAGCTGTGAACTGGTTCCATTTGCTGAATCAATAAAGTTGAGACTATAATATTGAGGAAAGATTTTCTGCTATAGAGTTTCAAAAAAATTGGTCTTTTGCAATTTGTAAATGTACATAAAAGTACAGTCGACTTGCAGGCAAATGAATATCTTTAATCTCTAATAAAGATGATATACGTTCTACTAATACATATATTTGTTTGTTTACTTATGTACATCGTCTGAATAAAAACAATACAAGTAATTTCATTCATCATATTCATTTGCCTATACATCATCAATCATTAAATTACTTTCCGACTGGTCTGCATATTCTTTAGTTTCCAAAAATTTGTGAAGTGTTAGCAACTTGAACTTTTCATAAAGTAAGTATATTGCCTAATGAAAACACGGAATCGTATTTTTCAAATATGCCGTGATATTTCGAAATAGTGTGCATTTATCAATTCAAAACAATATGAAAGATTCCGAAGGATTCGAAAGTTTCGAACGCAACGAAGTGTTCGCTGTTGCGTATGGGAAATTCTTTGAACTCTGCTAGCGACGGCGACTCTCCGCGTCTCTCTCTTTTCCACATGCTGTCCTTCCTTGCGCCCGAAACTTTCATCGTCGATTGAACGCTAAATACAGTTGAAATTATATCGTATTTGGTGTCATTTCAATCAGAAAAATGTCAGAAATAAGTTGGTGAAAGTCCCATAAAAAAATAATGAAAAATAAAGAAGTTTTGTAATTGGATTAGTAGTGGTTCATACCGATATACCCGAGTCGAGATCAATCATTGCCGCCCTGCGGCGTTGACAGTCAGTATAATGAATAGGCACTTGACAAATTCTGAGTAGGCGGTCCGTGAGAAATAACGCGACTTTACTGTATTTATTATCTGTGACGAGCTTGGATATTTGGTTTATTTTGAACAAGTCAGAAACGCAATTGCTTTTTAAGCATTTGGAGGTTTCCGTAAACAATAAACTATTCTTGGGGACTAAATGCATGACTAGACATAACACAATGGACACTCGGAGGAAATTGACGAATCATCAGATGCCGAGGTGTAGAGGTAACGTGACGATATTCATTGTGTGTACATAACAGACACAAACTAATGAATTCTGACACGTCAATATCCATAGAAATCCAATTTTTGTTAACTAATGTTTGTTAAATATTTAGTTAACAATAACTCTTTAACTATTAAGTTCCGAGTGTATACTTATAGGTAGACTGCGAATCTTTATGCAAAATAAAAATAGTCTGCATCGATTGCAAGAAATAGAAACTAAATTGAATGTTATTTCTTCCCTCGATGATTTTAATAAAGGAGAAATCATATATTGGCATCTTCAATTTTAAAAATTTTCCAATAATTTTGAATTTCATTTACATAATTTTGCTATAAATGCATAAAGATCCACAGTCGACTTATATGACATTGTTTATAGTTTACAAATACCAAAATTTCAAGTTCGTAGGGCAAAGCCACCCCTGTGAGGGTAGCTTTTCTTCCTAGTACAAAGCCAATACCAGAACCAGATTCTACGACTCATAGAGCCATAGTAACTGTTCCATTTGTAATTAATGGTGCACATTTAAAATGCTTTCTGTCCAAGGTATTACAGCTTTTTTATTTTCAGTGTCGAGTAAATAACTTTCCTGACTTACACTCTCGCACTGAACGACTGAAATGAACTGATTTGTGGTACAGACATGATCCTCACGTGATTTAGCACATTCATGGATCCTGCGGAACAGCCAGGATAGGCAGAGGATTACACGGGAACTATTACATCGGAAATGTCGGGGCTGCGTGTATCCCCTGTAAATGTTTGCTGTGTGCCGTTATGGAGTAATAGATTGTTAAACGCGAACTGAGCATAGTCACTTTGAATTGCTTGGCTGAAACGTCGGTAGTATGTATACGAAATTCCGTGCCGAGTATCTATTGGGAATAGTTGAAGCACACTTAACGAAGCCCAGTACATATTCATGGCTGAATCGTTTTAGAGAATTGGAAGCTTCCGTTTTCACCTGAACAATTTACTGCAAGGAATTTTATATCGCGAAACATTTACACGACCTTGTTCTTCCCAAATGTCTGCTGTTTTGCGTAACTTTGCTTTGAAATTTTCTTCAGTTCTAATCCCGTTTTTAATAACGGACACAAGTATGTTTTGTTTCAAGAAATATGCACTGTACTTGAACCCGCTTCAAATGTTTTCTTTCGCATACGTTTATTGTTAGAAAATGAGACCGACACTGCTGTTTCTTAAGGATGTTCTGGAGGTACAATGGAGGACAAAAGTACAAGAAATTCTAAATCCAACAATATATTGGCAATGAAAGCCATTCATGAGTATATTTTGCATTTAAAAAATAGATTAATTTAAAAAGCTTTCGTTTAATTAGTGAATTTCATGTTATGTTTATTTTTTAATCAAATTGTCTTCATATTATAAAAAATTGTAAGTGACTTTTGCGAATAATTGTACCCTCTGATTGTAGCTATACATATTCAGTGGTCTACACAGTTGTCGCGTTTCCATGCTAGTGAGAAGGACAACACGATAAATTTGACGTTTTGTAACAGTTTATAATTTTTTGCTCTGTAACTGTTTAGTGAATCCTAATAAATTTTGAACATAATTAATTACATCATTTTTACTATATATATAAAAAAAAACTGGAGTCTCTAGTTGCGTTTTTTCATGGTTTAAATAGGGTTTGAAGTGGAATTTTATGAATTCTCTATAAGAAGACGTGTTAAAATGTGCAAACTTTAAGTTGCTATAATTCTTAAACGGTGCAGTGAATCGAACCCAAACTTTGGTAATTGCATTAATTTAGTAAGAATTATATCTTGTAAAATTTTCAAAAATGTTGTTGCGTTTTTATATACCTCCAGAACATCCTTAATCGGTTTGCAAGTTTTCCAATAATTTCTACATATAGTTATGGATAACTTTTCGCCTGTTAACACTAAACCTACCGAGCCTTAAAAGTAACTGGTACATGTCCAGTTATAAAAATGACAAGATTGTTTTTATTTAGACTTTTTGCAGCTCCTATTGTAATATGTGCTCCACTAAAGATATCTATACAATTGTTTCTTATGAAACTATTTTTATTATATGAATAATCGTAAAATAAAAAATCTGGAACCGGTCATTTTGACCGGTGATGGGAGGTTTAGTGTTAAAATATCAATTGGATTAGAGTAAGCGTGTGTGCGCAGAGTTCTCTTTCCGTCTATCTGTATTTTTATTGCAGGCTTTCCCAAAGTATAAAGTATAAAGGGACCCACTGGAGACCAAGGGCCTACACTTCAAGACTAGCCACAGTACAGCGCGTATCACGTCACTGACGTTTTGTATTAAAGTGTAAGTACATTAAAATATTAATAAAGTATTGTATATAGCCGGATAAGGTGCTAAGAACTGCCTCCAAACAAAATTGACTTTTGGTCGGACCAGATAGGACTCCCAAAGAAAACACTCCGGAACAAGTTTCAAGTCAGCCCGTAGTCAAGTTCGAATCATCCCTTTTAAGGAAGTACATACAGCATTTGTGGAACATCCTGTATAATATTATGTATTTGGCTCAGTATGTATCACTCAAATTTCGAAAAGAATGTCGAAAAGAAGCTTCAAAACTTTTCTCTAAATAACAATCCTGAAAGAAATGATTAGATTACATTTCTCAGAGTTTCTTCATCCAAGTTCATTTATTCTGGTGCTAAAAAGTTAAACAGCAGTTTAACTCAACTTTGAACGTAAACTTGTTAGTTACTACACGCTTTAATTAAGAAATGAATAGAATAACAGAGAGCGAAGCAACTTTTGTTCCAGTTTAGGTAGGTTGTAAAAGGTCAAATAAAAGTATCGAATTAAAATTAAAGAAAAATAATCATATATTATTCTAAAAGCAGTTTAGACTTACAAAGCAATGTAGAAATATCATACAGAAAGGATAAAAGTTCAAAGATTAATTATGATATCTACCATTACTAAACGGCAGGTTTTATGCATTTATGGTAAAAATGAAGAGGTGCAATTTGAGACAGCAAAAACATTAGAATAATTTAAAAATACTATTATTTTCAACCTATTGAACGTATTAAGAAAAAAAATAAATTTCTATTTCACTGCAGTTTGTTGCCATCTAGGTAGACAATGTTTATTTAGCATAACGATCCGCTGCCTAATCATTACTATGATATTGTCATAAGCTCATTTCCTATTAATACTATCAATACCAAAATAAACTTAAGAATAACTCAGCCTGAAAAACAATTTCGTCGCATTAAATCTACTCTGGTGCTAACAAAGTTGACGAATCCATTTAAACAGAAGTTTAAATCAACTTTGAGCGTAAACTTGTTAGAACCTGTCAAAGCATAAATCGATGCACTATCCGCTTTAATTTATTAAGGTCGCTTTGAAATGAGGAAAACTTTGTTATTTCGTCGAACAAGAGATTTCATGTATCAGTACCACAAGCAACATATTATTTGAAATTCAGTGTTAGATAAACGTCGTAAACAAGTTCTCCTTTTATTCCATAAAATTTAATATCTACATACACAAACGTTTTCTAGTTATTGCTATAATAATTTTTAGTATTTATAGTACATACATATATTGCCATTTATGCCATACTCAGATAGCACATGTCGTCCTAAAGACGTCCATTTTAGGTCTGAAAGTCTTACGTCCTAAAAAGACGTCTTTAATATACATTTTTATATACATTCCCATAATCGAGCAGTAAGTATTAGCATTGGTTTGGTATCATTTGTTCGAGTTAGTGTTCTCGCTTTAATTTTAATTTCAATTTCAATTCAATTTTTATTATGATTTTAATTGTACATAATTGTAATTGTAATTTTTATTATTTTTATTGTGATTTTAATTGCAATTGTTATTTTTAGCTATTGGGTTGGCAAGAAAGTAATTTCGGTATTTTAAGGTGAAAATAGAGCCCAATCTTTTTATTCAAGCACTGAATTTTAATGATTAAAATATTCTCCCTTTTGTTCGATGATCTTTTGTAAAAAAGAATAAATGAGAAAATATTTTATAGACTAAAGTTCATTGCTTGAATAAACAAATTCGGTTTTCTATCACCTTAAAATATCGAAATTACTTGCCAACCCAATATCAATTGGTTTAACTTTAAACTCGATTTTGTCGAAATCTATTTTTACTCTTCCCTTCTTTCAATTTAATTAACGTTTATGGACCTTTAAGACTTCTTAGGGACATCTTAAAGACATCCCGAATGTCCTCGAACGTCTCCTGAACGTATTTTAGACGTCAAACTTAAAGACATCTTTAAGACGTACCATTTTCTAACACAAGACGTTCGTAGGACATTCGGGGCATCTTTAAGACGTCTGAATTTCCAACTGCAGACGTCTTTGTGCTATCTGGAACAAATTTATTACTCGACTGAAGATCTTTCTGCATTTATAGCAAAATTGAGTAGATAAAATACAAAATTGTTGAAAAATTTTTAAAATTGAAGATGTCAAAATACATGACTTCTCTATTAAAATTATTAAGAGAAGAAACAAGATTTCTCGAAGAAACAAGTTCTCCTTTTATTCCATAAAACTTCATGAGCTTAGAAATCAGTGGCTGTGAGTCCTCCTAGCCGTTAAATCGCTGATAGGTAATGCGTAATCCGAAACTCCATATTACCGAAAGAGTTAGAAATTCGAAGCGCATTAAGGACGTGATGAGACACTTTATACGGTGAATGGTGATGCAAGGGCAGAGAATGGCGAAGATCTGGGTGCGACAAAGCGTTTGCAGGGAAATAAAGCGTACGTAGGTATGTATATGTATGTATGTACACGGACTGTAACCGTAATCCGGCCGACAGAGCCAGTCTCTTGACCTGACATTTAATGCTGTTACACAAGACAGAATACTCGTTGCTCTTTGTCTGCAAAGATCGTGCTACTTATTGAAACGACAGGGCAAAGGTAGAAACGAGTCTACGGTTCCGTCGCGTCATTTAAAGTGAACTGGACTCGTCGCGCTTTTTGCAACGTTTTCTGGCATTGAGCGACTTTCGCAACTGCCGCTAGAATGTCTTCCTCTTCGACTGTTGTTCTCGCGAAACTGTTATAAACTCAAGTTTAACGCATTCTTCTGTCGCCATGAATATTTATTCCTCACGGATGAACGGCCACAGGTTGAATAATGTACAATATACATATGAACCGTTTACTTTGGTTAAATTTTGGAAAATATTTGTTTCAAGTTGAAAATGTTAATATTTCATAATAATATAATTAATATAAATAAAAGGGTTTTTGTTCTAATTAGTGTGCCTTTTACAAACGTTTTGAACACGTTAGTGTGCCACCAGTTACTATGCTCGTCCATATACAGGGTGTCTCACGTTATGAAGCACAATAAAATATTAATCACTGAATAATTACTAACTAGACTGAATAATTGAAACGTGAAATTATAGAAGTTCTAATCTACGTACATAAATGCACGCAATATTCGCGACACAAGCGGCGAGAACATAGAGCTTCTTCAGATTCGTCAAAGTTTCCAAACCACAACGTGATTAAGTCGATTCGACTTGCGGTGGAACGAGGTTCCATGCTACTCGAAATACAAATTCTGCATGCTTGGCAACTTTGATTGATCCGAGATTGAATCCGAGCGAAACAATGCGTACGTCAACGTATTGTTATATGGTTACACGTCACCGGAATGAAAAATGAAGTTCTCCTAGATTACGTATTTCCACCAGACTGAATTCATCAAAATCACGAAGCTTCCAGAACACCGACTTTTCTATTTGTATTGTGACAGAAGCATAAACTCAGAAACTGGACGTCTATTAATTAAATTGTACATTTGTTGACAAATTGAGTGGTTTAGAATACACAGTGGTCTAGAAAAGGTCATTTCGAGCCAAAATTTCAAACCATCTTTATTCCGATTTTTTAAATACATATTTTATTAAATACATATTTTTAAATACATAAATACATACAGGGTGTCCCAGACCACCCGTACCACCCATTTATATTCTCGAAAATAGGTTACTTTCAAAAATTCAAAGTGTGATAAATGGTGATATTTTTAACTTCCGGTTGCGGCCGGAAATAGGTGATTGAGACCGGAGGTTACATTTTTTAAATGGAACATGGTATTTTTTATTACGGATTCGGATTCTATGCGAAAATACAAGAAACTTTTGTCTGAAACATTTTTTCAAGAAATGTCATTTTATGTCATTTATGTAACCATCAAAATGAGTCTTGGCGAAATAATGTTTTCATTATCTGTGTCATATAGCCCAATTTTTTTATTCAAGCAATGAACTTTAATCAATAAAATATTTTCCACTTTGTTCAATGAACTTTTGCCATCTTTCTGGCATCTTTCTGGGTTATGCGAAGAGCAGATAGTGAAAACATTATTTCACCAAGACTCATTTTGAAGGACATAAAATGACATTTTCTGAAAAAATGTTTCAGACAAAAGTTTCTTGTTTTTTCGCATAGAATCCGAATCCGTAATAGAAAATACCATGTCCCATTTAAGAAATGTAACATCCGGTCTAATCACCTATTTCCGGCCGGAACCGGAAGTTAAAAATATCACCATTTGATAGAGAACATCTGATTTATAAAAAAAACACTTTGAATTTTTGAAAATAACCTATAGATTATAAATGGGTGGTACGGGTGGTCTGGGACACCCGGTATACAGTGAACCACAGTAATACAGTGAAGCCAGAATGAGCGCCGAACGGCCCCTTCTCCTCCTACCCCTTCCACTATTCCATTCCAGCACCGTGCGCAAGCGCACACTCCACGATCCCCATCGCGCACGTGCAACGTGTCTCCCATTCGCCTCACTCATTCCCCGTCACCAGAGAGGGGGTACACCATTTCACCGTGACTCCCCTCATCTGGCATCACTACAGTAATATTCGGACACTTTTAAAAGGACGATAACTTTTTTAATATTAGTCCAGTCACACACACACAATGAATGCTCATAAGGGGGAGAGAACACCATTTTTAACTTTGGAACTTTGTTTGGACTAGTAAACATACTAAAAGTCCCTACTCCTAGGATGTGAGCGGGGTACAGAGGGGCACATAGAAGGTCCCCTTTTTCGGTTTTCCGCTTATATCTCGGAAGCTATGTGTCCTAGCGATAAGACCATTCCATACAAAATTAAAGCTGACAAAATGTGCCATGAGATTGATTCCATTCAGTTTTTCGCTATCTCGCATAGTTTCTGAGATATCCGCGCTGAAAGTTCACTAATTGTGCTGAAGAGTTAGCTAGTCAAGTAAGGCAAAAAACGTGAGGGAAAAATTTATTTTTCACAATTAGTGAACTTTAAGCTCGGCTTAGCTCGAATATCTCGGAAACTATGCGAGATAGCGAAAAACTGAATGCAATCAACCTCGCAGCACATTTTGTCAGCTTTAATTTTGTATGGAATAGTATTATCGCTGGGACACATAGTTTCCGAGATATAAGCGGAAAACCGAAGAAGGGGACCTTCTACTTGCCCCCCCTGCACCCCGCTCACCTCGTAGGAGTGGGGACTTTTAGTATGTTTACCTCTTACCTAGTCCAAACAAAGAGCCAAAGTTAAAAATTACAACTTTTCGTTGACTGGACTATATTGGACCATACAACTTGTATTTTCTTGAGAAGTTAGGACAATTAGTTTACCACATGATGTGAGAAAAAAATTTCGAAAAAATTGCAATTAGTTGGAATTACAAGAGAAAAATAAAAGTTGTTATTTACAACTTTTTTATGTGGGACAATATTGAAAATTTAAAAAATGCATTTTGTGAATCTGTATCAATTATACATATCCTGAAAATTTCGTCAAAATCGGTAGATGCGGAAAAGAGCTACAAAGATTAAAAGATGCAAAAATCCTTAATCTATTATATTATATTTCGGTGATAGGCTGAAAATCGTGAAAAACTGCAATTTTCACTATTTTTAAACGTTCGTAGTTTATTGCAACGTTGACCGATTATGATGAAATTTTCAGAATATGTATAATTGACACAGATCTACAAAATGTATTTTTAAAATTTTTGATATAGGCCGCCATAAAAAGGTTGTATACAACAACTACTAGTGTTTTCTTTGTAAAATCGTGGTTCACTGTACATATTATGTATAAGGAATTCGGTGTGTGTGTGTTTCCACCAACTAATCCCCAACAAAAGTTGTCTGCCTTCTTCTTAGAAGGATCCTTTAATGCGATGCAATAAGAAGCTGTCTTTGTTTTATTATACGTGTTATTCCCTATGATACTTATTCTATAAATTATCGTCAATGTGAGCAAATGAAACACAAGGAAGAAAGATAGTTCACGAAAAGTAACTTATTAGTTCAAGCAAGGCAGTGATGGATAACATAAGCTTTCTTCAAATTAACTCACACATTGATAAGAGCTTAAATTTTATTATGTAGTAAAGTATATCATTACACTATTTTGCAGTCAAATGAAAAATGAATCCCTGACACTCAATAATTAGACAAAGAGACTCATTAAAATATCTGAAAGTTGCCGAGCGTTGCACAAAATGACACCTATAAAATAAACGGGATTCAATTTACCACTTGCCGTATTTTAACGAGTCACACTCGTCATGAAGATTTTACACAAAGTCTAACAAATATGAATGTCACGCTTTTCTTTTTAAATGAAATAAAATTTGATTCGTTTATAATCAATGTTTAAGCATTAAATTGAAATAAATGTAGCCATAGAAAAACTATTTTCTTCTCTCTTCTACGACATTTTTGGGGATAAAGACGTTTTAATCCGAAGTTAAAATGTTCCATAAACAAATGAGTTAGAGTGTGCAAAAAAGATTTGCAAAAGTAAACATTGGATTCATTTTGTTGTTGTTTCTTACAAAGTATTGAACAAAATATGTTTGTCAGCTATTTGTTACGGATCTTCCTTCTCTCTGCAGTTTAATTCGTAACAAAAGTATTGAAATATTTCGACCGATTTGTGAATCGAAAAAGATGAAACTATGAAACACGTTTTTAACAGTTGAACATATAGATATTTCGGAACGTAAGTTTACGACTCTCGAAACGAACGACTCTAACCGTAACTCGTATCAGATTCGATTCTCAGTAACCTACTCTAACACACACATAACTTAGGTAAACGACGACGTGGCGGGACGCGACGATGACATACATGTAGAATAGAGTAAGCCTGGTTCAACTAGCAAGAGCGGATTATAGGCAGAAAGTTACAATAATCCGTAGTCACAAGCGATACGATGATTGAACAAAGCAAATCAATCTATTCACGAAAGAATTTCAAATTATAAGCTTCTACAGCAAATGTTAACTTGTTTCGAATTTCGAATTAGGCCGGGGCCATAACTGTTATAACCAAAAAGAAAAAAAGTCGTGGAATAATAAGTATTTCATCGACTAAAATCGTATTAAAATAGTAACCGAACATTTTTTCTCTTGTCGTAAATGTTATCGTTGAGAGAAATTCATTTCGATCACTTATAACAATTATCAATGAGAGAAACTTATTTCGGTCGCTCATAACAGTTATTGATGGGAGACGTTTATTTTGGTCGCTCATAGTTGTCGATGAGAGAAAAGAATAACTGTTATATTTGGTCCCTGGAATTAGGGCTGTTACTTTTTCCAAACTTCGACTCTTCGAAGATTCGAAGGAACCAAGGGAGCTTCGAAGTGTACGAAGTTTCCAAACAAATAAAAAATTTGACAGAATTTTCACAAAATATAAATAAAAAATATGCCCAACTTCAATCTTTCAGCTGTGGTGGCGTATTTTTTACGAAATGTAGGAGTGTCCAATCACTTTTTACACTCATTGTAATTGTATCAAATATGACTTTTTGTTATCAGCAAAATTTCGAAGTTCAAAGCTTCGAAAGTCCGTTTCTTTTAATCTTCTAATAATTCACTAAAACGGATATCGAGAGATTACTAATTCGAATATCGATGCTTCGAAACTTCGATTCTCATCGCTAGACCTCGGATGTTTGTGGAATTTCTAATTTTTGTATTATAGACTTTCAAGAACGTGGTACTATATAAAATTCTATTTTCATTTGTTTAACTAGACTCCGGATGTTTATGCAAAATAAAAAGTTTGTGACAAATATAAATTTATATTCCTCATTAATAATTTGAATGTGGTGAAAGAAATATATTAATACACTTAAAGTCTTTTAATATTTTCACTGTTTTAAATTGCACTCGCTCATCTTTGTTATGAACGCATAAAATCCGGAGTCTAGTAATTACATTTGTAGGTCCAAAATAGATAAAAATTCGACTAAATTCTGTCGAATTTGATACTCCAGCATCTTTTGAAAATCTTTATAAACTCTAAATGCATAAAGACCCGCAGTCTACTCATTCCCTTCGAAGTTTCCGAAATTCGAAACTTTGAAGCTTTAAAATCTTCAACCTTCGAAGGAACGTTATAGCCCCATTTCGAATTTTGAGGAGGGATTTCTAATTGATTTTTGTGAACTGAATACGAAACTACTTTTCTAAGTCTCATGCTCATGAGTACAGTTATTGAAAAAATCAATTTTAACTAGAGGGTTATTGTTGCTCGCTCGCTTCGCTCGCTCGCGAGTAGGGTTGTTTTTGCTCGCTCGCATTGCGAGCTCGCGGATAGGACTGCTCTTGCGAAAGGGTTAGTGGTACGCACGGCTAGTAGTACCTATAGCTATTAATGTTTTTTTTTTATTTGACTCTCCACGAGCCACACAAAGAACTTCCCGATTCGTTAGTTGCAGTATATTATTATCATTATTAAGTGTACGTTTTAAGAAGATTATACGTTTTCAGGGAAATTCAATAGTTTTCTACTTATCAAAATGTTTGCTATATGGCGTCGCATTAAACCAACATCGTATGCTCGTTGCTCGCTTGGTTCCTTGTTATAGCATACTAATGTTGCAAAATAAATTGTCTTAATTAGTTTTTCGCAAACGATACAACTCCTCATTATCCGGGTTTGCAGTATTGATCTTGGTTTTCTTCGATACTGTTAATTTAAATTGTCCCAAAATACAGGGTGTCCCAGAACAAGTGTCGTTCCTTGAAATGGGAGGTTCCTGAGACCATTCTAAGGGACATTTTCCTTTGCACCAATGTCAACTGCGGCTTTGTTTAGGAGTTATTAACGAAAAACACGGACCAATCAGAGCGCGCCCTGGGCCGCCGCGCCGTCACGATGCGATGTCACGGCGTACCGCGACACTCGCTTGCCGGCGCGGCTTGGCACGCCGGGCCAGGGCGCGCTCTGATTGGTCCGTGTTTTTCGTTAATAACTCCTAAACAAAGCCGCAGTTGACATTGGTGCAAAGGAAAATGTCTCTTAGAATGGTCTCAGGAACCTCCCATTTCAAGGAACGACACTTGTTCTGGGACACCCTGTATATAAACCGCGCTCAATTTTGAAACTCTGCTCAGTGCTACATACAACATTTGTAAAGTTCGCCTTTCTGATTTTTTAAAATCCACACATACTTTCTCGTATGTTTGTCCCTGACTTTTATGTATCGTAATCGCTTCAGCAGGAACCACTGGAAATTGACTACGTGTGATTTGATATTTTTCCTCACTCGACATATTTACTTGATTCGATATTTTTATTATTGGTGTAAAATTTTGATCAATATTTGCATTTTTCATATAATCACGATAACGAGTTCTTACTTTCACTCCTACTCTGGCCAATTGAAAATCTAACCACAATATAGACGGAATTTTAGTATTTTCTTGAAAAGTAATAAATTTTAATATTCCGCATGTGTGTGTGCTCCATTAACCAATCCGTTTTCAACATCAATGTTATTAATAATTATCATATAGTTTATATTAATTTTCAATTTAATCTCAGTTAATAATTCGTTTTGAACTGATTGTTTTTTTAAAGATTGTAATAAAATTTTTTTTTGTACTTTCATTGATGTTCTTTGAAAATGTATTCTCGGGAGTAGAGATGATTAACTCACTCTTGCATTGGGATAATTTTCGATTATTGTAAGCGGAAACATCATCGTAAGGTACAAAAAAAAATTAAAAAAAAATTTTTTTTTTTAAATTTTAAAAAAATAAAAAAAAAAATTTTTTGTGTAATTACGTTTGTTTCTTCGGTGGAAACTTTCCGTTCTCTCGTATAGATTGCATTGTTGAATGAACTTCTTTCGAAAAAACTAAAAAAACTAAAAAACTACTTGACCAAAATGGACCAAAATCTAATCAGCTCTAAGTTACAGCGGGGCACATCGATTGCATAATTCATCATCCTGATCGCGTTGTTACCTTTTCTGAAAACGTTAACGAAAAATTTGATTACATAGAAACGGCCATACGCGCGCGCGCGCACACACACACACACACACACACACACACACACACACACACACACACACACACACACATACGAACATTTTGCTGAAAATAGTCTAAAATGACTGCAATAACCATGAAACGTGAAGATCTGCTAAAAAATCGATTTTCGATTTTCGGGGTCATTACAATAACTTCCCTATAAAATCGGGAAGTTAAAAAAGACACGTTTCAACTACGTTTCAACGGTAAAAGTTTCACAGTTCCATTTTGCATGAAAGTACATATTACGAACCCTTTTGAAAAAGTTGATATAGTTTAAAATTGCATTTCGAATGCAAAAGCAAGTTTAAAGAATAATTAAACGGAAGAGGACAGCTAAAATTGGCTAAAATGCGTCACCTTTTGCAGATTTTTTAAAAATCTAGTTCCAAAACTTGATATGGGGAAGAATATGTGAATATACCAGGTTGTACAGCGATTCTGTGATCTATGGAAAGCAATAAGAGAAGTTATAAATCACATTTCATTTTCAAAACAGAATAAAACAGTTTCGAAAGCGATTCACGCCTGCAGTAGTCTTCAATGCTGGGAGATGGTCAATATTTCTTGCTGTCAACGTCCTCTTATGCACTTTTTAATATTTGCAGGCGCACTTATAGAAAGTGGGAACAAATGAAATCATATTTTCAGTGGTAGTAGCCTTCATAGATTTGCAATAAATAAAAATCGAACTAATTTCTATGGAATTTTATATTCTAGCATTGTTTGAAAACTTTTAGAAGCCATAAATGCATAAAGATTCGCAGTCTAGTCATTATATTTTGAAATAAACCTCCAGAAATGACGCATTTTAGGTGTTCTTTTCAATTTTACTATTTTTTAAATATATCTGAAGATTCACACACACATAATATAATATTAAATTATATTACTTTGTTCAGAAGAGTCCACAAAATACTTTTATGCAATATAGAACTGTACAACTATTGTTGTTAAAAAAATATTCTAGGGTAAGTAGCGTATTTTAATATCTTCTGCAGAATTTTTTTAACAAAAGATTATAACACATTTTGGAAACCATATTTCAGGACATATTTATACATGTTGCAGTAACATTTATCATTTTTCTTCATTGAAAAATATGCAATTATGGCTTCTACAGATTTAAAAAAAACGCTAAGATATAAAATATGACAGAATTTAGTACGACTTTCATTAATTTCAGATCAAATCGGCTATTACCACGGAAAATAAGATTCTATTTTATGCCACTTTCTTAAAATTCGTCCACAAAAATGGTAAAATTGAAATTAAAAAAGCAGAAAAGAATTCGGACAATAATACACGTGAACTGAAGGCGTACGTACAATTTTAAGCGAATTAGTCAAGCGAATTTAAGAATATCATGGACGCTACTTTCAAATACATAGATTTGAAAACACGTTTCAAGTTTTAGGCTGGAATTCACCTGAGGAAACCAAGGGTTTTTAACTTTTTTATACGTAATCCTGCAAGTTTTGACGAGAAAATGCCAAAAATCTAATTTTTAATGTTAGGAATTCATTGGTTTAAAAGTTACGGGTGTGTAAAGTTGAGCGATTTTAAGCTATTTTGGCAGGTAATGGCGCCGCGATATTGGTAGACTGCAGATCTTCATGCAAAATAAAAATAGTCTGCATGGAATGGAAGAAATAGAAAACAAATTGAATGTAATTTCTTCCCTTAATGATTTTAAAGGAGAGAAATCATATAATATATTGATATCTTTAGTTTTTAAAATATTTCAACAATTTTGAATTTCCTTTGCAGTCTAGTACTTACTTATACATACGGCAAAGATTCAATACTAGATAAATGGACTCCGTTTTTAAATACTGAATGCATAGTATTTATTCTAATTTTTTCTGTGCGCATGATTCCAAAGCAATTTTATAATTACCACTAAAAACAGAAACAATATAATGTTTTATGTTCTCTCTAATTCGCTCGTAAATCGACTGTCAACTCTAAATTACAGTGGAACCTCCATTATCCAAATTAACCTTCGCCCACCAAATGCCGCATCATTTAAACCTGCGTTGTGCAACAGTTCGAACGCCACGTTACGAAAGTGGATCACATTACGTTATCATAAATAATTACAGTTGTTCGAACAGATAAAAAAAGAAACACAAAAAGTGTTTTATTTTTGCGTTTCTATGATTTATAATTAATTTTCAATTTAACTGTTCTATAGGAATGTTCGAACATCGTGTACATTGGAAGTACATGCATGTACCGTAATTAATTTCAAATAAAAAACTGTACATCCATAATCTATTCAATTGCGTCAATATCGATCACATAAACAATTTCGTGGGCCACAAACGTATTGTTGAAATTATTGTAGAGTGTCTCGCTTGTGGTAAACATTCAAATTATTCAAAGTAACGAGGTATCGCTAAGACTAGCTTATAAATATGAAAGATGTACCGTCGCACAGTGGTCTGGAAGTCTGTTCTAGTGCGAATTAATTATTGTGCGAGGAAAAAATTGACATTTTGTGTAAAAATTACTTTTACAATACAATACTGACTACTTGTTTATTAATATAATAATTAAGTGTCACAGATATAATATAAAAGAATATTATTCACTGTCGGAGTTTGTATTTGATCGAATTTTTGGTGCTTTTAGCATCTGCAAAGCTTCGGGATCGAGACGTAACTTTTTACTACACTTTTCCTGCAGAAAAGATACGTATATACATTTACTAAAATATTAAAATAAAATGATAATGGGATTGCGGGGGATCGCGTTTTCTCTTTGCCGTTAATGGAGATGAAGTAAGCTTTCAATTTAAATACTTCGCAACGCGTGCAAATGCGTGCAAATTTTGTAAAACTTACGACATTCTAATAATTTTTCTTAAAAAGTATCAGTTTGTAAAATATATCATAAAGTGTGTATGAAGGAAACGTAAACCTACCATTTCCAGTTACAGCCATATTGATAATATCATATATGTATAACAAGATACTAACACAATTTATGCACACTTCAAGAAAGAACTCGATATTTTCGGGTTATAATAAGTTACAACAAAATGTGGTTACTGGAATGTTGACAGTCTTGCCAACAATAATACGGTGATGTGATTTACTAATGTTGCTTTTGTTATTGTAGTATATATATCAAACTATCATACAAGTATAAATTTTAACAGATTTACGTTAGTTGGTATTTTTAATTTATTCGCGCTAGAACTGACTTTTAGGCCACAGTGCGTCGCCGTGGGAAGAATGTTTACACACGTCTCAAAAATTCATATTTTCTATTTTAAATAAATAATTTAGGAATTAATCGAATATATATATATGTATATATATATATATATTATGTATGTTATTTAATATAGTACAGACATATAGTGATCCCACAGGTGATCAATTAAATTCAAATCGAGACTTTTACGGGGCCATGGTAACAATTAAATATTTTTTAGTTTGGGTTCGTTACCTTGCTGGAAGATATAATCACTGTGGATGTCCATTTTTATTATTGAATCTTGTAAATTCTGTTGCAAAATATTTAGCATACCCGGCTACTGTTAATATATAAAATGTAAATTGCTAACACCATTTGCAGAAGAACAACCCCAAACGCATACTGATCATCCACCATGCTTTGCTGTAGGCGTTATCACCGTTGATTTAAAGCATTCACCTTGCATTCTCCACACATACGTATTTTGTTAAAAAACAAATCACCAGATTTCTGGAAGAAGGACATATTTAGCGAAGAGACAAAATTTTATTTTCGACGTTGTAATAGAAGAAAATGTCGAGGCAGCTCGAGCTTCGCGGTTCACAAAAATCGATTTCTTGCAAAATCCTGAGTCGTAGACAAATTTTGAAACCAGATTTGAAATCAGCGTGAAAAAATCTACGAGAAATGATATATAAAATGTTGAAAAAAAAATTTTTCCGCACGTGGTAACGGAGAAACCACATTTTCTTGAAGTTCTACATGTTTAACGAATTTTCTCAAGGTTAAAAAACGTTTGTACCATAATCTCCCTATTTTCCCATATTCTGTCAAGTTTCAGTTTTAATTTAAAAAAATTTCATCGCTCTACCTCATTTCTATCGAAAGTACTTTGATTTTGAATCGAGTTTGGTCGAAAGTTCCCACTGTGCGGCGTTGCCTCTCAGTGGAATGGGTAGGCAAAGGAGAGTGTTCGTGGAGACCCTCTAGGATAGAAATCGCGACTTTACTGTAGGTAGTTTCTATTCCTTGCAACTGATGCAGACAATTTTTATTTTGCATAAAGATCCGCAGTCTATTTATGCCAGAAATGGATGGGTGTAATGCCAAATAATAAAGAGCTTACAAGAATGTAAGAGTATCGATACATTTCTTAGAACTTACAATTAATAAAATCACTAAAGAGAGAAATAAATTCTTACTTGGTTCCTATATCTTGCAATTAATGCATACAATTTTTATTTTGCATAAAGATCCGCAGTGTACTGATAACAATAGAACTGGATGGTTCTTCGAACGATGATAACTGGACTGCGAATCTATATGCACTCACGGCTTCAAAAAAATTTTCGAAAAATGCTAGAAAATAAAACTCTACAGAATTTAGTACAATTTTTATTTATCTCGGATCTATAAAGACTGCTGCCACTGAAAATAACATTTCACATGATTCCACTTTCTTAAAATGTGTCTACAAAAATTGAAAATTGCATAAACATCCGCAGTCTAATGATAACATTCGTCTAATCTGGTGCATCCTCGTCACACATAATCATTTGTTTAATGCGTTAACAACACATTTTGTTCGACACGTGCAGCTGGTAAAAGTAGGTTTAAACTCTTTTGCATTGTAATAGTAGTAACAATTGCATAGTTACACATTCGTCGATATTTCTCTTCAATTCTGGGAATACATTAGCTTTGGCTAACATCTGCATCCTTAATTACACAGATGAGTAGGAATAATAGAATTGATTCGAGTCGTTAATCTTTCAGCAAGATATCGACCACAAGCACATTTCAAAGGTGGCATCTAACAAAAGAGATCAAACAATAGTCACTAAACTAAGAATAGGTGACGCTAACATAACTCGTTCTTTTCTCATCGCTAAATCAAGCCCAACGATTTGTGATACATGCAACATAGAAATCTCCATCGAACATTATTTTAACCCTTAGCACTCGAGTGGTGACTCAGTGCCGTTTTTTTGTTTCTTAAGTTAAACTTTGATTAAACTGTATTAATCAACTGTTATTAAACTGTAACCGTCTTTTTCTTTAGCTACAGCACTATTGTGTTATTTATAGTATGAGTCCATTTATTTTGTTTTCACGAAAACACATCGAACATCATTCTTTTTCTCTCATATTTTTTCCACAGGTTTGTACATGTACCTACTATGTATCTGCGGTTATATACATACATACTGGAGTTCATTGGCTCCGCAGCCATAGAACTCATTTTCCGCTGGACCCTTATTGTTTGAGATATTGAGATAAATTGAAAAATATCCCCAAAAATTGGTGCCAAAGTGTCTCTCCGTCTTTAATGATTGTTTAAACATGTTTAAATGTATTGATATTGGATATGACTGTATTCGGGAAAGTCTACAGAATCTTTTGCCGCGTAAAAAACAATTCAATATCTTTTATAATAACATCACAATATTTGTTTAAATTCGAAAAATATGCTGTTTTCAAAACCATGTTTCTCAAAAACTGTGCGTCTAGGAGAAAAATTAAGGACAGATTCGAAATCAGCGCAAAAAATTCTATAAGAACCACCCAACAGTAATTAGGAAACATAAAAAAAGTTGAAATTTGTTGGACAGTGTTATTTTCGTGCGAATCTCCGCTAGTTCGATTAATATTAGACGTTGTTTGAAACGCCTCGCAGAACATTGTTTAGATCAGGGGTGTACATTCAAAATGTACTTTCTGGAATTTAAAAAGCTGTAAGTGCCAAAATGAAAATTCCGAGGAAAATCCATGTAAAACTTGTAACGTTGTCTTGTAACCAATCGTGTAACCAACTCGAAACTTGTAACTAATCGTCAGGGAACTTGCAGCCTCATTTTAGTACATTGGCGTTGGAACTTACATCCTTTTCTGCGGAAAAAACAATTTTTGAAAAAATGGCACTTGCAGTCTTTTTTAATTCCACTCACTTCAATTAATTATATTTAATATTCCACTCTAGCGAAGTGGTGAATATAAATGTAGTGAGATAATAAAATTTCATTTAAATCCACAAATAGTCATATGTACTACATATTAACACGTTCCGTGCCGAACCGTTTATGCTTGACAATTAAACAAACTTATGTGCTTTTTTCTATGTATACTGCAATTTTTATAATATCTCATTCTTTGCTGGAAATATATTCTACAGCGTTAAACTTGTTAGAAAATATAAGTTCTGGTGACTCTGAGTCACCACTAAAAATTATTGTACCATTATTCAAAATATTGTTTACATTACTAAACTAAATTAAGAATTGTATGAGGTATTATATCAATTTCATATCGATAAAATGAAAAAAGACCATATAGATTGGAATTA
Source organism: Lasioglossum baleicum (assembly GCF_051020765.1). Classification (NCBI taxonomy): domain Eukaryota; kingdom Metazoa; phylum Arthropoda; class Insecta; order Hymenoptera; family Halictidae; genus Lasioglossum; species Lasioglossum baleicum. Next base: position 4,008,547 of record NC_134936.1, on the reverse strand, counting down.
TTCTAGTTAGGAAGAAATTTTTCATTATCGAGTTAAAATAGCTCCGAGTACAAAGGATTAATTCAGTTAAATTTTAAGTGACAAACTCGACATTGTATATGCAATATTTCAATATTTTTAAATTAATTAATAATACAATCTACATAAGTACATATAGTAAATTCGCGAACATTTTAAAGTGGAACACAAAAACATTGCAAAATCTACGCCATAAGCGGCCGTATCATAGTTCCTCTAATTGTAAGAGGTAAGTGAAACAAGTATTCATGGTCATACCGAGCTTATGTATTATAATCATATGATGTCGCAGAAGAGTGACAGCTGTGCAAGTGTTAACCTATTTTGAACTGTAGATCGTGCTGTGAATGCATACAGAGTCCAGTCTCTAAAAATAGAATGAATCTTATTCGAATCAAAACTCTGTTTAATTTTGAAATCGATTGCTGTGGTTTAATGGTTCTACATATAATTGACAGTGCCAATTACTGTATTCCTGCATAAAACTCCCCTATATGTATTAATACAGACGTAGAAAATACAGATGACAACATGTATTTTACCAGTCGGAAATCGGAGTCGAGGCTAATGCCACTTCATTAATTTTTAGTTGCATAAACAAGTATTTTTCTTTGGCAATACAGTCTGGTTGCAAAGGCCTGTACAAAATCAAAGAACCTAATTTTTCTATGAACATTTTCTAGAGTTAATAAAATTAAGTAGATTTGCATTTAGCAATTAATTAAAGCAAATTATACGACTGTGTGTTTAGTTTAAATAGTTTACAATACACGTGTGGATAATTATTGCGTTTTATAATCTGTATATGTAGGTACAATCACTAGACTGCGGATTTTATGCAATTATGGTAAAAATGAGTAGGTACAATTTAAAATAGAATAAAGATTAAGATATTAAATTTATCCTCCTTAAAATTAATACACCAAATTTTTCATTTTGCATGTCTAATTAAGGTAATCACACTTATCATATCCATTTCTTATAATTCGCATGCACTGCTTCAATTTCGTTCTACAACCAATAGCATAGATATTCGCACACCCATTAGACGAGAATAACTTTTTTAAAAACGGACCAAGCCATTTGAATTTTTTGAAATTTTGGGCGAATTAATTAACTGGGATACTAGATGACGTGAGGAAGGAATTTCGAAAAAATTGAAATTCGTCGGAATCATGGAGAAAATACTAAAGGTTATTTTTCAGAATTTCACTTTTTTATGCGAGGTTGTATTTACAATTTAGTTAAATCAGAAAATTTGTTAGTTAGAGGACGAAAATCGTGAAAAATTGCAATTTTTATCTCTAACATCTAATAGCTCACATCAACAATGACTAATTTCAATTAAATTTTAAAATTTTCAGTATACACAGGTCCACACAAAGTTGTAACAAGCAATCTATTGGTTTGTCCTTCGTTTTTACAAGCTACTGAATTTTTTCACAATTTCTTTTGCATGTTATCTTGTAAAGTTTACAAAGTCAAGCAATCCTTCTAACTTCTCGAGAAACATAAAGTCGTTCAATCCTATTCTAAAATGTTATTCTCTTTGAAAGAGTAGACGAATATCTATGCGGGTCGCGCGCGCTGTAAGTTTATGCGCATTTACAAAGAGTGATCAAATTATTATGAACATTTCGAAACTATTATTTATTTGAAGTGTGGTAACAAATGCAATTAATATACATATTATTATGCTCGAACATATTTATTATATGCTTTATTGTCATGTATATATACTAATTATATGATTTATTATTAAATATTATTAAAACTCCACTTCCAGTGATTTGAGTAAACCAATAAAAGCCAGTGGAAAAGAAAGTACTGTTTCAAATGTGTTATGGACTTATGGTCAATTAATATTCGTGTTGATGAATTTTCACATTGGATAAGAAAGTTACACCTTTTCCTACTGTTTTATTGTTTGAAGCTACTTACTTGACAAAATATGAAACAAAATAGTAACCGCGCACATTAAAACGTTTTAAAAGAGAGTATACGTTATTTTAATCATTATTATAAAGAGTAATGTGTTTATAAAGATACTATAATATTTCACAATTAATTCATCTGTGTATCACTAGACTGCGGATTTTATGCATTTATGACAAAAATGAGTAGGTATAATTCAAAACAGCAAAAAGATTAAAATAGTTTAACAATGCCGATATACTATTTTTAACATATAAAAATCGTTAATGAGGAAAATAAATTTTTACTTAGCTCCTATATAGCTTGCAATTGATGTATAAAAGTATAAACATTTTATTTTGCATATAGATCCGCTATCAATTAATCACCCACTGGAGTATGCATACAGATTGTAACAATTTGCAATTCCTACTGTTACTTAAAAAATTTTTAACACTAAATGTACCTATAGCTATACAAGTAAAAGGCATGTAAATGACAAGATTTAATTTATTTAGACTTTGCGCGATTCTTATTGTAATACGTGCTCTAATAAAGATGCCAGTTAAATCATTAACTATAAAAGAATCTTTATAATTCCACACAATAATTGTAAAATAAAAATCTAGAACCGGTCATTTAACCAGTTCTGGTAGGTTTAGTGTTAATATCTTTATCATTCTTGTATTCGAATACACACATTCGCAGTTTCTTACACGTTCAAGGTTGCTACCGAATGCGATCAAAAAGTGTACGTGTTAGCTATTACGAAGTGGGACGAATAACTGTCTTATAAGAAATCTTACAATATATGTACTGTCGATCACATAAAGCAAGAACGAATTTAAATGACTAATTACCAAGGTTGTGCTAATTCAAATACATTGTAATTGCATTGCATAATTCGAACCTTTCACTTCATTTAATTGCTAATTAAATAAAATACAATGTAATTGAAATGCAATGTAATTTATAGACAGCGGATTTTATGCATTTATGACAAAAATGGGTAGGTGTAATTTGAAATAGTAAAAACATCACAAGAATTTTAAAATACTATTACATTCTTCTCAACCTGTTAAATGTATTAAGAACGAAAGAGAGAAAATAAACTCCTGTTTCGCTCCAGCTTTTTTTGCAATTCAAGTACGACATTTTTATTTTGCATAAAGATCCGCTGTCTAGTCATCGAAATAAAATGTAATTAAAATACTATGAAATGTAAATTCCTCAATGTGTACGTACATTACTCGCTTAATGTGAAATATCTTTCATTTTCTATTCGTGTTAAAGTTTAAATATGGGCCACATAAAAAAGTTGTAAAAACAACAACTTTTAGTATTTTCTTTGTAATTCCGACCGAGTGCAATGTTTACAAAATTTCTTCCTGGCGTGGTGTGTAACAGCAAACTAATTTTTCGAACATCTCAAAGAAATCCAAGTCGCATGGTTCAATATTAGAAAAGTCATTGTCTCGTTAAGAGTTAAGAGTTAAAGAGTGTCGAAATATTAACGGGGGCCATTGTATGGTCGGAGGGTGTAAGAACGTAAAATAATACATTACTTCGTGACAGAGTCGTGCTAATTTAAATACATTATAATTGAATTAAATTAGAATTCAATTTAATTGCTAATTACGCGAATCATGAGTGTAATTGAGATACAATGTCATTGAAATAAAATATAATCGAAATAAAATGTAATTGAAATACAGTATAATGCAAATTACTCAATGTGTACATTACTCCTTTAATGTGAAAAATATCTTTCATTTTTATCCGACTTTCTTCCGTTTCGCATTCACAGACAACTCAATTTTATGTTTATGAGGATGTTGTCTTATGCGACGATGACCAACTTTCGAAAATGCGGCAATCTTAGGGACAAAATGTTTAAACAATGAGTATCCATAAAAATTAATATGACCGCATAAGTGATTAGTGCCACATGTAGAATGTTCTTGTTTTAGGTCTATCCTATTAAATAGTGTTACTTCTTTTTCTGTAGTAATTTGGTCCTATATCTTTCTACAATAAATATTTTTTTTCTAAAACGAACGTAATAAACAAGTTCATTTTTTATCACTAGACTGCGGATGTTTATGCACAAGTGTTAATTTTTCTAGGCGAATTGTAAGAAAGTGGAATCATGTAATATCTCATTTTCAGTAGTAGTAGTCTGCGGTTCGAAAATGACTAAATTCTCTGGAATTTTATATTCTAGCAGTTTTTTTGAACATTTTCAGAAGCCATGAATGCATAAAGATCCGCAGTCCATTGATCATACAATATGAATTTACGAATAATACCATGTTCATCATTGATACTAATCTTCTTCTTTCTCTACTTTTTATTCTTCTTATATTGAGTTGGAAAGAAAGTTCGTAGCAATTTCGAATTAAGAATCGAAGATAAAATTAAGGTAATAATTCATATGTATATTGAATAACATGAGAAGTTACCTCGAAAATGGCAAAAAGCAATAGAACAGAATGGAAAATATGTTATTGAATAAATCTTTCTATGAATAAATATCTGAATTTTAACTTTCAATTTTAATTTACAAACGCTACGAACTTTCGTTCTAACCCAATACATAATTTATAATTACACTGTACTTTGTAATTGTATTTCAATTGTAAAAGAGAAAGTACATTGTAATTTAATTGAATAAGAGCGACTGAATTTAACAACTACATTTTAATTTAATTGAATGAAGCGACTAAATTTCGAATTACAAAATAATTGAATGCAATGTAATTGAATTACTTTGTAATGATAATTCCTGAAGTAATTCAATTGTAATTCAACAGAAATTTTCTAATTATTAAAGCAGAGTGTGCTCGCAAGGCATAAAATTAAATTCGGTTAACCGAGAGTTATTTTAATAATGGAGGTATTATTTCAAACACGCTGTTTCTCGCATCGCTTATTGTTAAAGTAATAGTGAATTATAAATGCACAAAGGCTGCACGGAGGATGCGCCAGAAGTGAATGCGTTTGAGGAAATTGCATAAGTATAAAAGATGCATGTGTCATACCAGGTTCGGATTGGGTATGCAAGGGGAATGCATTTGGGACTGCATCCTTTGTCGTCTATTGCGAACCTTTTTGTCCTCTTAGCAGTCATTCTCACCATTGCATTGTAAAGGTTCTTGTAATGATTCATACACTTGTTAGTAATAATATATATAATTTCATTATGAACATTTTAGTTTTTATCCTATCGTGGTTATTTCACATGATTTCCACTGCTTTATTATTCGGAAACAATCAAAATATTTTCATTATATAATATTAAAATTTTGTATAAAATTCATTTAAATTTGACACCTTCAGTTTATTTAAGAATATAATATTTAAGAATTCTAATATTATATTCAATTATATAATTAGATCCTTTTTTCATATAATTATTAATTATTATACATTATTTAATATTTAAGAACTTAATTTATTATTAATATTTATTATTTCGAATAATCTTATTTTCACCTTGAAGATTCCATCAAGATTTGAATAATCTTATTTTAATCTTAAAGATTCAATCAAGATTTGAATAATCTTTTAATGTTATCTTACCACACAGCTGCTCCGTTTCAAAGAAGATACTTATGTATAAATTCAAGTAGCTCACTCTCCATGATATTGCCTTTCTATTATTACATAAATTTAAGCCACGAAGCAATAAACTTCACTTGGAAAATAAGGAACTGATAACTGTTAAATAACAGTACTATAGGTTCCAATCATACTGAGTTGGGCAAAAATGTTATCGAAATAAAAATTTCGAATCCAGTGGTTTTTTACCAAATGGAAATTTTTATTTAAATCGACAATTTCTGTCTAATTGAGAATGAGAAATTTAATGTTCAAATACTTTTTGGATCCGGTGTCTATGATTGCAGAGTTGGGCAAAAATTTTTATTTAAATAAAATAAAAATAACTTATAATATAATTTATAATATAATTTATTTTATTTGAATAAAAATTTTTGGCTAACTCTGCAATCATAAACACCGGATCCTAAATGTATTAGAACATCAAATTTCCCATTCTCGAGAAATTGCCGATATTCGAACAAAGTTTTCCAAAGATAGAAAAGTCATGATTTCAAATTTTAACACAAGTACAATTGTATTATGATACTATACTATTTTTTTAACGAAATTATCAAAGCTTGACAACGGAAGAGAAGTAAATAAAATACGATCAATCAGCAAGAAGTTCATTATTTACTGTTATTTTTAGTGTATTGTTATAATTATTACTATTTACTGTTAGTGTTGTTACTATTATTTACGAGTGTTATTATTGTTACTGTGCACTATTATTTGGTACCGCGACAATGCGACAGTTAAACAAGTTAACGGATTTTGAAAAAGGCCAAATAATGGCACTTTCCTCCATAGGAAAAAGTAAAATAGAAATAGCCAGGGCATTAAAGCGATCGGATTATGTTGTTCGAAATTTTCTGGCGAATCCAGAAACATCGGATTAATCGGAGTAATAACAATAACACTCGTAAATAATAGTAATAACAATAAGAGTGCTAATAATTGCAACAATGCACTAACAATAACAATAAATAATAAGGAACAAATAATTACACACGTTAATCTCCAAGTTTTTGCTGATTGATCGTATTCTATTTACTTCTCTTCCGTTTTCGTTTTCAAACAACCAATTCTACGGCTATCTTCATGCTGAGTTGGAAACAACTAGAAAAGCAAGTGCCCTTTTTCACATTTTGGAGAAAAATTCTTCCCTGCACTGCCATATATGAATAGTTTTAGAAGTAATCATAATTTTCAAAGTGTTTTAAACATTCGATAAAAAAAGTCAATCGAAGATTCATTAGAGGATACGGTTTTGTTAAAATAATGGTGTGCGTCTAAACTTCTGATACGCACTGCATACTATCTCTTGTTAGAAGCAGAGGTGGGCATTATATGTATGCGAAACAAACATTGCAAATGCTATTTCATATTTTAGATTTTATTTTGCCTAAAGAAAATAGTATTTTAAATAAGATATACAATTTCGAAAATAAAATATTTCTATTTTAACAACCAGAAACATGAAATAAAATATTTTACTTTTTGCATTGTTGTAATACTCTGAGAAACCGCATAAACGTACAGTCTACCTTATCGTTAAGAAACGATTTACACTCATAAATTATTGAATTCGAACCATTATTTTCAGCAATAATATTTAAAATTGAAAATAAAGACAAAATATAAATATTTTCAATATTCTTCAAATAAAATACTAGTTTCAAAAATTACTGCATCAAATAAATTATTTTATTTTCAAAAATTACTGCAACAAATAAATTATTTTGTTTTCAAAAATTACTGCATCAAATAAATTATTTTATTTTCAAAGTTGTACACATACTTTAAAATAAATAGGATTATATATACATATATATATATATTTTTTTACTATTTACTGTTTAAAATACTATTTTCCCCAACTCTGCTTAGAAGACACTGAGGAACAAATCCAGTACCAGTACATCCTTCCTGAGTAGTAAAGTTGGTTAAAAGGCGTGTGTGCCAATAGAATTTTTAACTGCAGTAAGTGGCATTGTGTTATGGTAATGTATTCTTGTAATTATCATATCTTCGTTAGTCATTAACCTCAGAAAGACTAAGACACGAGTTTGAGCAATTTATCTTCACGCATGACCATCTATTTCCGACGTTTCTTTCAAAAATTATGTCTTTATTAAACTAACAACAATTTTTTCGAGACACAAAAAAGACATACTCGCGTTTAATAACTACGCTGCGGATCTTTATGCAAAATAAAAAGTGTTTGCATCGATTGCAAGACACAGGAGCCAAATAGAAATTTCATTCTTCTTTGTTTAAATTGGATGCGCTCATTTTTATTACTATGATACGAGCTAGAAACTTAAAACCTCCTTCCTAATTTTCTTCTAGTTAATGCTGGCAAGAAATTTTCACTATTAACTTTATTGAGTTAACTTGATTGAGTTAATTTGTCATTCGTGTTTATTGTTATGGGGACCCTTAATTTTCTTCATAATTCGATGAATTATGATTTGAACGTGACTTGAACGTGTCATAATATGCATATTGGAATGAACTATACAGGATGTCTTAAGTGTGACCTCTAGAATATATCTTCTTTAATTTTGATAAAGCAAAAAATTTTTTGTGTATGTAGTTGGAATACTATAAACTGGCCAGTATCCTACAGCTTTTTTTTAGAATTTCTAGGAAGTGTCATTCTACAGCTAACACCTAATAAACTGATACAGTAAATAAAAGTAAGACATTGAAAATTTCATGAACAATCCATCTCGATATTCTTTGTGCTACAAGAGACACTCGCAAAACTTATTACATACTTTTCACAAACGATATTTATATTTGACCTTCATCTTCGGAGTTCAAGGTCATTATAAGGTCATTTCACAGTACATCTTTTTTGTGAGCTTTAAAATATATGTAGTTGTATTTTAAAAAAGACGCTGATTCAAACTACGACAGAAATCAACGTTTGATAAAACAAGTTCATACCATTTAAATTACACATAGAAAATTTTTTACTTTTTCAAACTTAAAGAAGATATTCGGTTACATTAATTATGATAAAATTTTTATTATATTATCTAAATTTTACTACTATGTTTTGACAAAACTATGTTTACTAGAATGTTACACTTGTCTTACGTTATATCGTTATACATATATTACGTTATACATATAACAAAATTTAGTGTCATGGTTTTGGCAGATGGTTGTACACCTTCGGATCGGTGGAGATTTGTTAAAAGAAATTGCCGAAAAATTGACTGTAACCATGAAATTCAAGGTCGAATTTTTTTATGCTTGTATCGCATTCTACTCACCATGGAGACCAAACTTGTCGAAGGAACCATAGGTCGCAACTCAACCGTTTTCTTATAACAGAATGTTAAATGTATTAACGTCGTCTTCCGTTCCTTGAGTTGAGAATCATCATGGTTTATGGCTGTTAACAATCGTCCTTGAACAGCGGCTTCGATTTAACCACCATTATTTTGTAAACGGAACGAATGTAAACAAAAATAAAGGACAGTAAAAATCACAACTTTCAGATGGCCACTGCCAATAATCAAATTCTTTGGGATGGAGCAAATTAAATGATTTGAGTATTTTATCCATAGAGCGCACGCGCGCGCTTATTTAATAACTTAAATACGTGTGATGTTATTCATCAATTTGCAAAAGACAAAGCAAGGAAAATAAATACATAAGTTACTTTTGTTTGTTTTTTTACTATAAAGTTTGTTTTTGTTCATATAGGTTTTTTTTTAATTTTGTATGAATTTTATGTTTTTGTTTAGTGCAATGCTAATAAATTGACTTTTTCTAGTTCGGATACTTTTGTATAACTTTTCCGGTCACTCCGCTCCCGCTAGCCATTCCGTGTATATTCTTATGAAGAGGGGCACATTATTAACTTCCCGATTTTATAGGGAAGTTATTGTAATGACCCCGAAAATCGAAAATCGATTTTTTAGCAGATCTTCACGTTTTATGGTCATTGCAGTCATTTTACACTATTTTCAGCAAAATGTTCGTGTGTTTGTGTGTGTGTGAGCGCGCGCGTATGTCCGTTTGTATGTTATCAAATTTTGCGTTAACGTTTTCAGAAAAAGTAACAACGCGATCAGGATGATGAATGATGCAATCGATGTGCCCCGCTGTCACTTAGAGCTGATTAGATTTTGGTCCATTTTGGTCAAGCAGTTTTTTATTTTTTTAGTTTTTTTCGGAAGAAGTTCCTTCAACAATGCAATTTATACGAGAGAACGGAAAGTTTCCACCGAAGAAACAAACGTAATTACACAACAAATTTTTTTTTTCATTTTTTCAAAATTAAAAAATAAATTTTTTTAGTTTAAAAAAAAATTTTTTTTTGTACCTTATGCTAATGTTTCCGCTTACAATAATCAAAAATTATCCCAATGCAAGAGTGAGTTAATCATCTCTACTTCCAAGAATACATTTTCAAAGAATATCGATGAAAGTACAAAAAAAATTTATATTACAATCTTTAAAAAAACAATCAGTTCAAAACTAATTATTAACTGAGATTAAATTGAAAATTAATATAAACTATATGATAATTATTAATAACATTGATGTTGAAAACGGATTGGTTAGTGGAGCACACACACACACATGCGGAATATTAAAATTTATTACTTTTCAAGAAAATAATAAAATTCCGTCTATATTGTGGTTAGATTTTCAATTGGCCAGAGTAGGAGTGAAAGTAAGAACTCGTTATCGTGATTACATGAAAAATGCAAATATTGATCAAAATTTAACACCAATAATAAAAATATCGAATAAAGTAAATATATCGAGTGAGGAAAAATATCAAATCACACGTAGTCAATTTCCAGTGGTTCCTGCTGAAGCGATTACGATTCATAAAAGTCAGGGACAAACATACGAGAAAGTATGTTTGGATTTTAAAAAATCAGAAAGGCGAACTTTACAAATGTTGTATGTAGCACTGAGCAGAGTTTCAAAATTGAGCGCGGTTTATATATTTTGAGACAATTTAAATTAACAGTATCGAAGAAAACCAAGATCAATACTACAAACCCGGATAATGATGAATTGTATCGTTTGCGAAAAACTAATTAAGACAATTTATTTTGCAACATTAGTATGCTATAACAAGGAACCAAGCGAGCAACGAGCCTACGATGTTGGTTTAATGCGACGCCATATAGCAAACATTTTGATAAGTAGAAAACTATTGAATTTCCCTGAAAACGTATAATCTTCTTAAAATGTACACTTAATAATGATAATAATATACTACAACTAACTAATCGGGAAGTTCTTTGTGTGACTCTTGGAGAGTCACACACCAAATAACATCCGTACCACTAACCCTCTCGCGAGCTCGCAAAGCGAGCGAGCTACGACAAACCTACTTGCGAAGCTCGCGAAGCGAGCGAGCAACAACACCCCTCCAGTTTTTAGTAGCCCACGGGCGCCGAATATCTTAGGACGGCCCTGCGCAAGTAAATATGCTTTCTATGTGGCCCAGATATTAAAGACCTGTCAATTATATTCGATTTTATTAAGCGATGTGCAATTAAAATTTAATTTCACTAAAGTAGTGTATCCACAAGTAGAAGCTATATGTATAAACTAGTTTTAGCTTAAGTTAAGTTGAGTTGCGCATTACGCTGTTATGTAATATGTTAATATGTTCATGTATTGTGTATGTGCTACATAAACCATACTTGCATTACAGCATTAAATAAATAATAATAAAGATCCAAAGCCTAGTTAATGCATATTCAAATATAAGAATTTTCGATATTTGGAACGTTAATACAAGAATACTGGAACGTTACTAACAAGTTCCCGTCAAACAAAATCGACTAAATTCGAATGTTACGCCTAACTTTAAGCTGTAATAAACAGCAACGTAGGTCCTACAAAGTAAAATGTTTGAACGTCAAAATTGTTATCAGAAATATGTAGAATTAAACTTCCTTTTGTGTATCCAGACTCTTTGTTTGTTTCATTGTTTTAAATATACTATGATACTTCCTCCGTCCTATAATAATATAGCAGCAAGTTAATATTTAAACGGGAATCATTGGCGAATGCAACAGTAAGTTATGTTGTAGCGCAAAATTGCGAAGCCTTCAATCAAAATCAATGTTTCACGACATCTGTTATTTGTTTTGACACATCTTTCAATTTTTAGGTTAACCTAATTATTACGAATTATAACTACTTTTCTAGTATCATCCGCTGGTCGAAATCAATTGTTTTATTTCAGTTGAATATCAACCCATTGTAAAAGTAAGATGAAAAGAAACAAGTTATGCTGGAAGCGATGAAGAACGATGGCTCCAATAATAATTTCAAGCTCTCGCAGTGGGAGTCCCGCATATAGGGAAAGCAAAGCTTCGCAGCCAAGGGATCCTACCTACAAGTTTAAAAAGCAGTAACAAAATTATTAGAAAATCCAGAAACTATCTGAACACGCAAAATAAAAATTAGGAGTAATATTTTAAATTCATTGTTTAATGTAATCCAGTTTCTTGATAATAAATGTTGCGTTCTATATTGTATACCGTCTTTTGCCACTATTAGGATATTATGGGACAAATTAGATGAACTGCTACTATTATTTTGGGACAGAGGGAGTATCAATTTTCTATTCCCTTTTGTAGTTTTCTCGCTTCCATTATTTTATAAGATGGAAAATCAAATTTCAGTTTATACAAATTCTGGTAGTTATCGTACGTAATACTATTTAAGCTTTCTTTGTCCGTCGTTGGATTTTTAAATGAGAAATTCTTGTCCATCGAAATTGTTTTAAACTTGGAATAACGTTATCGGCGCACGGTTCGATCAAATACTACACTAAATAGCTATTTTTGTAGGAAACCTCAAACGTTTCAATTTGGATGTGAATCTGATACGTCATAAGACCACGTTTGCTATAGAATTGCTTTCTATAAGATGAAAAGAAAGGTGTGTTTCGTCCTAGACCCGCTAGAGGACTCGTCAGTAAGGGTATCTAGCGGGCCCTGCCTTAGACACTAGTGTCTGAAGACTTTTTGAGGAACGTTATTAATATACTAATTGGTGACAGTTCAGTAACTTGCGAGAAAGTTATTCGACAATTTTGTCCATCTTTCGCACGGTGTCGAAACTAGGCCTTCTCGAGTAAGATGTATTTGTATTTTTAATCGTTAACTATTTTGTAATATTCATAGAGCTGTCTAGCTTTAATTCGTCGACTGCACGACTCTTCGGAGAATGGACTCTATGACTTTCGTTTGCGTGTAATCGAGGTTGTCGATCATTCGTTGCAATCGAGACCGGGAAGGACTGAATGACTTATGGGATCAGAAATTAAAAATTATAATGGCGCCGTTCGCGTATTGCGTAGGTCGTTGAGAGTGTCACGCGTGACGTGGGAGCGTATGTACGCACAGGTATGTCGGAGAAAATACGACGGAAACACGTACTGGATTCGGCCGCAACCACCATCGCATCCTAGAGAAAGAATGAAAGGGAAGGAGTCGCTCGAGGATGGAAAGCATCGCAAAGGAGAACACAGCATACAAACTATGTATAAATATAATCATTTTTCTAACATGTATGCTCGTTTTACCCTGTATATTCCGACGAGAAACCGCGTTGCAGTATATGTATTGGGTATGAGAATAAGTTTCCGCCCCTTTTTGTTGAAAAGAAGCGTATAAACAATTCCCATAGCGTGAAAACGTTTTCCAACAGTAGATTGATCGACGTTTAATTCAATTGACAGTTCTGCAAGTGTTTGACGTGGATTTCCATCAAGTAATGCTGGCAAATCTGAATCTTCGAATTTTTTGGCACGCCATCGCAATTTTTGTCCCTTACGTCAAAATCATGGGTTTTAAACCGCCGAAACCATTCTTTACAACTTGTATTTGATGGAGCATCGTCCCCGTAAATATATAATAAGTATAATATAGTAAATATACATTACACGTTTCTTTAAAACAAAATAATGCAACATGACTTCCCGCAAATGCTGCTTACTTGGAACAAAAGTCGACATTTTTCACGCGAAAAATTGACTGCTGGTTCACGCTCGAAACAATTACCACTAACTGCGTTTTGAAGCTTACAATTAGACATAGACCTTTCAAAAACATGTACTACGTTCCATCAAATACGCGATCGGTACTTAAGTACAACGAGACATCTGTCAAAAGGGCGGAAACTTATTCCCATACCCAATATTAAATAACTTACTAAGTTCTGGAAAAATGTCTATTGAGATTCTTTCGTTAGCAAACGGTATTACAGTACATTGCGTATCAGAAGTTTAGACTCACCCCATTATTTTAACAACAACGTATATTCAAATTTGCCATGATATTCCAAAATGGTGTGCGTTTATCAATTCAAAAAAATATGAAACAGTACCGTAGAACGTGTCGCTTAAAGGTGGATATTACGGCAAAATGCTTCATTTTAACGTTAAAAACTCGGCATTTTTACAAGCTTTATAACTAGACTGCGGATTTTATGCATTTATGACAAAAATGGGTATGTACAATTTAAAACAGTGGACCTAAGAAACAGCTTCAAGGCCACCAGTGAATAAGTTTCACGTTAATGAGATAATTAAAAGAAGAAAGAAATTTTTATTTGGCTTCTGTGTCTTGCAATCAATGTAAACAGTTTTTATTTTTCATAAAGATCCGCAGTCTATTTATAACTGTTTCCACGATTCACGATAAAAGATATTGGACTATCAATGACAAAATAATAGTATTTCTTCAACTTGTTAGTTGGTTGTAACAGGTTCTTCTTTATTATCATTAAAATATCGTATTAGATGTGTAAATAAATTCGGTGTACTTCTCTGGAGATATTTAGCTTTTATTCGTAAAGGAAATATACAGGATTGTGTTTCGACGTACACATATTCACCATCATTTTGTAGTATTTTTCGTATGTACAGTGTGTACCAGAAGTTTAGACGCCTGATATTTAGATGATAGAAATTTCCCAATAGATGTCGAGCTGTATGAAACATGAGAAGAAAAAAATGTGAAAAACAATACAAAGCATAACAATTTATTATTATCTCATTTGTTCTACAACCCAGAGATTTTTCCAATAAAACCAGAGCCTGGAGATTTGTTACAAACCTGGAGTCCCCGGGTGAAAATTGGAGAGATGGCAACCCTATTCATGGGGGACTCAACAACCAAGCTTTTGAATTTCACCTCACTTTTTAAGGTGTAGAGTCCTGAAAAGCGACATTTTAAAACGTCACCAAGAATAAATGATTACATAGTACATAGGCTGCTGTCTTCGAAATTTCACATATGTACTAATATTTTTCTCGCAGTCACTAATTCTTGTCCTTATTATATATATAATCTTCCTCTTATTAATGATTGTCAAATATTATAGGTTTTTCACTCCATTCATAAAGTATAAATTCATAAAGTATAGAAATATAATTAAATATAAAGTTATGACCGATCGAATGAAAAAGGCACCGAACTTATTGGCACACCTAATATTTACATACCCAAAATGGCCTTTACCAGCGACCTTTAGATTTTCACAAAATGCAAGTTCCGGGAATCCTTAGAACACTGCGGAAAACTTAGAGTCACAAATCTCGTTAGACGAAGTCAATCTGAGCGTGAATTAACGTAACTAAGTCAGGGGCATTCAGCGTATCGAATTGGTAATTATAGTGCATACACCACATTAGGTTGTCCCAAAAGTGTGTTTCCTATTAAATTAATGAACACCGTGCGAATTCAGAATAGTTTTTGGATGCAAATAAACGATACGGTTAAGTAAGCGAAAGTTTAGGGAAAAGTAAAAGTTTAACAAAAAGATGATCGCCCTGTTTGAATATGCTCACATTGTCTAACAACTTCAAGCACGCGTATTACGAAAAACAGTTGCTGAATTTTTTCAAAATTTTAGAAAAAATTAGTTAGAACCACTCCTTGTCGCATTTTTTAATTAATACGTAAGAAAGGGAGTTCCACGCGTTATTACAATTCTTCGTTTTAACCACTCATGTCTCATAATTCAATCATTTTGTGAAAATTTAATATTGCTATTACGTTGTAACTACGCTGTATGTAAATGTGCATCAGTCAAATGTATGTTTCAATTTCGTCATTTTGCAAATTAATTTCACCCATCAAGAATATTTAAAATTAATTATTTATTTATTTAGACACTCGTGAACGGTGGGTTTCAATACGCATCAATAAATACATATATTAATCAGAAAATGGCTGCAATGAATATACATATCTACAGTTTTCATACATTCCAAAGTTAATGAATTGATAATTACTTTTAAATAAGTATTTGATGTACATCTTTGCAATAAATAAAATTAAAAATTTCTTAACAATTAATTAACATTTGATTCGATTTTATTTTACAAAAACTTGTTTCAAAATACTTTATTTGTAAAAGGGTGAAATTGATTTGTAAAAGGATGAAATTGATTTGCAAAGAGGTGAAATTGATTTGCAAAAGGGTGTATTTGACCTATGAGAGGGTGAATTTGGAGTGCAGAACCTGTAACATTTGGAAATCATTAATAAGGAAGATTACTAAGGACAAGAATTAGTGAATGCGAGAAAAATATGTAAAGTAGTAAGCAAGTACGTTTTGCAATGAATGTTTGCTCTTCAGTAACTTCTGCACAACTGACAAATATGAAACTGCTATTTGTGCAATAATTTTGTTCCGCTTGTGGGCCCCAATATTTACGTTTTCATTTCGAAAATTCTATTCAAGTAAATATCGTGGATATTCAGTACATAGTATGTACAGGCGTGTCAGAATATGTTGACATATTAAAATATTCATTTTCTTCAGTTTAATGTACCAAATGAGGAAAAATAGACGATGTGCTATCTTTCTGTCCCGGAATGTATGTACACTTCCAGAGGACAGTGTAAGTCGACGGTATTTA
Source organism: Lasioglossum baleicum (assembly GCF_051020765.1). Taxonomy (NCBI): domain Eukaryota; kingdom Metazoa; phylum Arthropoda; class Insecta; order Hymenoptera; family Halictidae; genus Lasioglossum; species Lasioglossum baleicum. The sequence goes on along the minus strand of NC_134936.1, from coordinate 3,992,082 downwards.
TTTGCGACGAACCGTCAAACTTTGAATCAGGTTGCGTGCAAACGAACAGACACGGATTTAAGAGCGTGTAAATGACGTTAGAAAGTTGCGAAAGAAGTGGCTGACTCATCTGTACTGTGTTTTTTTCAACGTTGCGGAACAATTCCGGAGTGTAAATACGTAGTGCTCCAGTGGTTCCTACCGCTCGCATTTAGACAGCGTACACTTCGAGCGGTAAAAATTATTTGGTTACTTGATACGCAGGAACGTAGGTGTATCGTAATCGTTAACGAAATATTTGTTGCCTTCAAAATTACTTACGGTTTGTAAATTCGGATATAAGGAAAAGAATAATATTTATTAAGAAAATATGTATCCAATCAGTTAGAGGTAAAAGTTATCATGCTATGGAAGTGGCTGAGCTTTGTTAACCTTCGCAAGGTAATGTGGGGTCTCGGAGACCCTAGCGTCAGATTTTTGAAAAGAATTGTTATGTGAATAAAATTAAATCTGTTTGTTTACTTTTTATCCTGTGTTATTTTTGATCCCAAATTTATTAAAAAAGAGGCTATTTGTGAAATTCATTTGTCGGAGTCTAAGAAACCCCACCTTACTATGTATTTATGTGTTATTACCACGTTTTTATTATCTCGCTATCTTGTCTGTCTGTTTGTTCGGTACAAATTTTGGTTAAATTCATCAAAATCGATTAACGTGCCGAAGAGCTACAAGTGGTTAAATGTGGTGAAGAACATAGTTTTCCGCGACCTTTGGTCAGTTTCTGTTTAAAATCCACAGATTCATACATCTTTCGATGCGTATTGTTTTTTTTCTGCGTCAACCGATTTATTTTCAGCACGTGTATAATTAACATACGAAACGTATATTTTAAATTTTCATTACGAGCTCTAATAAAAAAGTTACAACTGGTGCCTCTATTACTTTCTCATGTAATTCTTAGCAATTGTAATTTTTTCAAAATCTTTTTACATGTTATTTGGTAAATCAATTTTTCTAATTGCTCAAAAAAAGTCAGGTGGTTTGGTCCGATCATAAAACAATTATTTATACTGTTTTAAAATGCGTTCAAATACTTTCGTGATTCACTGAATGTACTTGCCGGTAAGTTCTTCCTCTTCGATTTTTGAGAAAAAATCACAATGAAACTTCCCATTTTTGTCGCGTGTCGGAGGCTGATCGTATTTGTCGACCGGACCGACCAGTTACGGTATTCGAATTCGTGAGCGTAGCATCGCCGTAGAAAGGAAGTTAAACGTATGCAGTTACACACAGAAAGGTACCGTTGTAATCTCTGCTGATAAATATCTCCGGCCGTGTCCAGCGAATTCGAGGATTCGACCGAAGCGACGCGCGTACAATTTCTTTTTTCTCTGCTGTCGTCCTTGGAACTGCGTGAAATATTCCGGGGAAAATTGTCTCGCGAGCGCGAAGTAACATTTGTTTGCTCCGAGAGCATGAAACATAAACAGCTTGGTATAAAATTGAATTTCTCACATTCGTGCACAAATACTGAAGGGTGTTCAGAGTTCCCTCCCTGATAAACTGCGCAAACTTGATCTACGAATGAAAGTGTAACAGGAAAATCTTCTATGACGTTTCGTCTGGTAACGTCTTCTTTAAAAAGACGCAAATCATAATTGTTGTAGGCTGTGAACCACGATAATATTCGAACACTTTTAAAAGGACGATAGCTTTTTTAATATCAGATCATAGAATTTGTATTTTTTTGAGAAGTTAGAACAATTAATTTTCTGCGTGATGGAAAAAAGGAATTTTGAAAAAATTGGAATTGATCGGAATTACAAAGAAGATAATAAAAACTGTTGTTTACAACTCTTTCATGTGGGCGAATGTTGAAAATTTAAACACTACATTTTGTAAACCTGTGTCATGTATACATACTCTGAAAATTTCATCAAAATCTGTAGATGTGGAAAGAAACTACTGGCATTGTAAGATATTATATGTAAAAATCCTTAAGATTTCTTTCAGTTATAGGCTGAAAATCGTGAAAAACTGCAATGTTCACCGTTTTTAAAAGTTTGTGCTTATTGCAACGTTGACCGACTTTGACGAAATTTTCAGAATATGTATAAATCCTACACAGATCTACAGAATATATTTTTGAAATTTTCAATATAGGCCCCCATAAAAAACAAAAACTCCTAGTGTTTTCTTTGTAATTTCTACTAATTACAATTTTTTCGAAAATTTCTTTTTCACGGCTTGTAGTAAGCTAATTGCTCCAACTACTCAAAAAACATCCAAGTCGCGCGCGCATATGATTTGACATTGATAATGTTATCGTCCTTTTAAAAGTGTCCGAATATTACTGTGGTTCACTGTACGAGACTGGTAACAGCGGATATTTTACTGGGAAATATTTTGAAATGGAACATCGCTATATGTACAGTGAAATTCCGATAGTCCGATATCGAATATTTCGACACACCCGATATTCTGACGCGCAACTGCGTTTCAGCACTCTTAGTTGTAGAGACATCGTTTTAAATTACGGAATACAACAAAAAGTTCCTTATTTACTGTTGTTGTTAATGTACTGTTATAATTATTAGTACTGTTATTGTTATTACTATTACTTACGAGTGTTATTATTGTTACTGTGCACTATTATTTGGTACCGCGACAATGGGAAAGTTAAACAAGTTGACGGATTTTGAAAAAGGCCAAATAATGGCACTTTCCTCCATAGGAGAAAGTAAAATAGAAATAGCCATGACCTTAAAGCGATGGGATCATGTTGTTCGAAATTTTCTGGCGAGTCCAGAAACATATGGGAAGACAAAAAGGTATATATTTTCTCCTGTTTGTAAAATGAATAAATGAATAAATGAAACTTTGATGAAGTGCGTCTAAACTTCTGATTTTCCAAATCATTTAACTTATTTAACTTTCCCATTGTCGCGGTACCAACCAATAGTGCACATAACAATAATAACACTGGTAAATAATATTAATAACAATAACAGTACTAATAATTATAACAATACATTAACAATAACCGCAAATAATAAGGAACAAATAATTATACACGTTAATCTCTAAGCTTTTGCTGATTGATCGTATTCTATTTACTCCTCTTCCGTTTCAGTTTTTACACAACCAATTCTACGGCAATCTTCACGCTGAGTCTCTTAATACTTTACTAACTTCACTCTTATAATGAATATAGCCACTGGTGTACGATATGAAGTTAGAAACAACAAGAAAAGCAAGGGCCCTTTTTCATATTTACGCTAAAAATTCTTTAGCAGTGCTACATGTGAATAGTTTTAGTAGCACAGCATTGTACCGTTAAATGTCCGAAATATCTGGTCGGTAAGTGTCCCAGAACTATCCCCGCTTCTGCGGGGTGTACCCCCTTGAGGGGCCAGGAAGTTCGAGAGGCCTCGGTCGCCGAGAAGTATGACCACATACGGCTCGGGTATATCGGTGAGACCACACCATTCCAAATGACAAAACTTCTTTATTTTTTATTATTTTTCTAATGCAAAGTGATACCAAATATGATATAATTGCGATGATATTTACTTGTGTAATGGACGATGAAAGTTTCGAACGCAAGGAGGAACAACGTATGGGGGAAGTTCTTTGAATGTGACGGCGCGCTGCGACTCTCCGCGCCTCTTTCTTTCCCATACGCTGTCCTTCTTTGCGTCGAAAACCTTCATCGTTCATTACACAAGTCAATATCATCGGAATTATAACATATTTGGTATCATGTTGCATTAGAAAAATGCCACGAATATACGGTGGTCAAAGTCCCATTAATAAATAATGGAAAATAAAGAAGTTTTGGATTATAGTTATGTTTTACACTTCTCGGCGACCGAGTTCTCTCGAGCCCCGCTGTCGTCCTCTACGTTCGGCAAAAGTCAAAGAATAGTATCCCTGGCGGATAATTGTCCCTGGACAGTCCCGTGTTGGGGACAATTATTATCGATAAAATACTGTAATCATAATTTTTCAAAGTATTCTAAACATACGATACAAAAAATCAATCGAAGATTCATCAGAGGATATGTTGTTGTTAAAATAATAGGGTGTGTCTAAACTTCTGATACGCAGTGTATACATATGTATGTACATACATCAAACGATACTAATGTCAGAGGCATGTCAAATTTGGAAGATTATTTTTAGACGACTGGTTGTGTGGAGAACGCAAATACGTAGTACAGTAAAGATTCGTATGCTCTGCACTGGAGGGGTCATTCGTCTCACTTAGATCGTGCACTTCCCGGTTTTCATAGATCAAACATTTTCTTTATTTTGAAAACTAACTATCTCTATAGTTTAGTTCACTGTTTCATATTTTCTTGAATTGATAAACGCACACTATTTTGAAATATCACGGTATACTTGAATATACGTTTTTTTTTAAAATATTAGGGTGTGTCTAAACTTCTGGTACACACTGCAGATACGAAAAATACTACAAAATGATGGTGAATACGTCGAAACACAATCCTGTATATTTCCTTTACGAATAAAAGTTAAATATCACCAGAAAAATACACCGAATTTATTTACACATCTAATACGATATTTTAATGATAATAAAGAAGAACCTATTACAACCAACTAACAAGTTGAAGAAATACTGGAGCCAAATAAAAATTTCTTTCTTCTTTTAATTATCTCATTAACGTGAAACTTATTCACTGGTGGCCTTGAAGCTGTTTCTTAGGTCCACTGTTTTAAATTGTACATACTCATTTTTGTCATAAATGCATAAAATTCGCAGTCTAGTTATAAAGCTTGTAAAAATGCCGAGTTGTTAACGTTAAAATGAAGCATTTTGCTGTAATATCCATCTTTAACATCGAGCGACACGTTCTACGGTAGAAAATTGCTACTTCAATGAATTCTCGTTCTTTACATTTGCCTAACCATTCGAAGCAGGAACTACGTCAAATCCAATTACGTTAATTTGGCTACTTTCTTTACAGAGTACTTTTCGTAGTCCTCCAAAACTGAAAATTGGGTATTCCTTCACGTTCAAAGCCACGATTCAAGCTTAATTGGATTCAACGAACCAGTAACGAACGTAGATCACATTATCGAGATAATAATGCTTCCAAGCTTCCACGGGATATATTGTAGTACAGGTTTTGCACTCTAAATTAATCCTTCTGTACATCAAATTCGCCATTTTCCACTCCAAATTAACTCTTTTGCAGATCTTATTCGCTCTTTTCAACTCAAATTTTTCTACAAATTTGTCTTCTGACGTTACTTGAATAAAAAATATCCCGTGTAAAATTATTCCGAAACAAGAAACTTTATTGCTATGTAACTTCAAATAAAATCACGAAAAACGACAATATTATATTGCGTTATTTCACTTTTGCGTCGTCTGCCATGTAAATGAATTAGATTTATAAAAAGATGAATATGATCTGTGAAATGGTGAATTTGATTTGCAAAAGGATTAATTTAGAATGCAAAACCTGTAAAAATTATAAATATTAAAATTCTCTTTCCAGAAACACATTATGTATTTATCATTGCATAAAAAAACAATTAATTCGAACTGAAATTAAGGAATCTTTTAGAACTTTTTTCAGAATGATGTGTATAAAAATAATTCATAGTTGAATGAACAATATCATTAATCGATAGTTACTCGATGATATAAAAATATTAATTACGTTAGATGCATCACTCGTATAATACTGTGATTATCCAAATATAGTATTGTTTGCATTTTGAGATATTAATTATTGTCTACCATAAGTTTTCGTTAATGTTAGTATGAATGTATGTACGTAACCTCAAGTTACAAGTTATACTCAGGAACCATAACTGTTATAACCAAAAAGAAAGAAAGTCATAGAATAACAAGTATTTCAAATACTTTTATTGGTTTTTTTATTGGTTACAAATAAGATTTATAAGTAACCGAAAATTTTTTCTCTTGTTGGTAAATGTTATCGGTGAGAGAAATTCATTTCGATCACTATAACAATTATCAATGAGAGAAATTTATTTTGATCGCTCATAACAGTTATCCATAGGAGACGTTTATTTTGGTCGCTCATAACAGTTGTCGATGAGAGAAATTTATTTCGATCGTTCATAACAGTTATTGATGAAGGAAATTTGTAAATAGTTATTATTAAATAGTACAACTTTCAAATGGTAGACACAATCAATTATTTCATAAATTTTTTATTCGCAAAATTAATTGCTATAAATCAAAATTAAATGTGACGAACAAACAGATTTTGTGTTGTTCTTATGGTCTGTTGATTCGTCTTGTTGTACGAAACCTTCTCAATGAATTTCACAGGCTTGGTCCATCCGAAAAAGAGTAGACAACTCGATAAATAAGCAACCAAAATAAATTTTCTCATCAACAATTATTATGAGCGAGCGGAATGAACTTCTCTTATCGATAACTGCTTTGAGCGATCTAGTTCAATCTAAATCTGAGGCGATCAATGTGCGACACTATTTACTGTACAAATTAATCAAAATTCAATATAGCATTATAACTAGACAGCGGATCGTTATGCAAAACAAAAATTGGGTAAACTTTAGTTTACGGGACTCAAAATTTGTGCCTTTCTCCTATAAATTATGATATATTTGATATGTAATTCAGTAAAGTACCCGGGCAGCTGCAGATCGAAGCTTTGATCCTGTAGGATGAATAGTTCAAGAGTTATGCTTGCTTAAAGTTGAACAATATGCAGTGTTTTTGACAGGTAAGGGCGCCGCCATAGTGATTTGTAGTGACGACCGCGAGCCACTTACCTTGCCGCCCCTCCCGCCCCGAATTATCGCTAACCAATTACCACCTAGCGGCTCGACAAACCAATATGGCCGATGCCCTTACCTGTCAAAAACACTGAAAAATGCACAACTTTTACGCAAGCATAATTCCTGAACCATTGATGCTACACGATCGAAACTTCGATCTGCAGCCGCCGCGGGAACAAATCTACTGGATCACATATCAAAATTTGAGTTTGGGAACGTAAAGAGCAGCCCAAAAATTTTTTATGTGAATTATAACAAATTGGAATGAAATAGAAATTTATTTCGAGTCTTAAGGGGGCCGGCGCGGCCGTTCAAGAGTGTGTGGGCACACACACACATCGCTAAATTCGCATATACGTATATGCAATTACAAGGTTTACGACTTTTCGAAATTACGCTTCAGCATTGCAAGGAGTAGTTCAGAATTGGTCAATTATGATTCCTAAAAGTCAGATACAGGTGGGTACGGTGCCCAAAATGCATATTTTTACGTTATAGAGGAATAATTTGTAATATTCGGCGGAGCAGGGCCCGCTCTAGCGGTTACGACGCCCCGGGCAAAAAAACAAATTGCCGCCCCTTTTTAAGCACTAAGCACCGCGCTGAACAAAATGACCTTTTTTTTTAGCAAAATTGTCTGGCAAGGGTGGTGTGAAATTTTCTATCAATTGAATATTTAAAACATCAATATTTTTCTCACACTTACAGCCAAAGCCACAATGGCGCCCCTAAATTTTGGCGCCCCGGGCAAATGCCCGGGTTGTCCCCCCCCCCCCTAGAGCGGGCCCTGGGCGGAGACACAAATAACAATTTCGCCTGTCACAAACGACAATACAGCACCTCGAGGTTCCGAAATTTTGCACTAGTAGCATGACAATCTGGTTCCGAAATTTGACGGTTAGACGTTACAAATGTTCCAATAGAATACGGTTCATAATGCAGGTCGATATTATATTGTCCATCAATAATACAGTGTCCTTCGTCCATGCAAATACTAAATTTATTGAACAAAAACACTGGTACGCGAAGCGGTTATCTTCTGACGTCTTGCTTACTTCGGTTGCCTCGTGACAGGCCAATACCAGTGGTGTTGGACAGGCAATATCTGCCGAATATTATAAATTATTCTAATAACGGTATAACGGTATAACGTACGACCTGCATTATCAGCCATATTCTATGGGAACATTTGTAACGTCCAACCGTCAAACTTCGGAACCAGATTGTCATGCTACTAGTGCGAAATTTCGGAACCTCGAGGTGCTGTATTGTCGTTTGTGACAGGCCGAATTGTTATTTGTCTCCGCCGAATATTACAAATTATTCCTCTATAACGTAAAAATATGCATTTTGGGCACCGTACCCACCTGTATCCGACTTTTAGGAATCATAATTGACCAATTCTGAACTACTCCTTGCAATGCTGAAGCGTAATTTCGAGAAGTCGTAAACCTTGTAATTGCATATATATTATATCCAACGAAAGAACAGTACCGTTGCGCGCAGCTTGGAAGATGGTGGGGCGCAGCGAGCCTATCATCTCTCACTCCCCACTTTCTTGAACCAATTAGGGCGAAGATGCTCAGCGACAAACGAAAACTGGTCTTCACACGGTACTGTTCTCTCCTTGGATAGTATATACGTATATGCGAATTTAGCGATGTGTGCGTGTGCCCACACACTCTTGCACGGCCGCGCCGGCCCCCTTAATATGTTTACTGGGTAATACTTTTACTGTTTCAAATTACACCTACTAATTTTTTCCATAAATGCGTAAAATCCGCTGCGTAATTATGACTTCGTGAGTCACTGTTCTGATATTTGAACGGTCACGTTCCCCTGTTTAGATCGGATAATCAAGATTCGACTCCAATTTCTTGCGTGTAGTAACTTGTAAATAATTTTTTTTAGGAACCAATAAAATATTGAGATCAATCATAATATATTGGAAGGTGCAAATGTGTCGCAAGAAATTTGTGATGTTACAAGTAGAAGGTTTGCTGTGATGAACGGTTCGATGTAGTGCGTGCAGTTGGACACGAGTAGGAGGTGCTTGATTAGTGATTATTGAATTAGCGGTCCCTCTTAACAATGAGGAGACTCTGACATTATTACACCAGGCGTCTAACATTGTAATTCTTAATGCCTAGCTTCGTTTCCCCTATACACGGCACAGAAAAAAAAATATCTTCACGAACCCTAGCTATGTTATCACTAGACTGTGGAAGTTTATGCAATTTGTAATTTTTCCAGACGATTTTTAAGAAGGGGGAACCAAATAGAATATTATTTTGGGAAAATACTTCTAAGATTTAAAACGAAAAACGTGGGGCGCAAGCTAGTAAGGAGTGTAGAGAGTAGCTGCCGATGAGAAAACTTGTACAACAGTTCATATTTGTTAGAGTTTGTGGTTCAGGATATTCAGCCGGGATCAGAATCAGTCTTACTTTAAATAAATGCAGACTTGTTTAAATAATATTGCACAGCTTTATTACATACACGTATGATCATTTTAAGATGGAGAAGAAGAAGTGAAGTGAATAGTGATAAGCAATAGAGTGTTCAAAAGAATAGAAAGAGGGCGCGCAGACTGTCTAGTGGACGCGGTAAATTTGAAACATAGAATTTATTTCTAATAATATCATTTGCAGTGCAATAAACTTGTCAGTGATTTAGGTGAACTATTCATGCATCAATTATCTATTGCATGCGCCCCACGTTTTCGTTTTAAATCTCACAAATATTTTCATAACTATTAAAAATTCACAATCACAAATTTTCAGGACTATCTGTACGGGGTTAGAAATCTGGATGGGGCTAGAAAAAATTATTTTATACTTTTTAGTCCGTTTTTTAAACGTGGTGTGTTTTAAAAATTTATTTTATACTTTTCAGTTCGTTTTAAAAACGTGGTATTTTTTAAAAATTTATTTTCATTTAAATAATTATTTTCTGCTTTTTAGTTTTGTATGTGTGAAATTTTACAATCAATTTTGAACATTTTGATGAGATTATAACAGAGACATGTAGTAAATTTCAGACGGTATTGCGACGCGTCATATCGAAAACAAACGCCGCGCCGCACAGTGGTCGATTTACTCCAAAACGTGGCCAAAAATTTTAAAAATGAATTTTCAAATCAAGAGTTTTGTATACGTGGGTTGGCTACCCTGATAGTTGGGCTATTGGATGGTTAATGGAAAAAGGGCCTGACCTTTCCACCTGAGCGAGAAATTCAGTCTGAAAGTGACCATCGTTCAAGTAGCAGCTACGCACAGTAAATCGTTGAGTGAGAAAAGTGCCCAGAAGTGAATATATTTGTATTATAACCTACTAATTTTTATTCTACAATATGGAGGGCGTCCCTGGAGATAAGTAAATCATGTTTATACATTATATAAAATGCAAGTAACAATGGATAATGTAATATACATATAAAATATGACAAAATTTCATACGAAAATTTTGGAAACCTAGGAAAAAGTAACAATGGATAATGTAATATACATATAAAATATGACAAAATTTCATACGAAAATTTTGGAAACCTAGGAAAATAGTTATGATTTGGATCGATCTGAACTATGTGACTTGTACACACCTTTAGTTTACATTATCACCTAGTAGGATCAACAAAAAACGGGTGCCCCGATGTGCCCCAGCGGTTTTTTTTGCAATTTTTGTAATGTACTGCATGGGGTGGAAACCCGCTTTTTTGTGATTTAGACCTTATTTCATGGTTTAAAGTAATATTATTATAGGTCGTTGAATTGGTCTCGATAGTAGTTACACACAATATTATAAAGTAAAAAATATATGTTAATATTTAAAAATTTGAAGTGACATTTTATTTTTTATAAAAAAAGATTTTTTTTTAATTTTTTATATTACAATTTGTAGAAAAGTGATTACTGATCAACTTTTATTGGAAACATTTTTTTGTCAGATCAAACATATTGTAAAAACTTGTGAAAATACCGGTATCACGCTTGTTCCTTCGCACGGAGGGTTTTACGACGGACCGTATTTCTATTGTGTATACTTAACTAGTTTAAGCGACCGTGCTTCTTGGGGCATCTTTTGCATTGGAAAAACCGAAAAAGTACCGGTATTTATTACGATTTCGGTAGAATATAGGTTATACCGAAACCGGTATTTTCACGATTTCAAGCATTTGCTGCTATGTAGTTTCTTTGTCATTTCAGCTTCGACGTTTTCTGTTTCTGTATCCATCTTTCTACGTTGATCTCTTTTGTTTTCAAATTCTATTTCTGGCCTTCCGTATTGTCATTTCTGTCTCTTTTCTACTCTTCAGCTTCCGGTGTCAGAGTTGTAGAAATTTCCAGTAAGGAACTTTTTTTGTTTTAATAAAGGATCATTTACACGGCGAGTTCCAAATAATATTTTTAGTTATTGAAGCACTATTATCTAAGAAATTTAGAAGTTCTTATCAATTAACGGACCATAAAAAAGGAACGCTTCAAAATTTGATATATGTATTCAGGAAAAAGTGGTTGTGAAAGTTAACAGAACTGAAGTAAGATTTTACCAACAGTTCGACCAACGGCTGATCGGTTCCCTTACATTTGATCTAATTTATAACCTTCCATTCTTCAAAACACATATTTAAAACAAGAATTTCTTCTTCTACGATTTACTAATTAGCCGGCTACTTGTGTTCTTTATATAATTTGATATAAGATTCACATTTAACAAGGCAAAAAATTTTGAGGTATCAAATTTCAGCTGTATTTAATACTTTCTTATTACGTACATCCGTCATATTGGTTCCGCCATTTTGTTTTCTGTTCTTTTAATTTCAGTTTCATAATTAACGACTTCAGGAACCCCAAAACACCAAGTTTTGTCCCATTCTGACAGTTTTCATAGGTTCAATCTCGATTTTACAGCCGCCATTTTACTTTTTTGCGATTTTGATTTTAGATTCGCAATCAGCGACCTCGAAAACCCCGAGATACCTAGTTTGGTATAAATCAAAGAAAAATTTGATTTTTGGCCACGTTTTGGAGTAAATCGACCACTGTGCGCCGTGGTAAAATGTCAAAGATAAAGGTTCGACGGAGAATTTCGGTGTGACGGTTCTTTCGCTTGGTAAACAAACATTGTAGTATAATAATACGTAGTAATTTTGTAAACACCGCACGGAGCTCAAACGCACACTTCGGTCTTTCGGTGCGAAGCGGGTCAGTGGAGTGGGGATGAGTTAGAGCGGGAACACGTAGTATAGTGGGGACGCTGAACGCGAAGACGTACTACGTCACGCAGCGGGGGGGGGGGGGGGGGGTGCAACGGTTCAAATTATTAATAATTTATATCTCCTAAACGCATAGGCTTTATAAAAAAATTTTTTAATATTGCATTGTCATCCAGTTCAGAGCTATGTTTAAAATTTCAAGTCTCTAGCTCATCGGGAAGTTAGTTTAAAATCAATTGCAAAATTTGTACCGAACAAACAGACAAACAGACAGACAAGAAAGCGAGCTAATAAAAACGTGGTAAAATAGGGCTTTTGAGGACGATCGCGGCCTAGATTGATCCTTTATCTAGCGCTTTTGACTACTAAAAACCCCTATCTTTGCATTATCGAGAAATGAAAAAGTGCATCCTGCACATTTGCAATCCTAGAAAAAGGAGTCTACCCCCTTGATGATGACTCACCCTGGACATAAGACATGTATGCATCCAGCTATTGGCTGCTATGAATTTGTCAAAAATAGTCCACCTTGCGAGGGTTAAATGTACCTATCGTTACTCTCGACACGTTCATATATCTTATTGTATAAGTAGACCAATCACTAGACAGCGGATTTTTATGCAAAATAAAAATTGTCTACCTGAATCGCAACAAACTGGAGTGAAATAGAAAATTATGTTTGTTCTCAATATGTTTAATAGATTGAAAATAATATAAGAATATGTTTAAAACCTTTTTTCCAATGCTTTTACTGTTTTAAATTACACTTACTCATTTTTGTCATAAATGTGCATAAAATCCGCTGTCTACCAATCACGAACCTGTTTCCACAAATTACAAGATCTTCAAGTTCCTAATTTCACGAGCGAAAAGCTTGCGACTCGAAGGGACGCGTGATTGTGCGGTTCGCATGTTTTAATCATCTTTATCGATCGCGAAGAAGACATAAGTAGGTGCCCGACTGAACGAGCCATACTGTAACGGTTTGCAGAACTTGTTACGACCTCTATTGTACTTTCTATTGACCGGCTAGACCCTGCTGGAACAGTCCTTGAATAAATCGAGACCACTTATGATCCCGTCAGTTTTCTTTCTCTAAAGGATACCTACGGTCAATCTTCCCCCCGCAGTTTCCACGTCTTATACATGTACACCCCCGATCAAAAATATGCGGACACTTGTTCAATTCTCCTCCGGGAAGAAAAATATCTTCAAGGCATTTAACCAAATCTCATGCGACCTGGTGTTTATACAGTATTGGAGAATTTATCTGAACAATAATTTATTAGTAGACTGTGAACTTTATGCATTTATAACAAAAATTATTATTTGCTGCATAATTACATATGTATATTTACTGCATTTCTTTACACATTTCTCTTGGTTCCAAAATATGTAATCGATTTTTTATTTATATTTTTCTGAACAATGTACATTTTTTTTAACACGAAAACAAGAATACTTGTACTTTAAGACTATCTGCTACATCTAGAAAAAGGCCTAGTTCCATATACAGGGTGGTCCACGCAACTTGCTCACCTATAATAACTTCCAAAGTATGCGTTGGACGAAAAAGTTTTGCATACAGAAGTTGCATGGTCTGAAGAGATACATTGTGTAGTGTATTTATTTTTTCTACTGGTGGACGCGTAAAGGACATATGAAGGTCAACTTCATTTTTTTAATGGAATGAGGCATTTTTTAATACATCAATCGATGCAGCTGGACATTCGTTATAAAAAGGTACTAACCTATGTATGTCGAAAAGTTATCCCAAAGAAAAAGATAGCACACGCGTGCTATCTTTAATTTCTCGCGTTATAATTATGATACAGGAAATGTGCAAATGATACAGAAAGACTACCTTCTACTAATATATAAACATAACTTTTATTGACTTTTCTTCAACGAATTCTCGTCGGAAAAATACAAATACCCAAATGAATACAGACAAAATGATAGCTTATCTGAAAAATATTCCATGTTATATGAATTTAAAATAGACAAATATGAAAATGATATATCTGTACCTGTGTTTAATAATGTGTGGAACCTCTGTGGTTCTCCATTACTTCTATCATCCTTTTTGGTAAGGATTTATACAATACTTTAATTGAATTCCTCTTCAATACTGATTTTTAAGTCGTTTAAATTTTCAAATTGTCTACCTTCTGCGCAGACAGCTCTTGATAATAATTCCCAACAATTCTCAATTATATTTAAGTCCGGGGAGCACGCCGGCCATTCCAAAACAGAAATTTTCTCTTTTGAAAAATATTCATGAATAATTTTTGCCGTGTGTACGGCAGCATTATCTTGCTGGAACACAAATTTTTGACCTGCAATGCATTGTGCATACTTATCAATTTGGTTTTTAATTAATGTCAAATAACTTGCACTATTCATTTTTCCTTGTATAAAATTAATATCCGTTTTTCCTTTGTAACCTATGCCGGCCCAAATCATTATTCCACCTCCTTTCATTTGTCGTCTAATTCTTGTTAATTGTCCTTTTCGAATGTCATAATAATAGTGTGCACTATTATTTGGACCATCCAGACAAAACTGTTTTTCATCTGTAAAGATTATATTTCTCCAGGTTTTCCTCCAATGTATACATATGTTTCTTCGCAAATTCAAGGCGTGCTTCCTTATGCTTCTTTGTTCATCGTGGCTTGGCTTCTATTCTTGATCGGTTTATAATGTTACTTATTTGCAGCACGCGTCGAACATTTTGAATATTAGTATGTACACCAGCTTTGCAAGCAATTTCTCTTGCAGTAGCACAAGAATTAGATGCAGCACGAAGTATTGCTCTTGTGTCACGGTGCGATAGGGCTGCTGGTCTTCTAGTGCTTTTCCTTTTACCGTAGTTATCCACATCTTTTAATACGTTATACACAGCTTTTCTGCTTCGACCAATTTCTTTCGCAATTTCTGTAGTCGTTACTTTCCGTTTTCTTAAAATAAGAATTGCGTTTATTTCACTGTCAGATAATCTTTTACCACGGCCCATCACGAAATGCGACAGATACCAATATCAAGAAGCACTGAACACCGGCTGACCACTTTAACTTCCTTAAACCTCGCGACATATTGAAGAAAATCAAAATAAACCTTGAGTGTGCTATCATTTTGTCACTGTCTATTTGTGTGTCTACATTCCTCCTGAGAGAATATCTCGTAGAAATTCCAATATTGATAGTGTTTACATATTAGTGGAAGGTAGTCGTTCTGTATCATTTGCACATTTTCTGTATCATAATTATAACGCGAGAAATTAAAGACAGCACGCGTGTGCTATTTTTTTCTTTGGGAGTGTAGTAGTTCAGGCGATATTTCAATTCAAATAACTCTAAAACATCATTACTGTCGTAGTAAGACGTTACACAAGTCAACGAATTTCAATTGCAATGTCAATTTTTCAATTTCAACTTCAATTTTTCCATTTCAACTTCAATTTCGACTCTTCCATTTCAACTTCAATTTTTCAATTTCATTTCGTTAATTTCAACTGTTCAATTTCAACGTCAATATTTCAATTTCAACTCTTCAATTTCAATTTTTCAATTTCAATTCGTTAATTTCAACTCTTCAATTTCAATTTCAACATCAATTTTTCCATTTTAACTTCAACTTTCAATATCAACTCTTCAACTTAATTTTCAATTTCAATATCAACCCTTCAACTTCAATTTTTCCATTTCAACTCGTCAATTTCAATTTTTCAGTTTGAACTTGTTGTACGAGTTGACTTACTTGTGTAACGTCTTATGTTAGTACGACAGTAATGGTGTTTTAGAGTTATTTAAATTGAAATATCTCCTGAACTACGAAATTTTGACATGCATAGGTTAGTACTTTTTTATAACGAATGTCCAGCTGCATCGATTGATGTATAAAAAAATACCGAATTCCATTTTAAAAAATGAAGTTGACTTTCATATGTCCTTTACGCGTCCACCTGTAGGAAAAATAAATACAGTAAATAATGTACCCCTTCAGACCATGCAACTTCTGTATACAAAACTTTTTCGTCCAACGCATACTTTGGAAGTTATTATAGGTGTGCAAGTTGCGTGGACCACCCTGTATAATATTGAAGAACTCTAAAAGAAATGAATAAAAATCACTTTTTCATTGAAGTTACACATAAGCCTCCCTTAAATACGTTTCAAAACATTTTCAGTGGTACGTATACTTTAACTATTAACTATTTCAAATTCTATTTTACCCAACTCTGGGAACAATACATATCGTCTAATAATAATCAGATGGTACACAAATTTTAACGATAAGTATCCACATACATTTAAGCGGGGGTGTATTTTTAACCTTTTTACGACACTACCGGCAATTTTACTCGTTTCACACCTGCATGACTTCTGCAAATTCCGAAAATGGGTGAGGTATCATATGTTGAATAATTTACAGGGTTTTACTAGATGAATAATTTGTGAGAAAAGTAACTCTGACGGCGATCAAAAATCTGTAACTTTGCTTTTGCTTTCTATACGGTATTGAATTTTTGACGAGTTAATCATTACTGTAGTACAACAAGTTAATATATGATTAAATAGTTAATGTCCTGCCCACAATGCTATTATAATTAGGGAATATCTTAATAAGACGTTTAGAAATCGTTGGATAGGAACGTATGGTCCAATTCGTTGGCCACCGCGTTCTCCAGATCTGTCTCCGTTGGATTTTTATCTTTGGGGATATCTGCAATCTGTTGTATACGATACAGCAATCAATAATGTTCAGGAACTTCGAAATCGCATAACAACTGGATGTAATAACATAAACCGAGACGCCCTAATTATGGCAACAACGAAAAATCTAATACAAAGAGCGGAGTTCTGTATCATAGAAGATGGATCGCAGTTCGAACATCTAATGTAACTTGATTTATATTGCAAGAAATAATTCTTCATTAAAATTACGTTTCCACAAATTTTCACGTTTGAGGTCATTTCAAGGTCATAGTATAGTACACTGTTAAATTCGTCTCGACGTCAGAAACAATCCTATGATGTCCAAAACATATAGTGCCATTTAAAAAAGTCAAGGTGACCTTTACTTTTTTACGTAAAAAACATTTTTTCAGATTTAAGAATATGCGAACATGTAGCTCATCAAGTACTGAGAAACTTTTGTCTAAAACATTCTTTAATTGCACTACTGGAAATGCCTAAAAAATGGTGACATAACTTAACGGATACACCCTGTATATCGTGATCAACCGACTACATCAGAGAACATGAGAGAAAGTACACATATATAACTAAATCTTGTAAATCAATTTCAACAAAAACAATTCAAAGTGCAATTGATTGCCTTGCAAAACATTTAAATGATTCTGTTACTGCCCAAGGTCATAATTTCAAACTTTTCCTTTAATTCTAATAAAATGATTGCACATTTTGAAGTTTGCAGTTTTTAGCTGGTTAGCACTTTATGATAAAGCTAACTGAAGTTAGCACTTCATGATAAAGCTAACTAAAGTTAGCATTTCATGATAAAGCTAACTGAAGTTAGCACTTTATCATAAATATTCTAGTTCAAGTTTATTTGAAGGTAGTACATATACCATATCATTGAACTCGTCTCGACTTTAGCTGAAACACTATGAATTTCAACATCATTCAGCTACAACATTCTTCAAACCTAACGGAGCTTAGGTGTTCTGTTTCTCATGAATCACTCGGTATATTTTGGTTAAACAATACAACAATATAAAGATATGATGGACCCATCTTCGTGTGTCATGCGCAATATCTTATAGGTTAGGTTCGCTCGATCATATCGATTGATAATCGATTCCCTCATTGGGGACACACACCATGCGAACCACAAAGAGGTTAAACGGTTTTGCAATTGTTAATTGTTGATTTCTTGATCACAAAAGCAGTTGGCTATGAAACATTGTATGAACGAGTTGACAGACAGTTCTGTCGTTCCTCACACATCCTTTTCTCTGAATATAACACGACGAGTTCTCAACGCGAAACTCGAAAACATTAACATTGGTTGACAAAATAAAAGTAACTGAAGCAGTGAAAACTGGATCGAGAAAGAAAAAGAATATTGCTAATGAATTTGAGATTCCCTTTTCGGAGCCATTGCGGAATGTGACGATGAAGTCACAACTACGGTGTCATTAAACGATTCAAAAATTGTTGAATCTATCACGGAAGATAGATTAGATGAAGACATAACTGAAGATCAAGATGGTGGAGGATCTCTTGCAGCCGCGCGCGCGCGCGCGCGAACCAGTAGTCTATGCATTACGTGAAAGATCTGAAAATGATTCCTCTGGAAAACGATATTGATTTACAATCCACTAAAAGGGTAGCACAAAATAAGATCACGGGTATTATAATAACAAAGAGTAACATTTCGAGCATGAAATGTGTCTTATAATTATTTTTATATACGCAGTATATAAGTTGTATACTTGATTAAATCTATACAATAGTCAATAGACAATTGATCTAATTAAGGGATCACTTGTGCGAACCCGAAAAATTGCTCCCACTTTACGTGATCACAACTCCGTGAAAAATTGCTGTATCGATATCATTAAACAATGATTTGATAGCCCGAAACCTCTAGTTTCAGATGCTCTGTTTCAAATCGTTGCTATGTTGGTTTTTTACAAAGTTATAGCGAGATGAAGACAACATTAACGGTTAACAAACATTTTTGTGCAACTTTGGAACATCACACGGGGAGAAACAAATTTTTTTGATAAATTACGTTAATATCATTTGGAAGGGTTATCTTTCCTGTGCAAATTGTGTGGTTGTTGAATATTGTGCGAATTTTTTTATTCGAGTTATTCAACATTGAAGTAAATGTTGACTTTTTAACTTTAACTGGCTCCAGAATGCGAAAGAATTATCGTAGAATCTTGTGCAAGAAAGCAATAAAAAGAGCATTTCTTTCTCTTCAAGGCACTCCTTTTTTTTAAATTTCATTAACATTTCGTGTACCAGGTGTTTCTGAAAATATGCTTAAAAAATGCACAATTTCCATTTTTCCTTTAACTCGCTGTATCTCGGCGAGAAATGATCGTAATACCATGATCCGAATGTCAGATTGAAGCAGCGATTCTGCCGATTGGATTGAGTACCCCATGAACTCGCTGCGACAACTTGTTACCTATGGCAGCTGTGTTTGATGTTAGTGCTTCGCAGAAATTAGCGCGCCACGTATAGCGGCTGCCTGACATCTCTGAAAAGGACCAAACTCGATTAAAAATCAAAGAACTTTCGATAAAAATGAAGTAGAGCGATGAAATCTTTTATAAACTAAAGCTGAAACTTTGGAGAATATGGGAAAAATAGGGAGATTATGGTACGAATGTTTTTTAACGTTGAGAAAATTCGTTAAACATGTACTATATCAAGAAAATGTAGTTTCTCCAGTACCACGCTCGGAAAAAATTTTATTTTAACATGCTGTATATCATTTCCCGTAGATTTTTTCACGCTGATTTCAAATCTGGTCTCAAAAATTGTATACGACCTCACGATTTTGCAAGAAATCGATTTTGCAAGAAATCGATTTTGCAGTTAAAGTTAAGAAGCCAACATTTACTTCAATGTTGAATAACTCGAATAAAAAAAATCGCACAATAATCAACAACCACACATTTTACACAGGAAAGATAGCCCTTCCAAATGATATTAACGTGATTTATCAAAAAAATTTGTTGCTCCCCGTGTGATGTTCCAAAGTTGCACAAAATTTTTGTTAACCGTCAATGTTGTCTTCATCTCGCTATAACTTTGTAAAAAACCAACATTGCAACAATTTAAAACAGAGCATCTGAAACTAGAGGTTTCAGGCTTTGAAACCATTGTTTAACGATATCGATACAGCAATTTTTCACGGAGTTGTGATCACGTAAAGTGGAAGCAATTTTTTGGGTTCGCACAAGTGATTCCTTAATTCTTTTGAGGAGTGTATAATACAAAAGCCTCTATGAGTCGAATTTTCGTTTTTCGAATATTCCGTGAAACCTGTATAACTCGAAGATCTTTTGCTTTCTCCTCAAGTTCGAGTTGTCGGGGCTCCACTGTAGTTGCAAAACTTTGTGAAGAATAAACGTATACTAAGGAAATCCAAGTTTTCTCTACTTACTACGAGTAGACCCGAACGTCCTGTTGATCAAGGCGGAAGTACCGAGACCGCATTATTCTTCCTATCTGCCTCGCTCTTCAACTTCGTTCTCACTTGCGGCCACGGTAGAAGTAGCCTTTCGAAGTCTCACCGGCTACGCTTGCCCACGGTTGTTCTCTTTCTTCCTTTCTGGTCAGGTTCCCTTCGCCTGTTCCTCTTTCTTGCCCTGGCTGAAAGAGCGTTCGTGTACTCGTGTTCCCCTCTCCTTCGCGTCCTCCTCTCACTCTCACTCTCTCTCTTTTTCTCTCCTTCAGTCAGCTATCCCTATTCCCCTTTCACTCTGCCTTCCTCTTGATTACGCGGGTTCGGAACACTACACCCGCGGGCCACAATACTGGGTACCCATAACGACCAACGACGCGTTCGTTCTCTCGACACTCGCGCGGAGACCGGCTCCCTTCCAGATCTACGAAATATTATTCCCTTAATACGGTTGCATTCACGGATCCACTGATTTACGACCGAACTCCCATTGTCAAGCTCGTTTACTTCCGTTAACTCGAAACCGACCACGACGCGGGTCAGTTACACGATCGAGATGCGAATACGTGAATTTCGAGACGAACCGTAGCTATTCTCGTCCCCACTTTTGCGACGTCTGATGTATCGAATTCCGTCAGAAAATACTCTATTGACCTTCGACACTTAAGGATGTTCTGGAGGTATATAAAAACGCGACAAAGTTTTTGATAATATGATAAGATATAATTCTTACTAAATTAATGCAATTACCAAAGTTTGGGTTCGATTCACTGCACCGTTTAAGAATTATAGCAACTTAAAGTTTGCACATTTTAACACGTCTTCTTATGAAGAATTCATAAAATTCCACTTCAAACCTAATTTAAACCTTAAAAAAACGCAACTAGAAACTCCAGTTTTTTTTATATGTAGTAAAAATTATGTAATTAATTATGTTCAAAAATTAGGATTCACTAAACAGTTACAGAGCAAAAAAATTATAAACTGTTACAAAACGTAAAAAGTATAGTGACACAAGTGTATTCACACAAACATATAAACAGTTGTTTTGTATGTTTACTGCTGTAAGAAATAATGAACAGTACGCACTTTTGACGAGGTGTGTACTTTACCGTTCAAATGTTGCATCCTTCTCTCGTCGAGTGCGGTCTTTGTTTTCTTCTGCGCATCCCTATGAATTTGGTCAACCGCACAGCTACATTTGACAAGCTGTACATAATTTTAATCTATCGTCACAGAACTCTGAAATTTGTTTTTATACACTACCTCTGGGATATATATACAGGGTGTCCCAAAATTCCTTCAACAGTCGGAAATGGGAGGTTCCTGAGATCATTTGAAGCAGCATTTTCCTTTGCGAAAATGTTTGTAACGAAAAACACGGACCAATCAGAGCGCGACCTATACACGAGTTGGGACAGTCGGCCCGGCGCGCCAGCTGTCTATTGGCCGACTGTCCCAACCCGTGTCTAGGTCGCGCTCTGATTGGTCCGTGTTTTTCGTTAATAACTCCTAAACAAAGCCGCGGACAACATTTTCGCAAAGGAAAATGCTGCTTCAAATGATCTCAGGAACCTCCCATTTCCGGCTGTTGAAGTAATTTTGGGACACCCTGTATATATATCCCAGAGGTAGTGTATAAAAACAAATTTCAGAGTTCTGTGACGATAGATTAAAATTATGTACAGCTTGTCAAATGTAGCTGTGCGGTTGACCAAATTCATAGGGATGCGCAGAAGAAAACAAAGACCGCACTCGACGAGAGAAGGATGCAATATTTGAACGGTAAAGTACACACCTCGTCAAAAGTGCGTACTGTCCATTATTTCTTACAGCAGTAAACATACAAAACAACTGTTTATATGTTTGTGTGAATACACTTGTGTCACTATACTTTTTAACTGAACTGTCGCAACGTGAATCGTTTGACAGGTGACGTATCGTTGTGAATTACCGCCTGTATTTACCACTGCGCAGCGGGGTCATTTCCCCTTGCGGGGGACATACAGCCGCACAGCTAGATTTGACAAGCTGTAAATCTAAATGTTTGTTATCCTTTTTTTCCTGGGATGTATGTATATGTATTTTTTAAACAAACTAATTTCAGCTTCTTCGATATTTATAAATTTATTTAAACATTCAAAAACTACGTTGAGAGAGCACTTAATCCTTTATCAGACATAATGTATACAGTACCAAGCTTTAGTATTTGTTCTTCTGCATTGGTCAGCGAAAATAATAAATAGACAGCGGATTTTATGCATATATGATAAAAATGAGTAGGTGTAATTTAAAACAGTACAAACTTTAGAAGAATTTAAAAATACTATTACATTATTGTCACCCTGTTAAACATATCAAGAAAGAAAATAAATGTCCATTTCACTCCAGTTTGTTGCAAATCAGGTAAAAAAATGTTATTTTGTCTAATTATCTGTGTCTAATTATAAGTTATTTAATGATCTGATGGAAGCAGCCATATGACGGTAAATGACCAATTAAAGATAATTATTCAAATGGTCAATCAAAAAGATGTTAAGAAAATTACTGTTACTAAGGGACATTAAAACGTTATCGCAATTTTTGTTGATGGTATTTTAATCGATTGTTGGTCCTGTTTTCTTGAATTACTTGCTACCCTTAAAACGTTTCAAAAGAACTTTGCTCTGTTTCCCAGGTGTAGTGGTAATTTAATGTAATTAGTCTGTTTTGTAGGTGGACGCCTAAAGGACATGTGAAAGTCAATTTTGCATTTATAAATAGCAGAGTTTTGATAAATTACAATTGAATTACTTCACGAATTACAATTACGAGGTACATAATTATAATTACATTGTATTCAATTATTTCGTAATTGGAAATTCAGTCGCTTCATTTAATTAAATTACAATGTAATATGTAATTCTGGTCTCTTATTCAATTAAATTACAATGGAATTTGTAATTCTGGTCTCTTATTCAATTTAATTACAATGTAAATTGTAATTCTAGACTTTTATGCAATTAAATTACGATGTAATTTGTAATTTTGGTCTTTTAGTCAATTAAATTACATTGTAATTTGATTTTACAATTGAAACACAATTACGAAGTACAGTGTAATTATGAAAATGACATAAAGGATTTACATATGATAAAATTATATAAAAGAAGAAAATGGGATGGAAAAAGAAGAAAAAGATTAATAGCAATTATGAACATGGTATTATTCATAAATGCATATTGTGTGATCAAAAATAAACTTGTTTATTATGTACGTTTCAGAGAAAAAATGTGAATTGTAGAAAGACATAGGAGAAAATTACTACAGAAAAAGAAGTAACGCTATTTAACAGGATAGGCCTAAAACACGAACATTTTCTTTGTGTGACACTAATCACTTATGCGGTCATATTCACTGATGGCAATTGCCAGCAAGTTTTAAATTAATTTTTATGGACACCCATTGGTCAAACATCTTGTCCCTAAGATTGCCGCATTTTCGAAAGTTGGTCATCGTCGCATAAGAAAACATCCTCATAAACATAAAATTGAGTTGTCTGTGAATGCGAAACGGAAGAAAGTCGGATAAAAATGAAAGATATTTTTCACATTAAACAAGTAATGTACACATTGAGTAATTTGCATCATACTGTATTTCAATTACATTTTATTTCAATTATATTTTATTTCAATGACATTGTATCTCAATTACACTCATGATTCGCGTAATTATCAATTAAATTGAATTCCAATTTAATTCAATTATAATGTATTTAAATTAGCACGACTCTGTCACGAAGTAATGTATTATTTTACGTTCTTACACCCTCCGACCATACAATGGCCCCCGTTAATATTTCGACACTCTTTAACTCTTAACTCTTAACGAGACAATAACTTTTCTAATATTGAACCATGCGACTTGGATTTCTTTGAGATGTTCGAAAAATTAGTTTGCTACACACCACGCCAGGAAGAAATTTTGTAAACATTGCACTCGGTCGGAATTACAAAGAAAATACTAAAAGTTGTTGTTTTTACAACTTTTTTATGTGGCCCATATTTAAACTTTAACACGAATAAAAAATGAAAGATATTTCACATTAAGCGAGTAATGTACGTACACATTGAGGAATTTACATTTCATAGTATTTTAATTATATTTGATTTCAATTACTAGACAGCGGATCTTTATGCAAAATGAAAATGTTGTACTTGAATTGCAAAAAAAAAACTGGAGCGAGACAGAAGTTTATCTTTTCTCGTTCTTAATACATTTAACAGGTTGAGTATTTTAAAATTCTTGTGATGTTTTTACTCTTCTAAATTACACCTACTCATTTTTGTCATAAGTGCATAAAATCCGCTGTCTCTAAATTACATTGTATCCCCATTACAAATTTTATTCAATTAGCAATTAAATAAAGTGAAGGGTTCGAATTATGCAATGCAATTACAATGTGATTCAAATACTGTGTATACAAAACACAATGTAATGAAATTACGTAATGCCATTACAATGTATTTAAATCAGCACAACTCTGATAAATAGACAATTTTTCCATAGGGAATGATTGAAGTGGCCGATTAATATTATATATTAAACAAGCCTCTACGAAACAAAATAAGTTACATTTGAGACCCTCCTTAAATAATAGATAAACATTCAGTGCATTTATAACTTAACATTTCTTCTGCATACATTTTTCTTTCTTCTTACTAAAAGTAAAAGAATTTTGGAAAGAAGTTGAAAAGAAAAACCTCTGTAAAAACGTAATATTTCGATCAACGAATGTCGGAAGAATAAATATTTCCTCTTGCTACACGTGGCACTTCAATGCACGTTACCACCGCTAGCAATCAATAACGTGTGTCTATAGTCGTTCGAATCCGTCGTCTAATTTATTCATGCAAGTGTGTTCCTAGAAAAAACTGTCAATGACTCCGAGACTTCCTGAAATATGATCTTGCGAGATTTTTTTCTATTATATTGTTTGTAAAGAATGATTTCCACGATGTAATACTCGCATGATAATTCCAATTTTTGATTAATGGGAACTTCGTCTTTTTTCATTGATCCTATACATATGTATAACGCTTCCATAGTGAATACAGATGCGCCTAAGTTATTATTAATTCTTTGCACAGAGACGTTGAAGAAGTTTTGCGAATGAAATATTTTGTATAAAATTCGTATAGGATTTTATAACAAACATCGTGCAAACAAAAATGTTACGCATTACGTGTTAGTTTGTAAATTGGAAAAAGAAAAATGCACAAGGAACATTTAAATACATACATATACAAGAGATGCAAATACAAAAATTATGTAAATATAATCGAACATGAAATACGCCTATCATATTAATTTATGTGCGTATATTAAGTTATGAAACAATAACTAAAATTGGGACGTTCAGTAATTCTGTCAAATATGCTGTATTTTCTTATTAAAATATCAAAATAGTTTAATTTAGAGTTGTAAGAAAAGTGTTTATTGCAATTATTAAGCTTGTTAACTGAAAATATTTAACCAGGAAGCGTCGCCTTCTCTAAAAGTAGAATGATTCTAATAATTTTTCCAGTGGTATACAATGTATGTATGATGATATTGTAATGTTACTATTAAATTACTCTAATTGTTTGTGCATATATGTATAAATATTGACAGGTTACTTATAAAAATGATTCGTCAAAAATATTAAAAAAAATTCTTTATATTTTAATTGATTTCCGTTCTTGAAATGCATGTAAAATACAATAATACGTGGAATTCAATGATGAAACCAAGAGTAGCGTCTGGTAATCTGGTGGTACATGTTTCCGAGTTGATACATTTTGGTGGGTGTTACGATTAGTGATGAGTAATTGATAGTTGATTAGTTCTGCTGAGAAAATATGTAGATATGAGTATCCTCCCCCCTTTTTCGATTCGTGTAATGTAAATGTAGAGATTCTATATTAAATCAAAGTCAAAATGAATGTACTTTCTTTAGAATTTTGTTACGTTGCTTCAGTTGATTGTTAATAACACATTAATAAGTCAGAAGGTATAGAATTTAGTACGATTTTAATTTATTTCTACATATTTTATTTCACTTTCTCAAAATTTATCTACAAAAATTGAAAATTGCATAAACATCCGCAGTCTATTTATCAGACATTATTATATTATTTATTCTTGTAGATATTTGGATAAAATTCATGAAATTTTAATTACCTACATATCTAAATAGGAAAGCAAAGCATAAGGAAACATTGCATACTATACAAAAATTGATCAGCTGTTTAAGTTGCAATAACTATAATGTGAACAATACTTTAACCCTTTGCACTCCTTTATCGAGTGTTTCTTTATCTATTAAATCACCATACTTTTTAGTTAAAATCAAATAGAAGTTCCACAAATATAAATTACAACAAAGTTTGAGAGCTATATTTGTTATAATTAGTGAACAAAATTATTTAAAACAAATAGCAGTCGAGGAACTGTCCTTTGAAGTAAATTTCAAATAAAACACTTAAAATAGTAGGAAGTTGTTCACAACAAAACTGAAAAATAATTCGGAGTGCAAGGGTTAATATATGTCGAGGAAGTGAGAAGTAGTTTTTAATTTTTGTTAAAATAAAAAATGTTAACGTACTAGAAAGCGATTAATGATTGATATCTGCGATCGAAGGAAATTTTGCTGAAGAGAGATGATCAAGACAAGATTACAGAGGTTGGTGCGAAAAAAACATTCCATTCTCAAGATACGTTTAATTGATCAATCTACTAGTTACAGAAAAATAATTATGACGTATCAAGGAATATCTATATTCGCTATACTAATTTATCAGTTTATCAGATTACTTGATACGTTCGACATATGTGCAAGTACACTGTACACACAACACAAGGATTACATACATCGCGTTTAAGCGAAATTCCCGGTCTGAACACATTCACAATCACAACTGCAGCGACTAATTACGCCCATTAGTTATCTCACTTTCTCAGGGTATTGTCTTAGAGCATGTACCTTCTGCCTTATTGAATAGTTTGCGATAGTTAAATAGTTCAAACAGTATTTCACTCCATAAATAATTATGTCTACATTGTGCGTGCGGCAGCCACGAATCTCTAATCTAATCTGCAGTACAGAATTTAATATTACATGCGCGTGCGTTAAATTGCTAATTGGCTGACTTTTCGGACACAATTGCTAAACTGTACATGCTCGTGCATAGAATTTGTGTGAGCTGATTTATGGAGGCTGAAATTAATCAGAATTCTATTCCACTGAACGGTTTAGTCGGCTACTAAAGTTCTTGCTACAGCTGCCACAATTATTAAGACCAGAGTTGTGCTGATTTGAATACATTGTAATTAAATTACGTAATTTCATTACATTGTATTTTGTATACACAGTATTTGAATCACATTGTAATTGCATTGCATAATTCGAACCCTTCACTTTATTTAATTGCTAATTGAATAAAATTTGTAATGGGGATACAATGTAATTTAGAGACAGCGGATTTTATGCACTTATGACAAAAATGAGTAGGTGTAATTTAGAAGAGTAAAAACATCACAAGAATTTTAAAATACTCAACCTGTTAAATGTATTAAGAACGAGAAAAGATAAACTTCTGTCTCGCTCCAGTTTTTTTTTTGCAATTCAAGTACAACATTTTCATTTTGCATAAAGATCCGCTGTCTAGTAATTGAAATCAAATATAATTAAAATACTATGAAATGTAAATTCCTCAATGTGTACGTACATTACTCGCTTAATGTGAAATATCTTTCATTTTTTATTCGTGTTAAAGTTTAAATATGGGCCACATAAAAAAGTTGTAAAAACAACAACTTTTAGTATTTTCTTTGTAATTCCGACCGAGTGCAATGTTTACAAAATTTCTTCCTGGCGTGGTGTGTAGCAAACTAATTTTTCGAACATCTCAAAGAAATCCAAGTCGCATGGTTCAATATTAGAAAAGTTATTGTCTCGTTAAGAGTTAAGAGTTAAAGAGTGTCGAAATATTAACGGGGGCCATTGTATGGTCGGAGGGTGTAAGAACGTAAAATAATACATTACTTCGTGACAGAGTCGTGCTAATTTAAATACATTATAATTGAATTAAATTGGAATTCAATTTAATTGATAATTACGCGAATCATGAGTGTAATTGAGATACAATGTCATTGAAATAAAATATAATTGAAATAAAATGTAATTGAAATACAGTATGATGCAAATTACTCAATGTGTACATTACTTGTTTAATGTGAAAAATATCTTTCATTTTTATCCGACTTTCTTCCGTTTCGCATTCACAGACAACTCAATTTTATGTTTATGAGGATGTTTTCTTATGCGACGATGACCAACTTTCGAAAATGCGGCAATCTTAGGGACAAAATGTTTAAACAATGAGTATCCATAAAAATTAATATGACCGCATAAGTGATTAGTGCCACACAAAGAATGTTCGTGTTTTTGGCCTATCCTGTTAAATAGCGTTACTTCTTTTTCTGTAGTAATTTTCTCCTATGTCTTTCTACAATTTACATTTCTTCTCTGAAACGTACATAATAAACAAGTTTATTTTTTATCACACAATATGCATTTATGAATAATACCATGTTCATCATTGCTACTAATCTTTTTCTTCCTTTTCCACCTTATATTCTTCTTTTATATAATTTTATATAAACCTTTTATGTAATTTTCATAATTACACTGTACCTCGTAATTGTGTTTCAATTGTAAAATCGGATTACAATGTAATTTAATTGAATACGACACCAAAATTACAAATTACATCGTAATTTAATTGTATAAGAGACCAGAATTACAATTTAGATTGTAATTTAATTGAATAAGATACCAGAATTACAAACTACATTGTAATTGAATTGAAAGTGAGACCAGAATTACAAATTACAACATAATTGAATTGAATGAAGCGACTGAATTTCAAACTACGAAATAGTCGAATACAATGTAATTGATTTAATTTGTAATTATAATTGGTGAAGTAATTGTAATTGAACATAACTCTGATTAAGTCTAAGTATTTTACTCCATTATCCGCTTGCCCTATTTTAACGAGTCACACTCGTGATGAAGATTTCAAACAAAGTCTAATAAGTATGAACATCACGCTTTTCTTTTTAAATGAAATAAAATATTAAAATAAATGTAGCCATACGAAAAATATAAATTTTCTTTTCTTTTCTACGACATTTTTGAGGATAAAGACGTTTTAATCACTGTAACTGTAAAGAAAATGATACGGCAACGAGTTAATAATAACACAATTATGCGTTTTATTAACTTATTACATTCGCAGTTTAATTATGAATACAGCAAGAAAGAGATAGATAGGCGATCAATCAGCCAAAGGTTTTGCTGCAGAATAATTGATTTTGGAAGTGAATTTTACATTTAATCGAATGGTGTTCGTGTCAATACAGACTGCAAAAAACCTATTTAAATAACAATTTCTGTATTATTATTTTCATTTCCCTCACTGATGGATTAAACTTCCAATTTAACGAACGCGTCATTTTTCAATTTATTCCACATGTAAAATACTGTTAGAAATCTTCAACCGACAATACTTCCACATCATTTTAAACAATTTCCGTATCTGACATCCATACTTCTTTCATTTGTCAAATTAAAAAGCTGGTAATAACGGCGAAATATTAATATAATATTTGGATGAATAAATTAATCTTAATCAAATAATATTATTTAAATAGTAATATTATATTATGAATACAAATGAAACGAGTTTTATGTTGTATTTATTCACCTTGTACAGCTCTTTAGGCAATTAAATTTTATGAAATATGCAATCTTAAATCGCATATTTAATTAAATGTGACTTCATGTGATTTAATTAAAAATGGTATTAACCCTTTGCACTCCGGATTATTTTTCAATTTTATTGCCAACAATTTCCTACTATAACCTGAGATCTGCGAGAGTCTACATCGATTGTTCAGCGAGTATCGATCCAGACTTGTCGTATTTTAATAAACTGTTTTTTTTACCCTTGTTATTGTTACCTAACTCGACAGTTGTGTTTTTACAAAGGACAGTTCCTCGACTGCTACTTATTTTAAACAATTTTGTTTAATAATTATATTAAATATAGATCTCAAATTTTGTTGTAATTTATATTTGTACAACTTATATTTGTGTTTAACTAAAAAATATAATATAAGACAAATAAATAAAGGAGGAACCAAATAGATATAAGAACCCGTTTTATTTACATTTTTCATTCTCCGATGTCGAGTCAAACCCGACAAAGGAGTGCAAATGATTAATGAATTAACAACACTATGGATTAATGTTAACCAAGACACTGCTAATCTAATATTTACATATTATTCATTGGGTAAGTAAATTTATTCAATACTCACTAAAAAACAACATTAGCCTTCTCTGAAGTTGTATTGAAATGTAATCGATATTAAAAGTAATCTAATATACGCGTTTAAGAATAAAATCGTCATTTGAGAATTTGTTACTCAATATTCTATATTTAATTACAATTAATAAATTGGGAGTTATATAGAAAGAATAATTTATCAAACTGCAGTCGATTAATGAAGTTTCAGAGTTTCTGCAGAATATAACATGAAGAATCTTAATTATCTGTACTAAATATTTGGGAATATAATAGTTTCAGTCAGACATGGGCGTTTCTGAAAGCACATTTGGGTCCAGTTTATAATGAAACCCTTTGTTGCATATTATTTTCAGAATTATTTCTTTCGTCAAACTTGAAATATCGAAATAATACAAATAATATCGAAAACAATAATAATACAAATATTGTAATACATATATGTATTGTAAAATCAATAATAATATAAATAATACTGTTATTTTAAATTGCTATTATTCCAAGTAGTTATTTCGCATTCTCATCTATATCTATATGTATATCTATATGTATATCTATATCTATATCTATATCTATATCTATATCTATATCTATATCTATATCTATATCTATATCTATCTATTTAAATAAAAATCAAATGCTGTTCGTTGGTCACGACATCACGGGAGAACGGCTGCACCGATTTGGCTAATTTTTTTTAAAAAAATGTTCGTTGTAGTCCGAATCAGGTTTGTAGATTTAAAAAAATTGTAAAAGTTGCGAGGAAAAATGGAAAATTCGGGAAAAACTAATAGTGCTTTTAGAATCATATTTCAATACAACAAAAAAACGAACGTCGTAGCTTTTAATCAATATTTCAATAGAACGTCGCAGCTTTTAATCAATATTTCAATAGAAATTTATATTATCGATGTCTGTTAAAAGAAAATGCGTGCCACTAACCCTTTCGCGAGCTCGCGAAGCGAGCGAGCAACAACTCCCCTCTAGTTTCAAATAAAATTTGCCCAGGTCTGGTTTCAGTGTCATACTTTTTTCGATCAAAAATTGCCAAAACGGTACTGGTGTATAGTCTCCGTTTCCTTCTCATACGATATTTATTTACACAATATTTTGTCCGTTTACAGAATATCCGTCCGTTGTACACTAATAAAAAGAAAAAGAACAATCTGTGTTTGTAAGAGTAAAAATAATATCTACGATCATCAGCTGTTCTCCTACTGACTGAGAAAAGATATTAGCTTCATTCATACAGTAACGAACAAAAGTTTAAGACGACTATCTTTTCAGTTGTTTATCGCATTTTATTAGTGATGAACGTCTAATAGTTCCCAATTGCTCTTAAGTGTCGAAGTTCAATATAGTATCTTCTGACGGAATTCGATAAATCAGACGTCGCAAAGGTGAAGATCTTAATCCAAACATTCCAAACTGCACCGTAGGAACACTCAAGCACGGTGGTGTTTGTGTAATGGTGTGTGCATCATTCTCGCGAAACGATCCAGGACCATATCGAAAAATTAATGGCATTATGGAATAGCTTCATTATCTGGACATTATGAATGAAACCATGGTACCTTATGCACGCGAATATATGGGAGACAATTTCATCTTCCAGCAGGATAATGATGCCAAACATATCTCTAAAATCGTGAAGCAGTACTTTATAGAAGAAAATATTACTGTTTTACCATAGCCATCACAATCACCGGATCTCAATCCGATTGAGAACTTGTGGAACATTGTTAAAAGGAACGTACACAAATATAAATCTAAAAATTTGAGTGACCTTTACACTGCAATTGAAAATCAGTGGAACAACATTTCGATAGAAGAATGCGAAAAGCTAATTGATTCAATGCCACAAAGTTGTGCTGCAGCCATTAAAAATAACGGTTACCCCACAAAATATTAACTTTTGAAGAAATTATTGTTACTTATATTTACATAAATATCTTTTCCATAAATAAGTCATAAATTCATGTCCGCAGCAAATACAGCAGTGGAAGTTTCATGCGCATTCTGCCAAACGCTGTTTATGTTTTGAAAGAGTCTAGGTTTTTCGTAGATAAAGTGCGAACATACATATTGGGTTGTGTAATAAATTCCCGCGCTGTTTGTATTTTATTTTTTCCCGCAATTTTTGTGTTTTGTTAAGTAAAGTATATACAGTGGGTAACGAAAGTATTCGAACGCCCTTTAAAACAGAATAACTTTTTTATGATTGTACCAAACGACCTGATTTTTTATAATCAATTAGAAGCATTGGTTTATGAAATAATATGCAGAAAAGATTTCTCAAAAAATTATAATTTATAATTAGGGTTCTTGAAGAAAATTTAAACTATCTATGTTAGATATACACATGCTGAAAATTTCATCGAAATCGATTAACATACACACGAGCCAGAAGCGATTAAAAATGTTGAAAATCGTAGTTTTACACGGCTTCTGTTCAGTTTCTGCTTGAATTGGGAATTGTACAGCGTTTTGTATCTCTAAAAAAATGCGATGATCTACTGAAAATATAGTGGTCTTAAACTTTTGTCCGCTGCTGTACATATACATGTGCGCGGTAATAATAATTTCCAGTAAACATTGTTACACGTACATGGCGAATTGCGAGGACAGGAATATTCAGAGCAGTTCAACAAACAAAGAGCTTAATTATTGGAGAAATTCGTCGCAGCAGTCGGCTGAATTGAACGGAATTGCACGGCTGATTGTCAATCGTACTCGTCTGAGTAACCAAGCGTTGAATTTCAAACTAACAACTCCCTATAGAAGGAAGTAGCATCGTTCAGATTCCCGCTAGCAGTACAAACTACCTTTTAATACGATCAACACTTTTTCTGCGCTCCCTTCAAATTTCTCGTGATATAATTTGACAAAAAGTTCGACGACGCCATTCTGTTACAAGGACCGAACACTGGTGGAAATAAAAGACCAAACTTCGCAGTTAACGAGATGGTAAAACATTATTTCATAATAACAACCTTGTTCAACAATATTACGTTAGCATACTATACATATAATGAAGCATTAACGTGAAAACAATAACAGCAAATACGTGGAGCATCGTTATCCAAGAAGATGGAATAAATTAGGTTGTCCCAAAAGTTTCTTTCGGAATGTGTTCCTTTAATATTGCTAAATAAATATTAGGTTGTCCCAAAAGTTGGTTTTCGATTCATGCACAAATGCAAATTCATGTTAGGAAGTACTAAAACATCAACATAAAGATTATCGCGTTGTTTGTATTTATTTAGCAACACTGAAGGAACGCATTCCGAAAGGAACTTTTGGGACAACCTAATATTTATGAGAAAAATGTGTACCAATACTTTTTTTATTTGGAACGTGTACGCGCGAATTACTTTTATAACTCGTCGGTTTAGTATTAAACTTCTACTATTAGACGATCGAAAGTGACTGACTGATGTGTATAATAACAAGATTAAATTTATTTATATTTTGTGCGAATTGTACTACACATAATAATGTATAGAGGAGTCAAAAAATATATTCAATAAATTCCAATGAATACACCTTTACAATTCCAATAATTGTCAAATCAAAAATTTTAAATGAGTCCTTTGACCCCTCGAGGTAGGCTTATTGTTAGTGTTAAAGAGTTCAAAGATACTGTTGTATTTTAAACCTGTGGAACACATTCAGAAAGAAATTCAATTTTTATTTCATCCGAGTTTGCTGCAACTCAGGTGGAAAATGCGTATTTTTCGTAAAGATCCGCAGACTGATAATTATAAAGATTATTAATGTCGATGAACTTACGTTCCTCGTACGACTAATGACATATGGCTTAAGCAGCGTGTAACAGTGAGCAAACTAACACTTCGATACGTATTTTTGTTTCAGACAGTTACGCGTAAGAAGTGAACATTTCAAACTATTTTGTTGGGTTTCGTCATGAAGAAATTCTTTCTCAACAGTCATTTTTCTGTTCCGCGTGAAACGAAACACGAGAAATCACCTACTGAGCGTGCCGAACAATAACAAATTCCATCGGTGACCAGTTTTATAGGATATAAAGAAAATATGGAGTTCGCACCGCGATAGCGAAAATGACCGGAAGAGGAAAAACAGCGTTCGCAATCGGAGTCGAATTGCACAATGATTTTTCACAACTCGGGAACGTTCGATCCTGCAAAAACTGGAAGGATGCTAACCTTCGAATAACCGTGATCGACGAATGCAAACGAATTAATTACCGATGCACTTTCGATTGGTTTTCACCGGAAGTGGCACTTGTTTCCCGGCTGTCACGCACACCCGCTACTTGGCTTTCAAATTCGCGGAAATATTCGGATTCGTTGCTCCGAAAACACGAATAAATACCACCGTCAACAACGATAACACGCACTGAACGACGCTCGGCGCGAGACTGACGACGACGCGAACGGTGCACGTAAGCGTGCTGTTTCGGAGCGTCTCGACGTTTACCAATCAGTACCGCGGATTCTTGCGTAGCTACGCGTCCGCGCACGCGCATTCACACTCGTGTCAGGCCCGTTCGCCGATTGCCGAGTCAGTGACAACTTATTCGGACAATAAATCACATCGCACAGTGGGCCAGTAGCCCGCTTTTTTATGGGCCAAAGTCAATTTTTCACGTTCAATGTATCGAAACAATTTTTCCCTATAAACTGGCAACTCTTTAAAACTCCCAAATCCAAAATATTATTCTTTTCAGATGATTCTGTGAAGAGATGCGGTGTTCTAAAGACAAAGTCATAAAATTAAAAAACACGCGTGGAAAACCACGCGCGGCAGAAGTAAAACTTCTTGCAGTCTGGTAATGTGTAGAAGTAAATTAAGATTGCAAATGGTAAATAATCCTGATGAAGCGACAACAAGATCAGGAACAACTCTCGATGCAGTATTTGCAAGACATTTAGACAAAATTGAATCAAGAATATTTATATCATATTTTAGCTATCATAAGCCAATTGTTTCAATGATAGAATCATAGAAAATCATAGAACATAGAAAAAAATAATGAACGATCAAAATTTGCAACGCAAAGAAGGAGAGCATATGGGAAAGAAAGAGACAGTTCATAGCATTTCCCATACGCTCTTCTGCTTCGCGTCGCAAATTTTGATCGTTCATTATTTTTTTCTATGTTCTATGATTTTCTATGATTCTATCATCGAAACAATTGACTTGTGATAGCTAAAATATGATATAAGGGAGGTGGTTGGGTTGTGAGACGGGTTTTGTTTTTGGCCTGTAACTTTTTGCTTGATGAAGATATCAAAGAGTTTTATATACCGTTGGGAAGGTGAAGAAAATACGCAAACTTTTATACGAAAAATGTTTAGTGAATTGATCAACAAGTAAAATTTTATGGCCAATTTTCCGAGGACATGTTTTTTGGCTTCCTGAAAAAAGTGGTTGGGTTGTGAGACACTCGAAAAAAATCAACTAAAAGTGTGTGTGGAAAAATATAAAGGAAAACCCATGTAACTTTAAGCAAAAATGAATTTTTATTTATTTTAAAGACATTAAGTGGCCAAAGAAGTTAAAAAGAATGGCAAAAAATTGAAGAAAAGCAAAGAATGGCGAAGAAAAGTAAAAAAAGAATATAATGAATGGAAGGATTCGATAATCATCTTCCTCTTCGTCATCCAAGTCGCTGTCACAATGTTTGCATGTGAAAAACGAGATATGCGCAAAAATTCCATCAATTCTTCATCGCAAGCTGTGGAAATATCGTCAAAATGGCTGTCAACTTTCTTCGCATAACGCTGTAACGTGCTCTTATCAACGCCATATTCTTTGGCAGCCTTTCTTATGCCTTTCTTCTCCAGCAAATGATCTGTAACGGCACTGAGCACGGCATTAAAATTAATTTCTTTGTTTGCGGGCGAGTTTCTTGGAGTTGACATGACTATAAATTCAAAAAATAAACCAAAACAAACGTTAAATGACAAATAAACATTTAATTCTAACACAAACAACGATATTTGACAGTTCTAGTTCGTTTCTAGTACAAAAAGACTAGTGTCTCACAACCCAACCACTATGGTGTCTCATAACCTAACCATGTTGCCATTCCGAATGTGACAGAAAAAAAACTATGTTTGTCGTATATGCGCAAAACTCGATATTTCATTGTAAAATGTAAGGAAAACACTAAATGAAATTGCATCACACTCACCTTTTTCAATTGATTCACTCAACAAAATAATGTTTTTAAAAAAATGAGTAAAAGTTTTGGAAATTGATTTTTACACACGATGTCCGTATCTAATATCATATAATATAAGCAACACGTCTATACACCTCGGTGCTAGCACAAAAACTAGCAGACGTCAAAACAAAAATTTGACAGCTAACAGATTGGAATTATCGCGATTGCGCGATGGATAAAAACGATTCTTCACAACCCAACCCGTCTCATAACCCAACCACCTCCCCTAAATATTCTTGATTGAATTTTGTCTAAATGTCTTGCAAATACTGCATCGAGAGTTGTTCCTGATCTTGTTGTCGCTTCATTAGGATTATGTACCATTTCCAATCTTAATTTACTTCTAAACATTACTAGACTGCAAGAAGTTTCACTTTTGCCGCGCGTGCTTTTCCACGTGTATGTTTTTTTACTTACCTGACACGTGTCAAAATTTTTCAGGTTAATTTAGAACAAGGGTTTGGATAATTGTTTATAAATCTTTCAGTCGGAACAAAATCCGATGAGAAACTGCATGTGAAAGTAGCTGAAGGTTGACTCTATGTTATCCAATTGCAAATGTTGACAAATTAACTCTGGTTAATTCGTTATTAACAATTGTTGCGCGGGCTGATTAGTTTCGGAAGTTCCCATAATGCATAAGACAAGGAGGGTCGAACTGTGCGACAAGGACAGACATACATAACATACTACTTCTCCAAAATTTGTTAATAACTAACAATTTAAGCATCAAACCTGCATAAAACTGAAATGGGAATGTAGCCAAGGCTTCATTTTACATTCTACAATCTTAAAAGTTCACCAATGAAGTCTTTAAAGTTAGTAAATTAATTATGAAAATGTTACTAGTTAAACTATTCGAGGATATTCGCGAAATTTCGTCACTTCCATAACACTCGACCGCGTCACTTCCGTAACGCTAGAAAATTGTAGCCACCTCAGCAAAGAAGTTCCACTTTAAAAAAAAATTGAACACGTTCCATGCCAATTTGGAATATCAGAAAACCGATTTTAATGGTGGTTTCATAATATACAGTACCGGAAAAGCGTTTAAGACGACTATCTTTTTAATAGATTATCGCATTAGAGATACTATACGTCGAACAATCCTCAATTGTTCTTAACATTTACACATACAGTGCCCAAAATTTCCATAAAACCACCTATATTTCGACGTATTTTTTTAAAGATATGTTGAAATAAAACAGTTCTGAAATGAAAACTCAGGATCCAAGAATGGAGATCCAAGGATCCGTTGCAATGTAATGTGTGATGTGTGGTGGTGTGTGTTACCTCGAAGTGACGATCGGCGGTCGAAAAGACGATCAGCAGCCGAAGCGACGATCGAGTCGCGAGACGCTAATTTGTTCAGTTCGACACGAGAGTCGGTATAGGCAGGACATAACTGGTATGTATAGTTAGTTATACATAACCGTTTTACAATAAAAAGTATTTAGTTACCTATTTTCACTAGACTGTGTTTGATAGTTTGATTCCACTCAATCCTATACCTTAACAGGTTATGTACCCAGTGTAATCTAGTGAAAAAGGGGTGTTAAAAGCAAGTGATATAACTGTGTTAGTGCAGAGTGCAGAGTGTGTGAGGCAAAATGGAAGCTACACATCTGAAAATCGAGAAGCTGAAGGACAAGGATAATTGGCAGCAATGGCGTTTTATCATACGTACATTGTTGGAGGAGGATGACAATATGCTGACGTATGCGAAGAAAGGCTAGTTCGTCCGGCGGTAAATGCTGAAGGTTACGAAGCAAAACTGGAGAGCTTTTTGAAGGCAGACAAGGTTGCAAGAAAATTAATTGTCACGACAGTGGAGAAGAAACCATTGGATTTGCTGTTAAGCTGCACAACTGCCAGGGAAATGTGGAAGAAGCTGAACGCTGTGTACGACATCAAGTCGGAGGAAAATCTGTCATTAGTACAAAAACAGTTTTTCGATTTTAAGTGGGAAGAAAGTGAAAACGTTACGCACAACTTGTCAAAAGTCGAGCAGTTGGCGTAAAAAATGAAGAGTTTGGGTAGTCAAGTGCCAGATTCAATGCTTGTGACACGCATTTTATGTACATTGTCGAAGAGATTTAACCATTTTCATAGTGCGTGGAATTCTGTTGAGGAAGCAAAGAAAAATCTTGAAAATCTAACAGCGAGATTGATGTCTGAAGAGATGAGGATAGAAGAACAATCTGCTGAGAAAGAAACGGTAGCGTTAGTGACAAAGTCAAGATTTGAAAAGAAGCCGTTTAAATCGAGTGAAAATAAAGGACACAAGAAGCAAGATTGTGTTGGCTGTTTTACGTGCGGTTCAAGAAATCATCTAAGCAGAAATTGCTTTAAAAGAAGAGATAACTTCAGAGAGAGGCCAAATATGCAGAGGATCAATTCGAATCAGGGACGGCGCAATTTAACGCAAAGACAGGCGTTTTTGGGGAGCTGCAACATGGAGCAGGACAATGATTTTTGGCTGATCGACTCAGGAGCAACGGACCATATGACGTATCAACGAGAATTGTTTTGTGAATTCGAGGAATTCGAGGTACCGTTAAAAGTACGAATAAGCAATGGCGAAAATATTTCTGCGCATGGTAAAGGTAAGATAGAGATTGAAATGTATGTGAATGGGGTGAATGGATCGAAGGTGTGATGCATGAGGTATTGTTTGTACCGGAATTAAAGCAAAATTTGTTTTCTGTTAAAGTTGTTGCGAAAAAAGGCGTTAATTTCTCTATTACTAATTGCGGAAAGAACTGGTTGTTCACGCGTGATGCAATAAAATTAATTTGCGCGTAGCATTGCCGAAAAATGTAATTTAATTGAAAAGGTCGACAAAAATTTAAAGTTGGATAAGTCAGGTTCATTGCAATTATGGCATGAGCGTTTGTGTCATCAAAATAAAAGGCACGTGAGAAGTTTTTTGCAAAACGTGGGTATAAATGTGAATGTTTCGAATGAGAATGATGTGTGTGAAGGCTGTCCTTACGGGAAGCAACATAGATTAAGTTTTCATGAGAATGTTGAACGCGCTAAAAAACCTCGCGAAATTATACATGCTGATGTATGTGGGCCTATGGAACAAGAATCGATGGGTAGAAAATTATATTTTGTGATTTTCAAGGACGATTTTTCGAGATTTAGAACAATCTATTTCATTCGATATTAATCGGAAGTAATTGATAAATTAAAAATATATTGTAACGAGATTGAAAATCAATTTAACGAAAATATAAAAGTGTTTCACACAGACGGTGGACGAGAATTTAAGAATAGAGAGGTCAAAGATTTTTTGGACAGTAAAGGCATAAAACATACGATATTGTTCCATACACCTGAGCAGAATGGTGTCGCGGAGCGCGAAAACCGTATTATAGTAGAAGCAGCGAGATCAATGATTTACTCTAAGTCGGGAATTTCTTTGTCTTTGTGGGCGGAAGCAATGAACACCGCCGTGTTTGTAATTAATCGAACAGGTCCGACTAAAGAAGGGAATAAAACTCCTTACGAGTTATGATATGGGAAAGTCGCGAACATTAATAATTTTAAAGTTTTTGGGACTGAGTGCTATGTTCACGTACCTGTGAAAAAAAAGGAGAAAGTTGGATAAGAAGGCGTTAAAAGGGTTTCTTGTTGGATACATTGAGAACTGCAAAGGTTTCGCAAAGGAACTCAAAGGTATTTTTGTTCCGGGCTTGAGAAATGTAATTCTAAGTTGTGATGTTATATTGAGATTAGAAAAGGTATGCCCAAATGAAGTGATTGTTACTAATTCAAAAGAAAATAATGAGGCTAGTAATTCAGTTGAAGTTAATCACGAAATAGCAGATAGTAATACTAACAATGAGCAAAAAGATGTAAGAGAACTACGCGATAGACGACATATTAAACGTACTGATTTTTATGGGTGCCCGATTACATTTATGGCAGAAGTGTTACCTAAAAATTATAATGATGCAATTAACTCTAAGGGAAAAGATAAATGGATGAAAGCTATGCAGGATGAGATTAACTCCTTGCATGAAAATAAAACATGGATACTTGTAGAAAAACCGGAGAAGCAGAAGGTTATTACTTGTAGGTGGGTTTACGTAAAGAAATTTAATGAAGATAGTACAATACGTTTCAAAGCGCGATTAGTTATTAAAGGCTATTCACAAAAGGAAGGGATAGATTATAAAGAGACATTTAGCCCTGTTGCTCGTTTTGATACGGTTAGATTTTTGTTAAGCATTGCAGCTCATGATGGATTATATCTCGGAGATTTAGAAGAAAATATCTATATGATGCAACCGGAAGGGTTTAATGATGGGACAATGCGGGTTTGTAAACTATTAAAGAGTCTTTACGGGTTAAAACAAGCTCCAAGCTGTTGGGCTGAACACTTCTCAAGTTTTCTCAAAAAGTTCGGGTTTCATCAGAGCTCAGCTGATCCTTGTTTTTATATTTACAAAGAAGGTGACCGGAAAATGTATTTGGTTATTTATGTAGATGATGGGCATTTAGCAACTTCGCAGGATTGCTTAATAGATCAATTCTTTACTGAATTAGCTAAAGAATTTAAAATAACTAGTACGAAGAAAGTAACAAATTTCTTAGGCGGAGAAATAATTAGATTAAAGGATGGTTCTATTTTTATACACCAGGCAAAATATATTGAAAGTATTTTACGAAAATTTAATTTATGGGAAGCAAATAGTGTCTGTACTCCAATAGAGGCAAGTTGGGATGCTGGTAATTCAGAAGGGAACAATTGTGAAGCGCCCTATAGGGAGGCCGTAGGTAGCCTTATGTCTCTTCAGGTATTTAGCCGGCCCGATATAAGCTATGCCGTAAATATTGCTTCGAGAGCACTAGAAAAACCAAACAAAGGGCATTGGCTACTCGTTAAGCGAATACTAAGATACCTTAAAGGGAATTAGGATTATTTTATACTAAAGGCGGTAATTTTAAGCCATATAGTGACGCAGATTATGCGGGAGACAAAGAGACACGTAAATCAACGTCGGGTATGTATGTCAATACGCGAATGCAGCCATCTCATGGCAGAGCAAGAGGCAACAATGTATATTATTGTCTACAACAGAAGCTGAGTATGTTAGTGCAGCATCAGCTGTTAAAGAGACTGTCTGGTTAAAGAAATTGTTCAGTGAATGCGAAATTAATGTACATTATACATTATTGGTAGACAATACGAGTGCGATCAAATTAATAAAAAATCCGGAGTTTCACCAGAGAAGCAAATATATCGATGTGAAATATCATTTCATACGTGATCTGTATAATAAAAGCGAAATTGATATAAAATATGTTAAGACTGATGAGCAGTTAGCTGATATTTTTACGAAAGCACTATGTAAACCGCGTTTTGTATATTTGGTAAAGAAATTAGGAATTATAAGTAGGAGGGATATTGGGAACTAATGTTAATCTAATGTAAATTTTTTTGCATGTTGAGCTTTAGGGAGAGTGTTGAAATAAAACAGTCCTGAAATGAAAACTCAGGATCCAAGAATGCCGTTACAATGTAATGTGTGATGTGTGGTGGTGTGTGTCACCTCGAAGTGATGATCGGCGGTCGAAAAGACGATCAGCAGCCGAAGCGACGCACAGTGGGGTATTTGGCCTGTTTAGCGCGCCAAAACTATTGCGACGTTATTAATAGTGTGAAGGTCATACTATTATATATCGTTGAATTCGTCTTAACACCAGCTACAACACTATCAAATCAAAAATACAACTTAATGTTTAAAAAATCGAAGCGACCTTGTTTTTTTGTTTTAAACAAAATTTTTTCGAAGTTTTATATATTGAAGTTTATATTGAGGTTAATACTGTTAAACTTTTGTTTCAAACATTTTTTCGTAAAAAAAAAAATATATTATAAATATTAATTAATTTTTATTAATTTTTTTTTATAGTATAAATTAATATTCTAGCAGTAATGACTTTCATTTTCCTTCATTTACTTCCAAGTATCTATCACCTACAGCTCAGTTATTTCATCATTATCAGTCATATGATATACGGTCGGTTCATGCCATAGTGATCTAAATCGCATAAAAAGGTATGTTCCAGCATGAGATCGCATATAAACTTTTCAGGATTGTATAAAGCAATGTCTAATGATTAACCTCGCAAAAAATTAAAGAGGTGTTATGCTGAGAAAAAAAGTTATTACATGATACATATTAATTTTCTGAAAAAAAATTATATCACTTTTGATTGTTTATTCTATCAAAACCACCGAAGAGTATAAAACAAAAAGCAGTAAAATTACTCTATAAACCTTCCTTTACATCCTAGGTATGTTTTTATATCGATTTGATCTTTAACACAAGTTTTTCCATGCTTCTCTCGGTCACGAGAATATGTTACTTCCAAGTATCTACATATAGGTTACTAAATAGTACCGTTTATGGAAAAATATTATTGTAGATTACTTGCATACATATTCAGGTATATGGGTAAAAAGTTTTAGTCATTTTGAACAAAGTAAAAATTTCGACTTTTGGCGCGCTAAACAGGCCAAATACCCCACTATGCGACGATCGAGTCGCGAGACGTGAATTTGTTCAGTTCGACACGAGAGTCGGTATAGGCAGGACATACGTGGTATAGTTAGTTATACATAACCGTTTTACAATAAAAAGTATTTAGTTACCTATTTTCACTAGACTGTGTTTGATAGTTTGACTCCACTCAATCCTATACCTTAACAAGATATTGTGAAGTTTACTACTTTTTCGCATCTGCAATTATATTTAGTTGATACTAATCATCAATCTACGAGTATCTGCTCGGAAATGTTCACCTTTTGGGTGTGTTTACATCTTTTGCTGCACGAAGCGAAATTTCTATAAAGCTACTGAGTTTGTGCTTAGATTCTGAGTGAATAAGTCTAACTACGTATAATAAAAGCAGTGTAACTGCAATTGAAGAGTAAGGATTTGCGTAAAAATAGATCTGTAAAATTGAAATCGTAATAGGGTAAACTGTACAATGATTGGCACCTTAAACCAAAATCTTAGTGAAAATCTTTTTATCTTTTTTTGTATATTATCATATTATAAGCTAATAGACATTTTTCTACAAAATCAAACAGTTTTTAGAGTCATAAATTTTTTATTATAAAATATATTCATTGAATAACAATCGTAAGACAAATAGTACAGTTATTGGCACATTTGGTACAGTTATTGGCACAACATGTATCAGTTATTGGCACTGAAGAACGGAATAGGAATTATTAACTAAATAAAGATAAATAATGGAAATAGTTTGTACTGCATGCAGGTTTAAATTCTGTATAATGTATAATTTACGTCTGAACTAATATCATCAGCTTAATATGTAGAAATAACTTAAGAGACGAAGATAATGCTCAAAGAAAAAACAGAAAAATATTTTAAGGTTCACATGAGTCATACGATTCAACTCTTCTTTTTGTGGTGAATCTTCCCCTTGTGTAAATTTGAAATAATTTATTTTTGTTTATTTAAGAGAAGATCTTTATATGATCTACATGGTGGAAGAATCATTTCGAATACGATCTTTAGCATCTTTCTTTCTACTGCAGCCATTTCCAAATACACAAACAGATAAAACAAATTAAAAATGCTAACAGCTTCAAGTAATGACTACGAAATTCTCGTCACATATAACAATATGAGTGATTTCCACAAGTAGGTAAATAAATAGTACAACGATTGACTCTCTGATGTCCATTGCAATGATTGGCACCTTATTAACCTATAGTGATTGGCCCCT
Source organism: Lasioglossum baleicum (assembly GCF_051020765.1). Lineage (NCBI taxonomy): Eukaryota > Metazoa > Arthropoda > Insecta > Hymenoptera > Halictidae > Lasioglossum > Lasioglossum baleicum. The sequence continues at coordinate 3,947,522 of NC_134936.1, read as the reverse complement.
TCAATGTACAATGATTGGCAGTGCCAAGAATTGATAATAAGACTTCTTTCAACGAATTAAAGTCATATTTCTAATTTGTTTTTATGATTCAAAGCATTAATTTTTGGAATATTAAAAAAAAATCCAAAACTGTATATCTAGTGTGGTCCATAAATGAGTAGAAGCACTTCTAACTATTAACTGAATAAATATATTTAATAAGATTTATCACACTGTGATAGAGCACATGTTCCATACGCGATGCGTAACCATCCGGCGTCTAGGTTAGGGGACGCTCGATCATATCGATCGATAATCGATATACAATATACGTCGTGCGAACACAGCATACGCGCCACATCTAGTAATTGGCATAAGTCCAAATTAATTAAACTTCCATACAAATAAATGAACCATTCGTTGGCACCTGAAAAGAGGTTGTGTCTGATAAACAGTAAGAAGGAAACGTTAAATAGGTTATTTGATTTATAATTAATCATATACGCACTTATTACATCTGTAGTACAGTCCGAAATTAAGTTATACAGCGATAAAGTATACTTACTCGTAACGAAGATTTTAACGAAACACTGTTTACACTGCACTGTGCTCATCCATCGGTCTTACTGATTGTCCGCAAGCGTTGCTAACAGTCATATGTGGATCTCTGTTATGAAAACTTGCAACGTTGCTTTGAAATATAAATAAGAAGCAATATAAAATGATTTTCTATACCAGAAATTCTTAATCTGTATTTGCCGTTTAAATAAAAAATGCCAATAACTAGTGCAGTACCAGCAATAGTACAGTTAACCCTATGTTATATTTTAATTTCTTATTAGTAAAATGCCACGAGGACAATTGTTCACCAGTGAAGAAAAGGCATCCATTGATGCATATAGGGATACAAAATTAATCGATCACGTATCGTTGTAAATAATTACGTCAATTTGAGAAAAGAATATGGCAAAAACCACCCCAAAGGGGGGAAATCAAAAGCTGAGCAAGAGACAGCATTCATTGTTAATGAGATCTGCATCAAAAGAATTGAGAAGTGGAGCGAAACTTTGCGTTGATTTAAATTTGTCAGTAACTACGAGACGCGTACAACAAATTTCAAAAAGTTCCAACCGATTTCCCTGGACAAAATTGGTGCAGAAACCAGCACTCAAAACAGACCATAAACAGGCTCGTCTTGATGTTGCAAAAATACACATGTCCTGGTTCAAAGAATGGGAATTTGTTATCTTTTCTGATGAAAATAAATTCGATTTAGACGTGCCAGATAGTTTTCAACATTACTGCCACGATTTAAGGAAAAAAAAGACATAACAATGACTCGCAACTTTGGTGGTGGTACATTAACGATATGGGCTGCATTTAGAGCTGACGCCAAGACACCAATCTGTCACATTACTTCTAAAATGAATTCTGAAAAATATACAGAATTATTAGACACAATTTTAATAACATTTATTGAAGATATAGGACACGATAACTTCATTTATCAACACGATAACGTTGCCATCCATACATCAAACTAGAGAGTTATTGTTGCTCGCTCGCTCGCGAGTAGGGTTGTTTTTGCTCGCGGGTAGGACTGCTCTTGCGAAAGAGTTAGTGGTACGCATGGCTAGTAGGACCTATAGCTATTAATGTTTTTGATTTGGTGTGTGACTCTCCAGGAGCCACCCAAAGAACTTCCCGATTCGTTAGTTGCAGTATATTATTATCATTATTAAGTGTAAATGTTTGCTATATGGCGTCGCATTAAACCAATATCGTATGCTCGTTGCTCCCTTGGTTTAATACATCAATCGATGCAGCTGGACATTCGTTATAAAAAAAGTACTAACCTATGCATGTCGAAAAGTTAGTGGTTCAGAAGATATTTCAATTTAAATAATGCTAAAACACCATTACTATCGTACTAAGACGTTACACTAGTAAGTAAACGCTAATGTCTGAAAACGGTGCGTCCTATCGCAGAAATAACGAAATTTTGAAAAGGCGCAACCCAAGGCATATAGGGTATGCCGAACCTCATGACGTATGTAGTCCTTTGAATTAAAAAAGAAAATTAATTGGTGTTAAATTTTGATCAATATTTGCATTGTTCATATAATCACGATAACGAGTTCTTACTTTCACTCCCACTCTGGGCAATTGAAGATCTAACCACAATATAGACGGAATTTTATTATAGTATTTTCTTGAAAAGTAATAAATTTTAATATTCCGCATGCTCCATTAACCAATCCGTCTTCAACATCAATGTTATTAATAATTATCATCCAAACCAAAACACTTCGTGTAAAGGTTGACCAAGTTCCCCGGCCTATCCACTTCAGTGATATGAAGGATGGACCAAGTTCCTCTCGCCTATCAAAGTTGTGATATGATGGATGGATCAAGTTCCTCTCGCCTATCAAAGTTGTGATATGATGGATGGATCAAGTTCCTCTTGCCTATAAGGGCTGTGATATCGGGAAAGACCAATTCCCAGAGGCCAATGATTGTTGCACTTACCTAATTCAAATTTTACAACCTAGGGAACTTGGCGTCTGCGCTGGCACTACTATTTTGACTTGCATGAGAAAAGTTTATATCCAGATTCCCAAGTGCTCAAGCAAAAATCTTATGAATTTTTTTAAATCTGCCGTTGCTTCGTCTCCTGCAGAATCGTCTCCTTCTGCGCCGTATCCGGATATAAATTTTTCTCATGCAAGTCAAAATAGTAGTGCCAGCGCAGACACCAAGTTCCCTAGTTTGTAAAATTTGAATTAGGTAAGTGCAACAATCATTGGCCTCTGGAAATTGGTCTTTCCCGATATCACAGCCCTTATAGGCAAGCGGAACTTGATCCATCCATCATATCACAACTTTGATAGGCGAGAGGAACTTGGTCCATCCTTCATATCACTGAAGTGGATGGGCCGGAGAACTTGGTCAACCTTTACACGAAGTGTTTTGGTTTGGATATCATGTTATTTTTGTAAGAAATGGCCAGATATTCGGAGGATTTATAGACGGAAGTTAATTTGCAGAAAATAGCATGATGCATCTCACTTAAAACACGCACGTGGCTGTATCTCGGGAACGGTGCGTCCTACCGCAAAAATAACGAAATTTTCGACAGACCTTACGCGAAGCATATACGGTATGGCCAATCACATGACATATGTGGTCTTCTGATTTTTTGAAAAAAAAAAATTGAAAATTAAAAAATGGCTGTATCTCGGGAACGGTGTGTCCTATCGCAAAAATAACGAAATTTTCGAAAGGCTTTAACCGAAAGAATATAGGGTATGCCCAACCACAAGACGTAGGTGGTATTTGGATTTAAAGGAAAAAAAATTTTTTTACGGGTTTTTCGAAAAAAAAATTTTTTTTCGGGATTTTCGATTTTTCCTGTTGGTTTGTATATAAAAGACACCTGATTCAAAAATTTCAAGTTTCTAGCTTGTCTGGAAGTGGGTTAGAATTAACATGATCCTCCTATATATATTCCAAGAATTATGCGTTTTTGGGGTATTACGAGCCAGGGCCGCGAGCAGCTTGAGTGGCCGGCGAGGTGTTTATACACAAGGAATAAAATTTTAATTTGTTAGTAAGTGCGGACGAACCCAATGCGTAATTGGGGAGCCGCTGGGAATTGAAGATTGCGAGGACGAACCTGATACGATTGTCAGGGAATTGCTAGGATGCGGACGAACCTGATTCGATTGTCAGGGAGCCGCAAGGATAGTACAGTTTTCGTGGACGAACCCAATGTGTAATTGGGGAGCCACTAGGTGCGATGATCGAAGGTGAATCTGAGGTGCAATCTGTGGACTGCTAGGATTGCAGTAGAACAGCGCGGGCGAACCCAATGCGTAATTGGGGAGCCGCTGGGAGGTTGGATAAAGTGCGGACGAACCTGATATGATTGTCAGGGAGCCGCTAGGTTGGATAAATCTCTGATTGGATGATTTTTTAGGAATTGTTAGTGGGCCTCGTAACAAGTATAATCTAATTGATACAATCCGAGCGGTTAGATTGTATCGTGTGGGAACGTTCAATTATTCGATTAGGATATAGGAACGATAACGATGGGTTTAGTGAGTTTACACGAATTTACCAAAGAACACAAACAATATATATTCTAATTAAAGACGTGTGTTACAATGGTGTATATGTCGCGAAAGAAATTAATCAAAGAGAATAGAACTGAATAATTACCTAACTAAGTGCTCGGTCGTAACGCACTGGCAATGTGGGGGTCTCGAATCAATCGTAAAGGAATGCCTAACAGATTTTATACCGAGCTCGCGGAATCTGTACGGTTGACGTTGTTTCGAAGGGGAACTTTAGCCCGATCTAACTAGGAATTGACTTTTCGAGATACAGCACGACGTGACGCGATGCGTGTCTACCGGTGTACTAGCCCCCGAGTGCAGAGACGCACGGGTTTATATACCCCTAAAATGAGTGGGGTGATATATTAATTATCTAAAGTCGCGTAGTGCCAGACTCTCCTTTTTTGTCGTTTTCCATTAGACCGAGCCAGAGTTCGGTCTTCGTCAAAAGGGACTCGAGATACGATTCTGTTATCTAGGGACGCTTCCTGCCAGACACGATCTTGAGTACGATTTTCGGGGGAAAGTCGAAAAAGATCGGTTCTGTAACCGTCACAGGGGTATTTTTATCTCAGGTTCCAGGCTAGGTAGAAAGTTGCTTTTTACATGAGAGTTAGTTGACATTATATCTAGCTCAAATGAAAATTTTGGTTGACATCGGTTACCGGGGAGAGCGGCAGTGGCGGTGGCAATATGGATAAGCGCAAAACTATCGAACGAGAATAACTACTCGGCAGCTTAGAGGTGGTGGGAGGGGAACTTGGTACGCGCGCTGCCGCGCGCGTTGACGCGTTGATATATTTTATATTAATTTTCAATTTAATCTCAGTTAATAATTCGTTTTGAACTGATTGTATTTTTAAAGAGTGTTACATAAATTTTTTTTTCTACTTTCATCGATATTCTTTGAAAATGTATTCTCGGGAGTAGAGATGATTAACTCACTCTTGCATTGGGATAATTTTCGATAATTGTAAGCGGTAACATTAGCATTAGTTGCATAAAAAAAATTTTTTTTTTAAATAAAAAATAATTTAAAAATATTTTTTAAAAAATTGTTTATGTAATTACGTTCGTTTTTTCGGTGGAAAATTTCTGTTCTCTCGTATAAATTGCATTGTTAAATGAACTTCTTTCGAAAAAAACTAAGAAAACTAAAGAACTACTGGACCAAAGTGGACCAAAATCTAATCAGCTCTAAGTTACAGCGGGGCACATTGATTGCATTATTCGTCATTCTGATCGCATTGTTACTTTTTCAGAAAACGTTAACGAAAAATTTGTTACCATACACACGGAAATACATACGCACGGACGCACGCACACACACACACACACACACACACACACACACACACACACATACGAACATTTTGCTGAAATTAGTCTAAAATGACTGGAATGAGAGAGACCATGAAACGTGAAGATCTGCTAAAAAATCGATTTTCGATTTTCGGGCTCATTACAATAACTTCCCTATAAAATCGGGAAGTTAATTACACGAAGCAGTGGTTAGGTAAAAAAAAATATCAGGGTTTTGACGTGGCCAGCTCATTCCCCATATTTAAACCCAATATAAAATCTTTGGGGGATAATCGCAAGGAAAGTTTATGGCAATTGCAAGCAATACAGTACTATTAATGAATTATGGAAAACGTTGAACGAAGCATGGGCATCTATTCATGAAGACACACTTCAAAGTTTGATTTCGTCAATGCCCCATCTCATTTTCGAAGTTATTCGAAGAAATGGCAGTTCTACTAATTGTTAATATAGAAATTAAAAAGAACTTATTGTTCATTTAGAACCGACTTCTTTAAAAAATATGTGGCTTTATAGAAATTTCGCAGTTTATGTTATATAAAATTATATATTTCAATCGATATATGTATAAAGTAGGAAAGTATGTCTGGATGTTCCGATCGATAATCGATACGATTATTATTACCGAGCAGTTCCGCTAGATGGTGGCACGGACACAAGGATATTGACAAGAAAAAACAAAAATCGCTAACATAGAGAAAATAACTCGGAAACTTGCGTGTAAGCGAGATTTTATCGAAATTGCCCACTGTGCGTTGCCCGCCAGAGCAATCCCCCCAGGGGACCTGTTTGCGAGGGTGTGCCGTAGTCACGCCATGTGCAGCTAGTTTTCTATAAAAATATGCCAGTTGCACAAACATCCGCAGTCTAACAATAACATAACATTATACCTTGTAATGACGTGACAATAGTTTTGGCCACAAAAAGCGTGCATCGGAGAATAGCAGACTTAAGCGAATATTAACCAAATTTGTAAATAACATTATTTTTCAATCACTTTTTAAAATTGTTTCAGAGATAACCTATTTTTCAACTAACAAAGTTTTATCAATAACTATTTCGTACAAAAATTAAATTAATTTGTTTTCAATGAAATTATTTATTTATTTTTCCTCGAAATAAATCATTTGTTTGTTTTCATTTGTAGAATCTTTATTTATTATTTGATTGGGATAGAAATAATTGGTTGTGCAAGGTGCAGCGTCAAATGTTTATATCTACTGATCCTTACTCGATGACTGCGACGCGCGAAGTAGACACTACGCTTACTACTCTGCCAGAAAGAGAAGAAAGATCTACGACCTAAGTTATAAACCTTCGGGATCCCGACGCGACCCCGAACAAATTTCCCGACCCGACCCGAACCCGAAATTTCGGGTACTCGCACACACCTACTAATTATGTATGCAAAATATTAGGTGTTGTTCGGGATTCGAATTATGGGATTTGCCGGCCGTTACGCCAACCGTCGAGCTACACTTGCTCTGGCTGTTTTTCATAATGTTTAGAGTCGCGTAGCGATCGCTCGTTACCGTTGCGCACGGCCGCGAATTGTTTGTAAGCGCCCATCACCGGTAAATCCCATAGTTTGAATCTCGAACGTTGCGTCTTCCCGGATCATGCGATCGATCCGGAACCAATCGCGTGCGACCCCGCCTGCCGTTTCGGAGAATATTTAAAGGCCCTCCTTCGACGGAGCCTCTCTCTGTTCGATTCTCAGTTCTCCGAATCAAGCTTCTCGTTCTCTATCTATTTGTTTGCTCACGATACAGTATACTCTTCCGATCAGTTATCCGAGATAACACGATTAATCATTTCGAACGTTGTATTTTCTGTACTTATTATTTCGCGTCGCGATCAGTGCGTCTGCCCGCGTCAAGATTTTCCTCCGAACGCGGTGAAGATCTCCGTTCGCGGCGACCCTCGTCAAGGAGTCGTACAAGATTTCCGTCGCGATTCAAAGGCAGAAATATCGCACGCGCAAGATTTCCGCATTTAGATTCGTCGGCGATTGTTGATATCTCCAGTTTGAAATAAAGTGCAGTGTGAACTCCACTCTGAAATCAATCTCTCTCCCTCATTCTCATGATCCTTGTCATTGCCGTCCTCGCGCGCTCATTGCTGAGCGGTTCCAGCGTCAGGCGCCTCCGACCGTCGGTCGACGCCGAACAGGTGTAGTTACTGAATAGTTTTAAAGATATAAAAAAATTAAAGTTTCATACTTCATACCTTGTTGATATACCATGATTTGAGTTGTAGTTTTCGGAGTGCTATTAGCCATGTAATCAGGTTGCGTGATTCACAGGTATGAAACTTTAATTGTTTAAAACTGTTGAGTAACTACAGCTAATATTTTGCATACATAATTAGGGATCCATATACTATCATCTCACAAAAAATTATCAAAATCGAAGTCGGACACTTGGGCTCCTTCCCTTGTTAGTACCGAGTACTTAGTGCTCTGTGTTATGGCTTTTTACGTTTATATAAAAGAATAAATTAATTATACAGTGCGTATAAGAAGTTTAGATGCACCCTATTATTTTAACAGAAACGTAACCTCTGATGAATCTTCGATTGATTGTTTTTATCGAATGTTTAGAACACTTTGAAAAATTATTAAAACTATTCATATATGGCACTGCAGGGAAGAATTTTTAACCATAATAAGAAAAAGGGCCGTATCAGAAATTTAGAGTCTAGAGGCAAGCAGGCGGGCTTAGCCCAGCAGATGGGCGAGGGGCGCAGCGGTAAGGGGTCTGGCACGCGCGGAATATGGCAAGCCTGGTTTAGACGCACTTGCTTTTCTTGTTGCTTGTAACTTCATATCGTAACTATATCCATTATAAGAGGGAAGTTAGTAAAGTATTAAGTATTAAGAGACTCAGCATGAAAATAGCCGCAGAATTGGTTGTTTGAAAACTAAAACGGAAGGAAAGTAAATGGATTGTTTACTTAAATGTTTATTTTATCATCTCACTCGAAGAGTTTCTTCGAAGATAACGCAGGTACGGCGAGTACGCTCTTGTGAAATAGACTGTATGAATACTTTTGAAGTCTTTAAATCCCACCAATTCATTTCTATTGAACCATGAAATCATAAAATCCGCAGTCTAGTCATTATCAAACAACATATATGTACAGTATTGGTGGCGATGTACACTGTACACACGTATAGGGGCCACATTTTTCTCTGAAGCGTGTGCGCTTCTATGTGTAATAAAACGAAAAAATCCATTGCGATGCTACCATTTGGCACGGTTTACGGGTTTCCTCGTTACGAGGCGTGAACTCGAAAATTGTGCTTCCCCAACAGTGAACGAATTACAGTAATAACGAGCATTGATTAACTTAGAACCCTTTCGCTGCAAATTCATGAACACACACGCGTTTCTGTGCAAAAACGTTCTGGTTTGGTTTTACGATGACTAGAACTCCTTTCGCGTGAAAGTTACTATAATTTTCTTTTTAAATCCTATAGAAATAGTTTATTTAACCCTCAATTGTAATCTGTGACTTTTTTTGTGCATGTATAAACCACAGTAAGTCTAGTAACGTTATTTGAGTGTCTTACATTTTATTTTTAACCTACCTATTACCTATTGCCTATTGCCCTATTGCCTATTGCCTTGTTACGGATGACGAACAGGTGTTCAATATCATCTCTGGCAGGAACCGTCCTAAATAAACGAACAGAGCTACCCTAGATAAATCTACATAGCTGTTTAGTTTAGTTTAGGGCCCAAACATACGCACGACCTGGTCGTTGACAAAATACGAATGTTCACTTGAAGGGTACTGACAAGTACCACCCGTCATTGCAGGGCTATATGTATAAGCCCTTGCATTTCTACTTTCGTGGGCTAGTACTGTCGTAATCACAAATCGTGTCGCGTCGTGCTGCATCTCGGAAGTCAACTACCAGTGAGATCGGGCTAAAGTGCCCTTCGAATCCAAATTTAACCGTATAGATTCCGCGAGATCAGTGTAAAATCTATTAGGCAGTGATAAGGTTGCTCCGAGACCCCCGCATTGCCAGTCCGTCAACACCGTGCATCTTGCTTTAGGTAATATCTTCTTTCAATTCTTTCTATTCTAAATTCAATCCATTCGCGACAATTACACAATTGTAATACGAATTCTTATAGTCACAATATATTTGTGTTCTTTGATATAATTAACGCAAATTCATTAAAACCATAATTATTGTCCAATATCCTAATGAAGTAATTGAACGTACCCACACGATACAATCTTACCGCTCGGATTGTATCAATTAAATTATACTAGTTACGAGGCTTACTAATTATCCTAGCGACTCCCTGATTTTGGATCAGGTTCGTTTCGCGACATTCCAATTGTCCAAACACAGATTTATCCAACCTAGTGGCTCTCCAATTTCGCATTGGGTTCGTCCACGAAAACTATACTATGCTAGCGGCTCCCTAATTTCGCATTGGGTTCGTCCGCGTCGTTATACAACCTCCTAGCAGCTCCCCGGTTTCGCATCGGGTTCGTCTGCGCGTCGTTCCTACTGACTCCCCAATTTCGCATTGGGTTTGTTCTCGAAGTTTCATCTTCCTAGCAGCTCCCTGATTTCGCATCAGGTTCGTCTGCGTTTGACTCCATTCCTAGAGGCTCCCTGACTTCGCGTCAGGTTCGTCCTCGCTGTCTACAATCCCAGCGGCTCCCCAATTTCGCATTGGGTTCGTCCGCGTACCTTAACTAACAAATTGATACCATATTCCTAGGGTAACAACCCCTCGCCGGCCACTCGTGCTGCTCGCGGGGCCCTGGCTCGTAACGCCATCCTATAGGGGCTGAAACAATGCATTTGAATATGCTTAAGTCATTAACAAAAGATTGAATAAAAAACATAAGTTTTCCCGATAAAAAATAACGATGATCTTGAAAAAACTATGAAAAAATAACCGGACAAAAAAGATTGTTCTTCTATGATATTCCTCCTTCGATACCATTCAAATTATGACATAAATATTTTTTTTGTGCCATTAAAAATACAAGAGATATTTAGGTGGCCTCCTTCGGCTGAGATACCTTGCATACTTGAAGTGTACCTCCTAACCCATATAAAACCACCATTAAAATCCGTTTTCTGATATTCCAAATTGATATGGAACACGTTCAATTTTACTTTGAATTTGATGATTTTCCCTTTAGAACACTGTATCTCTTCACAGAATCATCTGAAATTAATAATATTTTGGATTTGGAAGTTTTAAAGGGTTATCAATTTATAGGGATAAATTGTTTCAATACATTAAACTTGAAGAATTGACTTTTGGCCACAAAAACCGGGCTCCTGGCCTACTGTGGAACGTTTCATAAAAATCGGTGTGGGAAGCAAAACATAAAATTCATTTATATCCTCTCTTTTTTAACTTCGAATGGTATTGACTTATTCATCTCAAATAAATAGTAACTAAATTCATTCATTCATCATATATGAATACTAACTAGCTTAATTTATTCATTTTCCGCTAATAGTGAATGTATATGATATATTCCATCGTACAGCGTAAATGTTGAGCAGTACTGAAAAAAGCGTACTAAAGCAACCGACGAACCGTCAAAACGTGGACATGAATATGTACGTGAGCATTATAGCGTACAGTAAAGAAATCGAAAGGAATACGTGCGCGATTTATATACTTTAGCAAAATATAAAGCGACTGGATGGATCTGATAAATTCTGCACTAAATACATATAGTACTTCAATGATCTCTTTATACAGCAGACTTGGGCAAACTTTATATCAAATGAAAATAAGAAATAGCTATTTGAAATAGTTCATATTTCGCCCCGTCATTTTCAATACTGTTACTTGAAAATAAAAATAATATTGTTTTCTTATTGAAATAATACTAACTTGAAATATAGTGCGTATCAGAAGTTTCGACGCACCCTATTATTTTAACAATAACGTACCTTCTGATGAATCTTGAATTGATTTTTTTATCGTGTGTTTAAAACACTGAAAAATTTTGATTATGTACTTCTAAAACTATTCATATATGGCACTGCGGGGAAGAATTTTTCGCCAAAATGTGAAAAAGGGCCGTATCAGAAGTTTAGACGCACTTGCTTTTCTTGTTGTTCGTAATTTAATATCGCACACCTTTAGACCACACATACAGGGAGGTCCGTTTAAATAAGGACACCTAAATATCTCTTCAGGTTATTGTAATGCAAAAATTTGTTACGTAATGTGCATGGTGTCAATGGACCAAATATCTGGCACGAATATTTTTTTCCAATTGTCATTTTCTTCGGAGTTATCAAGATCATTGTCTAGAATTCTCTAGTCTAGACATTGTGTCTGGGCCTGTGCTGCGATCGAGTGGAACATTGTCAGTTTAGAGTTATTTATTGGCGTGCGTAGCTCTTAGAATTAGTCACGGACTAGGGTACGGTTGAAAGTCGAGTGTCCTCTTTCGTTCGGAAAAGCAAATCAGCCGTACCCCGGGCAATGACGATTGACGCATCGCAGGCCCACACTCAGCGGAAAGCCGACACCAGTTTGGGGACAGATACCTGAATTAGGGACCATTGTGTATAGGCTTGTCTTATTTACGAGGCTTGCGTGAGGAACAAAATCACGATTTTAGTAGGCGTACCAAATAATGGGATTACGCCCCGAACTGGTGATTGGTCCTTCGGTTACCCCTACCAAAGAAACGATTTTCATCCCGAACTTCGGTAGGGGATTGCAGCGGAAATAGCGGGCAGACTTCTTATGGCTTTGAAGAGAATCGTACGAACCTGGTACCTTGTTACATTAATTCGTGGAACGTTACGAAGCGTATGATTAGAAGATATTAATTCGGATTCGAACTTGAAGTGTGAACGGGAGTTGCGAAGTTGAACTGTGAAGTGGATTGTGAACTTTCTTCTAAACACTTTTATGAACTTTCTTTCGATCTTTTTTATGAACTTTCTTACGAACCGTCTCGTAAGCCTTTCTTGTGAACTTTTTATGAACTTTCTTACGAACCGTCTCGTAAGCTTTCTTGTGAACTTTTTATGAACTTTCTTACGACCGTATCGTAAGCTTTCTTGTGAACTTTTTATGAACTTTCTTACGAACCATCTCGTAAGCTTTCTTGTGAACTTTTTATGAACTTTCTTACGACCGTATCGTAAGCTTTCTTGTGAACTTTTTATGAACTTTCTTACGAACCATCTCGTAAGCTTTCTTGTGAACTTTTATGAACTTTCTTACGAACCGTCTTGTAAACTTTCTTGTGAATTTTTTATGAACTTCTGAACGTTGTCTTATGAACTTTGTTATGAACCCTTGCCTGTGAACTTATGAACTTTTACTATAAACGTTATCATGAACTCTTATTATGGACTTTTCTATGAACTGGTGTTTTGAACTGTGAACTGTTGAATCTTGGCCGTTCCAAGATCTTATGACGAGTGTGATCCGTGTACGCATCCTTGTGCAATTCAGAGCGTTGATTGCTCTTGAACCAGCAGCAATTTTGGATTCAACAACGCTCTAAACATTGGTCCTTCGAGCCGGATATTTTTTCCAACATCTGTGAGGTTACACCTGCATTTAGAGGACTCTGCTGAGGTGGGACTTTCGTCGAATTCCACCTGCTGATCTGGGCTCATTCCCTGCAACCACTGACACGCACTGACCTACTGTACATCTGCTGCAGCATACCGCTCATTGAACGGAACTCCTGAACTGTCATAAATTGTCGTCATCTTTCTGTAAGTTCGTTCCATACATTACTTGCCTGAATCATTGATTGATTAACGATGGCTTCTCTAAAGGTTTTGCTCTCTGAACGTAAATCGATTAAATGTAAACTGACTCGGTTCAAAAATTATTTTGAGTCTAATCAAACTGACGACAGTATCCCAGAATTACGAGAAAGATTTGATCGCTTCTTACCCTTAGCCGATAAATTTGATGAAGTACAAAGCAAAATAGAAATCTATACTGAGGATTCTGGTGAAGATGCTAGTCATGAAATCGAACGGGACAACTTTGACAAGTCGTATTATTGTATCGTTACCTCAGTTAAGGCTCGGCTGGGAATCGGTCAGCCACAGAATTCATTACAAACTGGAACTTCATCTCAACTGTCATCATCGACAGAAACTGAATTACCGGTAAAATTACCGGTCATACAATTGTCAACATTCGATGGAGCATACGGTGACTGGATTAGATTTAGAGATACATTTGATTCACTCATTCACAAAAATGCTAACATTAACGTCATACAAAAATTTAATTACTTGAATTCTACCTTGAGAGGTGAGGCAGCAAGATCCATAAGAGCATTAGGAATTTCCGAAAGCAACTATGCGATATTAAAAAATAGATATGAAGATCCACAGGGTTTAACTCGTTATCATACAAAGGCACTATTCGATATTCCACCAATTATGAAAACTTCTGCACGTGCACTTCGCCAGTTGATTGATGATTGTATTAATCATTTAAAGTCTCTTAACTCTTTGCAAGAACCGACGCAGTATTGGGATACCTTAATTATACACTTATTATCAACCAAGTTAGATGGTTTTACAAAACGGGAATGGGAAAAGGTAATCATAAAGGGTGCCTCAAACCCGTCATTAAAGGACATGCTGGAATTCTTAGAAGGACAATCAAAATATCTAGCACGATCTGGAACTGACAGGGGAGGCTCTTCAAGACCCCAGATAAGAGCAGACGGATTTTATACTCCACGTTATCAATTAAAGACAGAAGAATCTCATACGCCGCGCTTTAATAGAAATACTGTTGCATGTGTAGGAATTTCAAAAACCGAGTGCAAAATTTGTAACGGAAACCACCCTGTTTATATGTGTGAGAAATTTCGAAATTCATCTTACTCGGAACGAATTGATCAAGTCACAAAGGCTGGTATTTGCTTTAATTGTTTACATCCAGGCCATAAGAATTTGAATTGCACACGTAGCGGTTGCAAGAAATGCAACAAAAAACATAATATATTATTACATACAGACGCTACCTCATATTCCTCACAATCGAAATCGGGCGAACCCTCGACATCAACCAATAACACCATAAGCTTAGCGCAAACAAATTTTTCAATACCTCACCAGTTTTCGCACGTTGTCTTAGCTACAGCAATAGTATTAGTTGAAGATAAATTCGGAAAGGGACATGAATGCAGAGCACTTCTAGATCCTGCATCGCAAGCCAGTTTTATAACTACAAATTTTTGCAATCGATTAAAATTATCATCTGCTCCGACAAATGGAATTGTTTCGGGAATTGGACAGAAAATTGGAGGCGTATCGCAGAAAACTGCAATTAAGTTACATTCACGAAACACAGAATTTTCGTCGTCACTTTCATGTTTTATAATCCCAAAAATCACAGAAGATTTACCGAACTTCTGCATCAATAGAACGAAAATCTTAATTCCACACGACATAAAGCTTGCAGATCCGAACTTTGATGAAACACGAGAAATCGATTTATTAATTAGCGGTGAACTGTTCTGGGATCTATTCACCAACGAACAAAATAGCACTAGGAGAATTGACCCCCTCTTCAGAAACACAAAACTAGGATGGATCTTTGCCGGCAAACTGAACAATGCTAAAATTCGGAATACACCAAAAAACCTTAAACTTGCTTGCAATTTGGTATCGAATGATATTTTGTTATCGGAAATCAAGAAATTTTGGGAAATTGAACATTGCTATGATACATCGATAATCGTAAACCAACATGACGAATGCGAAAGGCATTATCAAACCACAACTACGCGTGATTCAAGCGGAAGATACATTGTAAACATTCCATTTAACGACAAACTAGAAAATTTAGGAAATTCGAGATGGCTAGCAGAGAAACGATTTTATAATCTCGAACGGAAATTAAATAAGCAACCATTTTTAAAACAAGATTACATAGCATTTATGACAGAATATGAATCTCTTGGTCACATGACTGAAATTTCATCTTCAATTGACACGAATGAATTAAATTACTATCTGCCACATCATGCAGTAATAAAATTGGACAGTACATCCACCAAACTTCGTGTCGTTTTTGATGGATCAGCCAAAACAACGACAGGAATCTCTCTTAATGATACCCAACGAATTGGTCCAACCGTTCAGGACGAATTATTTTCAATTTTATTAAGATTTCGGAGCCATCAGTACGTCATTTCTGCTGACGTACAAAAGATGTATAGACAGATTTTGATTACACCCCTTCAGCGTAAATTTCAACGAATTTTGTGGAGAGTTGATGACTCGTTGCCATTAAAAACGTACGAATTAAATACGATAACATATGGGACAGCATCCGCACCGTTCTTGGCAACACGTACACTACAAAGGATAGGAGAAGAATGTGTGTCTGTTTCTCCAATAGCTAGCAGAATTATCATGAAGGACTTCTATGTAGACGATCTTTTAACGGGTTCAGATAATTTTCAAGAGGCGTTAGCAATAAAAAGGGACGTTTCTAATGTGTTAAATGAAGCTGGGTTGCAATTACATAAATGGGCTTCGAATGATTCCCGTATTTCAGAATTTACTCATGAACAAAGTGACTCGATAACCATAGCCTCAGACAAGGTTACAAAAACATTAGGCTTACTGTGGAATCCGCATACAGATACACTCAAGTTTTTAATTAAACCACCGGAACAGGCGAAATTAACGAAACGAACGATATTGTCAGAAATTGCGCGAGTATTTGATCCTCTCGGTCTAATAGGGCCAACAACAATGCTAGCAAAGGTTTTTATGCAACAATTGTGGCAGTCCAAATTTTCTTGGGACCAGTCATTACCGCGAGAATTTATTGCTAAATGGATACAATTTCGCGATGAGTTACCAGAACTAAATAAACTTGTAATTCCTCGTCATGTAATTTGCATTTGTCCGAAATATATCGAACTACACGGATTTTGCGATGCCTCCGAACTTGCATATGGGGCATGCATATATGTAAAGTCACGGGATGATACCGGACATTGTGACGTAAAACTATTATGTGCAAAGAGCCGGGTCGCACCTTTAAAAAAATTGTCATTGCCACGTTTGGAACTTTGCAGTGCATTAGTTTTAGCTCAATTAATAGCAAAGGTAAGATCGTCCTTAAACTTAAAGATAAACGCAGAATATTATTGGTCTGACTCCATGATTGCACTTGCATGGATAAAGGCTCCTAGCAATAAATGGAAGACATTTGTTGCAAATCGGACTGCTGAAATACAAAATCTAACCAGTAGCAACTGGAATCATGTATCGTCGGGAGACAACCCTGCAGATGCAATTTCGCGAGGACTTGCTCCGAATATGTTATTAAAAACAAATATTTGGTGGACTGGACCAACATGGCTAATGAACGACTGCAAACATTGGCCAAAAAATGCAATTAATTTAAATGATATTCCTGAAACGAAGGAAACAACAGTATCCTTAGTTACCACGAACACTAGCTTCCATTTGTTTGAAAAATATTCAAATCTAATTCGTTTAATGAGAGTCACAGCCTATTGTCTAAGATTTATACGTAAGGTCAAATTGCATCGTTCAACGCAACCAATTATAAATTCAGAGCTGAAACATATTCCACTTTTAACTGCATCGGAAATTGAAGATGCAAAGATGATATTGCTGAAAACATCTCAAAGGCAGTCCTTCGCTCAAAAGATACAATGTTTAAATAAGGAAAAACCCATAAGCAACAATAGTGCAATTCAAGGATTAAATCCATTTATTGATAAAGGGGAATTTCTGCGGCTAGGAGGCCGACTTTCTAATTCACAACTTCCATATGAAGAAAAATTTCCACTCATTCTTTCGTCAAAACATCCATTCACGAAATTATTAATTGAATACGAACATAAAAGACTATTACATGCAGGAACACAAGCCGTTATGATGTCCCTTAGAAGACTCTATTGGCCAACACAGTGTAGAACAACAGTCAAGCACATAATACGAAAATGTGTAAGGTGCTTCCGTGCCAAACCGACAACACAAGAGCACCTGATGGGAGACCTTCCGGCATCACGAGTTACCTGCCAACGACCATTCCATACCTGTGGCGTAGACTACGCCGGACCATTTTTATTAAAGGACAGAACTCGTAGCAAAGTTACCACAAAGGCGTATTTGTGTGTTTTTGTCTGCTTTACAACAAAAGCAGTGCATTTAGAATTAGCTGCAAACTTAACTACAGAAGCGTTTTTAAATTGTCTGCGACGCTTCATAGCTCGCCGTGGAAATTGTCATAGTATATATTCTGACAACGGCACCAACTTTATTGGAGCCAGAAATGAATTAAATGAACTTGGAATACTAATGACAAATGATACTTTCAAAACTACAATTTCTGATCATTTATCCACAAGGCAAATCCAATGGCATCTGATACCACCCCATGCCCCACATTTTGGCGGGTTATGGGAAAGCGCAGTAAAGTCAGTTAAATATCATCTAAAACGAACTATTAGAGATGCTAAGCTTACATACGAAGAGCTATACACGCTACTAACACAGATAGAGTCATGCATGAACTCCCGTCCTCTATGCCCTCTATCCGATGATCCTACCGACCTTAATCCTTTGACTCCAGGACATTTTTTGATTGGCGACTCATTAACAGCTCTTCCCCATCCAGATCTCCAACACATAAATGTTAACAGACTAAATCGATACCAACATATTCAACAAATGTTACAGCATTTTTGGAAACGCTGGCATCAGGAGTATTTCCATCAATTACAGCAGCGGACAAAATGGCGTGCAAAAACTTGTCCATCCTTTGGGCCTGGGACATTGGTTCTGATTAAGGAGGATAACGCACCTCCCCTAAAATGGAAGATGGGCAGAATTACTGAAGTTTATCCTGGCAAAGATAACATCGTACGGGTAGTGTCAGTACGAACGTGGGACGGAATTTTAAAACGTCCGCTGACCAAAATCTGCATATTACCAATTGCGGATAACCTGGACAAGGAAATTATACGAGATGGCAAGAATATTCCAAAGGACAGAGGAGAAGAACCACTAACCAAGTCCTAAACCAGTAGAATTAATTTGCACTCATGGATTCATTTCGTTTCTCTTTCTATTCATATTTTGTTTTTGTTTTTTTTTGTATTGTATTTCTCTAAACCACTGTATATCACTTAGCAATAGTAAACGATAAAGAAAAAAAATAATAATAATAAGGAGAACTTAGATTATTTCAGTATATCGCATCATGATGTTATTATGGTTATATAGCTATTATATTTACTATTAATTATAATTGGTATGTTCACTTTCTTCCTTATATTTAAGTAAGGGATCGCTACATAATTTTAGTTACAATACTGTTCATGTGGTGCGGTGAATTATGTACCGCACTTTTGGAATCAATCACATTGTTTGATATTTCATAGCATTATGTCTTCTATTAGTAGCTCCAATATTCCTTATGAATAATTACAGCCCTTATGGTTGATTTATATGTCTTACTTAGCAAGGTATTGTAATCTGATTTTATGGCCCTTGAATTATACTTGGTTATGTGTGCTTGTACTCTTTGCATTGCTTTTGCGTTTTTTGAACGTTGATTGTTCAAGGCGGGCGGCATGTCTAGAATTCTCTAGTCTAGACATTGTGTCTGGGCCTGTGCTGCGATCGAGTGGAACATTGTCAGTTTAGAATTATTTATTGGCGTGCGTAGCTCTTAGAATTAGTCACGGACTAGGGTACGGTTGAAAGTCGAGTGTCCTCTTTCGTTCGGAAAAGCAAATCAGCCGTACCCCGGGCAATGACGATTGACGCATCGCAGGCCCACACTCAGCGGAAAGCCGACACCAGTTTGGGGACAGATACCTGAATTAGGGACCATTGTGTATAGGCTTGTCTTATTTACGAGGCTTGCGTGAGGAACAAAATCACGATTTTAGTAGGCGTACCAAATAATGGGATTACGCCCCGAACTGGTGATTGGTCCTTCGGTTACCCCTACCAAAGAAACGATTTTCATCCCGAACTTCGGTAGGGGATTGCAGCGGAAATAGCGGGCAGACTTCTTATGGCTTTGAAGAGAATCGTACGAACCTGGTACCTTGTTACATTAATTCGTGGAACGTTACGAAGCGTATGATTAGAAGATATTAATTCGGATTCGAACTTGAAGTGTGAACGGGAGTTGCGAAGTTGAACTGTGAAGTGGATTGTGAACTTTCTTCTAAACACTTTTATGAACTTTCTTTCGATCTTTTTTATGAACTTTCTTACGAACCGTCTCGTAAGCCTTTCTTGTGAACTTTTTATGAACTTTCTTACGAACCGTCTCGTAAGCTTTCTTGTGAACTTTTTATGAACTTTCTTACGACCGTATCGTAAGCTTTCTTGTGAACTTTTTATGAACTTTCTTACGAACCATCTCGTAAGCTTTCTTGTGAACTTTTTATGAACTTTCTTACGACCGTATCGTAAGCTTTCTTGTGAACTTTTATGAACTTTCTTACGAACCGTCTTGTAAACTTTCTTGTGAATTTTTTATGAACTTCTGAACGTTGTCTTATGAACTTTGTTATGAACCCTTGCCTGTGAACTTATGAACTTTTACTATAAACGTTATCATGAACTCTTATTATGGACTTTTCTATGAACTGGTGTTTTGAACTGTGAACTGTTGAATCTTGGCCGTTCCAAGATCTTATGACGAGTGTGATCCGTGTACGCATCCTTGTGCAATTCAGAGCGTTGATTGCTCTTGAACCAGCAGCAATTTTGGATTCAACAACGCTCTAAACAATCATCGTTGTTTTTTGATACATAACTACATTTTTCTTTTATTGCATCGGGTAACTGATCGAAAAATACATTCAGATATGTATAATAACATGACCTTGAAATGACCTTGATATTCGAAAATTAAAGTTTTACCTTCAGATCAAGATCAAGGAACAGATCGAATTAAAAACTCACTTATTCAGCCGTAAATCCATTTGCTTGTTACACCAGTGAAACACAAAACACGAAACACCACACTTTCACACAATTACTGAACACTGCACGTAGCACATTTTTCGCATGAAACCGCACTTCAATTTCGAAATTTTGGAAAAAATTTTTGGATATTAGTCCGACGTTTTTCTCAATTTTATCGAGAACCGTTTGTTTGACGAAGAAAAGGAATACAATCTACGACCAGATATACGGGTTTTGTTTAACATATTTTTCGACGCGATGAATAGTTTAGAAGATACTATTTTTTAATTAGAAGAAATTAATTATTTTAATGTTTATATAATCAATCTGGGGCACGTTTTCCCGTCATCTGTAGGCTCTCAAACTTTGCACAGATTCTTTTTAAATTATTTGGAAAATCCCGTAGGGCGGGGGGGGGGGGCTGTAAAATTAATTCGACACTCGAAAATACGAGCCACCATAATACACAAGTTTCCATACAGGTAGCGTGAAGTCACTAGTAACATTAGTAAATATTTCGAAGATTCAGCTCTTCTAATTACATGCTTTTCAATATAATCTCACCCGAACATCGGAAAGAACTCATTTCTACACCTAATAATATTTTTAGCAATTCGTGCACTGTTGTGTAGTTTCCATTAAATACACTCCTCAAAAGAATTAAGGGATCACTTGTGCGAACCCGAAAAATTGCTCCCACTTTACGTGATCATAACTTCGTCAAAAATTGCTGTATCGACATCGTTAAACAATGGTTTGAAAGCCTGAAACCTCTAGTTTCAGATGCTCTGTTTCAAATTGTAGCTATGTTGGTTTTTTACAAAGTTATAGCGAGATGAAGACAACATTCACGGTTAACAAAAATTTTGTGCAACTTTGCGTTAATATCATTTGGAAGGGTTATCTTTCCTGTGCAAATTGTGTGGTTGTTGAATATTGTGCGATTTTTTTCATTAGAGTTATTCATCATTGAAGTAAATATGGGCTTTTTAACTTTAACTGGCTCCAGAAAGCGAAAGAATTATCGTAGAATCTTGTGCAAGAAAGCAATAAAAAGAGCGTTTCTTTCTCTTCAAGGCACTCCTTTTGTTTTTTCAATTTCATTAACATTTCAATATACCAGGTGTTTCTGAAAATATGCTTAAAAAATGCACAATTTCCATTTTTCCTTTAACTCGTATCTCGGCGAGAAATGATCGTGATACCATGATTCGAACGTCAGATTGAAGCAGAGTTTCTGCCAATTCGTTTGAGTACCCCATGAACTCGCTGCGACAATTTGTTACCTATGGCAGCTGTGTTTGAAGTTAGTGTTTCGCAGAAATTAGCGCGCCACGTACAGCGCCGCCGCGCCGCACAGTGGGTAAAGGACCATACTCGATTCAAAATCAAAGAACTTTCGATAGAAATGAGATAGAGCGATGAAATTTTTTTAAATTAAAGCTGAAACTTTGCAGAATATGGGAAAGTAGGGAGATTATGGTACGAACGTTTTTTAACGTTGAGAAAATTCGTTAAACATGTACAATTTCAAGAAAATGTGGTTTCTCCAGTATCACGCACGGAAAAAAATTTTGTTTAACATGCTATATATCATTTCCCCGTAGATTTTTTCACGCTGATTTCAAATCTGGTCTCAAAATTTGTCTACGACCTCAGAAAAATTTGTTGTTCCCCGTGTGATGTTCCAAAGTTGCACAAAATTTTTGTTAACCGTCAATGTTGACTTCATCTCGCTATAACGTTGTAAAAAACCAACATAGCTACAATTTGAAACAGAGCATCTGAAACTAGAGGTTTCAGGCTTTCAAACCATTGTTTAACGATGTCGATACAGCAATTTTTGACGGAGTTATGATCACGTAAAGTGGGAGCAATTTTTAGGATTCGCACAAGTGATCCCTTAATTCTTTTGAGGAGTGTATTACAATATTACATCTTTTTCTCAGAGAAAATAAATTTTCATCTAATTTCGGCCTTTGGAGGTTTAGTTTTAAAAAGTGGAAATTGGATGAACATGGACAGTCTAATTATAATACTCCGGTGCCTTGATACCTTGAAATCCGTGTAGGGTTTCTTTCTTTTATGAGTTACATCAGCAACTAAATTGGTTTCCACAGTTCTGATGAGCATCGCGCTATTTAAAGTCGATATGTGCAATGAACTGCAGGTTCTATGAAATTTTCATTCGGAAAATAAGCGTACCATGATATTGTGAAACGTTAAATCGCCAACCCAGTATCAAATGAATTTTCCGTGTGAAATAATGACAACAGTGATGCTGTTTTATACGGCGTAGAGTCAAAACGAATATACCTTGCATAGCGGAGAATGCTTTAAAGTTTTTTAAATTACAAGCCCACCGAACATGTACGCAAGCACAAAAGGATCCAGGTTGTAGGATCTTACAAAGCGAAATGTGTTGGACTTTATATGAACTCGTAGTGTACGCTCTACCCGAGAACAATGCACGTTGTACGCGTCATATCAGGAAAACGAAAGACGAAATGCTGTATGCCAGGCCTGGGCGCGGTTGGCTCGGGGAACACATGTTGCTGCTTCTCCTCTTGGCCTGGTCGGCAAGTAAGTCCCCACCACGGCCGCTCCGACTCTTCCCTTAGCCTTAGCCTTAGCCTTAGCACGAGCACCCCCGCGATGCTGCACCGGCAGGTTACTCACCACTACTAAGAAAACATATACACGCACATAAGACCCTTGCCCGAAGCTGTGGAACTAGCGGCATTTACCAATTCCTTTAATTTTTATGATAGGGATGATTCACAGGTACAGGCGAACTCAGGTAAAAAATTCGCAGAGCCGAAAGAATTTGAAGGAAAGTTTGTAGCTACGACTAGTAAGTCGCGGCCATGGACGTACATATAATAATTCATGCAAATTAATATTTATATACTTACTTGATTTTTTATTTATTCCTAGCGCATCACATCATTGACCAGTGCATCAATATCCACTGAAATCCTTGAGGTTGCCACTCTCATCAAAGATGACAATGACCAACTTGACAAGCTGGAGCGATATTTGGATTTAACAAATTTCATCGTTGAAAATGCCGCTTCGCATTTGTATGTCGTTCCAAACATCGAGCATATTCTCAGGCCGAAATCTATTAATTTCGGATATTTCTCCATAGGAAGTAGTTTAAAAAATTCTTGGCCATGCTCTCTTCTGCTCATTGCAAATGGATCTGCTTGCAAATTACACAATTCCAGACGGTATTCTTGTTTCTGGTTCCTGATTTCACATCCTTGCGGATTATTAAATAATTGAAGATCCTGATCCAATGTATTGAAGTCTTGAAACCTTGATTTGAATTCTTTTGCTATTTCCTCTAAAATTGGCACTATTTTGTCAAAATTTGCAGTTCTGTATTCATCAGCAATCTGCTTGCATGCTGGAAAATTGTGCAGCTCGGACGATTTAATTTCTGCTATGAATAAGTCGATTTGGTTCCTAAATCCATAAATGTTACATATCAAATCAGAAATTGTTTGATTCTGCGTTTGCAATCTACTGTTTAAGCAATTTAGGTGCTTGGTTATATCTGTGATAAATGCTAAATTGCATAAAAATTCAATATCATCCATTTTTTTGATGATGTCTTCATCTAACTTCGAATTTGTTTGGAGAAATTCCAAAATCTCCTTCCTCAAAGCGAAGAATCTTTCTAAAGTTTTTCCTGCGCTGAGCCAGCGGACTTCGCAATACAATGAGAGGTCATTGTAAATAGCATCAACGCTTTCGAGAAATAATCTAAACTTCCTGTGGGATAAAGATTTATTTCCACCCCTAATTGTGTTTACAATTTTTGTCACAATCTTCATAGTGGGGCCCACACTGATAATTTTTCCACATAATGCCTCTTGATGTATAATGCAGTGGAACGTCGGGCAATTGATTCCATGCTTCCGTAATAGGCCTCTCAACCCTTTTTCCTGTCCTACCATTGCCCTTGCGCCGTCCGTAACAATTGCGGTGCATTTTGAAAATCCTCCATACTCTTCTACCGTCTTGTAGAATGCTGCAAATATGTCTTTTCCTTGTGTCGTTTCAAGCAGCGGCACTACTTCTAGCAGCTCTTCCGTAATTTGGAATTTATCGTCTATCGACCGCACAAAAATACACAATTGACTTATGTCGACGACATCAGTGCTCTCGTCTAAGCACAAGGAAAAATATTTGCAATCACTTAACATCGCTTTTAATTTTTTAGAAATATGTACGTTTATGCTCTCAATACGCGAGGTAATTGTACGGCGCGATAATGGCACCGCTTCATATTTCTTGGCAGCTATTTCATCGCCAAATGCCTTTGCCATTTCAATGGCACATCTTTTAACAAATTCACCATCCGTGTAACTTTTTTTGCTGCGCGCAATTTCTAAGGCGATTGCAAACGATGCTGCGACAGATTGCTGTTGGTGCGTTCGTATTTCTTTTTCCACATATCCACGTCGCTCTTTCATTTTTTTCAATAGTTCTGCTCGGTACGATGCAGGGAATGTCTTGTAAAATTCCGCATGGTGCGTATCATAATGTCTGGAAAGATTGCTTCTCTTCATAGACAAATTCTTGTTGCATATTAAGCATCGGGGCTGACCGTTCCAATCAACAACAAAGAATTCTTTCTCCCAGCTTTCTTGAAATGAGCGCACCTCTCCATCTGCATTACGATTTCTGCTTTCACTGGCCATGGTGTGTATCAACACAACAAAAATATGGACAATAACACCACACAATAAATAAAATGAATAACAACACAACAACAATAACAAAAAATGAGATAACACAATAACCAAAATTAACGAAAACAACAAAAAACAGCGATGAAGAGACGGTGTGTAGCGTACGATAGCAAGCGACTTACTAGTCGCAGCTACAAACTTTTCTTCAAATTCTTTCGGCTCTGCGAATTTTTTACCTGAGTTCACCTGTACCTGTGAATCACCTCTATCATAAAAATTAAAGGAATTGGTAAATGCCGCTAGTTCCACAGCTTCGGGCAAGAGTCTTATGTGCGTGTACATGTTTACATAGTAGTGGTGAGTAACCTGCCGGTGCAGCATCGCGGGGGTGCTCGTGCTAAGGCTAAGGCTAAAGCTAAGGGAAGAGTCGGAGCGGCCGTGGTGGGGACTTACTTGCCGACCAAGCCAAGAGGAGAAGCAGCAACATGTGTTCCCCGAGCCAACCGCGCCCAGGCCTGCTGTATGCCATGCGTATTGCTGTATAGTACACCTATTCCTCTGTTTGCAAAAGGCTAACGAGGAGCTTTGTGTACATACACCAGCCTGCAAAATAAAGAAAAATCTTAATAAGCATAAATTATGAAACAATTGCTTTTATAAAAAATGTTTGACACTGTTTTGTGTCATTACGAAAGCCTTTACACGACATTTTAATTAAAAACCTCACCGGAGACAAAGGCAGAGTTATTTGAAATGGATGAAATTTGTATATACACACCTATAGGTAAATTATTACAGAACTATCCAGGGACCATAATTGTTATAACCAAAATGAAGAAAGTCCTACAATAACAAGTATTTCATCGACTAAAATCGTATTGGTTACAAATAAAATGTAAACAGGGACCGCGCAGCCGAAGACGCAGCAAAAATAGCGTATCGGCGAGACAATACTAAATAGTGCAATACTGAAACTTCTTTATGTTTTACTTATTTTTAATGAAATTTTACCAATATACAGGGTGTCCCAGACCATCCGTACCACCCATTTATAATCTATAAAATAGGTTATTTTCAAAAATTCAAAGTGTTTTTTTTATAAATCAGATACGCTCTATCAAATGGTGATATTTTTAACTTCCGGTTCCGGCCGGAAATAGGTGATTGAGACCGAATGTTACATTTTTTAAATGAAACATGGTATTTTTTATTACGGATTCGGATTCTATGCGGAAAAAACAAGAAACTTTTGTCTGAAACATTTTTTCAGAAAATGTCATTTTATGTCCTTCAAAATGAGTCTTGGTGAAATAATGTTTTCACTATCTGCTCTTGGCATAATCCAGAAATATGTCAGAAAGATGGCAAAAATTCAGCGAACAAAGTGGAAAATATTTTATTGATTAACGTTCATTGCTTGAATAAAAAAATTGGGCTATATGACACAGATAATGAAAACATTATTTCGCCAAGACTCGTTTTGAAGGTTACATAAAGGACATAAAATGACATTTCCTGAAAAAATGGTTCAGACAAAAGTTTCTTGTTTTTTCGCATAAAATCCGAATCCGTAATAGAAAATACCATGTTCCATTTGAAAAATGTAACTTCCGGTCTCAATCACCTATTTCCAGCCGAAACCGGAAATTAAAAATATCACAATTTGATAGAGCGCATCTGATTTATAAAAGAAACACTTTGAATTTTTGAAAATAACCTATTTTCGAGATTATAAATGGGTGGTACGGGTTTGGAACACCCTGTATTTGCGACATTTTTATGATTAAAATGACGCCAAACAAGATAAAAAGCCCATATTTACTGTACTGTACACAACTAGCAATTTATCATATATTTAACATATGCTATATACAGGGTGGTCATTTTATCTGAAGACATTGAACCCCAGGGGGTGGCGGTGAGGGGTCGAGTTTGGTATCATTGGACGTCCCCCTTCGCGACGAACAACTTTCATTACCCACTTGTTTTGATCCGATGCATAGTTATCGAGATATTTCAATGTCTTCAGAAAAATGACCACCCTGTATAGTTGGTAAATAAACAACCTAACATCTCGAAAATTATGTTCCCAAGGAATTAATCTAGAATTTGGCAAATTAACGGAGCTACAGCCCGTTGGAGGTTTTTAAACGACTCATTTTAATCCGAAAAATGTGAAAAATACATTGAGAAAGGTTGTATAAGAAGAAAGTTGAAAAAACAAACAAGTCAGCCTCGCAATGGTATTTTAAACAACACAAAAAATTTTGAATGTTTGCCGACCGTTGATTTATCGTATCTGGTCTTGTGCCTTGTAGATACTCGGATAGAGGGACTGCGTACTCTAGATCGCTATGTTTACTATTTACGTTTGTTTTGATTTTTTTCTTTGTGGTGCAGAACACAAGTGCGAAGTTTCTATAAAGTCACTTAGTGTTTCTCTGTATTCTGAGCAGAGAACTACGGAAAACTGCGAATATTCTAAAAGTATTAGTTTTAAAACTCACAGAAATCCTGTTTGTTATAATTTGATTCACGTGTATGAGAATGCCGAGAGGAAAAATACTAACAAGTGAAGAAAAAGCATCAATCGATGCTTATAAAGATATGGGCTGCTCTAATCGCGCAATTGCTAAGAAAACTAATCGGTCATATACTGTGATTAATAATTATATCAATTTACGTGAAAATTACGGAAAAAATCATCTCGAAGGTAGTAATAAAAAATAGTAAAAGAGACAACATTCAATATTAATGAGGTCTGCAGCTAAGGAAAGGAAAAATGCAGCACAATTTCGTGCTGAATTGGAGCTCCCAGTAACAACAAGACGTGTGCAACAACTTTTAAATTCTTCTGGACAAAAATACAACGTAAACCAGGCCTTAAAGAAGTACATAAATCGGCTCGTATTGATTTCGCAGAGGCACAAAACACAGTGACTTTATAGAAATTTCGGCCACTGTATCAGGTGAGCTTTTAATTTTGAAAAAGGACGTGTTTACTACCTGAGAATGTAAACATTTTAGTTTTTTTGTACCAAAATAGAAAATTAATTGAATAAATTGTATTTCGTAAAATTATGTTAATTATTTTTTGTTACCTGTAGCTCAAAAATTTGTTTTTCAGAATGTATATTAGCTCTGGACAGTCGTTGATCACGCTCACGCCTCAAGTAACGCAGGCGTTACATAAATACGTTCTCTGTTTATATTTACGCGTCACGAATCCGAATTTTAATGCACGTAATATAATACTAAGTACACGGGTACCCGTGTATTTTAATTTCACAAATGTTCGTATTTTTATTTTACATATGCATTTTAATATACGGTCATTTAACGTCGAACAATTTACCGCAACTTTATTATTGTCTCACTTCTAACGTCAACAGTAGGAAAGAATTCGATCTAAAAACAATAACGCCTCAGTTGTCGGACTCGAACGTGCCGAACGGACCCGTGTTCGCAGCCCCGTGTAACACGCGTCCGTGTTACACGGATCTGTATTCACGTGTTCGTGGATCCGTGTACACGGATCCACATTCACGGATTCGTATTCATGGATCCTTAAATTCGCACTACACGGTTCACGTACCACGTGTATTTACATACACGCGAGACGGGGATCTCTAAATCAGCATCTTGTAACATATACAGGGTGAGTCCGAAGAAACAGAACACCAAAATATCTCCGTTACTTTACGTTGTACAAAAAGACTTCTCAGGACAAAGTTACACTGTTCGAAGAGCCACATGTAACGGTGTAATTGAAAAAATTTTCAAGGTCATTTTTTCACGAGATTTCAAGGTCATTGACGTTTTTTTAAATTGGAATGATATTTATATCTTCGTTAACGTAATGTTGTAGCTGACAAAATAACGAATTCATCCATGTAACACAATATGACCTACAAATGATCTTCAACCCAGAAAAATGGAGTAAATAAAATTCAACGTGCAAAATTCATTTGCTTTATTTCTGTTACGCAAATTGTTCAAAAATATCTCCTTGAGCTGCTATACATTCAAATGTATCGCAATACACAACATAATAACAGATTCGGTGTTGACAGGAAGACATTTATGATATAACTACACCTATGCGTTCGTACAGAATAGTGTTTATCAGCTACTAATTACTCTGAAGACCTGCTTGCTATCAGATTTCCACTGTTTCTAAGATTTCTAATCTATCAGTTTATCGATGTACGTTTCACATTGCGTTACTCGAAGGAAGATAAGATTGATATGATTTTCATTTATGGAGAAAGTCGACAGTGTTTAAGAGAAGCAGTGCGGTTGTACAAGGACCGATTTCTTAATCGTAATTGTCCATCAGTTTTCGTTTACTCCAATTTGATAAATAAATTCCGTGAAACTGGTAGTGTTCAAAAATAAAAAATGTACGAAGGTGAGGACTGTAAAGAATGAAGCAAACACAATTAATGTTCTGGCAGCAGTGGATACAAACCCTCATGCTAGTACGAGGCAAATTGCACGAGAAAATGGCATTGGTCATAAATGTGTAGTGCAAATACTTCATGAACAAAAATTTCACCCCTTTCACCTATCAATTCACCAAGAACTTCATGATAGAGACTTGGTAAATCGTGTAAACTTTTGCCAGTAGGGGGATTCAGACAATTGATAAACGATAGAGCATTTTTTAATAAAGTATTATTTACCGATGAAGCTTCGTTTATGAATCACGGGTAGATAAATTTAAAAAACATGCATTATTGGTCATCTGAAAATCCGCGGTGGTTACGGACAGTCGACAAACAAAGGCCATGGTCCGTCAATGTTTGGTGCGGAATTTTAAATAACCAAATAATTGGGCCTCACTTTATCACCGGAACATTAAATGCAGAAAAATACATTGCATTTTTTCGAGAATCGTTAGCAATTCTCCTGGAAAATACACCCTTGGACATTCGTGAAGATATGTGGTATCAACATTGACGGATGTCCAGCCCATTCTTCCCGTGTCGTAACACAATTCTTGAATAACAAGTTTCCAAATCGTTGGATTAGACGCAACGGTCCCATATTATGCCAGCTCGCTCACCAGATCTTACACCCCTTGATTTCTATCTATGGGTAAAACTGAAAGACGATGTTTATCATGAACCACCAACCACTGTAGACGACATGAAAGAAAGAATCGTCAGGGCTTGTGCGTCGATTCCCTCAGAAATGAATTACACAGCAGTACGTTCTGTAACTTCACGGCTAAATGAATATACATATAGCAGCTTGTTTGAGATCGGATCGAGAGTCTGGGATCGTTAGCGGGTGAAAGAACGGAACACTGTAGTATAATAACGAGAATGGTTGTAGTAACTGTATTCACTGTATAAACTGTACCAACTGGGTGAAGAATGACTGTTAAACGATGTGCGAACCATGAGGTGTAGCGAACGCGGTGTGAGACGAGGTGTCAACGGTCGTACGAAGCGGTGATAACCAGCTGAGACGGTGACCGTTAACCGAACGAATGCCTCTTGATCCGCCGGTGCGTGCCGAAAATCACGCGTTCGACGTATCGCGAAGTGGGGGGTCGCACGGCTGACGTGACGTCATTCGCTCGGCTACCCGACGTCGGTTGGAGCGCATCGGCCGAGTCTAGATCGGCCGGAACACAGCTCAAGGGAATATTTTTGAACATTTTGCGTAACAGAAATAAAGCAAATGAATCTTACACGTTGAATTTTATTTATTCCATATTTCTGGGTTGAAGGTCATTTGTAGGTCATATTGTGTTACATGGATGAATTCGTTATTTTGTCAGCTACAACATTACGTTAACGAAGATACATCATTCCATTAAAAAAAAAACATCAATGACCTTGAAATCTCATACAAAATGACCTTGAGAATTTTTTCCCTTACACCGTTACATGTGGCCCTTCAAACAGTGTAACCTTGTCCTAAGAAGTTTTTTTGTACAACGAAAAGTAACGGAGATATTTAGGTGTTCTGTTTCTTCGGACTCACCCTGTATAAATTAGTCTTCTATAATGTTTTCACTTATTTACGCAGAAAATAAACGTTTTATGTGTGTTATCGATATCATTTTCAGTAATTTATGTATAAACAAAATTAATTTCTTATATTATCGATAAAAGTACATGGTACTATGATATAAAAAGTTGAAGGATAAAAACCTCGTATTTGCAATACTAATATTTGCAATATCGTTATTCTAAATACTTTGAAATAGTACTCTCTCTCTCTCTCTCTCTCTATTTGATGAAATATTCTAATATTTTTCAATATTTTAATGGAATACATTAATTGCACAATAGCATTTTTATGAGCTACTATTAAAATATATATATTTGAGATGCTATTTTCATATGCAACTACTATTTTAAAAAAAAGTTATTTGCCAATTACTGTATCACATGTCAAAATAAAAATATTTATAGTCTACTACTATTTCAAAAATCTATTTTTCCCCAACTCTGGGTACGACCTAAGATATAGCCGATCACTCTCAATTATTTAAGAAGAATATGAACTTGATATCGACGATGATTTCGGAGTAGACAATCTAAAATATTTTTCTATTCATACTGTGACATGGAAGTGCGGTTCACTGTAACTACATACAAAGTGAATTACGCCCGTAAATACCAACTCACTGCATGCGACTCGAATGCTGCAACTAAAGAATGAAAATGAGAATGGACGTGGTACGAGAGTTATTCTCTCATTGCCTTTTCGAGCAAAAGTTAATAATACGATAATCTCGTGAATATGGAACAACGTAGAACGCCATAGATGTTCCTTTCATTACAGTGTGCAGTATATTCTGCAGATTATTTATTACATTACCTCAGAATAATCTCGCACACAGTATTTCCAGAATGTGATGTCGTCGTCGACGGGTACGCTATACACGTCGACACGTGCGACATATTGAATAAAAGAATCCGTAAGAACGGGGGTCACATGAAAAAATGTATTCTTGAAATATTTAATAATAAACTAATGAACATTTATACAGTGATTTATACAATTTATAGAATAATAATTAGCTAGGTAAAAAGATACAAAATTCGAAGAAAAATACGTTCAAACTACGCTGTCGATATGAGTCAATACCATCAAGATAATAATCTATTAAATTCAAAATAAACAATATAACGCTTGGATTTCTCCTTACACGGTGAATGAAATAAATGTATAAAAGATCACATGAAAAAGGTGGTGTTCGGCGTTGACCGACGCGTGACGGTCGGAGTCACTTGATTATCGGGACCGCTCAGAGTTCAACGTGTAAGTGGTAAACTTTTCCTTGTGTAATCAGAAATG
This sequence comes from Lasioglossum baleicum, assembly GCF_051020765.1. Classification (NCBI taxonomy): domain Eukaryota; kingdom Metazoa; phylum Arthropoda; class Insecta; order Hymenoptera; family Halictidae; genus Lasioglossum; species Lasioglossum baleicum. The sequence goes on along the minus strand of NC_134936.1, from coordinate 3,915,099 downwards.
TTTGCCTTTTTCCTATGTTATACAGTAGATTTGGACGAGAAGATGTGAGTAATCCAAATTTCGATCCTGGAGGATCAATGGTTCGAAAGTTATGTGTTTTAAAAGTTGAGCGATTTCCTGTGTTTTTGACTAGGTAGCACCACAAGCACGCGGTAATGCGTCAACTTTAAATACTTATAACTTTTTAACCATTGATCCTCCAGGATCGAAACTTGGATTTCTCATATCGTCTCGATCAAATCTAATGGATAACATAGCAAGAAGGAACAAATTTAGAGGAGAAAGACAAAAATTTCTGGTTACGCAAGGAAAAGAGCAGCTGTTTGGCGACCGATCTTGGGGTTTTTCGGTCATCTGGAAACCATGCGTGCCGCAACTTCAATCGCTCAGCTGCGCTGAGCCTAAGAGCAGGAATGCGAATCCTGGGGGTCCTAGGCTCTGTGGCGCCTACAGTGGAGACTCTGATCAACTGTCGGTCCGTACTCTCTATTTGAGGGTTGTCACAGAGCTAAATCCTCTCGCTCCACCTCCTCGTGGTGGACCCTTGGGCACGGCACTGATGTTACCAGTGTCGTGTGCTAACGGAGTGAGGGGTGCGTGGGTGCACTGGCGGATCTCTGTATGGCAGTACAAAAACGAACGCAGTGCACTCCAGGGACGGCTTTACATATGACGACTAGTAGGGCACGCGGGAGTTAATTTTCGAAATGGCTACCTCTAAGTTCCCTACAGAAACAGTTTACGGTGCAGGGGAGGGATACCCCAGTACCGGCACAGGGGGGGCGAGCAGGCTCCACCACTGGGCCACCCGGAATGCAAGTGCTACCAGCGACGCCTCCGTGAAAGGAGATGCCCCTCGTGTCACGAGCACGGGGGAGGTCCCAGAGATGGGCGTGGCATCTGCCAGTGCCACCCCATCACTGGACGTAATCACGGCAGTAGCTCCGGTCGATTCCACCATCTCGACGGGTCGCTTGACCCGCCAATCGACGAGGGCTGCCGTAATTGGCGCAGAGGGAGGCGGGGTGATGGGCCGCCCGTCGCGAGACTCGGCCTTCGTGATCGACGACCCCGCCATCGACCTTACCGACCTGCCATGGCCGGGAAGTGTACCCTCGATAGAGGAGGAGTCGGACCGCGCGTCTACGAGGTCCCACAAGCGCAGGCGGGAGACCTCGGACGACGAGAACGACGTGGGCAATCCAAAGCCCGGGAGGGGCGCGAGCAAGCCTTACAAAAAAAAGGACTCCACCCCAAGGGTAGAGGAAATGGGGAGGACGATAAGCGGCCTCTCCACGGGCGACATCGTCCAGCAATTCCTGGAGAGGGTTCGCCTGGTGGAGACGACCGCCTTAAACAGCGGGAATTTAAAGGGCACCTGCGGGGGGAAAAAGATCCGACCCTCTCCAGCGCCGCCGTCCCGCCCGTGGCTGCCACTTTCCCTTCCCCGCAGGACATAGAAGCTCGATTGCTCTCATTACAGAAGCAGAACGAGCACCTGCGGGGGACGGTGGCGAAATTGGAGGCCACCAATAAGGCCATCAGGGAGGAGATGATGGCAATGAAGAGGGTGGGGGTAGCCTCGCAGCTACTCCCCCCTCCCCCCAAATCGTCATCGTCTCCTCCGCGCGCGGTGACCACACAACCGAAGGAGGTGGTTGTAGTGATGGGGCCGCCTGCCCCCTCCGGCGAGAAATTACCGCCCGACCCTTATCCTCCGCCGCCGGAGGGTGGATCGGACACGATGGGGCTACTCGGGCAGCTTGGCGCCCTACTGGACGCCAAGCTGGCCCCGATCAAGAGGGTGCAGGACAGGCTGAGTGAGGCGGTCTTCGCCCCCCCCGCTCGCCCCCTGCCCCTCGGGGTGGCAAAAAGGTCACGGCGGACCCACCCCTTCCCTCTCCTACTCCTCCTTTCCCCAAGTCCCTGGTACCCACCGCCGGCTCTTCTTCTTCCCGTCCAGATGGCGGGAAGAAGAAGAAAAAGAAGAAGAGCGTCCCCACCCCCAGCTCGCAGTCGACTAAACCGGCCCCGGCCCGAACCGTGCCTGTCAACCCCTCCTCGGAGGGGACCTGGGCGGAGGGTGTGAACCCTCCCCCCACCCCATCCCTCTCAAAGGGCCCCAAAGGGGCCCCCCAGGGAAAGGGGAAGGGAGGGAGGGTCCCGCCCGGGGTGCAAGACCACCCTGGCGGAGGCTATGGCGGCGGCGAAAGCTGCCATTAAGCTCAGCGAGCTAGGGGTAGGGGAGATCCGCACTAAGCGGGCGGTGACCGGGGGGCTCCTGCTGGAGATCCCCGGCCCCGAGGGGGGTGCCAAGGCAGACGCCTTGGTGTCAAAGATGGCCGCTGCGCTAAGCGGCCTGGGGGTGCGGGTCAACAGGCCCCTCAAAACGGCGGATCTCCGCCTGAGGGGCCTGGATGACTCCGCCACCCCCGAGGAGGTGAAGGCGGCGGTGGCGGAAGCCACGGGGTGCCCACCCGATACGGTAAAGGTTGGGGACATCAAGTCCCCGATCACCGGCCTGGGCACCACATGGCACCACATGGCCGTGGGACACGTCCGGCAGCGGTGCACTAGCACGGTCGATCGCAGCGGCCAGTGCTATAAGTGCGGTGCGACCGGCCACCGGGCCAACGCGTGCTCGGCGGCCCCCCGGTGCCCAATATGCACTGAGCTGGGGAGACCGGCCGGGCACAAGGCGGGGAGCGGCTTATGCCACCCGCTACCGAGGAAGGGGCGAATAAATGGGGGAAAGGGGCCCCCTAAGGTTCCGACCGTACCGGTGAACGGGGGACCAGCGCGTCCCCCTCCCGCCCCTACGAGGAACCAGGAGGATATGAAGGTGGACCCTCCACCAACAGAGCCACCCGACCCTGAGGTGGCCGAGCCGGGAGCGTCTACCGCACCGTAATGCCCATGACGCTCCTGGTCGTGCAGACCAACCTGAACCACTCTCACCGGGCCCAGGACTTGTTCGTCCATGGCCTGGCCGAGAGACAGGTCGGGTTGGCCGTTGTCACGGAGCCCTTTTTTTTTTTTTTTTTTTTATCGTAGGAAAAACGCTTTACGCGTACCCCGCCCTCCTGGGGGAGAGACGGGTTTATGTGGGACTTGTCCGTTCCAGAAGGGACCGGACCTACCCACTAAAAAACCTACGGTGACCTCCCTAAGCTAATTTGGAGGTGGTCGGGATCTCGAAAACGAATGCGACCGACCACCTCCAGCCCCGGCTTGTAAGCCCCATTCCCGGGGGGGAGAGAAGCTCCCCCCAATCAAAAACCTAATACTACTTGGACCCCGTGCGGGTCACCCACACGGTGCCCCCCATCCCTGGGGTCGCTCGGCTGGGTGTCCCGAGCCCCAGCTCAAGACACCCGCGACTCCCGGAGACCTCCCTCCTCGCTCGGGGAAGAGAACCCTAAAGGGTTCCCGCCCGGCCGAGGAGGGAGGTTTCCGTACGCGACAAGGCGGGAACAGAGGCGAGTTCCGGCTCGCGTCTGTCCCCTCCCCCTGTCCCACCCCCCTGTCGACCCCATAAAATAAAATACAAATAAAATAATAAATATATAAATAATCAATAACATATATATATCAATAAACAAATGAAATAAATAAAATGTCAATAAATAAAAGACAAAACACAACAAAACATATAAAAAGGGGGGGGTCAATAAAATAAAATGGGGTCTATAAATAAGTAAATAAAATACAGTAAAATAAATAAGTAAATAAATAAAAATAGAATAAAATAAAAGTAAGGGGGGGGTCGACCGGCAGGCCGCAACTTTGTAGTGGGGGGGGGTGGGGATTAGTGTTCCACCTCGCCCCCCGCGGCCTGCCCACCCCGGGGGCGCCTTTCAAGTCGGCAAGCCCCCCTTGGCGGCGGTGGGAGTAACTACGTAGTCCCACCGCCGCCACCACGTCTGCGACGGGGACGCCCCGCCGAGGCCAGCCTCCTGGCGGAGAGGGGGTCGGACTCCCTCTCCCTCTCCGCTGCCTCCTTCTACGATACAACGTTTTCGCAGAAGGAGGCAAACGCCGATCTTGACCTCTCGCTGCCGATCATGTGGTCGACCACGACCGGCAGGGAGAGGTCCATCCCTAAAACACCCCTAAGGACACTGCGCGGCTCCGACCACGCTGGACATTCCTCCAGCGTATGCCGCGCAGTGTCCCGGGCCTCACCGCAGTGGTGGCACTGCGTCGCCCGCTCCACCGCCATGAGATGCAGGGGAGTCATCCCCGCGAGGAGGCACGCCGCCTCACCGGAGATGGTGCGATATCCCCGTATGGTCCGAATGGCCAGCCGACGCTGCACACGCCATGCGTGTTGCATGTTACGCCGGCCGGCCACTAACTCTTCGGACCACACGGGGGCTCCGTAAAGGAATTTGCTCTGCACCACCCCCGAGTAGAGGCGACGAATCCTATCATCGGGCCCCCCTATGTTGGGCAGCAGCCGCCCCATTGCGGCCGCTACCCCATCAGCTTTGGGGGCCATCAGGTCGAAGTGCCGCTCGAAGCACCAGCGGCTGTCGAGGGTCAGGCCGAGATAACTCATCTCGCCATTCACCTCGACAGAGGCTTCACCTACCCGGATCCAGAGTTGGGGTGGCCGCTGGCTCCGAGGCAACGCGTGTAACCACATTGCCTCGGTTTTGCCAGCAGATATCTCCAGCCCCAATCCCCGGATCCCACCGACGACGCAGCCCACCGCTGCTTGCGCCAGACTAAGTGTCCTTCTCCACGTCAACCCCTCGACGACCACCAGTGTATCATCTGCATAGCAGATCAGGTGGACGCCGAGAGGAAGATTAGCCCGCAGCACAGCGTCAAACGCGAGTAGCCACAGGAGCGGTCCGAGGATCGACCCCTGTGGCACTCCGCGGTGCATTTCCTCCCTCTGTATACTACCGTCCCGGCCCGGATACTCAAACCACCTGTCCCTCAGGTAGTCCCGGATAATATCCTTGAGGTAGGAGGGCACCTGGTAATAATCCAGGGCCCTCACTACCTCATCCCATGGCAGGGCGTTGAAGGCGTTGGTGATATCGAGGCTCACCGCCATCAACACCCTGCCTTGAGCGACAGCCTCCTTCCGGAGGGAGGCGAAGCGACCGATGGCGTCTACCGTCGATCGCCCCCTCCGGAAGCCGAACTAGCTGTCGCTCAGATCGGGACCACCGTGTTGGGACAGGTGCTCGACGAGGCGGTCGGCAATGATCTTTTCGTAGATCTTGCCCGCCTCGTCGAGGAGACACAGTGGCCGGTACGCAGAGGGAGTATCTGCGGGCTTTCCTGCCTTGTGGAGGAGGACCAGCCTGGCGACTTTCCACTCCTGGGGGAAGGTTCCCCGGCTCATACAGGAATTCAACGTCTGTATGAATGCCGGGGCGAGAACGTCCAGGGCCGCGGCCAATACCCGTCCAGGGACCCCGTCGGGACCGGGGGCCTTCTTGCCCCCTTCCCGGATCCTTTGGACGGCTCGGGAGAGCTCACACCAGGGGGTGCAAGCTGTAATGGAAATATTTCAACCACTATGTTGCCCCCCCGGTTCATAGGCGGCGTTGGTGTCGCTGCAGTTTTTGCGTGCGTATGCCTATCGCCTAGAAGCTATACGAGAGTCATTCTTTGCGATACATATACCAAAATTTTCGATGGTTTTATAAGATCGTCGGTGGGCCAATCGGCTAAAGAGTTGGACTGCCAAGCGGTAGACCGAGGTTCGAATCCTGTTGGGGTAAACAGTTTTTTTCCAACCGTCTACCGCTTTTTATCTATATATACTGTCATTAGTTCGCCCCTGGATCATAGGCGGCGCTAAAATACTGGTCAGATTTTTAACACGGCAGCTTACCCCCCCTGGCTCACACTCTGTGACCCCGAGTTCGTCGGTCCAGTTGGTATGGACCGAGGGGGGCGGGTTCTCTCTCGTTCCCTCCGAGAGGGGGAAGAGTGTACTGAGGACCCGCCCCAGGAACTCGGGGTCTAACTCCTCTGTGATGGGGGGCGCCCATGGGCGGAGCTTATTCAGCACCGCCTTGTAGGCACGCCCCCATGGATCCCTATGAAGGGATCCGAGGAGAGCTCATCCCAGGCTGCGGCCTTTGCAGCGGCAATTGCTCGCTGGAGAGCCATTCGGGCCGCCCTGTACTCCGAATAAAGGGCGGCCACTCTCGCCTCGTCGACGCCTCCAATTGGGTGGCGTCGACGTGCGCGGGTGTACTGGCGTCGGGCGCGGACGCACGTGTCCCTCACGTCCGCAATTTCGCCCGACCACCAGTACGCTGACTTTTTCGGGAGGTGCTTAACGGCCCGGGGCATCGAAGCGTCGCAAATCGACTTCATGATGCCCCGGAACCATGACACCCCCTCGTCAGTTCCGCGCACCCTGGGTTCGACCCAGGAATTGGCGAGAGCTGTGGCTCTTAAGACGTCCTCGCCCAGTCGCTGCAGCGCCCACTTCACGGGCGCTGCATGGGTGCTACTTCTTCTGCTGGGGGGCCCGTCCGCCTGTTGCTGGGTGGCCTCCACCTCCATAGTGATATGGAGGTGGTCGGAGAGAGACTCCCACTCCGTGGCCACCCGCCAGGCGGTCACACGGCGTACGGCCGCGGGGGTGGCCCAAGTCAGATCGACTATTGACCACCCGTTCCACCGCACGCACGTGGGTACGGAGCCCCGGTTTATTAACCGGAGCTCCATACCCCCCGCCCAAACATCAAGAGCCTCGGCGCGAGAGGTGGTCCTGGGGTTTCCCCAAGCAGTGGACTTCGAATTGAAGTCGCCCAGGACCAGCATTGGACCGGCTAGATGAGGTGTGATCATCACCCTCAGCCGGTCCAAATACCCCTCGAACTCGGCGAGGCTGCAGTTGGGCGATATGTAGCAACCCGCGACTAGAAACCTTCCCCACTTATAGAGCACAACCCCTCGGCCCCGTTCGACCGCGGAGCCGGGGGGGAAATCCCCGCCCTTACGGGCCCAGATTGCCACGGAGCCCCCCTCGTCCCCTACCCAAGGGGAGGAGTCGGGGACGCTGTAGGGCTCCGTGACAACGGCCAACCCGACCTGTCTCTCCGCCAGGCCATGGACAAATAAATCCTGGGCCCGGCGGCAGTGATTCAGGTTGGCCTGCACGACCGGGAGCGTCCTAGGCATTACTGTGCCGTTGACGCTCCCGGTGCGGCCACCGCACGGCCATCCGGCTCAGAGGAGGGCAGGGGTCGACCTCCATCCTCTGAGTCGGGCTCGGAGTTTGGGGGGCCTGTGTCCCCCCTCCCCCGGCGACCGCCTTGTCGGTGGGTCCCTTCCCACCAAAATTGCGGCCTTTCCTCGGGGGCGGGGGGCACAAGCCACTCCCCGCCTTGTGCCCAGCCGGTCTCCCCAGCTCGGTGCAAATCGGGCACCGGGGGGCCGCCGGGCACATATTGGCACGGTGACCGATCGCACCGCACTCGTAGCACTGGCCGCTACGGTCGATCGTGCTAGTGCACCGCTGCCTGACGTGTCCAACCGCCAGGCAACAGAAGCACTGCAACGGCCTCGCGGCCAGTGCCTCTACTTTGGCGGTGGACCAGCCCACCCGCAACCTTCCCGCGCCCGCCAGAAGGCGGGCGGCCGCGGCGGGGCATTTCAGCCACGTGCTGCCCAACCCTGTGGCCGGGGACTTGATGACCCCGACCTTAATAGTGTCGGGTGGGCACCCCGAGGCCTCAGTCACCGCCGCCTTCACCTCCTCGGGGGTGACGGAGTCGTCCAGGCCCCTCAAGCGGAGATCTGCCGTTTTGAGGGGCCTGTTGACCCGCACCCCCAGGCCGCTTAGCGCCGCGGCCAACTTCGATGCCAAGGCATCAGCCTTGGCACCCCCTCGGGGCCGGGGATCTCCAGCAGGAGACCCCCGGTCACCGCCCGCTTGGTGCGGATTTCTCCTACCCCCAGCTCGCTGAGCTTGATAGCCGCTTTCGCCGCCGTCATCGCCTCCGCCAGGGTGGTCTTGCACCCCTCCGGGATGGACAGCGAGATCGCTGCCGTCTTTGGAGGGGTGGCCACCCTGGGCGGGGCTCGCCCTCCCCTCCCCTTTCCCTGAGGGGCCCCTTGGGTTCCCTTTGAGGTGGGTGGGGGAGGGTTCGCGGCCTTCTTAGCCGCCCTCGCCTCTTTCCTGCCCACCACCTCGCTCCATTTCTCCACTAAGGGAGTGGCTGTGGGCAAGGCGCAGGCAGGGGCAGGCTTCGGCTGCGAGCCGGGGGCGGGGGCACTCCTCTTCTTCTTCTTTTTCTTCCTCCTCTTCTTCCCGTCATCTGTGGTGCCGGCGGCGGGCAACGAGGATTTCGGGGGGGAGGAGGGGGAAGAGGTGAAGGCATAGGGGGGTCCGCCGGGACCTTCCACCTTTTCGAGGGGCAGGGGGCGAGCGAGGGGGCCCGAAGACCGCCTCACTCAGCCTCGCCTGCACCCTCTTTATTGGGGCCAGCTTGGCATCGAGCAGGGCGCCAAGCTGCTCCAAAAGCCCGTTCGCTCCTGACCCCAGCTCAGGTGTTGGAGGAGGGGGGCCAGGCATGTTGCCCCTGACGACGGAGGGGGGAGGCGACCTCACCCCCGCCACTATCTCCTTCGGCCACACTCGCACCTCCTGGGGGTGAGATGATGGCGATGGGTGGGAGGGGGGGAGGAGCTGTGTTGCTACCCCCATCCTCTTCATCGCCATCATCTCCTCCCTTATGGCCTCGTTCGTGGTCTTTAATTTCCTCGCGGCCTCCCGCAGGACCTCGTTCTGCTTAAGCAAATCTTGTATGCGAGCTTCCGAGTCCTGTGGGGGAGGGAAGGAGGCAGCCACCGGCGGGGCGGCGGCGCTGGGGGGTGTCGGATCTTTATCCCCCCTCTGGATTATCTCCAGCAGCGCCGCCTCGGCAAAACGTGCGGACCATTGAAGGTCCCGCACGTAGTTGCCTTTGAGATTGCCGCTCTTCAAGGCGATCGTCTCCACTAGGCGAACCTTCTCCAGGAATTCCCTGGCAATGTCGCCCGCGGGGAGGTCGCCTATCAGTTTGGCCATCTCACTCACCGCTGGGGTGCTATCCTTTTTCTTTGACTTAGGGACGGGGGGGTTCCCGGACTTCTTCCCCGACTTCCGACCCCCCGTACCCGCGTCCTCCTCCGAGTCCGAGAGATCCCTTCTGCTCCGCTTGGTGGATCTCCCGGATCCCGAGGCCCCATCTGATCCCTCCCAGGGTATCAGGATGTTGCCCCCCAACCACGGCAGGTCCAGGACGGTGTTCTCAGGCGCGTTGTGGGAGTCGTCGTCAATGACGATTAGACGCCCGGCGTCGCCCTTCTTCCCACCTGCTCCTGCGACCTTCAACGTCTGGCGGGTCACACGGCCCGCTTTCTTCGTTGGGACACTAGCCCCTACTGCTACGTCCAGTGGTGGGGTGGCACTGGCAGATGCCACACCCATCACTGGGCCCTCCCCCACGCTAGTAGCATGGGGGGCATTTCCCCTAAGGGAGGCATCACCGGTCGCCATTACGTTCCGGGTGGCCCCGTGGTCCACCAGCCCGGACTCGCAGTTACCGGATGACGACCCAGGGGAGGCCTGCTCGCCCCCCCCTGTGCCGGTACTGGGGTCTCCCTCCCCTGCACCGTAAACTTCTATCGTAGGGAACTTAGAGGAGGCCATTAATGAAAACTCGCCCACGTGCCCTACTAGTCGTCATACAAAGATCAGTCCCTGGGGTGCACTGCGTTCGTTTTTGTACTGCCATACAGAGATCCGTCAGCGCACCCACTCACCCCTCGCTCCGTTAGCACACGGCATTGTAAACTCAAGTGCCGTGCCCCAGGGTCCACCACGAGGAGGTGGAGCGAGAGGATTTAGCCCTGTGACATCCCTCAAATAGAGAGAACGGACCGACAGTGGATCAGAGTCACCACTGTAGGCGCCACAGGACCTAAGACCCCTGTCACGGAGCCCTACAGCGTCCCCGACTCCTCCCCTTGGGTAGGGGACGACGAGGGCTCCGTGGCAATATGGGCCCGAAAGGGCGGGGCTTCCCCCCCGGCACCGTGGTCGAGCGGAGCCGAGGGGTAGTGGTGTATAAGTGGGGAAGGTTCCTGGTCGCGGGATGGTACGTCTCGCCCAACTGCGGCCTCGCAGAGTTCGAGGGGTTTTTGGACCGGCTGAAGGTGATGATCACACCACACCTAGCCGGTCCAATGCTGGTCCTGGGGGACTTCAATGCCAAGTCCACAGGTTGGGGAAACCCCAGGACCACCTCTCGTGGCGAGGCCCTTAAGGTTTGGGCGGGGGGCATGGAGCTCCGGTTGGTGAACCGGGGCTCCGTACCCACGTGCGTACGGTGGAACGGATGGTCAATAGTCGGTCTGACTTGGGCCACCCCCGCTGCAGTACGCCGTGTGTCCGCCTGGCGGGTGGCCTCTGAGTGGGAATCACTCTCGGACCACCTCCATATCATCATGGAGGTGGAGGCCACCCAGCAACAACAGGCGGACTTGCCCCCCCCCCACGTAGCACCCACGCAGCGCCCGTTAGATGGGCATTGCAGCGACTGGACGAGGATGTCCTGAGAGCCACAGCTCTCGCCTACTCCTGGATCGAACCCAAGGAACGCGGAACTGACGAGGGGGTGTCATGGTTCCGGGGCGTAATGAAGTCGATATGCGACGCTTCGATGCCCCGGGCCGGGAGACACCCCCCGAGAAAGTCAGCGTCCTGGTGGTCGGGCGAAATTGCGGACGTGAGGGACACGTTCGTCCGCGCCCGACGCCAGTACACCCGCGCACGTCGACGCCACCCAATTGGAGGCGTCGACGAGGCGAGAGTGGCCGCCCTTTATTCGGAGTACAGGGCGGCCCGAATGGCTCTCCAGCGAGCAATTGCCGCTGCAAAGGCCGCAGCCTGGGATGAGCTCTCCTCGGATCCCTTCATAGGGATCCATGGGGGCGTGCCTACAAGGCGGTGCTGAATAAGCTCCGCCCATGGGCGCCCCCCATCACAGAGGAGTTAGACCCCGAGTTCCTGGGGCGGGTCCTCAGTACACTCTTCCCCCTCTCGGAGGGAACGAGAGAGAACCCGCCCCCCTCGGTCCATACCAACTGGACCGACGAACTCGGGGTCACAGAGTGTGAGCTCTCCCGAGCCGTCCAAAGGATCCGGGAAGGGGGCAAGAAGGCCCCCGGTCCCGACGGGGTCCCTGGACGGGTATTGGCCGCGGCCCTGGACGTTCTCGCCCCGGCATTCATACAGACGTTGAATTCCTGTATGAGCCGGGGAACCTTCCCCCAGGAGTGGAAAGTCACCAGGCTGGTCCTCCTCCGCAAGGCGGGAAAGCCTGCAGATGCTCCCTCTGCGTACCGGCCCTTGTGTCTCCTCGACGAGGCGGGTAAGATCTACGAAAAGATCATAGCCGATCGCCTCGTCGAGCACCTGTCCCAACATGGTGGTCCCGATCTGAGCGACAGCCAGTTCGGTTTCCGGAGGGGGCGATCGACGGTAGATGCCGTCGGTCGTCTCGCCTCCCTTCGGAGGGAGGCTGTCGCTCGGGGCAGGGTGTTGATGGCGGTGAGCCTCGATATCACCAACGCCTTCAACACCCTGCCATGGGATGAGGTAGTGAGGGCCCTGGATTATTATCAGGTGCCCTCCTACCTCAAGGAGGTCATCCGGGACTACCTGAGGGACAGGTGGTTTGAGTACCCGGGCCGGGACGGAAATATCCAGAGGGAGGAGATGCACCGCGGAGTGCCACAGGGGTCAATCCTCGGACCGCTTCTGTGGCTACTCGCGTTTGACGCGGTACTGCGGGCTAATCTTCCCCTCGGCGTCCGCCTGATCAGCTATGCAGATGATACATTGGTGGTCGTCGAGGGGTTGACGTGGAGAAGGACGCTCAGCCTGGCGCAAGCAGCGGTGGGCTGCGTCGTCGGTGGGATCCGGAGATTGGGGTTGGAGATTTCTGCTGGCAAAACCGAGGCAATGTGGTTACACGCATTGCCTCTGAGCCAGCGGCCACCCCAACTCTGGATCCGGGTGGGTGAAGCCTCTGTCGAGGTGAAAGGCGAGATGAGTTATCTCGGCCTGACCCTCGACAGCCGCTAGTGCTTCGAAGAGCACTTCGGCCTGATGCCCCCCCCCCCCCCGAGTCGAAGGGACTGGCAGCCGCCATGGGACAGCTGTTGCCCAATATCGGGGGGCCCGATGACAGGATTCGTTGCTTCTACTCGGGGGTGGTGCAATCAAAGTTCCTTTATGGAGCCCCCGTGTGGTCCGAACAGCTACTGGCCAGCCGGCGCAACATGTTGCACGCAAAGCGCGTGCAACGACGGCTGGCCATTCGGACCATACGGGGCTTTCGCACCATCTCTGGGGAGGCGGCGTCCCTCCTCGCGGGCATGACTCCCCTGCATCTCATGGCGGTGGAGCGGGCAACTACTTACCAAATTGCCTGCTCCATTCGCCGTGGGGAGTTATGCCCCGAGGGGGAGGAGCTCGAAGTGCTGAGGCGCCAGGCACGACAGGACATCCTGGTCCGATGGCGGGAGGAAATCTCTTCCGCCGACTCGGACCGGCCAATTGTCCGGGCACGGATGCTTCGGGGAGTATCTGTGTCGCATCGGGACGGAACCGACGCCGCAGTGCCACCACTGCGAGGAGGCCCAGGACTCTGCGCGGCATACGCTGGAGGTTGGTCAATGGTGGCCAACGGTTGGGAGTTTGTTGGGGAATGGTGGGGCATGGTTAGTGGTTTTGTCGACAAATCTACAACGTAGGGCCAACGACGAAAAATTACGTCAATTTGCCGACGAATAGCCAACGTTGGGCCAACAACGAATACCCAACATAGGGCCAACGACGAATACTCAACGTATAACGACGAAAAATTATGACAGTTTGCCGATGAATACCCAACGTTGGGCCAACGACGAATACCCAACATAGGGCCAACGACGAATACCCAACATAGGGCCAACGACGAATACCCAACATAGGGCCAACGACGAATACCCAACACAGGGCCAACGACGCATACCCAACGTATAACGACGAAAAATTATGACAGTTTGCCGACGAATACCTAACGTTGGGCCAACGACGAATACCCAACATAGGGCCAACGACGAATACCCAACATAGGACCAACGACGAATACCCGTCGTTCAAGATATACGTAGCGTCGATCGTCATTTGGTATTTGTCGATTTTCACTATTTCATTCTTCTGTGCTGTGTTGAACTGTCGAAGTGGTCGTTCTTTGTGTCGCGTGTTTTATTTCATTTCATTAACAAAAATTTTGATAATGTACAAAGTGGTGGAATTTAATTCAACACCATTAATTTAATTCAATTCAGCACCATCGTTCGGTAGAACATCAGCCATGGATGCAGCTATGCCAAATATTGGTAAGTATACTGTTATATTAGTAATGAGTGTGGTTTAGTTTAACAATTATTTATACCAATACTTAATTATACGTGTTACCACGTATTGTAGATACTTTCTAAACAATGTGTGTAATTTATGCATGCATTCAATTGCAATTAACAATTTTGTTTCCTTTTGCTTTTCTTGTTGTAAGATTAATTTCTATGTCATTTTTCAGATTTTACTGATGCACAAGTGTTCGATGGATCATCAGCCATGCAGCTACGCCAATATCTATAACTGCGAAAAACAATTGTATTTTAAGTATGTAGTTATCCGATTCTTGTTTCACCATCTTAAGCGGAGCTGTTGTAATTATCAGAACTATTGAAGAGGTGTAATATGAATGTAATATCATATTACTAATGTGCAATATGTAATGTAAGAAATCGTGCTATTGTAATATGTAATATGTATGTAATATGTACAAAATAATTGAGATATAAAAATAAAAAACTCATAATACACATACATATATATGTATATAATTAATTGACTCTACACAAAAAATCCTCTAGTTGGCTTTAATTATTGTAGACCCTACGTTGGGTATTACCGTTGGCCCTACGTTGGCTATTACCGTTGGCCCGATATTGGACGTGATCGTTGGCCCTACGTTGGGTATTACCGTTGGCCCGACGCTGGCGCAACGTTGGCTGAACGTTGGCCCAACGTTGGCCCTGACTGTTGGCCCAACTGCAAAAAAGAGCGACATCTCTAACGGTTGCCCAATGCAAACCCCCAACGTAGGCCCAACGAAACGCCAACCGTAAGGGTCGTTGCAGAATATACCGACCCAGCGGCTACCTGCACCGCGCCGCTAGGCCGTTTTGGGTTTCTTCTGTGTATTTCAATGGGGATGCGGATACTAGGCCGTATCGACGACCCGCCGCATCCCCATTGTAATACACAGCGGCGCGGTGCAGGTAGCCGCCGTGTCGGTATAGTCTGCAAGGACCTTAAATGCTACTAGGGACGGTCACCATCCGAAATTCAACGACTGTCCGCTCGACAGTATGCTGTATTGAAACCGAAATAATGCAATAACAACAACTTAGTAAATAGTAAAAGGTAAAACGTCGCTTCGTAAAACCGGTAAAGCCCATCGCGCCTCCACTGACAATGTATCTACCGTGTCCGCAATAAAACGTTAAACCGAAGACCTTCCAGAGTACCCCCAATTAAGTGATTTTCAGACATCATTTTTAGGTCCCAGGTTCTTAAATATAAACTAACGGTTTATGCGTCCCGTTTATGGAGGAAAAAATCAATGTCTTCTTAGTGGAAGAGGAAATTGAGGCCCACGAGATGCGACCTGTGTGGCCGTGGCCAACGTAATCATTCGGTTTGTTAAATATTTATACAATTTTTTAATACTGTTTTGGCTAATATCCTTCCATTCGTCCAAAATGCACTATTTTAAATTGTTAATGTTTTGGAAATGTATGCTATTATGCCAAATGTTTCTTTACCACCACAAGCGATCGAACCACGATGGGGAAGTAAGTAAACATATTTGGTAATATTCAAGTTCATTAATACTAATTGTATTATTAATTTTTGCAAAATCCTCAAATTCTCTTTTATTTCCTAATTGTTTACCCTTTAAAGAAGTGTACTTAGTATGTATTAAGACAACCCAAGAGAAATTATAGAAATGAGGATCTTATTGTCGATTTGGCATTTATTGAAGCTAATATTTTACATAAATTATGCATTTTTGTATAAGTTTGCATATTTTGACATATAAAATTTGCATGAACTTCTGCAGTCTACAAATAACTTAAAAGAGTCTTAGTTTTTCGGATAAACAATGACTTTTGGGGAAAACCTACGCCTTGCCTTCTTGGCAGGCCTGCACCCCCACTCCCTCGGAGATAACGTTTTATTGCCTTTCTTTGGAATATAAGTACGGTGAAAAACACGGACATTCATCAGTCTTGTCTTTTTGCTGAGTGTCAGTCTTAGGTCTCAGCAAGCAAACCACATTTTTCGTTCTTTCCTCGTGAAATTCGTGAACCGTTTTAAAAAAGTGCAAAACGTGTGTTGTGTACATTGTGTTTGTGCACTATTGACTTTATAAACTAGTATAAAGTACAATTTCGTACAATTTCGTACAATGGAGCATCCAGTCCGCCAGTATTTTCTATTTAACGAGGATGACGGTAAATGTTTTCTCGTGAATCGAAGAAGTATTTGTACTCTCGGTTTAACAATAACGTTCATTAAATTGTACAAATTTGTTGCCGACGGAATTAACTTTAGACAACTGTTTCACGGAACTAGCGGACTATAGCGGCGTTACAAGATGAACGGACGAGCGTGTAAAATGTTTTATCGCGTAACTATGTAGCTGAGAACACGGTGTTCTCCGTAAGATGCTACGACGTGTTCTCTCCAAGCGACGAAAAGATTCTGACTTTTTGCGCCGGGGTCCGATTGCTAGTCACCTCGTTGGCGTTGCTTCTTCGAGGAGATGGGCCCGATTTTTCGGGAGAATCATCCCCATTCGTTGGTTGACCTGAGGGAGGAGGATTTTCCGGACAGTCCTCACCGGTGGAGGTGGAAGTCCCTATCTCGGGTCAGTCGCGGAAATTTCGGGAAATTGCAATAACGGGAACCCCGACGCAGCGCGACGAAAAAGGCCCAAGTGGCCTGCACATGTTTTATGGTCCCTTGTCCCGAGCGGATGGACGACCATCGGTTCGAACCTTGGGTCCCGAACCCTAGGTACTTCGCGTACGGTACCTCTTTATTCTAAAACAGGTAACGACTGTTTTTAGTACGAACCGGATGGCCTAAGGGGGTGCGAAGACTGCCTCGGGCCCTCACGGACCTTGAGAATGACAATGCCGCGACGGTTACAATCGATGATTTACGGTAAAATATACAACGCTTGCCGCGCAGAACGGCAGATTTCTAAACGCTAGAATCTAAAATAATTAAAGAACGAAAACGAATAATCGATTGCGAAACCGAACAGTAAATCTACGTGCCTCATTGAGAGATGCTCTACAAAAATAACTGGGAACCATGCTGCTAATTTGACGCGGCATTTGCAGTACCACCACCCCAACGAGTATACAACGGTCACCATGCAGAAGGAAACGAGGAAAAGGAGAAGAAACAACGAGGATTCTTCCAGAGGTGGGCATTATTTGGCGAAAAAAATATTTAAAATACTATTTAATATTTTAGATTTTATTTTGCTTAAAGAAAATAGTGTATTATTTCAACAATCTGAACCTCGAAATAAACTATTTCTGAAATGTATAATATTCAAATGTTCTCGGCGCAACGGTTCGATCAGTTAATAGGAAAAAAGCAAAATTTGCACGTTAGTTAGGAACTTTCAACGTTTCCTAATAACAACTATTTTCCTATTACATGTTATATAAATTACATCTTTATCATATATTTAATAAAAGTTTTTCATCATATGGTCACGAACATGTGGTAAGTTTGGGTTTTTGACGTTTTTCACGGTTTGAAATAACCGCCAAACATCGATCGACGATTGACTTTGTTTTGATCGATCGACCGGTTACGTTCTGTGTCTAATGACTTTGATGGTCTATGATCCAGTATCCTGTCTGACGACATGAAAGCAGCATGTGCTAAGACAATTTCAATTCCGTATTTATAATTTTTATAAAGCAATGTAAGTAAATTATTGCAGCATCTTGTTACATTGTTACATTCTGGTTACGCAGATATTTTAAAGTTTCTGGTTTTACATTGTGAAAATATATTTTTCAGACGCAGTTTTTTCTACTTTCTTGAAAATGATCTGAATGAAGATCGAAACGTTGAAAGTTCCTAACTAACGTGCAAATTTTGCTTTTTTCCTATTAACTGATCGAACCGTTGCGCCGAGAACATTTGAATATTATACATTTCATTATCTTGCGATCGATATTTCAAACAACATAAACTATTTCTATTTAAACAATTGAACCTCGAAATAAAATACTTCTATTTATTTGAACAATCTGAACGTCAAAATGAAATATTTCTATTTTAACAATTTCATCCACAAAATAAAATATTTCCATTTTAATAATCTGAAACACAAAGTAAAATATTTCTATTTTAATGATCTAAAACACAAAATAGAATATGTTATTTTTTGCATCGTCATACCTAATACTTTTCAGAAATCGCATTATGTACTTATTTAATATTTCTTATTTTAGCAATAATTTAGAGAAGAAATGGTATTTAATATAAGAAATTATATCATTTGCCACATTTTCGTTTTATTTTTTTGTTTGATTGCTGCTATTACTGCGTATATTCACTTCAGTTCACAGCATGTGCCTACTGAGGTTTCTTGATAAACATACAGTGTATCTTATCACCAGGAAACTATTTATACTCAGAAATCTATTGAATGCGAACCATTATTTTGGGCAATAATATCTAAAATTGAAATTGAAAATAAAGACAAACTCCAAATATTTTCAATATTTTAAAAATAAAACACTGTAACAGACCTGTACGATGCAGGCCTGTCACTATGAGACACGCGCCGAACATAACCGAGCGACGCCGAAGATCACCGAGCGCGCCGTCCGTATACGACGCGCTACGATGCACGATCCCGCGCTCCAAGCCATATTCGGCGGGAAACGGACGCCGAGGTTCCGCCATCTTGAGGAAGGCGGAAACTCGACGTCACACATCCGTTTCCTTCACACCATTCCCCCACCACCAATCTTCGCCTATAAAAGGCGATGCAAACGAGGCACGGGTCTCTTTTCCAGCCTGGGCAGCATCCTGGGCACATCCCAAGTATTGGCACGTAGTACTGATACTTTCCTATTTTCCCACGCTCTCGACGTCGAGTTGTCCGCAGCATCGGCCTCCTCGACATCGGCGTTTCCTACCGGCGTGACAGCAAACACGCCAAACAGAGAGGGCAGCATCCTTCTCTGCCGTTTGGGCAGCATCCCGAACACACTTCTCGGGCAGCCTCCCGAGAACTCCGACAGCTACCGGAGACGATTAAATGAAGGGGCAGCATCCTCTTCATTTACCGTAGAACCGCCACGGGGAATTTCCCAAGTCGTGGCCGGGTTTCCTGACCGTTCCTCCTGAACCCAGTCGCCGGTATCAATCACCAGGTCCACGTGTACGCGTCGCGCCGCGATAAACGTTTACACCAGAACCACCAGTAGAAGCACGGATCGGTAACACGGTTCACTAGTCCCATGAGTCCGCGAACGTACGTGCAGTGAGCCCGAAGATACGTAAACCCGTTGTCGTTATTTCACGCCCCGGGCACTTCGTCCATTTTCAGCTTCCGTCGATTCTCTCGCCGACCCACGACCCTGGCGCGACGAACTATTACAGCACGAGAGGGTACGACGCCGCGACGACATCTCCGTCGGAAGCAGAACCGTTACAACACTATTTTCAAATACTATTTTAAAAAATTACTGCAACAAATAAAATATTTTATTTTCAAAACTTACTGCATCAAATAAACTTATTTTATTTTCAAAGTTGTACAGACACTGTGTGTAAAATAAATTGGATTATTTACTATTTACTATTTCAAATACTATTTTCCCCAGATCTGGATTCTTCTTCTTTCAATTTGACTTCGGCGTCTTCTTCAAACTCCTCTTTTACGAGCTCCACGTCTACATCAACGATGTTTACGATGACAGCAAAACATCTGATGGACGCTTGCGTCGAATTAACCACCTAAAATGGTCGACCATTAGGTATCGTGGAGGATTCGGGTTTTCGTAAAATAATTGACCCGATATTAGAGACAGTTGCACCCCGAATTACTATTAATAGAGACAATGTTAGGGAGACAATAATAAATCGGGCACGCGAAGCGCGAAACTTAATATAAAAGCGGAAATTAAAAATAGTTTAGTTTCTATTAAAATTAACGGGGAAACCCGTCAATGTAGATCGTTTATAGGAATAAATGCACAATATGTAAAACATCAGAAATTGATTGTAAGAACGTTAGCTTTAAAGGAAATCCTTGTTAGGCATACTAGCGAAAATTTGAAGAATTTAGTCCTGGACGTATTACAAGAATATGATCTTACCGCGAGAAATATTTATTCAATCACGACGGACAATGGCTCAAATATGCTGAAGATGGTTTGTCTTTTAAGGGAAGAAGAAACTCGCGACGATTTTGAAGATTTTTCGGACGATCCTCAACAAGAATTTTATTTGGAGGGTGAACATTTATTTCACTTAGAGGATAAGAATTTTAATTTAATGGGGGTGCGGTGTGTTGCACATACGTTGCAACTTGCTGTGCAAGATGCTATCGAAAGTTTTAATGTAGAAAATTTAATTTACAAAATTCGCGAGCTCGTGCGAAAACTCTGCAGTACCACCGTAATCATCCTTTTGAACAATTTAAAATTACGTAAACCCATACTAAATTGCCAAACTAGATGGAGTTCAACATATGATATGTTAGAAAGATTATTAACATTACAAGATTTTTGTTTAGAAATAAGAGATGTGACGTTATCCGAAGGTGAATGGAGTACGATTAGGGAAATAATGAACGCTCTTGAACCCGCAAAAATGGCGACAAAGAAGATGCAATGTGAGCAATTATTAATGAGAGACTTTTATGTTGTCTGGCTGCAGTGCAAAATAAATCTAGCAAAAAGAAATAATAGTTTTGCGATAATAAACCGTGAACCCGAACTCGTAAGCAATAAATGTCTATTGGCGTCGGTATATTTAGATCCGAGATATAAAAATGTATTGTCCGTAGCAGAAAAGAATGTTGCGATTGAACATTTAATGAATACGTGGAGGCGTTGCGAGGCTCTAGGTTTAAATTCAAATGAAATAACAAAAGCTCCTATTGCATACAATATTTCACCGTGTGACGAAATCGAACAAATGCTCATAGAAAAAGATGCAGAGCAACATTGTTCCCCAAATTCTGTATTTGGCATTGTAAGCGCCTTAAATGCATTCTCACAATGTCCCAGAATAAGCAAAGACGTTAATATTTTAGACTTCTGGGACAAACATACTTTTTTCAGAACTGAGCACACTCGCGAAGATTGTGCATGCAGACCCAGCAACGCAAGTGTCTGTTGAAAGATTATTTTCGGTTTGAAATTTATATTAAACTTGCTTTTGCCCGCGGCTTCGCTCGCATAGAAAACCGTTTAATGCCCTCGGAAATTGATATTGTTTCTCCATAAAACCTTTTAACCCCCCATTCACCTCTATAGAGTTTTAATTTTATGTTATGCCGCCATCTTAGATTTCAAACCCCCTTTTCACCCCTTAGGGGATCAATTTTTTAAAATGCCGAAACAGGTGTTTGATTAATTATATCAAAGAGCATTAAGATCAAGTTTCAAGCAAATCCGACCACAAATAAAATATTCCTCATACAAACGTTGCAACCCCTTTTCACCCCCTCGGGGGTTGTATTTTTTGAAATGCCGAAACAGGTGTTTGATTAATTATATCAAAGAGAATTAAGACCAAGTATGAAGTAAATCCGACCACGATCAAAATATTCCTCATACAAACGTTGCAGCCCCTTTTTACCCCCTCGGGGGTTGAATTTTTTAAAATGCCGAAATAGGTGTTTGATTAATTTGTTACGAGCCAGGGCCGCAAGCAGCACGAGTGGCCGGCGAAGGGTTATTACCCTAGGAATATGATATAAATTTGTTAGTTAAGGAACGCGGACGAACCCAATGCGGAATTGGGGAGCCGCTAGGATTATTGACAGCGAGGACGAACCTGACGCTAAGTCAGGGAGCCTCTAGGAATGGAGTCAAACGCAGACGAACCCGATGCAAAACCGGGGAGCTGCTAGGAGGTTGTATAATAGCACAGACGAACCTGATGCGAAATCAGGGAGCTGTTAGGATGCGGACGAACCCAATGCGAAACTGGGGAGCCGCTATGTTGGATAAATCTCTGTTCGGACAATTGGAATGTCGCGAAAGAACCTGATGGTTAATCAGGGAATTGCTAGGATAATTAGTAAGCCTCGAAACCAGTATAATTTAATTGATACAATCCAAGCGGTAAGATTGTATCATGTGGGGACGTTCAATTACTTGCTTAGGATTGTTCGCGAGCGAATCGAGCGAGCGTCGGCGAGCTCGACACACCGTCATTCGTCCCGTCGTGACGTCAGCGTCCGATCGCGATTTCACGCGAAGTCGCTCATCGGCTCGCGCTCCGACTTCGGGTATCGACAGGATCACGCGACGATGATCCACCAATCATCGATCCGTCATACTCGCGTGATCCTGTCGAGCCAATCATCCAACGACACCGCTCTGAGGAATCTCCGGGTCCTCGAAAACGGACCAGATTTCGAACACTCTTTGTCAACTCCAATCGCGGAATAATCATACAATCAATCTTTGTACTGTGGCTAAAACGGGTTACAACGCCGTCTCTCATCATCTTCTATTCTCATTCTCGACAGTAAATACAGTCCGCTTGCAATCATTCAATTTGTGTGTACTCGTACAAGTTATTTTCCACGGCCTCTCACTTTCTCGCACAGCGCTGTGCGTAGTCACCGGCAACATCGAGTACGGTTTCCTAAGTGTTCGCTCTACTCCGCTACATAAATTTGGTCCTTCGAGCCGGATAGAAAGTGAAAAGTTCGACCGCCGTTCATTCATCCACCATGGGGGACTATCCACGCCAAGCGATGCTACAGCGGAAGATCCTACGGACCGTGGAAAATTTCAAAAAGATCGGGCAAGCCAACGTGACTCTGGAGAAAGTCCTGGGCCGCCTCTCCATTCTCGAGGACGTGTGGATCGCGTTCCAGGAAGGTCATCTTGCCCTGCTCGCGTCGACCACTGAGGAGGAGCGGCTTGAAACTCCGTACTTCACGGAGGAGCAGTTCGACTCCACGGAAGACGCCTACCTCATCGCCAAGGACTACCTGCTAGAAGCGAAAGCGTCCCTGGAACCGAAAGTCGTGAGTCCATTACAATGTCCGAGCGATAAAGGCTTTATCTCAACTGTTAGGCCGTCGTTAGATCTCACGCACTTACCTCACGTTCCGTTACCTCCGTTCGATGGCGATTTTAATAACTGGGAAACGTTCCGGGACCGTTTTAAAGGCCTGATCATTGCGAATCGCGATCTCTCAGACTCCACTCGCATGCATTATCTTGTCTCCTCATTGACTGGTCCCGCGCTTGAGGCTATACAGCACATTTCAGTTACTTCCGATAATTTTTCAATCGCGTGGGCCACCTTAACCTCGCGGTTCGAAAGCAAGCGCATTCTGATTAAGACTCACTTGTCCAATCTCATCGACCTACCGCACGTTAAACAGGAATCCGCGAGCGAACTCCAAGCGTTGATCGATCGCGCTAACGCCGCTGTATCAAGTTTAAAAAAGCTCGATCGTTCTCCTGAGCAGATCGGTGAGGACATGCTCGTACATCTGGTCACTCGCAAACTCGACACAATTACGTTGGAGAAATGGACTGCCTTTTCCGCGGAAAAGCCCGGAATCTCGACTTTTACGGAATTGTCGAATTACATTGCGTCGCGCACTAAGATTCTCAACGAAGTCGCTCTTAATATTGTACGCGGTTCGGATGAGACGACGACAAGCGCGACCAGTCTTCACGTTGCTACGCCGATCGGGCCCGCTCCGCATACAGATCCCGCCTCCAACGGATCATATTCCGGGTGTCCCCTGTGTCATTCGCGACATTATTTGAGTAATTGTCGATCTTATTTGGCCGAGCCTCAGAGTAAACGTCGCGAGATCATTATCCGGTTGAAGCGATGTCTTAATTGTCTCAGTCGCCGACATGCAACCACTGAATGTACTAGTAAATATTCGTGCCGAGTTTGCCAACAACGTCATCACTCGTCGTTACACCACGAAGCGGGCTCTCGCGCGATGACGTCAGCCTCCTCGCTCCCGCGAACGGTGACGGCGAACCACGTTTCGGACCAGTATACATTAGGCAACGAATCTGCCGTGACGTCACTCCGCGCGTCAACATCTCACGGCTCCGCGTCACGCGTACTCTTAGCCACCGCATGGGTAAGAGTACGTGTCCCGTCAGGACAAGAAGCAATTATTCGCGCATTGCTGGACCAGGGATCCGAAGCGACTCTAGTGTCCGAAAATCTGGTTCAAACGCTGCGAGCGAAACGTATTCCGCGGAACGTGAAAGTGTCGGCTGTAGGCGGTGTTGACGTTAAAGACGTTCGTTCGGTCATCGCGATACAAATTACGCCGGTAACGTCCAACACTCCCGTGCTTTACACAACCGCATTAGTCTTGCCCTCGCTGACACAGTACCGTGCACAGTCAATTCCGGATCCATCGTCCCTTCCGTATCTCGCCGGTCTTCCGTTGGCCGATGCGGATCCCTCAACTCATCATCCAGTAGACATAATTATCGGCGCCGATTTATTTGGGGACGTAATCCTCAACGGACTTCGTAAGGGAATGCATGGACAGCCCATCGCACAGCAGTCGATTTTCGGGTGGGTGATTTCGGGTCCTATTCCATCCCGATCCGACGATCTTAATCCTTCACATAGTCTGCTCAGTCACAATGTGACAATTCGTTGCACGAGCCCCGATACTCCAATCGACACTCTCGAAGCGGAATTGCGGCGATTCTGGGAGGTGGAGTGCATTCCTCGCGCTACACCGCGATTAACGGCGTCGGAACGACAGTGTGAAGAACACTTTCGAGACACACATTCGCGCACGTCAGACGGTCGTTTTCAGGTTCGGCTCCCATTCAAGCAGGACCCGCCATTCGATATCGGACAGTCGCGACCAATCGCGGAAAAAATGTATCGTTCGCTGGGTCGCAAATTTCAGAAAAACCCAGAACTTCGGCGAGAGTACTCAGCGTTTATGAGCGACTACGAAAGACTCGGCCATATGGAGCGCGTGCACACCGGCTCCTCACTCCCTGATCGCACAATATACATCCCGCACCACCCAGTTCTCCGGCCATCTAGTTCGACCACACACTTGCGTGTGGTATTCAATGCCTCGGCACACACATCGAATGGCCGCTCATTGAACGATTTCTTGCTTTCCGGGCCGAAGCTTCAGACGGATCTCCCATCCGTCATCCTGCGATGGCGACATCATCGTTACGTATACACCGCTGATATTGCGAAAATGTATCGGCAAATCCTAGTAGACCCTCGCGATACAAGTTTCCAGCGAATCCTCTGGCATGACTCTCCGTCACAGGCGCCTCATGAATTTTCGCTACGCACCGTCACATACGGTATGACGTGCGCTCCATTTCTCGCACTTCGAGTCCTCCAGCAACTCGCGTTCGTCGAAGGCGCAGATTTTCCACTCGCGATTCCCATTCTAAAGGATCAAATTTACGTCGATGATGTTTTGTTCGGGGATGATACACTCGACACCGTTCGCACTCTTCGTGACCAACTCACTGGTCTCCTTCGCCGAGGTAAATTCGAACTTCGGAAATGGGCAAGTAATTCCCCCACACTCCTGCAGGACATCGATCCAACCAATCATGGGCTAGCTTGCTCAATAGATCTCGCCGTAGACGACAGCGTAAAAGTCCTTGGCGTTTCTTGGAACCCGTCGCGCGACCAGTTTATAATCAACATTGCTTTACCGACAGTTCCCCCGCGTACCAAACGTTCGATCCTTGCAACCATTGCAAAATTATACGATCCATTGGGCTGGGTCACCCCGGCGACTATCACAGCAAAGATATTCATGCAAACTCTATGGCGTCGTCACCACCAGTGGGACGAGCCCCTCTCGTTAGATTTGGTCAATCAATGGGAAACCATCTATTCAGGTTTATCACAATTGCACGACCTTAGCTTAGCCCGATGGACTGGTCTGTTGTCAAATGCCCATACCATCGAACTTCATGGGTTTTCAGACGCCTCGTCCTACGCTTATGCTGCGGTCGTCTATTTGAAGGTCATCACTCATGACGGAACGGCCGTCATATCCCTCCTAACTGGGAAGTCAAAGGTCGCGCCGATCACTCCAACCTCCGTTCCGAGGCTCGAATTATCTGCGGCCGTGTTATTGGCTCATCTAATAGAATTCGTCCGCCCGTCACTGGGCTCGAGATCCGTCTCCTGCTACTGCTGGACGGATTCGTCCATCGTTCTCGCCTGGTTACGCGATCACCCATCGCGATGGAAAACGTTCGTTGCGCACCGAGTCCACGACATTCAATGTCGCGTTCCCGACTCCGAATGGCGTCACGTACCTACGTCTTGCAATCCAGCCGATTGCGCATCACGCGGTTTGTTCGGTCAGGAATTGCGCGATCATCCATTGTGGTGGACGGGCCCCCAATGGCTACGCTGGCCTCAACACTGTTGGCCTTCCGACCCCCCGGCCCCCACTGACGTACCTCTCTCGGAGGCAAGATCCGCTGCGGTGCACACCTGTTCGCAAACTTCTTCATGGACTCTCGCTTCTCGGTTCTCATCCTGGGCAAAGTTAATCCGAATCACCGCGTACTTATTCAAATTCATTCACGCCCTTCACGCCCGGAAAAATACTTCATCACCGATTTCCTCTAACGGTCGCACCGTGTCGGTCGACGAGTGCTCGGAAGCTCGCATCTTTTGGATAAAGTCCATACAACGCGAACAATTCCCAACGGAGCTTGAAGCCCTCACTCACGGTCGATCTCTCTCCACCAAAAGCTCAATCATGTCTCTTAATCCCTTTATCGACAGCGACGGCGTACTTCGTGTCGGAGGGCGACTTCATAAAGCTCCGATTCCCATTGCTCAAAAACACCCAATTCTGTTAGCTTCTCACTCGCTAGTCGACTTGATCATTTCCCAAGCACATCTTCGAACATTACACGGAGGGGTACAGCTCACTTTAAGCACGCTCCGTCGAGAATTTTGGATATTGAGCGCGCGATCTCTTGTCAAACGCGTCATTCACCGGTGTGTAGTCTGCGTACGCGAACGGGCGAAGGTTCCGGAGCAACTCATGGGTAGCTTGCCCGCCGCGAGAGTAAATTCACCTCTCCAATGTTTTTCGCATTGTGGCGTTGACTATGCCGGACCAGTTCAAGTCCGAGCATCCGCCGGCCGAGGCATTAAAACCCGAAAAGCGTACATCGCACTCTTCATCTGCTTAGCCAGTCGTGCCATCCATCTAGAACTTGTCGGGGATTACTCTACCCCGGCGTTTTTAAACGCATTTGATCGATTCTGTTCGCGGCGTGGACTTCCGTCCGACATGTATTCGGATAACGGTACGACTTTCGCCGGCGCCAATAATGAATTGGCTCGCGCGTACCGCGCAGCTTTACGCGACCCTAACTTTCAGAATAAATCGGCTCACGACAAGATTTCGTGGCACTTCATTCCTCCAGTAGCACCACATTTCGGCGGGTTGTGGGAAGCTGGGGTGCGCAGTGTGAAGCATCATTTACGCCGCGTATTAGGCGATCGCATGCTCTCTTTTGAAGAGTTCACGACGCTTCTATGTCGAATCGAGGCCTGCTTGAATTCGAGACCGATCGCCCCCCTCTCCGACGCGCTGGACGACTGCGAACCATTAACTCCGGGGCATTTTCTCATAGGGACTGCTCTAACTACTTCCCCGGAGCCTTCCGTTTTACACCTCAACGAAAATCGACTGTCGCGATGGCAATTAGTACGCCATAAAATCGAACGTTTTTGGAGATTGTGGCAATCTGACTACGTCAACACCCTCCAACAGCGTAGTCGATAGCGACAAGCTCGAACCCCGTTGGAACTCGGACAACTAGTCCTAATTCGACATCCGACAGCTCCCCCATGTAAATGGAAGCTGGGTCGAGTCACGCGACTCCACCCTGGGTCGGACGGACTCACACGAGTAGTCACGGTACGCACCGCTCACTCCGAATTCCAACGACCAATCGTACAACTCTGCGCTCTGCCTGTGAGCAGTTCCTCGACTTCGAATTAGATCGCGTCTATGTCTCGCGACCGTCATTGTACACAATCATAATGTCAATTTGGTTTCTCAAGTACTAGCTCATTAAAAAAAAAAAAAAATGATGAAAAGCATTCTAGCGCCTTCGCTGCGGCGTCGGCTGCGTCCGACATTACTTTAAGACGATATTCGCACCTCCCTCGATTACTGTGTTGAAATCGAGATTTCAAGGCTGGCAGTATGTTCGCGAGCGAATCGAGCGAGCGTCGGCGAGCTCGACACACCGTCATTCGTCCCGTCGTGACGTCAGCGTCCGATCGCGATTTCACGCGAAGTCGCTCATCGGCTCGCGCTCCGACTTCGGGTATCGACAGGATCACGCGACGATGATCCACCAATCATCGATCCGTCATACTCGCGTGATCCTGTCGAGCCAATCATCCAACGACACCGCTCTGAGGAATCTCCGGGTCCTCGAAAACGGACCAGATTTCGAACACTCTTTGTCAACTCCAATCGCGGAATAATCATACAATCAATCTTTGTACTGTGGCTAAAACGGGTTACAACGCCGTCTCTCATCATCTTCTATTCTCATTCTCGACAGTAAACACAGTCCGCTCGCAATCATTCAATTTGTGTGTACTCGTACAAGTTATTTTCCACGGCCTCTCACTTTCTCGCACAGCGCTGTGCGTAGTCACCGGCAACATCGAGTACGGTTTCCTAAGTGTTCGCTCTACTCCGCTACAAGGATATTGGACGATAAGTATGGGTTTAATAAATTTGAGTTAATTATCAAAGAATACAAATATATTCTTACTATAGAATTTCGTTCTACAAGTGTATTTGTGTCGCGAATGGACTGAATTTGGAATATAAAGAATTGAAAGGTGATATTACCTAAGCTAAGACGCACGGTGTTGACGCACTGGCAATGCGGGGGATTCGGAGCAACCTTGTCACTGCCTAACAGATTTTAGACCGAACTCGCGGAATCTGTACGGTTAAACTTTGATTCAAAAGGAACGAACGTCCGATCTCACTGGTAGTTGACTTCCGAGATGAAGCACGACGCGAAACTATTCGTGATTACGACAGTACTAACCCACGAGAGTAGAAATGTAAGGGCTTATATAGCCCTGCAATGACGGGTGGTACTTGTCAGTACCCTTCAAGTGAACATTCGTATTTTGTCAACGACCAGTTGGTCGTGCGTACGTTTTGGCCCTAAACTAACCTAAACAGTTATGTATGTTTATCTGGAGAAAACTCTGTTCGTTTATCTAGGACGGTTCCTGCCAGAGATGATATCGAACACCTGTTCGTCATCCGTAACAAATTATACCAAAGAGCTTTAAGACCAAGCATGAAGTAAATCCGACCATGAACAAAATATTCCTCATACAAACGTTACAACCCCTTTTTCACAACATCCTTTCTTATCCCTTGTATAAATCATAAAGGAAACCTCTGTACAAAATTTCAGTTTTCTAGGTCCAAGGGTTTAGCCTGGGCGTTAGTCGGTGAGTGAGTGAGTCAACACTGCATTTTTATATATATAGATGACCAAAGATCGAGGTTGAACAATGACATTTTAAAGGACATTATGGTTGTCCAAACAAATGTATTTTTATAGTTAGGAGTTTTTTGCGCGCGTGCGTTGTGTTCGTGTGTGTGCGCGTCTGCGTGTATGTGTAAAAACACTTGCGCTGTCGAAACTAAACTAAATGCATCTTACAGTAGTAAGAACACGACTTTTCTAAATATAAACAAATACCATAGGAGTTGTTCCGCGATGCAGATAATAATGACAACAGTAAACACGCTAGTTCGGGCTATGAACCTATCATTATTTCGGCCACTGTATATGTATGCAATATTGAGATGCGTATTGTAATATTTAAAAGACTATGTTTTCAATATTATGTAATAGTTATTGTATTTTATAATATATTTATTATATTTTTTATTGTATTTTTTAATAAATAGTTATATATCATGTTTATTAGTTTCGTTAAATTTTTTTATGATAGCATAAAATATTGTATATATTGTGTAAAGGTGTAATATCTTAATACACAACTGTTTTAAATCAATATAAAACAATAATTTTCTTGCGAGTTTTTCACAATTAATCTTCGAATTTTCAATCTCCTGTCACATTTTTTTAAAGTATCTTTGCTTAAAAAATATACAGGGTGTCCCAAAATTCGTGAAAATCCCGAAAGGGGGTGGTTCCTGAGACCATTCTAAGAGACATTTTCCTTTGCACCAATGTCAACTGCGGCTTTGTTTAGGAGTTATTAACGAAAAACACGGACCAATCAGAGCGCGCCCTGGGCCGCCGCGCCGTCACGATGCGATGTCACGGCGTACCGCGACACTCGCTTGCCGACGCGGCTTGGCGCGCCGGGCCAGGGCGCGCTCTGATTGGTCCGTGTTTTTCGTTAATAACTCCTAAACAAAGCCGCAGTTGACATTGGTGCATAGGAAAATGTCTCTTAGAATGGTCTCAGGAACCACCCCCTTTCGGGAATTTCCCGAATTTTGGGACACCCTGTATACAGTAGCGGACAAAAGTTTAAGACCGCTCTAAAGAAAACGATAACTTTTTTAATATTGTACTACACGATTTGAACTCTTGGGAAGCTAGAGTTTACTAAAGGATGTGAACAGAAATTTTTTCAAAAATTGCAATTGATCGGAATTGTTGAAAAAAGTTCATTTTTTAACTTTTTTATTTGGGCCTATATTGAAAATTTAAAAAATACGTTTTGTAGATCTGTGTCAATTAAACATATTCTGAAAATTTCGTCAAGATCGGTCGACGTTGCAATGAGCTACCATCTTTAAACGTTTGTAGCTCATTGCAACGTCGACCGATCTTGACGAAATTTTCAGAATATGTTTAATTGACACAGATCTACAAAACGTATTTTTTAAATTTTCAATATAGGCCCACATAAAAAAGTTAAAAAATCAACTTTTTTTCAACAATTCCGATCAATTGCAATTTTTGAAAAAATTTCTTTTCACATCCTTTAGTAAACTAAATGCTCTAGCTTCCCCAAAAAGTTCAAATCGTATAGTACAATATTAAAAAAGTTATCGTTTTATTTAGAGCGGTCTTAAACTTTTGTCCGCTACTGTATGTGTACTAGGGTGGACCTTATTTTCCACCATCGAAATTTTTATGTGCGACCCTCTAGATTTGTTCCATTTGATAATAAAATAATTTCTGCAAAAGCGGAAGTCGATAGGACAAAGGGAAAGGGTGCCACAATTGACTTGAAGTTTGGAAATTTCACTAGTTTTACTCCAATTCTATCTATAACTCCATTGTAACATTTCCGCTGAAAAAATTATTATTATTTACCAAAAGTATCATTTCTCGGTTATTTAATAACAATATTTACTTATAAGTTTGAATAATTTATTCGAAAGTTTGAACCTTTAGCGTATAAGAGTACAAGAGTACTACAATATGAAATGAAAACCACTGTTACCTGTCAGCAAGGTTTTGCTTGCTGCAGCTACCTGAGAACCTTTTACCTATTCCACTGACCCTCGGAAACTTTCCGTTAGGCCCTTTAGAAGCCTCCCCTCTTTTATGGTTATACCTAAACTCATTTCGTACGTCCATCGACAAGAGAACTCACTTCTCACTGCAGTCTAGGCCGAATCTTCGTAGCACTCGCATTGGAAATACTACAGAGAGTTGAGTAAGATGGAAACAAGGAGCAGTGATCAGTTATTCCTATTAAATCACTTTGAGTCACAAATTGTTGGGGCTAAATTACCAAGCAACGGACAACTTTTACGTGTATTGTTCTATAATATGCGAAAAGTGAATTTAAATCTACGTGAAAGTGCGGCTTTAGTGATGAAAGAAGTAGAAATTTTCTGGGAAAAGGCGAGAATTCCAATAAAAAAAACATCGGATAGTATTAATAAAGTGGAAAAACTATACAACAAATGGCGAACGCTTAATAAAACCGCGAATCGCCAAAATAATCTACAGAGAAAGCGAGAACAAGAATTTATAGATTCATTAGAGGATTTATTCGATATCGCACATGCGAATGCCTTAGAAATGATTTCTGTAGAGGAAGATAAGATATTCCTCCTGCAGCAGAGGGAAAAGAGACGAATCGGTTCGATGGCATCTATTGATCGTAAATTAGTAGAGAAAGAAGAAAGACAAGCAGAGCGGAAGGAACAACAAGAGATGCGGTGGCAACGGGCTCAGGAATCATCGATCAATGGTAATGTTTTGAAGTTATTTCTAATGCTTTCACATTTATATTTTCCAATTATAGCAAATTTATTTTTACGTTATAGATTCAGTACAATTAGAATCAACGTCCACATCCAGTGATGAAGAGACAGAAGTCCCGTTAGCAAGAACCATAGAAATTCTTTCGGACGAGCCTCAGGTACCTGACGGTGATGACACCGAGGCAGAGGACTACAATATACCTGGGCCGAGTAACCCCAAGAAAAGACGAGGAAAGCAGAAGGTTATTACTCCAAAATTAGTAGCTGTTTTAGATTCGTGTAGAATAAGCGACCGTGATGCAATTCGAATTGTTATGGCAACAGCAGAATGTTTAGGTCATGACCTAAATGAATTAATAATAAATAGAACATCTATTCGAAGATATCGACATAATTATCGGTCTGAGCATGCAGCACAGTTGCAAGAAATGTTCGGACAAATTAATCTTAGGGGCATAACTATTCATTGGGATGCTACACTTATACCAGATATAAGCCACAAAAATGTAGAACGATTACCGATAGTTATAAGTTGCGGGGAAATTAAAAAATTATTGGGAATTCCAGTTATACCATCGGGTAGTGGGGCCAATCAAGCGTCGGCAATCTTCTCTAAGACAGAAGAATGGAATTTATCACAGCAAGTAGAAGCCCTTTGTTTTGATACGACCGCAACCAACACCGGCAGAATACAAGGAGCCTGCGTTCTATTGGAACAAAAATTAGAAAAAGAATTATTGTATAATTTATGAATTAATTTTACGTGCTGCATTTGATACAAAAATGAAAAAGTCGACGGGTCCAGATGTTCCTCTTTTTAAGAAATTTAAAAATTCTTGGAGTTCAATAAATAAAGACAATTTTAAGCCCGGCGTAGAAGATGAATTTGTACGTCAAAATGTAATAGAGATTGATAAAAAGATTGAAGCGGCAATACACAATTTGCAACAAATTCAACCGAGGGATGATTACAAGGAACTGATAGAACTTATGATAATTTTTCTAGGCGGAACTCCACCTAAAGGTGTTAGATTTAGGATGCCTGGCGCATTCCACCATGCGAGGTGGATGGCTAAGGCTATATATTGCATAAAAATTTATATTTTTAGGAATGAATTTCATTTAAGTAGTGAGAAAAAGTTATGGATACAAAGTATTTGTATTTTTTTAATTAATATATACATACTCGCTTGGGTACGTACCACTGTACCTGCGATAGCACCCCGGTTAGATTTAGAACTATTAAGTGATCTATGGAAATATAAAGAGATTGACGAAACCATAAGTAATGCTACGTTGCAAAAACTGAGCAATCACTTATGGTACTTGTCACCAGAAAATGTGGGATTGTCATTTTTTGATCCACACATTTCTGTAGAAATTAAAAAAAAGATGGTTGAAGCACTCAACAAAGAAGAAGAACAAAATTGTAAAAAATTGGTCATTCCTAGAAAAGATATTAAACTATATATAGATATTACTATGGACAATTTTGTTTCTACACAAACATTGAAATTCTTTTCTAGATTTGATATAAATATAGATTTTATGTCTAAGGACCCAGCATTGTGGGAAGCGGATAATAATTATAAAGCGGCGACAAGAATTGTAGGGAATTTACAAATCGTTAATGATGTAGCTGAACGAGCAGTAAAATTAATGAAAGAGTATTCCGATTGTATTACCAAAGATGAAAACGAGAGACAGGACATTTTACAAATTGTATCAGAGTATAAACAGCGTTACCCTACAGTCGATAAAAAAACATTAAGTCAACATTTATAATAAATACCACCAATATTTATAAACGTATGTATTTATTAATAACAAAATATATTGCAAAAAAATATTGCAATCTTCGTTTAAACAAATTAATTTAATTGTTAATAAATAACTTTTTTTTATTACAATTAAAGATATTGGTCTAAAATGACATCTAATAATGAAATAATGTGCTAAAAACTGTTTTTCCTATTTTTAGTGAAATTTAATTTTTTTACATAAACAAAGTCGTTGTGGCACGTCTTCTCATTGCCCGATCGAGTTGATTTTTTACAGGGTTTATTTTTTCACTAAATGGCACAAATTGACGGGGTCGCACCATTAAAATTCCGAAAAAATTTTTTCACCAAGAGTAACTAAGGTCCACCCTAATGTGTACGATACCAAAATATATGTACATATGTTTTTAGATTTTTTTATTTTATGTAATAATCCTAACCAAATCTTAACCTAATATGGTACATACAACATGTGTAGCACATGAATTGCACAGAATAGCGGAGGAAATACAAATGCACTTTCCATTGGTCAATAAAGTTTAGGATGACGGGTAGTTCAGTGTGTAACAAATATGTTTCGCGTGGTCAACAGACAACGAATATAAATGTTTATTTATCAAAACAATAACACATAACAATAACAAAATAAAACGAAATGTAACAATAACGACAATAACGAGAAAACTAGATTATAACGTTAACGACTATCACGTACTACAAAGTACAAAGATATAACGTCACGTAGCGCGGACAACTCTAGAGCGATGCGTTCTCAACGAGTGCCACAAGCTTTCTGGTCTACTGGTAAAAATCCTTTTTGGTGGGAGGATTAGCAACGTGGGAAAAACCGTTAAAATAAGGGGAGGAATTCTCCGTTCCTCAAGAGTAAGGAGAAAGTTTTCTTCCCCAAAACAATTCAAAAATCGTCGTTGCCAAGGACATTGCAACGGTTGGGTCAGGGTTCTGGCAATCGTCACTTTTACGACCGAACCCTCAACGCAACCGTCCAACGTGCACACTTGAGAAGGATGGAATTTCCGCGTCCGGAAAGTCCCTCTTTCCAACGCACCATGTCCACTACAACACCTCCTTACCAGTGAAAACGCCAGTCAGAACGAAAAGAAAAAAAATATACTAACTAACTGGTAATATTTACCAAAGCGAGAGCGTGGTGCTATACACTAGCTCGCGCGTAGTCATAAGCACAAACTCCGCTTACCTATATACAAAACACACTTAACCCTACGACAAAAATGAGATACATCTAGGACACTAAAATTACTATACAGAGCCTTAACATATGAGAGTTAATACTACTATGTACAACCTTAACACTGCTACTATCCTAATGCTACTATATACAAGATCTTAAAACAACTAGACGTATCGCTATTACCGCGGAAGAAAGAAGAAAAAAATTATATATATATATATATATATATATGTATATATATATATACAGGGTGAGTCACCAAACGTTACCACCTCAAATATCTTTGTTGTTCCTAAAGATACGTAAAATATGGTAAGGACAAAGTTGAATGGTACAATGGGGCTGACACGATGCAAAAAAAAAAATTTTGTTTTTATGTCATTTTTTCAGAGATATGAAGGTGACCTTCATTTTTTTAAATGGAATGAGGTATTTTTTAATACATCAATCGATGCAGCTGGACATTCGTTATAATAAAGTACTAACCTATGTATGTCGAAAAGTTATTAGTTCAGGAGATATTTCAATTTAAATAACTCTAAAACACCATTACTGTCGTGATAAGACGTTACATAAGTAAGTAAACACTGACGTCGTAGTACGACAGTAATGGTATTTTAGAGTTATTTAAATTGAAATATCTCCTGAACTAATAACTTTTCGACATACATAGGTTAGTACTTTATTATAACGAATGTCCAGCTGCATCGATTGATGTATTAAAAAATACCTCATTCCATTTAAAAAAATGAAGGTCACCTTCATATCTCTGAAAAAATGACATAAAAACAAAATTTTTTTTTTGCATCGTGTCAGCCCCATTGTACCATTCAACTTTGTCCTTACCATATTTTACGTATCTTTAGAAACAACAAAGATATTTGAGGTGGTAACGTTTGGTGACTCACCCTGTATATATATATATATATATATATATATATATATATATATATATATATATATATATATATATATATATATATATATATATATATATATATATATATATATATACGTACGAATACAAATATACACACACAAATACAAATATACACACACAAATACAAATATACACACACAGCTACCAACTCGGGTCAACGAAGACCAGCCTGAAAACGATCGGGGAATCGAACTCTTCTACCTGATCGTCGTAAACTGCGTCCGTCCCTGTTGCTGTTTGGTGCAGTCGTGTCGGTCGAACTATGTGTTGTCGCTGTATTGTCAGTCCATGTGCAAATAATAGTTTGCGGGGGAGTTTCGTCAATGTCATCGTTCAGAATGAAAGCCGGTTTCAACCTATCTATCGAGACTCTGACTTCCTTGCCTTTGACGTCGATGACGAACGTTTTATCTCCTCGTTTAATAACCTGAAATGGTCCATCATACGGCGGCTGTAACGGACTTTTAACCGCGTCGTGCCGTAGAAATACATAAGGGGACGTAGAAAGCTCCTTAAACACGAATGTCTTACGTGTACCGTGGCGCGTGGCCGGTGATGGCTTTATATTCCGGAAATGTTGTCTGAGCCGTCTCACAAAATCCGATTGCGAATCTTCCCGACCCGTGACAAAAAATTCCCCCGGAAGACGAATACCCGTACCGAAAACCAATTCTGCCGAAGATGTTTTCAAGTCCTCTTTATGAGCTGTACGAATACCGAGTAGGACAATTGGTAACATATCAACCCAATTATCCGTCTCGTGGCATTTAATCGCTGCTTTCATTTGTCGGTGTAATCTCTCGACCATCCCATTGGCTTGAGGATGATAAGAGGTCGTACGGAGATGAGACGCACCGATCATACGCGATAATTCATAAAATAACCGTGACTCGAATTGACGTCCTTGATCAGTAGTTATTCTCAAAGGAACGCCAAAACGACTAATCCATGTGTTTATGAATGCTTTCGCGACCGTTTCCGCATCGATCTCCACGATAGGTATAGCCTCCGGCCAGCGCGAGAACCGATCGATACACGTAAGACAATATCTGAATCCTTGAGACATTGGTATTGGTCCTACTATATCTATATGAACATGTTCAAATCTGACGGAAGGATTGTCAAAGTTGCCGACGGGGGCTGCGACATGTCGAGTGACCTTCGATCGCTGGCATGAAATGCAATGCCGTGCCCAGTCTCGGCAATCTTTATTTATTGAAGGCCATATAAAACGTTCCGTAATTAATTTTTGTGTTGCCCGAACCCCAGGATGAGAGAGTCCGTGCAACGAGTTAAAAACTGCACGTCGTAATGGCGTCGGAACAAAGGGTCTCACGGTTTCGTTCGTCGAGTCGCAGTATAAACTAACGTTGAAACCGGGGAAAAACGTCTTCTTCAAAGAAAGAGCAGAAGAGTTCGATTCCAAAATCCCTCTCAATTCCGGGTCATCTTCCTGTGCTTGTGCCAGTGTGGTATGGTCGGGAGCTACGGCTACTACCTCGACACGCGACAATGCATCGGCTACTGTGTTTTCCGAACCCTTAACATGCCTAATATCAGTCGTAAATTGACTAATATAGTCCAAATGACGAAACTGACGAGGCGAACATTTATCAAGTTTCTGCTTGAAAGCAAAAGTTAAGGGTTTGTGGTCGGTGAAAACTATAAAATTCCGACCTTCTACCAAATGTCGAAAACGTTTAATTGCCATGTAAATAGCCAGTAGCTCGCGATCATACGCACTGTATTTACACTGCGCGACAGAGAGTGCTTTCGTGAAAAACGCCAAAGGTTGCCAATCCTCATCTATGTACTGTTGCAGCGCTGCTCCGACAGCATAATCAGACGCATCGACCACGATACTAATCGGTGCGTTGGGTGCAGGATGTGCAAGCATAGTAGCGTTCGCGAGGCTATCCTTGACTTTAACAAAAGCCTCCTCCGCCGCTTCCGTCCAATGTACCGGCGAATTTCCCTTCTTCGACCCTTTTAATAGGTCGTGCAATGGCTTCATGAGGCTAGCCGCGTCAGCAATGAAACGACGATAAAAATTTACCATCCCCAGAAACCTGCGTGAAACCTTAATAGTGTCGGGTCTGGGAAATTCCCTAATCGCGTCTACTTTCTCAGGTAGAGGTTTTACCCCCTCGCTATTGACGCTATACCCGAGGAACTCAATCTCACTTACACCAAAAACGCATTTTGCCGGATTGATAACGACTCCGTGTTGGTTCAAACGTTCGAATAAAATCCGTAGATGTTCCCGGTGTTCCGATTCGTTCTTGGACGCGATGAAGAAATCGTCAATGTACGCGTACACGAAATCTAACCCCCGGGTGATCTGATCCACGAAGCGCTGGCACGTCTGCGCAGCGTTCCTAAGACCGAACGGCGTAAATAAAAATTCGTATAAACCAAACGGTGTCGTTATCGCCGTCTTTTCAATATCCGCAGGCGCAACGGGAATCTGGTTGTACGCCCGAACCAGGTCCATTTTCGAAAATACCCGTTTGCCATGTAAGAATTGCGCAAAATCCTCAATATGAGGCGGCGTATACCTGTCAGGAACAGTACGAGCATTAAGCGGGCGGTAGTCCCCGCACGGTCGAGTTTTGCCGTCCTTCTTGGGCACCAGGTGCAGCGGTGAGGCCCATGCGCTTTTAGAGGGACGGATTATACCCTGCCGCAACATCAGGTCAATCTCCGCCTTAGCCACCTTCAACCGATCCGGAGCGAGCCGCCGTGGCTTGCTGAATACGGGTGGTCCTGGAGTCGTCTGAATGTGGTGCACCACGTTATGTTTCACGGCCTCCCGCCGAAATACCGTCGGTCGAGTCAAATCCGGAAACTCCGCTAAAAGTCTATGGTACACCGTATCACTCCCTATTGTTTTTACCGTCGGAAGACTTTTACTCGCCGCACAACCACTCACGAACAACTTCGTCGTCGCGTCGACTAAACGTTTATTGCGCGCATCAACGAGTAGATTGTAATGCGACAACAGGTCCATCCCGATTATCGGTCCATCCACATCGGCCACAATAAATTTCCATAAGAAACTGCGTCGTAACGATAAGTCCAAGTGCACGGTCTTCGTGCCATACGTGGCGATACGTGTGCCGTTTGCCGCGAAAAGTTCCGTATTATCCATCGGCAACTGGTCACTGATACGCGATCGCGGAAATACGCACACGTCCGCCCCCGTGTCCACGAGAAACTTTGTTTTCGTCTTTTTGTCCGTCACGAAAATGCGGCCAGAATAAGGACCGTCGAGAACTGCCGCGTTTACGATCGACGGTTTACCTCGTTTCCCGATTTCCACTTGCAAAATTCTTTGCATTTCGCAGCCTTTTCACCCCACACGCGATGGTACCAACACAAACGATCTGTCGTTGGTGACCGTCTTCCGAAATGTTCCTCTCCGTCACTAC
This sequence comes from Lasioglossum baleicum, assembly GCF_051020765.1. Lineage (NCBI taxonomy): Eukaryota > Metazoa > Arthropoda > Insecta > Hymenoptera > Halictidae > Lasioglossum > Lasioglossum baleicum. The sequence continues at coordinate 3,876,085 of NC_134936.1, read as the reverse complement.
GGTTCGAACTGCGTGATGACGACCGCGAATTAGGTCGCGACCCCCGTCGGCGTCCGCGAGACTCGCGTAAAACTGCGTTCAGTTGTAGACGCATTTGACGGATCTCTTCACGAAGTGAACTGTTGTCCGCAGATCCGCTCGCCTGTCCACAGCTGACCTCCGCGATTTTTCTTTTACTGCCCGGAATGTCGTGGACCCGATCAGCGATCTCTGCCAACTTGGTCCCCACCTTAATTGACGTGGCCGCCAGAATTAGTTGCGTCTCCACCGGAAGACGATTCCGCCAAATCTCCACCAGGAATTCTTCGTTGATAGACGGTCCGGCTAACCGACGCAAATGACGCATAAATTGCGTTGGCGTACGATCGCCAATTTCTTCCGTCTCCAACAGCTTCCGAATTCGCGTCGTATCAGAATCCGAGAGACGTCTCACCAGCTCCGCCTTAAGGGTCTCGTACCGGTTCACCTGGGGCGGATTGAGAATAATCTCCTCCACCTCTTCAATGCTGCGGGTGTCAAGTCGAGCCACAACCAAATCGTACCGAGCCTGGTCACCCGTGATTTTTCCGACGGCGAATTGTGATTCCACGTGTTTAAACCATAAGGCTGGTTTCTGCGGCCAAAATGGAGGTACCTTCAAGGTAGTAGTGGTGATATTTGTTCCTTCCATCTCGTTCCCGTCTTTTGCACCGTCTTTTGAACTCATTGTCACTCACGTACTCACACTGATACCACGTCGCCTATTTTCCCAACGATCACGTCGGGGTCACCAGTTTTAGGATGACGGGTAGTTCAGTGTGTAACAAATATGTTTCGCGTGGTTAACAGACAACGAATATAAATGTTTATTTATCAAAACAATAACACATAACAATAACAAAATAAAACGAAATGTAACAATAACAACAATAACGAGAAAACTAGATTATAACCTTAACGACTATCACGTACTACAAAGTACAAAGATATAACGTCACGTAGCGCGGACAACTCTAGAGCGATGCGTTCTCAACGAGTGCCACAAGCTTTCTGGTCTACTGGTAAAAATCCTTTTTGGTGGGAGGATTAGCAACGTGGGAAAAACCGTTAAAATAAGGGGAGGAATTCTCCGTTCCTCAAGAGTAAGGAGAAAGTTTTCTTCCCCAAAACAATTCAAAAATCGTCGTTGCCAAGGACATTGCAACGGTTGGGTCAGGGTTCTGGCAATCGTCACTTTTACGACCGAACCCTCAACGCAACCGTCCAACGTGCACACTTGAGAAGGATGGAATTTCCGCGTCCGGAAAGTCCCTCTTTCCAACGCACCATGTCCACTACAAAAGTAATACATAGCTTCTGTAAAACAAATATTCTTAGAAGCTCCGCGTACATGGAATAGAAAATAAAGAAAAGCTGCCAAATGTTCCTTTACCACCAATTAAGTTCATTAAGACAAATTGAATTATTAATTTTGTTGAGGGATCTCTTTTTTCCATAATACATGTACATATATTCGTATATCTCTAAACTCTGAAGTAAACTGTCTAGAAGTATCTATCTTATCTCACTAGTAACCCGGTTAACCCGGTGTCTCTAGGCTGTGAAACCCGCTCTGTGCGGGTTAACCCGGTTCCGAGCGGGGTTAACCGGCACTCTCTGGGCCCTAAGACCCGTTCTCTCCGGGTTAGTGTGGGTTAGAGAAACCTCGCTCGGTTAACCGGGTTTCGGTTAGGGTTAGTCTGCGGTGGGGTGCAAGGGCATATGACCATTACGATGGTGATTCAGATCCATCGTAGTGATCTTATAGCGTGATCTCTGTCGAAGTGATTTCTAAAGATATTTCTCTGTAATGAGTACTCAAGAATGTCATATGCCTAAATCCTCTCACACCACCTCCTCGTGGTGCACTCTGGGACAAACTCCGGTGTGTGCGAACGGTGTGAGGGGTACATCCGGCGGTCAGTAGCACTCCGATGATGTGTGTGGCCGGGACGAGTGCACAGTGGCTTTATCCGCCACCATGGAACTTTATCCGTTCCATGTTCTCTTAGAGAATGGCCCGTCTGGTGGGGGCGATTAAGTGCTCAGGGGATGAGCTCCAGTGCACTGGGTGTGGTAGTACTCCCCGAGGTAGAGATATCTATACATACAGGGGACCACCCTCGAGCCGGGGACGGACCCACACTAAGGGTGCGGGAGCGAGCTTATCTGTTGCTAGAATTACCTCCGGGGACACACTAAGCAGAGCGAAAGTCCGATCAGATGTTGGAGGGGTTAGTAGGCTTCGAAGGGATGAGGCCGGTGACAGGCACGGTTCTCGACTTTATTATCAGTCTCCCGTGGGTCCGTTCACATGACGGGGACCTGGGGGACTCTCATCTGTATGATAGGATGAGATGAGCCCCTTTAATTAAGGGCCCCCCGGGGTCATCCTAGAAGCCGAAAATCCGGGAGCATTGCGCTCCATTCTACAAGAGACTGACGAGACACGGGACAAACAAGTACCCTCTGTAAGGGAGGGGAAAGTTATTTGGGCTCAAGCTACCCGCTTAATCCCTGTGAGCGTTACGGCGTATTACCGATGATGGCATACCTGAGTCCCTCGTCTGGTGAATAGAAAGACGAGGGTACAATGATGGGGATATAAAGCCTAAGGTACCGTCGCTGGGGTACTGTTAGGGCCACAGAGGTCAACAATCTCCGAGGGAGGCATTGAAGCGGGGTATGGCCCCCGGACCAGATGCCTGTCCCGTGAACACCGTTGATCGAGGTTATCTCGGTTAGCGTGTGTCCGTTACGTAGCTGACGCCGGGTGGTGGCCTTCGGGCCATTTGTTTATGTTTGTGTTTGTCTTTTTGCGTCGGCCGGTAACGGACACCGGATCGATATTTTCTCGGAAAACGGTTGTACGTGGCTTGTGAGTCGACGCCGGGAGGTGCGCCTTCGGGCCGTTATGTGTTTGTATTTGTCTTTTTGGGCGTCGACCGGTTACGTGCAGCCGTTCCGAAGAATATCTCAACGGTTGGCTTGCCTGGGACAAGCCGGGGATAGAGGTGATGTGTATACACATGCGAAGTACCCAGAGGGTATGGTAAATGCTCCCCTCCGGCGGCCAGAATCCACCATGCGCCTCGAAAGAGGCTGCGGGGACTTGGTCTGCTTATGCAGGCGCGTGTCGCCGTCCCCTAGACAGATGGCACCGGGGCTTGGACCGGCAGCCATCTCGGGGACTCCAATGAAATGCGCCAACCCTGAGAGGTATGCCTTGGACCTTTTTTGGGGGCATAGGGCTGGGATGGATTCCAGACGGTTGTAGGGAAGGACCTCGAGGTCTCCATACCTCTTGGAAATCTCCCTCTTACGAATGGAAACCTCAATGGAACTGATGTTCTTCTGAACTGGGCACTTGCCCGTGGCACGGCCTTCGGTACGTGTCCGGGAGAGAGGCCTGGGGTGAAGAACTTCAGTGAAGTTGATGGGTCCATCCTGGTCAAAATCCTTCTACTCCACCTCCCGTGGGGCCCCCGGGACTCTGCGTAGGCTTCGGCTGAAACAGAGTGCGGACGGAGTAGGCAGGTAACCACGTGTCCCGGGCAGCAAGATGTCTGCCCGGGGCCCCATACCGTGTCCGTGGTCATGTTTTACGGCACGGGGGGCTTGCCTTAATCGGCCGGCCCTGCGAGGAGGATAAACCTCTCAAAGTCCCTAACTCCAAGTTTTGGCATGCGGCGAAGGAGCACTACTTCCGGGAACGCGGAGCGCCGGGAGTGGGTCCGGTGGGTGCATCGGATCATTAGCATGCCCCCCTCTCGGGGAGCCCGTACCGGGAGGTTAATAAGGGCCTGTTGGGGAGGGGGGGTGCGGCCCCCCAACGGTTAGTGTTGTTCTGCACCCGTGTATGATATTTGGCTGACGAGTGAAGCACTCGCCGCTTGGCGGGTGCTGTAACCAAGGCCGTCATGACTATGATATGGATTTTTCGAAGGAGCTAAGAGTTGTGTGTGAGAGGCGTGAGGGAGAGCGGGGGGGGTCTTCCCCCAGTAGGGGGAGACCGAGGACGCGTACGCGTTCCAACGCTTCGGTGGGGAAGTCTTCAGGACCTCTCGACACCGAGGAAGCGGGACCGAGCGCGTCTAAGACGACGGAGTCCCTTCGGGGAACCTCGGCGTCGAGGAGGGACGGGTCGGCTAAGCGATCCGTTCTGGTGGGGGATGGGCCCGGACCGGGCCGTCCTCCGATCTGGTGGACGGCAACAGTCTCTCTGTCGTCTCCCAGGCGTCGTCGCGGCCGCCGGGGAAGCGCTCCGCGTCGTTCATTATATCGGACGTCTCGGATGAGGAGGAGGCGAAGAGGCCCCGCAGGAAGGGCGCGCCCACTGTCGAGGAGCGCCGACTCGATTTGCGGAATCTCCTCCCCGGCGAAATTGCCGCTGAGGTGGTGGCCGCCGGCCGAATAGTCGAGGCCACCAACCTAAAAAGCGGCAACTTAAAGGGCACCGCGGTCCGGGCTCTAAAGGACGCGGCTCGACTTGTCGAGGCGGGGATGAGGGAGCTGGAGAGTAGGGGGTGGCAGGGAGTCTCCCCCTCCTCCACCTCCGGTGGTGGTGGTGCCCCCTCTGGAGAGGGTGCGGATAAGTTGCCGGCAGCCCTCTGGGAGGGGGTACAGTCGGAGCTGTACTGAAAACGCTGCGCTGAAGCGCGAATTGGGGGGTGTAAAGGACGCCCTGGCCGCCCTCAGAACGAAGCTGATGGCGGTGAAGCAGCAGCAGGCTGAGCCCATGCCCGTGCCTGGTGCACCTTCGCTGCCGCTCCACCCCGGAGTGGTTGACCCCCCGGATAAGGCGCCGCTGCCCTCTTCGTCGGGGCCGGCCCTCATGGACGCCAAATTAATGGCGCTCTGCGAGGAGTTCCGTTCGATGTCCGGGGACCGCTACCCCCCATCGACGGCGGGGACCCGCTCATAGATCCCTGCCCCCTCTTCTTCTTCCGGTGGTCCCCGGCCCCTCGACTTTGTCCCTCCTGTTGGGGGACCGGAGGCGGGGGCGGCGACGGAAAGGAAGACGACGAAGAAGAAGAAGAAGAAGAAGGGGAAGAAGAAGAAGAAGGAGGGACAGGGGGATGTCGGGGCCTCCCTCACCCCCCTGAGCACTCGTGAAGGGATTACTTCGCCGCCGGGATGACTTCGGCTTTGAGGGGTATGGAGGTGAGGGTCGCCAGGCCCGTCAAAAAGGCGGAGTTCCGCCTGACGGGCCTGGACCTCTCGGTAACCCCTCAAGAGGTAGTCGAGGCGGTGGCGAGAGCCGGGGGCTGCACCCCCGAGTCCGTGAGGGTCGGGGGTAATAAGATCCCGACCGGAGGACTCGGCACGATTTGGGTGCAGTGCCTGGCAGTGGCGGCCTTGGCCATTGAAAAGGCCAAAACCGTAAGGGTGGGATGGACCCTCGCGCGGGTGGTCGTCTTAGCCGCCCGCCCGATGCAGTGTTTCCGCTGTCTCGCCCTCGGGCATGTGAGGCAGCGGTGTACCGCGGAGGTAGACCGGAGCGGCCATTACTACCGGTGCGGGGATCTGTCCCACCGTGCAGCCGCTTGCCAGTCCGCCCCCCACTGCGTAGTGTGCGCGGGGGCGGGCAGGGCCCGCGAATCATAAAGCGGGGAGCAAGGCGTGCTCCCCGCCTTCAAGAAAGAAGACGAAGGGTTCGAAAAAGGGCGGTGGTGTGGCGCCGTTGTAGGTTTAGTGATCACGTCGGGGTCACCAATGTAGGTTTAGTGATCACGTCGGGGTCACCAATGTAGGTTTTGTGGCCACTGATGAATAATGGCACACCGCGCCTACTCGCGGAGGTCCGGAAGGATATATCACCGTTGGTTCGTAAGGCCAGGAACAAAGAACAACTCGATGAGCTTGACGCCTACGTCGTCCTACCTCGGCGGTGCAAACGAGAGAGAGCCAACATGGCGGACGGCTAGGCGCGCTCACCGCGTCGCCTAACCCCCACTCGACCGAAACAGGGGAGGGGGAATCCACGATCCCCACATACTCCCCCCGAGTGCAACGACACTTTATTAACAAATCTATATATGTACAACATTTACAACGTCGTAGTGCAAAATTTGCACACGCTCTGCACCAGAGCTGGGCGAATACTCCGCCGTTCATCTGACTCCAACTTAATACTTAAATGCAACGCGTGTTACAAAACACCCACAAGGGCAGCGACTCATACAATACGCGAATAGACATCCTACCCACGCGTTGCCGGTGCAAAAGTGACCCTTTTTCTCGCGTAAGTCCGAATCGGAACGCGCTTCCGGCCAGAAGGGTCGGAAGGACCAGGGGCACCCGGTGGCACGTCCCCCAGATGATCGGGAACAAAAAAAATGCTATGTACAGAATTTACAACATGTGTAAGAGCTAATTGCTCTATATATACATAATTTACAAGTGCGCAATGCGCACAACGCGCTATAACAATACAAAAACGCTTGACACAACGTGTCGATGAAAATTCTGCCGCGACGCCAAACATGAGGCGGACACGGGACGTACGGTCATATATGCGCGAACCCTGAAAGCGCGGACGCAAAACGCGATCACAATGCGCGGTTACAAACGCGGACCCAACACGCTCGGTCTTTCGACAGAAGGAATTAATAAACACGGTGACGCAGTACTCGCCAATTCTGACGCTGTGCCCATGCACATAGCCGTATAAAGCGGTACATATATACGTCATGCAGCGCGCGATATTAAAATATGTAGCGTACATAACTAACTACCATATACCGCGCACATTGAAATAGCTTACATCGCAAACTAAACTACGGCGCAACGCGCGGCCACAGAAAACGGAAACACGGGAACACACGGCAAGCTATACAAACAATGTCCGTGACCCTGCAAGAACTGCGTACAATAACATGGCAGAAGCCAAAAAAAGGTACGCGCGTACATTCCTGAAACGGCGGACACCGCAACGCGGGCCAAAAATGGCGGACGCCTAAACGGAACGCGCAAAACTAAATATGCATTTATAAAATGGCGACACGTGCGAAACGATCTGGCGGACGTCGGGATACCCCGCGCAAAATAGCGCCCCGAGGAACCGCAAGCGCAAAAAATTGGCTAATGCCGAAATGAAACACATGATACAACGTACCGGCGAATAACGCAAAACGCGCAATTATCGTTCGCACCAGTATCAATTAGGAACGACGTTCCTGAAATACGATCACGAAGGTGGAGACGGGAAGACACGCGAGAACCTCCAGCGCCCGTCTCAACCACGGATGGATCAATTAGTTTCCCGACTTGAATGTTGCAAACTTGTCGCACCATTCCTTACACCACTTGGGATTATCAGGGAACTTCTTATGTGCATAGCACAATCTAGGTCCACTCGCCATATCGCGAGACATTGACCTATCTCTTGATGTAGAACGCGCTCGACTTCTGGGGCTCGCCGAACGGTCGCGATTTCGCAGTACGCTATTAATGTCCGTACGCATTTTGGCCATTTCAGCAGCCAACCCCTTGACCGCGCTCTCAAGAGAGTCTGTCGACGACACACGACGTTCAACCGCGGCTATGCACTGGTCAGAAGGACCTGCCGACTCTGCAATTTTATCCGCGACGCTCGCTACAAACGCACTTTACGCGCTGAAAACACACAGTATGGCGGCCATGATGACGGGTGGCCATCTGACCCCAGCAATATGCTGCTCCTCGGTGGGACGAAACTCATCCCACGTGGAAAATCTCTCACTTAGGCTGCGGGCTTCAACGAAGCACAGCAGCAGCATTTGGTCGACAATGTCGCCGCGACTCCCCATTTTACGTCGCTGATCAGCAAAAGGCGCCGGTGTCGGTGGCTTCACGCATCCCACGATGCAAAAATTTCTCCAACAGAGACTTTGAGCCGGAACCACGAACCAGCTGCAGCAGGAACAATCCCACGTAGTGTTTTACCAAGCAAGAACTGCTGACTGAAGTCGCACGGAAGTGCGACTACGCTCCTTACACACGAGGCTGGAATCCTCGTGGCCGATTAATGGCCGCCGTTCGACAATGTCGAAATTCGAACCACGATGCAACCCGATCACGTCGGGGTCACCAATGTAGGTTTAGTGATCACGTCGGGGTCACCAATGTAGGTTTAGTGATCACGTCGGGGTCACCAATGTAGGTTTTGTGGCCACTGATGAATAATGGCACACCGCGCCTACTCGCGGAGGTCCGGAAGGATATATCACCGTTGGTTCGTAAGGCCAGGAACAAAGAACAACTCGATGAGCTTGACGCCTACGTCGTCCTACCTCGGCGGTGCAAACGAGAGAGAGCCAACATGGCGGACGGCTAGGCGCGCTCACCGCGTCGCCTAACCCCCACTCGACCGAAACAGGGGAGGGGGAATCCACGATCCCCATACCGTCCTCCAAGGACAAGGACATGGAGGTGGAGCCGACTCAGGGCGTAGGGGGGAACTCTGCTTCCCCTGCCGTCAATGAGTCGGCTGGGACGGAAGTATCCGCGTGCTCAACGTAATGGCTACTACGGCTCACGGATGCTCCCAGGTGGTTCTCCAGGCCAACCTCAATAATTGCCGCCGGGCACAGGATCTGATGGTCCAACGCCTGGCGGAGCTCGAGATTGGCCTGGCAGTTGCCGCGGAGCCCTACGAAGTCCCCGACCATCCACAATGGTTCGGGGATCTGGAGGGTTCCGTGGCGATTTGGGTTCGCCAGTCGGCGAGGTTGCTCCCTTTCTTCGGGGTCGAACGGAGTCGGGGGGCGATGTTGGTTAAGTGGGGAAGACTGCTAGTCGTCGGGTGCTACTGTTCGCCGAATTGTGGCTCCGCCGAGTTCGAGGCGTATTTGGACCGGTTGAGGGACATGATGACCCCTCATTTAACCGGTCCGGTGCTGGTCCTGGTGGACCTCAACGCGCGTTCTACCAGTTTGGGGAACCCCAGGACGGAGCCTCGAGGCGGAGTCCTAGAGGACTGGATGGAGGGGCTGGAGCTCCTGCTGCTAAACCGGGGCTCCGTGAGGTGGAATGGTTGGTCGGTCGTGGACGTCTCACTCGCGACCGCTTCCGCCTCGCGCCGAGTGTCAAATTGGCGGGTCTGGGAGGGGGAAACCCTCTCGGACCACAGCTACGTCATGATGGACGTGGCTGTGGTTTCGGACACGCCCCTCCTCCGGCGAAGTAGCGCCCTTTCGTCGCCCAGATGGGCGACGAAGCGGCTAGACGGGGACCTGTTGAGGGCCGTGATTATCGGCTCCGCCTGGCCTCCGGTCAGGGAGCGCGGACCAGAAGAGGGGGCGGCATGGTTCCGGGGCGCGTTGCAGATGATCTGCGACGCAGCGATGCCCCGGGTTAGGGCCTGTCCCCCGCGAAAGTCCGTGTACTGGTGGTCGGGCGAATTGGCCGATCTTCGCAGCTTCCTCGGCGGCGACTCGGAGTCGACGGTGGACGGGCTGTACAGGGAGTACAGATCGTCCGCCGAGGCCCTCAAGCACGCGATTACCGCGGCCAAGGCCAAGGCCTGGAGCGAGCTCTTGCTTACGCTCCGCGACGATCCGTGGGGGCGCCCATATAGAATGGTGCTTGGGAAGCTCCGTCCCAGGGCGCCCCCTGTCGCGGAGACGATGGAACCAGAGTTCTTGGGGCGCGTCGTTGACACCCTCTTCCCTCCCAATAATAATGGTGGCGAGGGGAGTGGTGAGCGCGCCCCGGTGCCGGCCAATGATTGGTCGGACGAACTCCGGGTCTCCGATTGGGAGCTCGACCAGGCCATCCAGGAGCGCCGGGCTAGAGGCAAGAAAGCGCCCCCGGCCCTGATGGCGTTCCTGGCGGTATAATGGCCTCGGCGCTAAAGGCCCTCGCCCCGGCTTACAGGAGCATCTTGGATGCGTGCCTGAGTCGGGGAGTCTTCCCCAAGTGTTGGAAAGAGGCGATCCTCGTCGTCCTCCACAAGGATGGTAAGCCCGCAGAGTCTCCCTCTGCTTACCGGCCGATATGTTTACTCGACTAGGCGGGCAAGATGTTCGAAAGAATAATTGCCGCCCGTCTCCGAGAGCACCTCTCGCGGAGTGATCCCGGGTTGTGCGACGGACAGTTTGGGTTCCGGAGGAGGCGCTCAACGATAGATGCGTTGGAGCATCTGCGTCTCCTCCGGGAAAGTGCCGTCGCTCGGGACAGGGTGTTGATCGCCGTGTCATTGGACATCTCCAATGCGTTCAGCACCCTCCCCTGGAAGGAGATAGAGGACGCCCTAGAGCATTTCCGGGTACCCCTCTATCTCCGGGAAGTGCTCCGGGACTACCTCCGCGAGAGGGAGGTGTATATTGCCGGCCGGTATGGGGCGTACCTGAGAGAGATATGCCGCGGGGTTCCACAGGGGTCGATCCTCGGACCGCTCCTGTGGATCCTAGCATTCGACGCGGTTCTGCGGGTCTCCCTTCCCCCCGGCACGGGTGTCATATGCTATGCGGACGACATATGGTTATACGAACCATCTCGGAAGCGGCGGCCGCCCCAAGGATTCCGGATCCGGGTCGTGGATACCCTCGTCGAGGTTGGGCCCACCATGAAGTATCTGGGCCTGACCATCGACGGACGCTGGTGTTTCAAAGAGCATTTCGAACTCCTGGCCCCCCGACTCGAAAAGACAGCGACCGCGCTTTCGCGGTTGCTGCCCAACATCGGGGGGCCGCAGTTGAGTGTACGCCGCCTCTACATAGGAGCGGTGCGGAGCATTGCCCTGTATGGGGCACCCGTGTGGCACCGCTCGCTCGAGGATGGCCGACGCAGCGTCGCGCTCTTGGAAAGAGTGCGGCGTCGGCTGTCCCTGCGGGCCATACGGGGATACCGCACCGTCTCGACGGAGGTGGCGGGCCTCCTGGCCGTGGTTCCTCCCTTCCATTTGGTGGCGGCGGAGCGGGCGATCGTATACCGGATCGCTTCCGAATCCCGCCACCCCCCTGGGGAGGAGCCGATGGCCGCGGAGGAGGAGCAGTTCGAAGTGCGGAGACGCCAGGCCCGTGCGGACGTGTTCGAGCGATGGAGACGCATGCTTGCGTCCTCGACGCGTCCGACAGATAGGGCCCTCCTGCCCATGTTCGATACATGTTGCGGGAGGCGAGTGGGGTTGACCTTCCGTCTCACGCAGGTGCTCACCGGACACGGTTGTTTCGGTGAGTATCTGGACAGGATGGGGCGGGAGCCAGCGGCGCAGTGCCACCACTGCGGCGAGGAGGTGGACACGGCGCAACATACACTCGAGGAGTGCCCGGCTTGGGCTGGACCGCGCCGTGTCCTTAGAGCCGCGGTGGAAGGGTGGGACCTCTTGCTCCCGGTCTTGTTCGACCACTTGACCGGGAGCCAGAGGTCGTGGAAAGGGGTCGTCTCCTTCTGCGAGACGGTAATGTCCCAGAAGGAGGAGGATGGCGCGGGGACTTCCCCCGCGCCGTCGTGCGGCGTCCGCCCCCTCAGGGAGAGGTGGGAGGGCGTCGGGGTCAGGTGATGCGGCGCGGGGGGCGTCTCCCCGCGGCGCAGGTGGCTCTCCGAGTGGGGGACGGGGACTGGAGGGAGTACGCGGGGAGTTTACCCCACCCCGCGTCAATTGACGCCCCCCCTCTGGGGGAGCTGGGGGCAGTAAAGGGGAGCAAGTTTACCCTCTCCGCGTCAATTATTGCCTCCCCCTCCCGGGGGGGCTGGGGTTCCGTTGGCGGTGCGGGGTGTTCGCGCCCTGCGCCGTCGTGTGCCCCCGCGTAGTGGGGCGGTGGATGGAGGGGCCGGGGGAGTGAGCTGACCTCGGTCCCCGGGGGAGAGTTAAACTCCCACCGAGTTGGCCCGGCACCCCGAGACGTTAGTGGAGGACGCCTCCGACGACGCTCTCTTGCCGATGTCGGCGCCTTCCTGCCTTGGCCGGGCGAGGACCCTCGGGTCCACCGCTCGAGCAAGGCAGAAAGGCTCCGGGAGCTGTGGGTGGACCGAGCTGGGGTTCGGGAAGCCCAATCCGAAGGCTCCAGGGATGGGGACACCGAGCGGGTCCCTCCGAACGGGGTCCGGTTGGAGTAAGCATGGGGGGAGCTAACCCCTCTCCTCGGGATGCATGTGAGCTGGGAAGTGTCCTATTGAATACTCGCGTGATCCAGGCACTTCCCATGTAGCTTCGGGCGGGCGTGTGGTTTTAGTGGGTACTCTGGGGGAGGGGATCGGCGAACCGTGTTGGCTCCTCGAGGGAGCCCCACATAATCCCGGCTCCCCCCCAGGGGGGTCGGGGTATGCGTAACGCATTTCCACACGATAAAAAAAAAGGGTTAGTCCGCGGTACGCATCCCTGCCTAAGAGACTACAATTTTAGCCGTTTTATGGCAAGGGATTGCAGCGCAGATACCCGCGTACGGACAAAAATTTTATTAAGCTAAATGGTGCTGATAGGCCCAACACCGTAGCCTAACTACGAAAAGTCACGCACCGGGCCTCTTGCACTATATCGATGTTCCTGCCATAAAATGTCGTCCAACGCGAGCCTCTACAGATATGAATCTTGTACTATCGTATTTAGTAGTCATTTGGTTCGAAAAAAGAGGTTACCTGGAAAGTTTTCCGGGAGTTTGGAAAATGGGTAATTTTATTGATTTCGATGTGCTCTTTCCGAATTTCAACTTTGCCACCTCGCATCTTTGCCGCTCGCGCTGCCATATTGGAAAAATGGCGCCTAATAGCAGTTTTTTGACAATATCTCCTTTCCGACTCATTTAACGATAAAAACATTTATATACAAAATTAAACTAGAGGAAATTTCCTACAATTTATGTAATAACAATTTTTTTGTAAAATCAATAGTTTTGGCGTACGAGCGCCGCAAAGTGAACTTCAACATGCGTTTTGGCTAAAAAACTTATTTCCACACCTACCACCTAACCACCTTGAGGTAGAGTAAGCGGCGCGTTTTTTTTATCGTGGTGTCCCCAGTAGGCCTAATCCACATGCAATGCACAATTCCGAAATTTAGCGTAATCTTCTTCGCTTTGCTAAAAAAAGCAAAAATCAAACAAACTTTTTTTTTATTTTTTATTATGTAGCCCATCATACCAAACAATTTTTGTAAGAACACTTTTTTAATAACGGCAACGTCTTCTGAGATATCCTGGTGATCTCATTTCAGCAGGACAACCGGTACCTATATGTATTGAATTATGTACATTTTGAAAATTTCTCCATGTTTAAAATGAGAAATTAACATTTTTTAAAATGTTTCCATGTGTAATTAAAGTATTTATTTTGTCTTTACGCACAATAAAATATTTTTCGTAAATATACGAAAAACACGTGTTGGTGTAGATGAATAATAGTTTGCGGCGCTCGTACGCCAAAACTATTGATTTTACAAAAAAAATTGTTATTACATAAATTGTAGGAAATTTTTTCTAGTTTAATTTTGTATGTAAATGTTTTTATCATAAAATGAGTCGGAAAGGAGATACTGTCAAAAACCTGCTATTAGGCGCCATTTTTCCAATATGGCGACGCAAGCGGCAAAGATACGAGGTGGCAAAGTTGAGATTCGGAAAGAGCACATCGAAATCTATAAAATTACACATTTTTAAAACTGCCGGAAAACTTCCCGGGTAAAACTAACAAACGACTGTACTAATTAAAGTTTATCAATTTTGTGTTGGAATACCCCGAAGATTGTGGCATTAAGTGGAAAAATAATTTGTGGAAAATTTAAAATCGATCGGACAGTATATCTTATTATAGATCGGACAACATGTATAGTTTATAAAAATTTTCAAAAAATCTCGGAAATTATAAAATTTGATATAATTTAGTACGATGTTTATGTATTTTAGATCTACAAAGGCTATTCTCACTGAAAATAAGATTTAATGTGATTCCACTGTCTTCAAATTTGTCTACAAAAATTAAAAAATGCATACACATCCGGCAGTATAGTTATTAACGTTAATATGCATCGAAAGAATGTTTTGCAGGAAGTACAAGATGCAGGAAAACTATATGTACGTATCGTGGTTTCAGGTAGTGAACATCAACAATCATTTTTATACTAATAAAGATTGTTGCTAAATTCTTTTATTAGACTTTAAAAATTCTAATTACAACTGTCACTGGCACTTATAAGGACAAAAGATTTTGTACGTTTATAAAATTCCTTACACTTTTACAATAGTTGTAATGTAAGTTGTGGGACGTTTACCCAAAGATCATTTAACAAAAAGTAGTTTATTACGAGCACAATTGCAAAGAAGAAACAACACAAAATGTACGTCCGAACAGAAGTATGTTTATCGGAAGAATGAGAATACGCTGGTCTAATAAATCAATATTCTTGTCGCAAAGGAACGATCCGCTATTATTTTATAAGCAACATGAATCTATATACTGGGTGATTAAACCCAAATGGAGCAAATCAATCCACTCAAGTTCTATTTTTTTATCCAATTATTTATATTCCTGCATGTACATATATTATAAGATTTATTATAAAATTTATAGAAAAAGGTTAATAAATTAGTAACTTAAAATATATATATAATTTATAATATGATATTATTTATTTTTATTTAATTTATAATTTCCTTAATAATTATCTTAATTAAATTTTTATTATCAATAACATTAAAAAAAGACCGTGAAAAAATTACACAATTTGAATTTGGATTTGCATTTTGTATTTCTGTAATATTAGTGATATGTTTATACTTAAGTATATGCCTGTTTTATGTATATATTATAGTGTAAATTATACGATATAGTATGTTTATAATTGGGTTTTAATAATATGCGATATTTCATTATATGATTGCACCATATTTCACAATTTTCATACTTTTTTTTATTGTAAATCAACACTAAGGCTGCAACAATTAAATATTGTGGTTAAGGATCGTAGGATACTTTACATTCACATATGTAAATTCCATATGAGCTGCGTTTTTAAATTCAGGAAACGGAGTTTTTTTGCGACACTGTATGTTAAGCGAATGCGTTGTTGCAAGAACGGCTCGGATGCATTAAAAATGCATTGAAATAAGTGACACGACCAGCATGTGTTGCACGCGATCAGGAGCCGGATCCAGTTGGTGTTACTGCACCCCGAGTTGTAAAAATGAAAATGAAATGTGGGTATACGTAATGAATGGTTTCCCAATAAAATCATTTATTGTCATAAGTAAATAAATAGTAATAAAAATGAGTAAAGGTAATTTAAAGTAGTAAAAATATTAGTAAAATTTAAACATACTATTAACATTAATTTCAGTCTACTAAACATAATAAAAAAGTAAAATAAGTTTCTATTACTCTCCAGTTCGTTATAATTCAGGTAAAAAATTTGGCTAATCTCCCGAAGACAGCCATGCTCAGAATTAAATAAAATTTGGAGAATAGGTTCCCTTTTGACTAAAATGATGATTGTTAGAAGGATTTTTGGTGACTCGAAAAAAAATGTTTTACCATTTTAATGTCACTCTCTATTTTACCGACATAGTCGCAGGCGACCCACATGGCTTCATACCTGTGTAACTAATTAGTCCAGTCAATGAATGTTCATAAGGTAGGTGTAGAGGGAAATGGAAGGAACGCAATTTTTAACTTTGGGACTTTGTTTGGACTAATTAGGAGGTAAACATACTAAAAGTCCCTACTCCTACCAGGTGAGCGGAGTGCAGGGAGGCACGTAGAAGGTCCCCTTTTTCGGTTTTCCGCTTATATCTCGGAAACTATATGTCCTAGCGATAAGACCATTCTATACAAAATTAAAACTGACAAAATGTGCCATAAGATTGATTCTATTCAGTTTTTCGCTATCTGGCATAGTTTCCGAGATATCCGCGCTCAAAGTTCACTAATTGTGCTGAAAAGTTCGCTAGTCAAATAAGGCTCTTCTTTTTCACAATTAGTGAACTTTGAGCGCGGATATCTCGGAAACTATGCGTAATAGCGAAAAATTGAATGCAATCAATCTTATGGCACATTTTGTTAGCTTTAATTTTGTATAGAATGGTCTTCTTATCGCTAGGACGCATAGTTTCCGAAATATAAGGGGAAAACCGAAAAAGGGGACCTTCTACGTACCCCTCTGCACCTCGCTCACCTCCTAGGAGTGGGGACTTTTAGTATGTTTACCTCCTAACCATGGTTGCCATATTCCCCGGGAACCAGGCCCCTTACCGCTGCGCCCCTCGCCCATCTGCGCCGCTGAGCCCGCCCCACTCTTCCCACTAACACTGACGCGTACCGCGTGGAGCAAGCTAAGTTAGCGGTACGCGTCAGTGTTAGTGGGAAGAGTGGGGCGGGCTCAGCGGCGCAGATGGGCGAGGGGCGCAGCGGTAAGGGGCCTGGTTCCCGGGGAATATGGCAACCATGCTCCTAACTAGTCCAAACAAAGATCCAAAGTTAAAAATTGTGTTCCTTCCATTTCCCTCTACAACTTTTCGTTGACTGGACTATAATTCAATTAATTCGTTTCGCACACAAATTCTTAGCCAGACCTAACCCAGAACTATTTCTTAAAAACTTGTAACAGACCTGCAGTAAGCAAGCCTGTTACGAACAGCTGTTCCCCGGAATAAACCGAACTCCCTCGAAATCCACCGAACCACGCCGATACAAACAACACTCCGCCGAAACTCCTTGCTCCAAATGTCACAACGTCCAAACGCCAAAACATACACAAAACTCCTAGAGAAACAACAGAACACACCTTACCGGACCACTACCCCGCGCCTCCAAACAATCCATCTTGGGGAGTGTAAAAGGCCCCAGGAACAGACCAAATCATCGCAGTCCTGCTTAGGAGACCTAAGCCTACACCGCGCACCAGGTACCTGATCCTCCGACGAAGACGTCGCAGCCAGCCCGCCGAATCACCGTTCCTTCAACGAGACGTTGAATCCGCCAGCCGGAATCTCCAGCCGCCGTACTCCGCTGACACCGTTCCTGTGACGAGACGTCGCCTCCTGCACCGAATCTCCGCTGACACCGTTCCTGTGACGAGATGTCGCCTCCTGCACCGAACTTCCGCTGACACCGTTCCTGCGACGAGACGTCGCCTCCTGCACCGACCTCCGCTGACACCGTTCCTGTGACGAGACGTCGCCGCCTGCACCAAACCCCCGTTGACACTGTTCCCGTGACGAGACGTCACCTCCTGTACCGAGCCACCGTTGATACCGTTCCCGTGACGAGACGTCACCTCCTGTAGCGACCCACCGTTGACACTGTTCCCGTGACGAGACGTCACCTCCTGTACCGAGCCACCGTTTACACCGTTCCCGTGACGAGACGTCACCTCCTGTAGCGACCCACCGTTGACACTGTTCCCGTGACGAGACGTCACCTCCTGTACCGAGCCGCCACTGACACCGTTCCCGTGACGAGACGTCAGCCCCTGCGTCGAACCTCCACCGACACCAACCCCGCGACGAGACGTCGTAGCCTACACTGGAACACTCTCCTCGACTACCTCTCCACTAAGATCCTGCGATCTCCGAATCACCGTAATAACATCTACGAGGTAGCGAGCACCAAGTTATTCAGGAAACGTCATTGTGTTCATTTCGCACCTTCACACCACGTCTGCCCGCTCCGACTCTCCTCTCCTGCACCTCCCAGCGAACTTCGGCACGGCGAGTTATTTACGCATTGAGGAGACTCCGCTCCGAACAAACCGATTCCGCGAGAAATCGGCCCCGTTACAAACTTTCCCACGGTTAATTACACTGTCCAATAGTCAAAAAGCGCGCCGTATTCCGTCGTACGACCGCGCTAGTGGAAGAGCACCACTGGCGGCAGCTCATGTCGGGCGAAGATATTTTGCTTTTTGGTTCGGTAAAGACGTCGACGTTTCAAACTTGAAAGGGGGGTTTCTCAAGATGAAAGTCTGCTCTATCGCGTGGTATAGTTCGATTTTCCGCTGGACCCTTATTTGTTGAGATAAATTCAAAAATATCGTCAAAAATTGGTGCAAAAATTGTTTAAACATGTTTAAACAATCATAATGTATTAATATTCGATATCGCTGTATTCGGGAAAGTCTAAGGAATCTTTTGCTGTAATGATCAATAGTAGTATATATAGGCGGGTTCTAAGCCACTTTTCACTTCACGGGAGAGCGGTACCGCCACTTCACGGGAGAGCGGTACCGCCGAGCTGTATAGCACGAGCATATATTACGTCATATTTTTAATGGAATTATTGCATCATGTTTTTGAGGGAGGGGGAGGGGGGGAAATACAGCCCATATCTTGAAAGATGGGGGAGGGGGGGGCAGTTTCCAGGTATTGCATTCAAGACCAGTTTCCTGGTATTGCCTGGTGAGGGGGAGGGGGAGGGGTGATCCCTGGGAACGTGTCCGAACGTGTTTATGTTTTCACGTCTCTACATGCAAGACTGTTTATGTCTGTCATCGCCATCCAGCTATCGTAAAACATTCATTTGAACGGAGTTCAATGAACGTCTTGTTTAATTTCATAAATACATATATACAACGGTCCCCTCTGAAAGATTTATGTAAGGGGACCATACAGCCAGTCAATAATTTTTCTCAACATCGATTTGTCGAGGACCAACGGTTTTTCTCACGTGCGGAGATTTCGATGAACGTATAATCTCAGAAGTTCAATGAACGTCTTGTTTAATTTCATAAATATATACAACGGTCCCCTCTGAAAGATTTATGTAAGGGGACCATACAGCCAGTCAATAATTTTTCTCAACATCGATTTGTCGAGGACCAACGGTTTTTCTCACGTGCGGAGATTTCGATGAACGTATAATCTCAGGAGTTCGTCTTGTTTAATTTCGTAAATATACAACGGTCCCCTCTGAAAGATCTTCTTATCGATGTAATGCAAGATGTAAGAGGACCGTGTCACTGTTTCTGTCTGCCATCGCCATACAGCCAGCTATCGTAAACATTCATTAAAAGTAGCATTTCAAATAATTTCATACATCTTTTTATCGTAGTTGGTTGGGGATGGTAAGAATGAATGAACAGGACGCGATGGAACGCGAAGTCTTCGCAAACGTTCCATTAATGATTAACTGCTGGAGCTTCCAAATGAAATACGGAATCAAAACTGTATGAATACTGAAAAAATGTAAACTGAGTTTCTCTTGAGATATATTTCTGTCAATTCTTCATCTCCGCTCTCTGTCTCTATCTCCCTGGTTATTACAATTTATGGATAGACCGTATGGTGATTATTAACTTCATCAATCGATTGAATCAGTCTTCGATTTTTCGATGATTTCTTCTTTTAATCATACACATTAATCAATCTTGACTAAAATTTTAATCGATTAATGCCCAACTCTGGGGTATTTCGCCGAAAATCTAGAAAGAAGTCAATTTCTAAATTTTTCCGTTTGTCATGGAATTTTTTCTATCCAACGTAGCTAAAGGTCGCTTGTAGTATACTTCATTGAAAGCAAAGAGATTTTACGCCACGCTTTCTGAAACAGCATCCGTTCATTGGCAATTTTCAAGGGTTTTGAGGAAAATTGTGTAAATTCTTGTATTACAAAAGTTTTTCAGTTAGGTGTACAGAGCACTTTCGCACAGATTTCATTTTGTTATCATTTAAATTAGTATAGTTATTAATATTTGTGAACATAATCAATCATGCTGTAAATTTTTTACGATTATAAAGTTTATCGACGATTTTGTTATCGAGCGGAGATTTCGACGAACGTCTAATCTCACGAGTTCGATGAACGTCTTGTTTAATTTCGTAAATATACAACGGTCCCCTCTGAAAGATCTTCTTATCGATGTAATGCAAGATGTAAGAGGACCGTGTTGCTGTTTCTGTCTGCCATCGCCATACAGTCAGCTATCGTAAACGCTCATTAAGAGTAGCATTTCAAATCATTTCTTCCATCTTTTTATTGTAGTTGGTGGGGATGGTAAGAATGAATGAACAGGACGCGATGGAACGCGAAGTCTTCGTGAACGTTCCATCGTTGCAAGCGTTTGTCATGTTGAGATTCAAAGATCAACCATTTTTCCATACGTGACGGTTTTCGCGTACTGCCCGTTGGACTTGTTGCGTGTGTGTGGAATATTATATGGAGATATTTTTTACATTAGTGGGTAGGGGTATCCATTATAAATTGCTCGTAACAGTCGTCGTATGAAGTTATACCATAAGAAAAAACGTCGACAATCAGGATCGCTATACGAAGTTACATCGCGTGTGTGTTTTTATCATCCGACCAGCCAACTTCGCGCATCCCCCTTTCTTCAACGGTAAGTACAATAAAAAAAAATTAATAAACGATGTAAAATCTAGTGGAAAAAATTGTGGAAAAAAAATTTATATGCAAAGAGTTAGCCATGTGATCGATGTTTGTCATGACGGCTCGTTCGAACTCTTCGAATTTCGCTTGGGGAAGAACGTTGTTTATCCGACGCTGACAAAAAGTCTGCATGGTATGTCAGTAATTTCATACACGGGATTCCATTTAAAGATTTCGGCTATGAAAAATATCAACAGCACGATATATTCGAAGTAATTCAAAATTTTGTGCGCGATTATGCGAATCCTGTCGTAGCGTACAAAGGTGGATGTTTCGAGAGAGAGACATCCTTCGAAAAATGAAAATAAACTCGATAAATTTGGAAGATTTCAACTGTCCGAAATACGATGTACTAGTTCGCGATCCCGTGTATGAAATTGCTGATGACGAACCGTGTCGACTTCACTGTTGGCAACCGACAAAAAACGTCACATACCATTGCAGTCTGCGCGAAGTGCGAACATTTCGAGCATGGGTTAACAATTATAAAAACACGTAAAGTATCAGTTATAAAGACGCGACTTTGAATTTTTTCCACGTCAAAACCACAAACACCTCTTTTTACGTTTTTTTTATTTTTTTCACACAGTGTTTCACAATGATTGCGAAATTGGAGATTGATTCTGGGCGAAGCGCGGTATGGACGTCTGAGGATTCGTCAAAGAATCGTCGCTCGAAGGTAAATAAATTTTCAAAGAAAAAATATCCCAAAGTATATAACATGATATATAACTGTCTATCTGTCTGTTCGCAGGAAACAAAAATAATGAAGACAAATGACAAGAAATTCGCTGCAATAATTATATTTTAATTATTTTTTAATACTTGTATATTTGTATAATTAAAGAGTAGATAAGAGTAACTTTTCACTAATGTAAAAAATATCTCGCTGTATAGGGAGGGGGCGATATTATTACTGTAATTGTTTTCTTTTTAATAAATACGAGTTAATTGTATGAGTAGGAGGACGAGGCGGAGGAGGAGGATTGGTTTTAAATAAAAAATAAGATCTTTCTTATAATTTTTTTATTTGATAAATTATGAAACAGCTAACGAATGAACAGTGCGAGGCACTTATCAACGCAGCGCATTGCAACATTTGTGAAAAACCATGTGAGGAAAAGGATATACGGGTGCGCGATCATTATCATCTAACAGGACGATATAGAGGCCCCACGCATCAAGATTGCAATTTAAATTACAAAAATTCGTTTTGCATTCCCATAGTTTTCCACAATTTATCCGGGTACGATTCACATTTCATTATCGAAGAAATAGCTAATGCGTTTGAAGGTAGTGTCAACGTATTACCAATAACTAAAGAAAAGTATATTTCATTTACAAAAATGTTGAAGATCAGCAATCAGATTCGCGTAATTGTATTAAATTACGATTCATCGATTCGTACAAAAATGTTTGAACACAAGTCTCGACAAATTAGCATCTTTCCTCGACACAAACAAATTGACAATTTTACGCGTTCCGAATTTCAAAATCTTTCCATAGAAAATTTCATGTTGTTGACGCGAAAGGGTGTCTCTTTCCATACGAATATCTCGATTGCGTAGATAAATTAGACGATCTTTGTTTGCGAGTCATTTTACAGTTCGTTGACAGGCGAAACCGTATCCGAACGTGATTATTAGACTGCGGATCTTTATGAAAAATAAAAATTGTCTTCATAAATTGCACAACATAGGAGCCAAATAGAAATATAATTTTTTCTCTAATGATATTGATTAGCTGAAACGAGTACATTGATATTTTTAAATCCTGTTAACCTGTCCACTGCTTTAAATTGCACATACTCATTTTTGCCATAAATGTATAAAATCCGCAGTCTAGTGATTATGTGCATGCCGAGAATGTGTGGAAGCGTTTCAACACAAAAAGTTTGGGTGAATACAGCGATCTGTATTTGAAAGCTGATGTTTTGTTACTGGCTGATGTTTTTGAAAATTTTCATAAAAACTTGCATTAAGAGCTACAGTTTAGATCCACCATATTATTACATTTTACCAGGTTTCACGTGGGATGCTATGCTAAAACATATAAAATTAGGTTTGAATTATTAACACAGTGGGCCGGATCGAGAAATTTAGTGACATTTCACGAAAGAGTCGACTCTCTCTCTCTCTCTCTCTCTCTCTCTCTCTCTCTCTCTCTCTCTCTCTCTCTCTCTCTCTCTCTCTCTCTCTCTCTCTTTCTCATATCGATTTCTAATAAATTTGTATTGCCTCCTAAATGTCCATCAACATCGAAGCTGAAAAAATTAATGTTCGTTCACAAAAACTGTAGTTAATATAAATTCACAAAGATAGACATTTTGGGATGCAGTATTTTTCAGCCAAAAAAATTGCTTCTTTTCATCGAGGTGTCCTGATTACCCTATTTAATATTTATTCTGGGTCTTTTGTGTAAATGAAAAACAGTCCTTTGCGGTAACAATTAACGCCGTTAGTTGAGGATGGTTGCTCGCAATGTATTAAAAATTAATATTTAATGAAATGAATAAAATCTATATACTTTCTTAGAATTTGCAAGGTGTATTTTTTAGAGGACCTAACTGGACCTAATCGTATAAACAGATCATTTTCATTAGACCTTCTTCTACATATCCCCACAAAAAAATCATATCCGAACCGATCCGATCTTGGAAATTATGATTGTTTAAAGTTATCGGGGACGTCTCACCTGACGCATAGCAACTCACATACATTAAATACCATCCAAATATGAATATTTTTGCAATTGCATTAAAAGTTCGTACCTACCTAAAACAAGTATGTAATTTTTAACAATAATATAGTTAATCTATTAATTTTATTGTTAAAAACATAACGAACGGTAATAATATAACTGGACTAAGAGTTTCATAGTTTTTCTTAGTGAGTATCACTGTTTTTGGGTAAGTATATCTGTCAATTTATCTATGCAGATAAAGCAGTATGTTAATTAGATTACATTTTATATCTGACAATATTTGTTGAATATAATAATTTTAATCTCAGTTTTTATGCCTGCAGATATCCAGAAGCTGCAGATTTAATAATTTATTAAACTAAACAAATGGACCAAAAGTTTACCTGTGAACATCAATTTAGAAACGTTTTGCTAAGATTAATTGGCTTATCTTTTATATTTGTTATATTTTTGTTCATATTTTCATAAAGATGAAAGATGTTTATAAAAGTATAAACTGTTACGTCCCGGAGTCTGACTTTCGCGAAAACTATCGTTCCGCGACCCATTCCCCTTACTGGACGCTCTCAAATGCGATACAACCTTTTGTCCACGCGGCACGTTACGTCCGACGTCTGACTGGGAACCACGACTTTCGCGAACATGCGTATTCTACTTAACGCTTACAGTAGATTCGCCCCAAAGCGGCGGACGAGAACAGAGATAACTGAGACGGCACGAATCTTCGCAGGGAAATATCTAGCAACTTATCGGACAGTTGAGTATAGCGATCGGTGAAGACAGGCAGGCTTCCTTTATGCGAACTGCTTCCGTTGCTCGCTGACGGCTGCAGTCGAATCAGGCTGGATCGTCGTAGGAAGGACGATGATCCTCACTCGTCCTGGGAAGATCACGTCGTCGGTGATCCTCGGTTGGCGGGAGATACCCCGCTGTTGTCCTCCGTCTCGCGTTCGTTGACGCGCACGAGCTTTCGTAATTGATAGCGACGAACGCGAATTGAATAGGAGAGTATTGCAAGCGCGAGGATGTAGGGAGAAGAACTAAGCGAGACTCACTTATTAAATTAATAACTGGGAATATATTTGTAACGTATGAAATGAAATTATAATGAACTAGAAGCGCGTGTTATATCAGGACCGCTCAAAGGCGGATGAGAGCGAGGACTCGTCGGAGTCTGGACCGGGACATCCAGGAGGCGACGAGCCTCGCTGGAGTCTTGAACGAACGTGACAGACTGGCTGTCCGAATTGAACTGGACTAACTGAACTCTTTTTAGGATCGTGAGGTCGAATACATAGGTGTCTTATTTTCTACCGGATGTCTCGTTAGACATAACGCTATGGATGTTATGAGAAGCGCGCGATTAATGATTACGGTGAATGCTACGTCATACTGCTACGGGGAATACATTAAGATATGATTATTATACAAGGGTTAAGATAAGAATGGGTATATGGTATGAGGTGAGAATCGGATCTGATGAACGGAGCGAACTATGACTACTTATAACTAATCAATATTCTTAATAATTACGGTTACAATATCCTACTCTTATTGGCTATGCTTATAACCTATGGCAACACGTCGGCAGACGTGACAAAACACATTACACATACATGAAATAATACGAAATAACAAAGGTTGTAATATATAGAATGAACATGATCTTAAAACAATTAAATTGAAAAAATTATTTATAATTATTATAAAAAATATCTTTTGACACGCTTGTGAGGCGTTTTTACCTCCTCGAATTTATATTTTACGTATTCTATAAAACATTACATGTATGAAATGTAAATATAAAATACATGTTTAGTAAGAGTAAAAAATAGTTTGGGAGATTATACTTAAACAATTTTATTTTAATACAAAAAATCAATGAAAATTAATTAACAATTATTGTTTAACAAAATAGAAAAAATTTTATTTGTTAACAGTTAAGATTGACTATTTTTTAAATGAATTTTAGTGCAAATTTCATCCCGATATCTCTTATGGTTCTAGAGTTATAACAAAATGTCACTAAATTTCTCGATCCAGCCCACTGTGAGTCACCATGACTCCGCGAATACATAGGATTAAATACCCTGTTTAGAACAAATGCCACTAACGTTCTTGAAAAGAAATTTTGTACAAATTGATGAACAACGCGGTATTCGGTAAAACTATGGAAAAATGTTCGGAATCATGTAGACGTAAACCTCGTGACACGTTGGGGATGGGCTACATGGTGCAGAGGCAATGATCGCGAAACCAAATTTTCCATAAACGCTATGCATTTTCCGAAAACTTTTTTTCAAGAAACCAAT
The DNA here is from genome assembly GCF_051020765.1 of Lasioglossum baleicum. Taxonomy (NCBI): domain Eukaryota; kingdom Metazoa; phylum Arthropoda; class Insecta; order Hymenoptera; family Halictidae; genus Lasioglossum; species Lasioglossum baleicum. Next base: position 3,850,757 of record NC_134936.1, on the reverse strand, counting down.
CTATGTGGGTATGTGCATATTAGATATATCCAAAACCTGCTTGTACGGATTTGATCATGAGTACATGGTTCCTCGATATGGTAAAACCTGTAAGGTAATGTACACAGACACCGACAGCATAATTTATCATATTATGTGTGAGGTTTTTCCATACCTGTCTGTAGCTGTTCCTGAACCTGTCTGTACCTGTCTGTAGCTGTTCCAGTACCTGTCCATACTTGCCTGTAGCTGTTCATGTACCTGTCCAGAAAAACCTCACACATAATATGATAAATTATGCTGTCGGTGTCTGTGTACATTACCTTACAGGTTTTACCATATCGAGGAACCATGTACTCATGATCAAATCCGTACAAGCAGGTTTTGGATATATCTAATATGCACATACCCACATAGATTGGTTTCTTGAAAAAAAGTTTTCGGAAAATGCATAGCGTTTATGGAAAATTTGGTTTCGCGATCATTGCCTCTGCACCATGTAGCCCATCCCCAACGTGTCACGAGGTTTACGTCTACATGATTCCGAACATTTTTCCATAGTTTTACCGAATACCGCGTTGTTCATCAATTTGTACAAAATTTCTTTTCAAGAACGTTAGTGGCATTTGTTCTAAACAGGGTATTTAATCCTATGTATTCGCGGAGTCATGGTGACTCACAGTGGGCTGGATCGAGAAATTTAGTGACATTTTGTTATAACTCTAGAACCATAAGAGATATCGGGATGAAATTTGCACTAAAATTCATTTAAAAAATAGTCAATCTTAACTGTTAACAAATAAAATTTTTTCTATTTTGTTAAACAATAATTGTTAATTAATTTTCATTGATTTTTTGTATTAAAATAAAATTGTTTAAGTATAATCTCCCAAACTATTTTTTACTCTTACTAAACATGTATTTTATATTTACATTTCATACATGTAATGTTTTATAGAATACGTAAAATATAAATTCGAGGAGGTAAAAACGCCTCACAAGCGTGTCAAAAGATATTTTTTATAATAATTATAAATAATTTTTTCAATTTAATTGTTTTAAGATCATGTTCATTCTATATATTACAACCTTTGTTATTTCGTATTATTTCATGTATGTGTAATGTGTTTTGTCACGTCTGCCGACGTGTTGCCATAGGTTATAAGCATAGCCAATAAGAGTAGGATATTGTAACCGTAATTATTAAGAATATTGATTAGTTATAAGTAGTCATAGTTCGCTCCGTTCATCAGATCCGATTCTCACCTCATACCATATACCCATTCTTATCTTAACCCTTGTATAATAATCATATCTTAATGTATTCCCCGTAGCAGTATGACGTAGCATTCACCGTAATCATTAATCGCGCGCTTCTCATAACATCCATAGCGTTATGTCTAACGAGACATCCGGTAGAAAATAAGACACCTATGTATTCGACCTCACGATCCTAAAAAGAGTTCAGTTAGTCCAGTTCAATTCGGACAGCCAGTCTGTCACGTTCGTTCAAGACTCCAGCGAGGCTCGTCGCCTCCTGGATGTCCCGGTCCAGACTCCGACGAGTCCTCGCTCTCATCCGCCTTTGAGCGGTCCTGATATAACACGCGCTTCTAGTTCATTATAATTTCATTTCATACGTTACAAATATATTCCCAGTTATTAATTTAATAAGTGAGTCTCGCTTAGTTCTTCTCCCTACATCCTCGCGCTTGCAATACTCTCCTATTCAATTCGCGTTCGTCGCTATCAATTACGAAAGCTCGTGCGCGTCAACGAACGCGAGACGGAGGACAACAGCGGGGTATCTCCCGCCAACCGAGGATCACCGACGACGTGATCTTCCCAGGACGAGTGAGGATCATCGTCCTTCCTACGACGATCCAGCCTGATTCGACTGCAGCCGTCAGCGAGCAACGGAAGCAGTTCGCATAAAGGAAGCCTGCCTGTCTTCACCGATCGCTATACTCAACTGTCCGATAAGTTGCTAGATATTTCCCTGCGAAGATTCGTGCCGTCTCAGTTATCTCTGTTCTCGTCCGCCGCTTTGGGGCGAATCTACTGTAAGCGTTAAGTAGAATACGCATGTTCGCGAAAGTCGTGGTTCCCAGTCAGACGTCGGACGTAACGTGCCGCGTGGACAAAAGGTTGTATCGCATTTGAGAGCGTCCAGTAAGGGGAATGGGTCGCGGAACGATAGTTTTCGCGAAAGTCAGACTCCGGGACGTAACAGTTTATACTTTTATAAACATCTTTCATCTTTATGAAAATATGAACAAAAATATAACAAATATAAAAGATAAGCCAATTAATCTTAGCAAAACGTTTCTAAATTGATGTTCACAGGTAAACTTTTGGTCCATTTGTTTAGTTTAATAAATTATTAAATCTGCAGCTTCTGGATATCTGCAGGCATAAAAACTGAGATTAAAATTATTATATTCAACAAATATTGTCAGATATAAAATGTAATCTAATTAACATACTGCTTTATCTGCATAGATAAATTGACAGATATACTTACCCAAAAACAGTGATACTCACTAAGAAAAACTATGAAACTCTTAGTCCAGTTATATTATTACCGTTCGTTATGTTTTTAACAATAAAATTAATAGATTAACTATATTATTGTTAAAAATTACATACTTGTTTTAGGTAGGTACGAACTTTTAATGCAATTGCAAAAATATTCATATTTGGATGGTATTTAATGTATGTGAGTTGCTATGCGTCAGGTGAGACGTCCCCGATAACTTTAAACAATCATAATTTCCAAGATCGGATCGGTTCGGATATGATTTTTTTGTGGGGATATGTAGAAGAAGGTCTAATGAAAATGATCTGTTTATACGATTAGGTCCAGTTAGGTCCTCTAAAAAATACACCTTGCAAATTCTAAGAAAGTATATAGATTTTATTCATTTCATTAAATATTAATTTTTAATACATTGCGAGCAACCATCCTCAACTAACGGCGTTAATTGTTACCGCAAAGGACTGTTTTTCATTTACACAAAAGACCCAGAATAAATATTAAATAGGGTAATCAGGACACCTCGATGAAAAGAAGCAATTTTTTTGGCTGAAAAATACTGCATCCCAAAATGTCTATCTTTGTGAATTTATATTAACTACAGTTTTTGTGAACGAACATTAATTTTTTCAGCTTCGATGTTGATGGACATTTAGGAGGCAATACAAATTTATTAGAAATCGATATGAGAGAGAGAGAGAGAGAGAGAGAGAGAGAGAGAGAGAGAGAGAGAGAGAGAGAGTCGACTCTTTCGTGAAATGTCACTAAATTTCTCGATCCGGCCCACTGTGTTAATAATTCAAACCTAATTTTATATGTTTTAGCATAGCATCCCACGTGAAACCTGGTAAAATGTAATAATATGGTGGATCTAAACTGTAGCTCTTAATGCAAGTTTTTATGAAAATTTTCAAAAACATCAGCCAGTAACAAAACATCAGCTTTCAAATACAGATCGCTGTATTCACCCAAACTTTTTGTGTTGAAACGCTTCCACACATTCTCGGCATGCACATAATCACTAGACTGCGGATTTTATACATTTATGGCAAAAATGAGTATGTGCAATTTAAAGCAGTGGACAGGTTAACAGGATTTAAAAATATCAATGTACTCGTTTCAGCTAATCAATATCATTAGAGAAAAAATTATATTTCTATTTGGCTCCTATGTTGTGCAATTTATGAAGACAATTTTTATTTTTCATAAAGATCCGCAGTCTAATAATCACGTTCGGATACGGTTTCGCCTGTCAACGAACTGTAAAATGACTCGCAAACAAAGATCGTCTAATTTATCTACGCAATCGAGATATTCGTATGGAAAGAGACACCCTTTCGCGTCAACAACATGAAATTTTCTATGGAAAGATTTTGAAATTCGGAACGCGTAAAATTGTCAATTTGTTTGTGTCGAGGAAAGATGCTAATTTGTCGAGACTTGTGTTCAAACATTTTTGTACGAATCGATGAATCGTAATTTAATACAATTACGCGAATCTGATTGCTGATCTTCAACATTTTTGTAAATGAAATATACTTTTCTTTAGTTATTGGT